>NW_027468620.1:26595154-27330154 GCF_046254945.1 Alosa pseudoharengus | reverse complement strand
TTGTAGAGGCCCTGGCTACTCCCGTGGCTGGAGCGGAAGGCCACGATGTGGAAGTACTTGAGGATCTTCTCGAAGCGGGCCTGGCTCATCTTGAGCGCGATGCTGCGGTTGCTAAAGAAGCCGCTGCTCCAGATGCTGAGCACCGACTCGCAGCGTTGGACGCTGGTGGACGTCACGAAGCCCAGGAAGGCCTTCATCTCGGGCAGCGTCACACTCGTCCAGCCCTCGTCGCTGCCAAAGCGCTCCTGGTACTTCTTAGCGTACATGTTGGTCTGGGTCACCATGTTCTGGATGGCGTTGTCGGGCACGAACAGCTGGAAGAAGTCCATGGCAGTGGCAGTGGCGGGCATCCTTTGTGTTGGACCTGAGATTTAAAAAGGCATGTTCTGTTTTAAACATTCACTGTTGAGGAACTGCCTTGTTTTTTTTTTATAGCTATTGTTACTTTAAAATTTGGCAGCAGGCCCACACATAAGCCATGAAGTAAATGATTATGCTTGTGAGGTTTTGCCTGTAGAGAGATAGTAAAACTCAGGGATAACTCAGGGATAACTTTTTGCTGACAGTATCTTTACATGAATATTAGATTTTAAAGAAGCCTGTGCTTTCAAAATGCACTCTTTTCAAGCATAAAACAAGATGAAGAGATTTGGGGTTAACATATTACTTTAGTGTTTTAATCCACTCCAGTGTGTCTCATCGATTTAACTACATACATTTATGAACACTTTATGATTTCCCCCCTATTTCTTCCCTATTATCTAAGCAGTTAATCAGTGTCACAGCGCTGTCTCTAACTCTGACATCCGTTCAGACATGCACTCGCTGCTGCCCTTGCACCTTTTCCAGAGCCACAGAGCAGCGGAGAAATTGACCGAAGGTTAAATAATTAAAAATCCATTTTTGTCTGCCAAATCAAGTAGGAATAGAGAGGCGTAATTCCTCCATCTGCTCCCTGGCACACGTGAGAGGCTTTAGACAATCCCTCCAGCTGCGCAGCTCTGAAGCTCCAGCACAGTACCATCACCGCATTTGTGGGTCCATCTAGTCTAGCTGTGAGAAAGGTGTTGTTTCCACAGCAAGTACTGACAGAGCTGTGGAAGACAGGCTTCTAAATGCCATCTGTCACCCAAGCAAAAGCTGACAAAACACAAAAGGAACACAGGCCAGTTGATTACAGCAGAAGGTTAGGGGATGATAATGGACAAACTGTTTCAGAGGTGGGATGCATGCAGAAAACATTACACACTTGACTGACACTGACACAATGAAGTTTGGTTGGATTGTCCACAAACTCAGTCTGTACACTAGACCATAGAGATTATAAAGTTCTGTGTACTTTTTGGAGCATTACAAGTTATCACGGTTTATGATAGCCTACAGTACCTACACTAGCAACTACTAACCAACTAATAATGCATAATGACCAGCAGTGTGGATGCATATTAATTATGTTTAAATATACCCTTTGTGACCAAGAGAACATTGAGATGTTGAGACTATTTATTCTTATATACACTGTTGAAATACAGACATGCATTGTTCATTTAATCTACACTGTAATTCTATAAACCTAAAGTCACTATCAGTGCAACAAAAATGAAAAAAAAGCAACATGATAGTCTGTATGAATTATTTGAAGCCTTGTTCCAGATCCAGGTAGCTGAGTGAGCATAGCAACAAAAAAACATAGCCTCCGTGTCTGAACAGCTGTTAACACACACGGCCTTAATTTTATAAGCCTTCAAGAAAGTGTATGTGTGTGCCTAGTGTGTGTCTTTCTGTGTGTATGTAGTGTGCCTAATTGCTTTCCCCCCCACATGCTTGATGGCCAAGAGGAGAGCACTTTAACAGGCTTTAATAATCCACATTGATCTTAATGACTCTGGGATACACTTTTGTGAAATATAAAAAGAAATGGGACACCAAGAAATTAAATTCTTAAGCAGAAAGAATGGAATGACTCAATATATTCTTGAACTGAGCCATCCAGACAAAGGAGTGAAAAAAGAGAATGACTAAATAAAACGATCAAAAGTGCTGAAAGTAAACAACAGACAGACAGGCAGACAGACTGAGCTAATTTTTGATGGGACACTTAAAGGTTATCTGAACCATTCCTGAAGCTATAAATCTCAAGGTCAAAAGAGTGGAGAGACTCCAAAGGGAACTTTTCCTACACCGTGTGCTTTGTGCACCGACACACAAAGTGAAATCTGTCCATATGGCTGATTACCAACCTTGAGTTCAGACCCAGAGCCAAAAACCCTCTCAGCGACAACTCACAGACCAAAAACGAGACACATGCAGGTAAATGGTCTGCAGACATAACTGACATTATATGAGTCATTCCTGTATGCTTTGTGCTCTCAAAGACTATTTTTTCACTGCTGATATTGTGCTTTAGTGTAATCCAGTCGTTGTGATTCATATTAGACTGGGATTGCATGTGAGAGTTATGAAACAGCTCCATGACAAACAGCAGCTTTTAGTCAAAAGGGTTTAGAGATTATTTTCCATTACACCCTCAACTGGTCTGCACAGCTACCGTAACCACATATATTCCCCTTATTTGTGGAAAAAATAACAATCACGCCATCATGATCAGTTCAAGCAGCTTGATTTTAAGGGGTAAAAAGGCTATAATAGTGTTTTCTTCCTGATAAACATCAAAGGCACATAGTAAGAGACACAACAAAATGCCTAGTGTAGACTAATGGTGCTTAGTAGGCAGGACTGTGTAATTATGTAATGCATTGCTCCTGTTTATAATCCTGCATGACCATTGCATCATGGTGGGCCTTTAATTCTGAGGATGATGAGGCTTTAAGTTAATCTGAATCACTGACAGATAGAATATATGATATAGCTTTTCTTTCCACATTTATCATACCCAACAATTACATTAAACAGTTTTCATTGATTTTGAGAATGTACTGTCTTCAAAATGAAATTATATCCACAGTCCATCACACTAACTCTCCAGGCTCTCCAGGCAAATTCTCCAGAGAATTTGCTATTGTCGCTGTGGTATATTTGTAAGTCTAAGTTATTTGGTCTCCTCTTATCACAATTACCCTTTACATTTCAGAACAGGACCGTATCTGTTTCAATTAATTTGCATAAGGGTGTATGTTTGTAACGTTTGTTTAAATGGGGTACTCTCAGGGATGACCAACATGGTTTTATAATACAATTCATAACCACTCTCTGACCATATCATTATCTGTTTGCATTTCTTTTCAAGTTTCAGATATTCATAGTTTTAGCCATTTTTACATTACGTGCTTTTGAAGTTGAAATTGACTCAGTTTAGCAATTAAATGTTATTACAGTACAGTACGTGATTTTGATGTTGAAATTGCAAATAATTTTGTGTTCATACATGAATTAGCTCCAATATTATCTGGACCAACACATTGATGATTATCATGACACATGATAAACAGCAAAAGAGTGGAGAGACTCCAAAGGGAACTTTTCCTACACCGTGTGCTTTGTGCACCGACACACAAAGTGAAATCTGGCCAAATGGCTGATTACCAACCTTGAGTTCAGACCCAGAGCCAAAAACCCTCTCAGCGACAACTCACAGACCAAAAATGAGACACAGGTAAATGGTCTGCAGACATAACTGACATTATATGAGTCATTCCTATATACTTTATGCTCTCAAAGACAATTTTTTCACTGCTGATATTGTGCTTTAGTGTAATCCAGTCGTTGTGATTCATATTAGACTGTGATTGCATGTGAGAGGTATGAAACAGCTACATGACAAACAGCAGCTTTTAGTCAAAAGGGTTTAGAGATTATTTTCACATGATGAACAGCTTTTATGTCAACTTTGGGTTGTTAGTAGAAAAATGCATTTAGTCAAAATGTAGCCTACAATGCTAAAGCCTACAATGCTTTGTGACACCTTATTGCATTTATTTTCCTCAGTAACAACTGAACCACTTGTTGACTGAATGAAAATGTTTTGAGTTAACCCGGCATTTGTAGTCAAAAAGGAATCATAGATGCAAATATCATGTCTAGGCCTGTACTGTATTTTGATAGGAGTGGTTTTACATTTTTTATGCTATGTTGAAAAAAAAATCAACAAAGCGTCTAAGTCCAGGTATTACAGGACATCTTACCCATCATTCACTCTTTGGAGACAGTGAACACATTATGTGGTATTATTCAAGGCTTTCATCTAATGGATGTCAGCAACCATGCCACGGATCATATACTTTCAAAAACACTTTGGCCTGTCTGAATGCATTGATTACTTCTCTGATGAATATACTCCCCTCTTTCAGTCAAGAACAAAACATCCTGAATTTCAAATCCAATTACTGGACAGGAACTGGTCCAGTACTGACACACATATTTTAAGCCCTTCCCAACATAGTCTAGTCTCTGAGAAACGTGTCCGCAATCTGTAATATCCTGGTCAGTACCAAACAGCACATTACGAAATTCAGATCACATTATTAGAGGCACAGTCAGGTCTGCAGCTTGCTCTCTGAACAGCCTGGTGTAGTCCTCCATTATGTGATTGGTATCAGAAGAAAAACTCTGGCCTGCCCTGTTCCTCTGACTGGAGAGAGAGAGGATGGTGGAACACACTGGCTTCTTTGATGCCGTTCTGACATCTGGGACGGTTGGCATTGTTCCTGCTGCTGCCTACACGCAGTGTGGCACACTGTCACAACACACTCTCCACAGCCAGCCGCACCACCACCACCAGAGACAAGAAGACAGTCAGATCTGATGCATTCTGATATTTATTAATTTGCCACGCTCTCCTTCTTACAATCTTGTCTGCAGGTTGGCACACAGGCAAGTGAAGGTCATTACTATCTTTTGGGACTGCAATTTACCAGCTGTTGTTCTTTTACATAAAGATCTTTATCATACCATTGGGAAAGCAGCACTTGGGATTTGGCAATTTAAACAGAGCTGCTCATAATTATGATACATCTTAAGCAGCTACACTGCTGATAATGATAATGTACCTGAAGGCACTGTCAATGAAAATACATGACTAAAAAATAACTATTAAAAATAAACTATTAAAATTAACATCCATCTCCTCATTCATCAAATTCATCCACAGTTCACCATAGCCATACAGTAGGTACCATAGGTACTGTAACAGCATAAAGGCACAAACAAGTCAGAGAGTTTTGTGTCAGTGCATCAAGGTAGACACGTGCCCATTACAAAAGCCCATAGTACACAGACCCAGGGGTCCTTGGATCAACTCATGGCAATCAGTGGGGCACAAGGGTCTCTGCAGGTGGGTCAGATAACACCTGTGGCTTTGTCAACCACTTAGAGGGATTTATGGGTGCCTCAGGGTCCTCTGATTGTTCTAGCATACACACACACACACACACACAAACAAACACAAGCATACACACAAACGCAAGTTGGAGACACACATACTCACCCACTCACAATTTCAGCAGTACAATGTGGCCACACCAACAAACACACACACACACACACACACACACACACACAGACACACACACACACATACACACACAATCCCCTCCCACACACACACACACACAAACACCCCCCCCCCCCACACACACACACACACACACAAACATCCACCCACACACACACACACACACACTCACAGCATACACCGTCCCGTTTGATAGGATCGTTAAGACCAGATCCTGCCAGCAGCGGGCAGGCTTAAAGCACCACCTGCCATGCGCCAGGCTGACACGTTTCCCTCCCCAAAAGCAAACACCCAACCAGATGGCCCGAACCCTGTTTCACGGCGCCACACGCTTTCCCGGCCCGCCACCGGGGTGCACAGATATGGAGTTTATCTGACTGTGCAGCTGTGCTGATAGACAGCCAGGCTGTGGGGATGGAGAGGTGAGGACCGAGGGAGAGCCCTACACAGCCTCAAGGTTTACCCCTCCTCACACACACACACACACACAGAGGAAACCCATCCGCAGTGTGTGTGTGTGTGGGGGGACTTCAATCAGAAATAGCTCAAAGCATGAAAGTGACTCATTTCTTCTCCTCTCTTCCTTTCCTCTCCTTCTCTCTCTCTTTGCTGCTTATTCACTCACTCCATCTCTCTCTTCCTCTCCCTGTCCAGTCTTTATCCCCCTCTCGTCTATCACTAGCTCATTTCTGCCTCCACTGCCCACTTTCCCTCTTTTTCTCTATCACTCTCTCTCTCTTCTGCTCTGACACTCCATCCTTCTTTTCTCTTTTTGACACCCCCCCAGCATAATAACCCATCACCTACTACTTTATTACATGAATTTCATTAACAATAACAATTTACCAACAGCTGCATTGAAAACAAAACGGGCTTGATAATAAAGAAGGGCTAGATCGTTATGATGAAGAGGAAGTCACGCGGTCCTCAGTGCGTTGGCATGGCACCACTGTGTGTTTTCTTGGCATGATGTCTCTGCCTGACTAAGTCCACGTGAGCGGTGATGCACCGTGACAAAGAAATGGATGAGAGGGACACTCACACCAGCATGCAGGGGCCAAAGTGCTGTCACCGTAACTGTGTCATGTCTTAGGTCCGGCCTAATGGGGCAGGAAGTTCGCCGGCGTCCTCGTCTGAGGGATGAGACCGCACCGCTGCGCTTCGCTGGTCACGCCTATTCCTGTCACGTACGAGTGTCCAACGGAACGAATGGAGTCCATATCCACAAACAAGGACTGCCATGCTTGCATGTGTGTGTACACCTACACACTCTCTCCAAAATATGAGACTCCTTTGCACAAAGCATCACCACATCCTGTATACACATACTTATCTTACAATGTAAATATGCTGTTAAAGACAGGCACAGAGCACAGAGTGCTGCTCATATTCTTGCACACACACACTTTCTCTCTCTCTCTCTCTCTCACACACACACACTCACACACACACACACACACACACACACACACACACACACACACACACGGCCACACATAAGCCTGCCAGCATTTCTACAGCTGAAATAGAAATGCTGTCTGGGTTATGTTGCCAGACTAATTCTAACTAGATCAGCACCTTCTGTGGCACTTTAAGGCCAAGCACAGCACAGCACACTGAGCATGAGAGTGTGAATAACAGAGCTCTTCGGAAAATGAGAAAGCGGAAAGATCAAAATAAAAAAAAGGGGAACTCATACATCAGACATGGCCTTACCCTAAAATTGTGGGCTTCTTCTTATGCAAGAGCAAGAGAGCCTGGGGAGAATTTATGGGGTACTGATGAAATTCAGTAATTTGTGAAAGTAGCTTTACATCTTCTGCTTATCTCTGCTAATCTAGCAAAGGGGGAACAGCACAATTGGTTGAAACATTGCAAAATGAACCTATCATAACAATTATTTCTCAAACTGCTCGGAGCACAAAGTGGCTAGTTCACACTTAAAAGTAAACACAGGGATCCAGAAGCAACTAAGATTATGATCTCCATTAGTGAGTGAGATGGTTCGAAACATCGTATCTTTTACCTCTCAGACCCTTGGAAGACTTCTTTACTGCACACACAACACTAAAAATACTTCTTCGCGATTTTGAGCGATTTTCATTAGGTTGCCACATGTTGAAAGATAGGATACTGTGATAATAAGCCATAATAGGATCCATAATAGGATCATAATCAAAGTCAGTAACGGTTAGTCTTTTCTGTAATAAAATGGTTGGTTAAACAATAAGAATGGCACATGATGTCATGGGCCATGATGACAACGTGATGACACTGGGTTGGGTTTAATTTTTGTGAAAGGATCCTGATAGCCTACTGTTCTTGTTGGATACTGACTGAATGGACTTCTGTGGTCAGTAGCAGAATGTGTGTTCAGGCCTAGCACCGAGTCAACACATGTTAACCTGAGTTAAGGTGTGCAGTAAAGCTCAACGGCGATACAATCCTTTAAGATGTCAGGGGCCTCGTCGAGTCAGCGTCAGAAAGTTACCTTCCATTCAGTCTGCATAAGCTACATGGGCATACTATTAGCTTTACTGCTTCATAGCCTACAGCATACCGATTAGACTAGGCAATCAAAATGATTATACTACGGTTATGTATAGTAGCCTAAAAACCATGTCAGGAAATAGACTGCATCGTGTCGTGTCTCACTCTATTAGGTTACCGTGACTTTCTCATGCAGATGTGATGCGACTAAAACGCTTCGTTTCGTGTAATTTTCCCACAGTGACATAGCTTACCATGTGTGTCCTTATAGGAGGGCAAGCTTATGTCTTGCAGCACGTCGCTCCATCCTTCCTCCTCTGCCTGCGTGCTGGAGACGGAGCCGGGAGGACCGCAGTTATGACTACTCCCTGTATCAACTGCCCGGACATCATCCGCGTTGGTTTCCGTGGTGTAGTTATCCGAATTGGAATCAGCCGAGGTGCTGTAGAAAGGGTTGTCGCTGCTGTCGTCGCCCGACTCCCCGAACACATCGTCTGAAATTTGCAAGCTCTCGTAGCGGGAACGGGCCGCTTCTAGAAGTGACAGCGCCTTTCTCCCGCACTCCGCCATCGTTCGATGATCGCCTCTAGTAATTTAGAGCGGCCGCAATTCGGCATGCAACTGACCACCTTTGAAACAAATCTTCGAGATGTGCAAAGCTTAGCCTACTGTCCACTCCCTCTGCTCGTTAAACCGCTCTGTTGGTAACGCCGACTTCCGAGCAGGTGCTTGGCTGCGCGTTTAAAAAGAATCTCATGGAACACGCGTGGGCAGGAGAGAGGAGCTGTCCCCACCAAGGGTACTGAAATCACCCCCACCATACGACGAGAGACATTAAAGTATCAATATTTATCTCAGCGCCGAGCATCCGGGACTGGGCGTGCTGTCCCTTACTGTAGACGACTCAATGAATCGCCGGCCTCCCCAGGAATCACCTGACCCGGTTTTTTTTATTCTGCCCAATGGCAGTGATGTTTGACATAAACGTCAAATCTTCAGTGATGCTGAAGGAATAGGCTATGCTTTTATCCAGATATATTCCGTGTAGGCTAGTTTAGCCTACAGCATAGGTGGTCATTTTTATGTTATGTTTGAATTAGGTTTGTTGTGTTATAGATTATGTTAATGAATGTCATTAAAGCGTGTCTTGATTATTCAGAAGTTTATACGACCTATACCATTTTGTTCCCTACTGTATGAAATTGAAATGACCTTGGTAGAGAGGTTAGTAGGCTAGGCCTATGGGAGGGGTTTAACTCAAAGTAGTCTAGAAAAAAAAAGGTGTTCCATCGCCAGCGACTCGGCTACTAGTCACATTAGTAGTACTAGTGTTCTATATATACAGTCAATTCAATTCAATTCAATGTGCTTTATTGGCATGGCTGTTCAAGTTACAATATTGCCAAAGCATAAAAAAAACAAAAAAACACATGGAGTAATCAAAACAGGAGACAATAATGATAATTATACTAATAAAAAAAAAAAAAACAATAATAAGATGATCATGTAAATATATACAGTCTATGACTAGTCAACACTGCATTAATTCTGGCGCCCAGCAGGGTACGCCATGTCATTGCGCTCATTTTCTCTGAGTATTCTGTTCTTACTCGTTGGTATAGGCTTATGCCATGTTTGCGGAAGTGAAGTCAAATTGCTTCCCGACTGTTCCCGACACGCAAAAGATGAGGTAGCATAGTTTAAACCAGGAACCATATCAAACGTCAACTTATTTCATAGAGATTCAGGTTTCTTGAAGAACTATGAATCTTCCTAAGGGACCCGATTCGCTTTGTTTTGACAAAGACGAATTTATGAAGGTAAGACATGATCATGTATGCTAGACTGTAAATATGCTAACCAGCTAGTAAGTTATCATGACTACAACGAGACCAGTAGCTAAATCTCATCGTTAGATACCATCTAGCTAAAGTCTCTCACATTAAATAATGTTCCCTCGTACAACTATTACGCACGTGAGCATGTGCTATTTGACTGATCAGATGATGCTAAAATATAGAGTTTACAGTCCTACGAAGGAGCGACAAATGAGAGATAACGTTAATGCTGAATGAATGTCACTGAAGTGTCAGTGGAGTAGCTAGCAGCTGATCACTGCAAAAGCGAGGCTTAGATGTGCGATAAATTGATGCAGTTGCTTTTCAGTTGCACGTTACACGACTGTCTGCCTCGAACAAGTTAGCATTGCCTCAGAGTCAAGATGTCATAGTGAAATGCATGTGTCATAGGATGACTTCGACGTGGATCGCTTCGTTTCGGAGTGCAGGAAACGCGTGTCTTTGGAGGAGATGCGTGAAGACCTGGAGTTCTACTACAAGCTCCTCAAAACAGCAATGGTTGAACTCATCAACAAAGACTATGCAGACTTTGTCAACCTTTCCACCAACCTTGTGAGTGTCTGGATTCAATCCAGTCATTGGCATATCTACTGACAGTCACCATTACAAACAGATGGTTTTCATGTCCTCAAGTCAGAATCTCTCTCATGGGCATGTCATGTCAGAAAGTGACATAGTCTGAGTGCATTTTCTGGTTTGTGAGTTTTATTTTCATCCATGTTTATCTTGTAGGTTGGAATGGATAAAGCCCTAAACCAGCTGTCTGTACCCTTGGGACAGTTAAGAGAAGAAGTGCTGGTACTGTTTCCATCCAGTTCTTTCATATGTACTTTTGCCTTGTGGAGTAGATTAAAACACAAAAAAGCACACATGATGACATTAAACTACCTAATTGCATAACATACATGAAAATTAACATCAGCATTTAGAAGAGCTGTACTTGATACCCATGGCATATGTCACTTGTGCATCTAACAGAGCCTTAGGACATCGGTCCATGAAGTCATCGAAGCCATAGACACCCTGTTATCCAAACAAGACGATATTCAAAGGAAAAAGGTTGGCTGTCTTTCTCATATTTCATTTGGTTGTGATTTCTTGATGTTGTGGTAGACATTTTTGTTTGTTGATATCCCTATTTATGCCACGCCAATTTAGCACTAAAAGACGATCAGTAATTAACTTTACACTCTGCTGCAGATGTGCGTGATGAGACTCATCCAAGTGGTGAGATCAGTTGAGAAGATAGAAAAGATTCTCCACACTCAGAACTCCAAAGACAACACCTCTCTTGAGACAAGCAGGTAAGGCTATCAGATACTGTCCATTGGCAGGAACTGTATATTTGCATTGAGCCCATATTGCTTTTCCTTCACCTAACTGTGTCAAATAATTTGAATCACCACAGTTTAGCTGAGTAGCATAGAAGTAAAAAGCAAAGACCATCAAAATGCTATTACTAAAATAAAGATCCAGATAAATATCCAAGGACCCAGTTACAATCAATGGAACCAGCCTTATCACATGTCAAGGACAAGTTTATGTTATGACTAGTATGCAAGGTGACAAAACATCTAATAATTTGTTCCTGATATTTTCATGCAGCCCTCTTGTAGCTGGGCAGATTCTGGAGCGGATTGCCACTGAGTTTAACCAGCTGCAGTTCCATGCAGTCCAGAGCAAAGGCATGCCTCTTTTGGACAAAGTGCGGCCGGTGAGCATGCCCTCAAACAAACAAAAAAGTTTTAAATATGTACATCTTTCTCTGGCTTGCACCAGTTCCTGTCTGTTATTCAGAAGTACAGTTTACGACAACATTCTCAAAGACCAATAGGAGACTTTTAACATTCAGCAAGAACATCCCTAAAATGTAGTGAAGTTTAGTAATGAATATGAATATGACTGGCCTTGAATCTTAAACTCTAGAAGTGATGGTATTACTCTGCTATGGGGTTTGAACTCCTGTCTGCGTGTTCATGTTCATGTCTGGTTGTGCTGTGTCTGTCTCAGAGGATAGCAGGCATCACGGCTATGCTCCAGCAGTCTCTAGAGGGACTCCTGATTCAGGGGCTTCAGACCTCCAATATGGACATCGTGCGGCACTGCCTGCGTACCTACGCCACCATCGACAAGACCCGGGACGCAGAAGCCCTGGTGGGCCAGGTCATGGTGAAGCCCTACATGGATGAGGTACTTCCAGCAGTTGATTCAGATACAATTGGAAGTTGTTGATCACTTATCATCAAGGATATAATTCAACACTTGGAACATAGCCTTGCCTTGCCCATGAATATGGAATCTATCAGTATTCTCAGTAAATTCTAAAAATGATCTATGACATGTCAGCTGTGCATGTTCTTTTGAAGCAGGGCACCCAGTACATTACTCCCCAGTGTGTCATGGTCTGCAGTTAAGTATCCCCATGTTGACTCCAATGACACAGTTCCTCACTGCGCTCTCCTCTGCCGTCCCTTGCAGATCATAAGTGAGCAGTTTGTGAAGTCCAGCCCCAGTGGCCTGCAGATGATGTACACCAAGCTGCTGGAGTTTGTGCCCCACCGCTGCAGGCTGCTCAGGGAGGTGACAGGAGGAGCCATATCCAGGTGTGTGCAGACAGGTAGCTCACCTGTGGGCAGGAACTGACAACAGACACCTGAGCTTTCCCTCTGATATATGTAGATATACACACTGCCGTTCAAAAGTGTGAGGTCACTTAGAAATGTCTATTCCACTCCATTATAGACAGAATACCAGCTGAGATCAGTTGCATTGTTTTTTTCATCAGGGCAGCAGTTTTCAGATTACATTATGTGCTTATGATTGCAAAAGGGCTCTCCAATGTTTTCTCAGTTAGCCTTTTAAAATTATATCAGATTAGCAAACAGAATGTGCCTTTGGAACATTGGATGAATAGTTGCTGATAATGGGCAATGTAGATATTGCATTAAAGATCAGCCATTTCTTTCTACAACAGTCATTTATAACATTAATGATAAAAACAAGGACATTTCTAAGTGACCCCAAACTTTTGAACGGTAGTGTATGCATTTGATAGATATATATACATACATTCATAGGGAGTGTCAGTCCATTTGAAGGACCTCTACTTTAATAATAATAATAATAATAATCTTTATTTATATAGCACTTTTCAAAACAAAGTTACAAAGTGCTGTACAATATCAACATAAATGAAAATGCAAATAAGACATAATAATATAACAATCAAATAATATATATACTAATTCAATTAGAACTTAACATAAATTTGAAAAAGGAAAATAAACTTACACTGAAATAAAACTTACTGAAATAAAACTTGACACTGAAATAAAACTTAGGATACTGAAATAAAACTTGACACTGAAATAAAACTTACTGAAATAAAACTTGACACTGAAATAAAACTTAACACTGAAATAAAACTTAATAAACTTAACACAAAATGGAGTATATTACTTAAACAAAACTAAGGAAGGCTTGCTTGTAAAGATGAGTTTTAAGGAGGGATTTAAAAGAGCATACTGACTTGGCTGACCTGATTTCATCAGGCAGGTCATTCCAGAGCCTAGGTGCCCTGACACTAAATGCTCTCTCCCCTTTAGTTTTGAGATTGACCTTAGAAATAGTTAGGAAACCACTACCAGATGATCTTAAAGTACGCACAGGTGTATAAGGTACTAGGAGGTCAGATATGTAGTTGGGAGACAGGCCATGTAGAGCTTTAAAAGTAATCAGAAGAATCTTAAAATCAATTCTAAAGCTTACTGGGAGCCAGTGCAGTGAGGCTAAAACAGGAGTAATGTGACTACATACTTTGTCTTAGTAAGAAGCCGGGCAGCTGAATTCTGAGCAGTTTGAAGTCTCTTTATAGATTTTTGGTTCAGACAAGAAAAAAGACTATTGCAGTAATCCAGGCGTGAAGAAATAAATGCATGTATAATGGTCTCAGTGTCTTTAAAAGTTAAGATGGAACTAATCTTGGAAATATTTCTGAGGTGATAGAAACAAGACTGTATGAGCTTTGTGATGTGACGTTCAAAGCTTAAATTACTGTCAAACCAGACACCAAGATTCTTTGCAACAGGTTTTACACAGTCTAAAAATTGAAAGGGACCTAAGGATGGTATCATTTGTTTCACTATGTGCTGGGATCCAATGATGAGGACTTCTGTTTTGTCAGAATTCAACTGGAGGAAATTGTTTGACATCCAGTTTTTTATGTCACAAAGACATTCATTTAAGGAATTCAGCATACTAGGATCAGAGGAACTAATGGGCAGGTACAGCTGTGTATCATCAGCATAGAAGTGGAAGGAGACACAGTGTTTCTGGATAATGTGCCCAAGAGGAAGCATGTATAAACAAAATAAGATTGGTCCTAAAACTGACCCTTGAGGTACCCCATACTTGACAGGAGAAAATGAAGAAGTGTAACTGTTTGCAGAAACACAAAACTTCCTATTTGACAAGTAAGATGAAAACCATTGTAAGGCTGTACCAGAAATTCACACCCAATGTTCCAGTCTATGCAGCAGTATGCTGTGATCAATAGTGTCAAAAGCTGCACTAAGATCAAGAAGTACAAGGACAGAACACATGCCATCATCAGCTGTTCTTAAAAGGTCATTTGTAACTTTCAGCAGTGCTGTCTCAGTGCTATGATACTTTCGGAAACCAGATTGTAGCTTTTCAAAAAGATTATTATTTTCCAGTGCAGAGACTGTGAGAGAGAGAGTGCTGCTTGGACACTAATCTTTCAAGAATCTTTGAAATAGGTCTGTAGTTTTGAGGTAGAGATGGATCAAGCCCTGATTTCTTTAGCAATGGGCTCACACTTGCAGTTTTAAAGTAATCAGGGACAATGCCATTTAAAAGTGAACTATTAAAAATAGAAAGCAAACAGGACCCAACAGATTCAATTACTTCTAATAGGAACTTTGTTGGTACTACATCAAGAGGACTGGAAGATACTGTCATATGTGACACTGTCTCTAGAAGTTCAGATAGAGTAACTGTATTGAAGTGGTTTAAAGTATGCCTATCCTGTAAGAAAGAGACTTCAGAGTGCATAGTATTAGGAGTGATAGAGGTTCTAATTGACTCTACTTTCTCAGTAAAAAAGGACAAAAACTTTTCACAATCAGCATCACTTTCCACTGGGACACAGGCAGTAGATGGCTTTACCAGCTGCTCTACTGTTTTAAATAGAAATCCTTCATAATGTCATAATGAACTTGAAGACCAGACTTCTTCCATTTACGCTCAGCTTTCCTACAATCCCTTTTACAACTACGAATGTCACTATTAATCCAGGGCTGCTTTCTTTCTGATGACTTAGTTCTAACCTTCATGGGTGCAATAACATTTAGAGAAGACAAGCAGATGGAATTAAACTGGTCAACCAGATCATTGGTACAAGAGTATTCAGAGAGGTCAGGGCATTGACTCTGGAATAATGCACAGAATTTTGAGGCACTATGCTCATTGAATATGCGGGAACAGAAAGAGCTGGGAGTGACAGTATTGATGATGGATGTTTCACAGCTAAAAACTATACAGTTATGATCAGATACAGTCATATCAAAACAATCAACAGAGGATATTTTAAGACCCAGAGTGAAAACAAGGTCTAGTGTATGACCACGGTTATGTGTTGGTCCAGACACATGTTGGCAAAATTGAAAAGATTTAACAATGTTTAGGAAGTCAGTAGCATGAACATTACTGGAGTCATCAACATGAAAATTAAAATCACCACAAAGAACAACACTGTCATAATATAAGACAAGAGTGGAGAGAAATTCTTGGATTTCATTTAAAAAACAACCTGATTGTTTAGGGGGACGGTAAATTACAACAAACAAAATTGGATCTTTAGTGTTGTCATGTAAGAACAGTAAGTCTGCTTTAAAATATTTTCCAAAATCGAGACATAAAATATCTTTGCCTTTTCTACATTCTCATATGTGAGATTTGAGGCTAGAATGCAATTTGCATCCTAGAATAAACATGATTTACTTGCACATCCAATACATGGTAAGTGCATTGGTAATGCATTGGTAAGTGGTTTTAATGTCTCAGGGTTTTGTTTTCATAATGATGTTCTCCCTAGAGATGCTTGTATTTTGTGTATGCACAGACATTCAGTGATACGTGATAGCTGGGCAGTGGTTATGTGCTTTGTGAAGTTGCACTCATTCATCAAGTTGACATTCACTGTTTATGTAATTCAAATATTAATTTCAGTGTTGGCTTGGCATAAAAGGTCATAATGCAGCAGCTGGTGTGCTCTGTGCACACTGTAGTGTAGATACTGCCCTATGTGCCCTCCTCCTGTGCACACTGTAGTGTAGATACTGACCTATGTGCCCTCTTCCTGTGCAGATACTGCCCTATGTGCCCTCTTCCTGTGCAGATACTGCCCTATGTGCCCTCTTCCTGTGCAGATACTGCCCTATGTGCCCTCCTCCTGTGCTTGCCCATTGGAAGCCCTTTCAATGGCTGCTTCTCTCTCCCCAGTGACAAAGCTGACATTGTGCCTGGCTATGACTTCCTGGTGAATTCGGTATGGCCTGAGATGATAAAGGCCGTTGAGGAGAGGCTCCCTTTTCTCTTCAATCCTGGCAACCCGGACGTCTTCTACGAGGTTAGAGACACGCGTGACTGGCATTCCCACACATGGCCTTCCACCACTTTGGAAGGAGAGATATTGTGCATGTATGATGTTATAATGTGTTGTGTACACAAAAACTCCAAAGATATGATGCAATGAAACATAATAGAATTCATGAGCACATGTAGAGTTAGCACTGCAAAAAACATCAAACCACTCAAGGTCCAAATCCAACTTTTTACCACATAGACTTCTGGGATTGACGGACTATTATATTGCTCTTGACTTGGCTCTTATATGCCTTATATTTGGATGAGTAAGAATGTTTCATGATGTGATGTAGTCGTGTCTTTCTCTTTCTCTCTCTTTCTTTCTCTCCCCTCCCCTCCTATGACAGAGGTACGCCATCACCATGGACTTCGTGGGGAAGTTCGAGCGTCAGTGTGGCTCGCAGGCGAGCGTCAAGCGACTGCGCGCGCACCCCTCCTACCAGAGCTTCCACAACAAGTGGAACCTGCCCGTCTACTTCCAGCTCAGGTGGGTGAGGTCCTCCTACTCCAGCCTCCTTGTGCCTCCTGCTCATCCTGCTGCTGGGTTCGGCTCGGTGTCAGCTCAGTGTCGGCTCAGTGTCGGCTGGCGCTTGGCTCTGCTCCAGACCTCCCTGTGTAAACATCCTGGGGTGGAGCCTGCACGGTTGGTCAAAGATTAGAGCTAATGGTGGAGTGCACAGCAATTTTAAATTCCATTGAAAAAGAATTGATCTTGGGACATGTAGTTTTGTCCGTGATTAACTACAATAGCTCCACCTCCCTGTACAGAGATTGTTCTCTGTTCTCCCATAAAAATCTTCTCCCATCCGTTTCCAGCCATTTATCTAATGGCTTTTTTACTCACATTCTCTCTCTTTTCCTTCCCCAACTAATGTGCTCCTTATCATACTTTCTCTCTTTCTCTCTCTCCTCCTCTCCTCCTCTAAATATAAGTTGGAAATTCTATACAGATAAGTAAGACCGCCATCGATTTGTAAGCCCCTATATGTGTTCTTCAAGGATAGAAAGACTTACTGGAAGGCAGCATTTTTCTCTCTTCTCCTTTGTCTTGTTCCAAAAGGCCTCCAGCTCACCCAGTGCTAGAGAGAAGATAGCCGTAAAGATGCAGTCCTCCAGTCTCTCTGTCTATATGGAGCAAAGCCACAGAGAGGCCTATGCTGATGTGTTTTCTCTGTATTGCAAATGGGCTCTATGACTCAACTCTGTTGCTCTCTGCGTGAGAATACCAATGCAGTGCACCAGATTATAGACCTCATCATAGATCCCCGGGCTGCTTCTTTGCGGTATACCCAGTCCTGTGGGGTGCTATTTTAAGTGATTGATGTTAGCTCGCTATACACTTTATGAACAGCAGGCTTATTCCCTGCTGCTGACTGGATTTATTTGCCGCCGGCTAGGTGGAATTAGTTTCTGGGCTTGTGATTCTCAGAAGTCCAAATAGCCAAGAATGGGGTCAGATTCCCTTATAGTTCAGTATAGTGGTTAGTGATGATATTTCCAATTAAATTAAGTACAGGGTATTTTCAGTACCTGAGTGATAAAGTATGGACATTGAAATCAGAGATGTATATTGAACAAAGATGTTCTAATAGTAGCTTAATCATATTTATTTAGCTATTAATAATTTGTACATTTGTTGTTTTTCTAAACATCTTTTTATTATGCACAGATAAAATGTCTTTCTCAGTAAAAATGTAGTAGTGTATGCATAAGTCAATTATTTTTCTGAACTTTTGGAGAAGTCTGATATTATGTTTGAACACCACTTCTGTGATTTACACACAGGTGAGGTACATTTTTACTGAAAAAGACATTTCATAGCTTAAGGCGCCTTTGACTCAATAATGTAGGAGCCGGTTGTCATATTCATCAATACCTGGCCGCTGGTCATTTGCTGGTGCCCTGGTAATTCCCTTGTTTCTATCGTCTGTTTGACGTGCTTTGGGGGCAGATATAGACTCTGAACTTGTTCCCATGCAAAAGTCATGACTGTCAGAGTGTTTATTTTCTCTGCCATCCATTCACTCTTCCCTTTGTAAATTTCCTTTACACATCATGTCAATAGAAAGCACTGTTAGTAAATGACTAAGGCATGATGACGCTGTGCCACACAAAGCCAGTGTGTAGTGTGGGGGTTCGGAGTTCCGGAGGTGTCCAACGTCAGCGTTGTACTCACTGTGCCCGTGCTCTGTTTGGTTAGTCGCTCTGCTCAAATTTCAAAATGTAAAGTCCAGCCAAACACAACTGTTTGTTTTGTTATCTAATAGTGTCTCTCTTGCTCACTATCTTCCCGTCTCTCTTTTCCTCATGGGTTTCCTAATCCTGTTACTTTCCATTGGGATTAATGTACTTGCCTTTGTGAGATGCCAAGGTTTACATTGCAAAGTAGGCTGTGTGTAAAATGTTCTATGTACTTTTGCCTTCAAAGCTACTTCTCACCTTTTACCTAGTTTCTCCTGTTTTTGTTCATGTTGCTCTTGGCTTTGAGTTAGTGGCCTTCTGTCTTGTACAAGTGGCTGTGTTGTGTCCACAGGTCGGAGGTGATTGTAGTGATTCTTCAGTGTTCTACAGTATGAACCTTGCTCAGTGCAACTCTATCTCAATTGTGTTGCTCTCAGCTGTAGAACATAGTATGAGAGACTCTTCCCCCACCACCTCAATTCCGCCAAAATTGTGACCATTTGGTATAGCAACACTTTGCTATAGTGACCATTTTTGTGACCATTTTTGGTATAGCAAGACTTGATACAAACATAATTGTCAGTGACCCTGCTCCTTCACACACAGTTTCACTTTCATGTAATGCAAACATTATAATTTTTTCATCACTTCGGCATTAGGCTACAGTAGGGCTGTCACTTTACGTTCGAAAATCGATTGCACAAGTTTCGAAAACTAAAATAGGGAGTCGATTTTAACCAAATATGTACACTATTAATTTTAAACGAATTAAACAAAATTCACAAACAAGAATATAAGAATATAAAAGAATTCCGAAGTGCAGTATGCCTTGCGAAAGCTAAAAAGAAAATTCCCACCAATTTTACGCACCGGAAACAGCTGTTTTAATCAGCTGCTGTGCTGCTCGTGTTTGGCCAAATGGAGGACAAGGCGATCAACCTATGCGATCAACCTGTGCGACATAAGAGAGACTAGTGATAGGCCCTAATAACTTGAGGAGTTCGATGTGGAAGTACTTCGGATTTTTGGTATATCAAACTATGGACAAGAACAAAGCGGTAGGCTATGCAAACTGTGCAATCGAGTTCTACGTAGGCGAAATTTGTTTGACATTTCTAATTGTAAACACAGCTACGTTGAAGCCTGGGAATGTTTATCACTGATGTAATAGCAGTATACTCGGCTTATTGTTTTTCGAGAATGTAGCACTTTGTTTGTAATTGTGCACGAAACTTATATAATCATCAGAAATATTACTGGCTTGCGTCTACAAGCGCCCTCTTTACGTTCGTCCTAATGCCTATTCTTTTTTTTGGATTGGCCTATATTTGTCGTTGAAAATGGAAACGTCTTTAGACATGAAAAATCGATTTCCTAGCAGAGGAATCTAGTCCCTTTTGTTGTAGTACTCTGTACACACATCATTGTTAGTGGAGAGGAATGTCTTTAAATTTCATAATCTTTAAATTTCATAAAAAAGTATTGTGAGAATATGTTGAAGGTATACAGAGCAGAACACTACTAGAGACTTTTTCCAAAGCATCCATTGTCCCATTCTACCCATCATTAGCACTAACAAAGCTCCATCTCTGTCTTTTCACCCTGCTGTTGTCCTCAGTTCATCACAGACATTGCTTGTTGACACTGTGTGCCTTCATTGTTTTGCAGATATAAGGAAATTGCCGGCAGTTTGGAGAACGCCATTGCTGATGGCCTGGATGCTGCACCAGGTTAGTGATGGGTCATTCCGTGTCAAATCACCCAGTGGCTGGCAGGTCACCCTCTCCCAAAAAATCTGAAAAAAATCACAGGTGTTTGTAGACCAAACCTATGCATGAATCTTAAATAGTATATCTGTATCACTAATGGTTCCAAAAATACAGCCCTTTGAAGTTTCAAGTCATTTTAAGCATCGTGGTGAACAATCCTTTTTGTTCAACTTCCAACATTATTGGCTCTTTTGGTATTTCACACACATTAGTGAAACTATGTGAATAGAAGTACATTTTCCTGTTGAATTAAACAGTCCAATCAAATCAGGTGTATCTTGTGTAATTTCCCCTCTGCAAAGCTCTGAAAATGGCTATAAATTCATTATGTGAAAAAACATCACCACCTTTGAGGGCTTGTCATTCAAAAAGTATGTGACACAAATTCATCAGATTTTTTTCCCACTCATGTATGGATTATAAGGTCATGTCCATGCAAAAAGCCTGTTTTCATCTTCTCATTTCACCACGTGGACAGTTAACTGGATTTTTTTTAATTTTACCATATATCATTCTGTATGTGAGGATCATCTGCCCAAAATTTGGGCTTGTTGCTTGTTGAGTTTCTTCATTGAGATAAGATTTTTTACAAATATTGTCTATAAAACCACTGAATTTGTACTTTATCTGCAGTACCACTTTGCACCACATGTGGTGCTCTTTTAATACAATGGAAGTCAATAGAAGAGTAAGAGAGTCACTTGTTTGCTGCACATATCCAATCTAAACACACAGTTTATGGTTCATATGGTTCAAGTAAAAAGGGGTTTCTAAAATTCAGTGCATTGTCAGATGCAGAAAAATCCATACTAAAGATTTATCATCTTTTTACAAATGCCTCTTGGATCCACGAGTCCTCAAACCTTGTTATGAATACTTGTGATGGAAACACACATGGTCATCTTCATCAAGTGAAATACCTTGATGAACTGAATTTTAGAAACCCATTGTTTGATTGTTTGTTAAAGCACTGATCTCCATCTTGATGCTCTTTGTCTATGTATCACAGAGGACTGCATCCCAAGCATATGACGATGAATATAGACTTTGCCTAACCAGCTGGCTAAAAATTATTAAAGTGCTCACATAGGCACTGGTAGGTTGAAGCTGGTGTAGAAAACTCATTACAAAGATGGTAATTATGCTAAATCCTCTTGCTGCATGTATGATGACCAGTCAGTCTTATGTGTGTATAATTTACTTGATCAGTTTATTTTCTCTAAATAAGATTTATGTATGAGTAGTATGTTGTTCATGTTGCAATAATTATTTGGACCAATTCAACTATGAACCATAACCTGTGTGTTTAGATTGGATATGTGCAGCAAACAAGTGACTCTCTTACTCTTCCATTGACTTCCATTGTATTAAAAGAGCACCACATGTGGTGCAAAGTGGTACTGCAGATCCAGTACAAATGCAGTGGATTTATAGACAATATTTAAAAAAAAATCTTATCTCAATGAAGAAACTCAGCAACAAGCCCAAATTTTGGGCAGATGATCCTCACATACAGAATGATATGTCCACGTGGTGAAATGAGAAGATGAAAACAGGCTTTTTGAAAATCAAGCCCAATTTTAAAAAAATGCTCTGAAAATATGAAAATGATAACAACCAAAGTTAATGCATGGATAGGACCTTATAATACATATATGTGTAGGAAAAAAATCTGATGAATTTGTGTCACATACTTTTTGAATGAGAAGCCCTCAAAGGTGATGATGTCTTTTCACATTATGAATTTATAGCCATTTTCAGAGCTTTGCAGAGGGGAAAGTATACAAGATACGTCTGATCCGATTGGATTTTTTAATTCAACAGGAAAATGTACTTCTATTCACATAGTTTCACTAATGTGTGTGAAATACCAAGAGCCAATAATGCTGGAAGTTGAACAAAAAGGATTGTTCACCACAATGCTTAAAATGAATTGAAGTTTCAAAGGGCTGTAGTTTTGCAACGATTAGTTATACAGATATACTATTTAAGATCTATGCATGGATTTGGTCTACAAACACCTGTGATTTTTTTCAGATTTTTTCGGAGAGGGTCACCTGCCAAATTGCGCTGAAATTGGGTGATTTCACACGGAATGACCCTGATGGATTAATGGTGGCCTAGTGCCAATGGATCTATTCCATTATTATTTCATGCTGAAAATTAGATAATGGTTTAGTCAGAGCTGTCAATTAAAGTACAAAGTTGTATCAGTCAAATCAGTTGTGGTGTAGATGTTTTTTAGTATTTGAATGAATGCGGGATATGTCATAGTATGCTGTTTAGCAGACAGGACTTTCATATCAGTTGAATCATATAAGTACGAATTAAACGCTGTTCATATTTCCTTCTTTCACTGTTCATCCCCTCTCTCCTCTCTCCTGTGTCCGTAGTTGGGAGTGTGTATCACCTGCAGGTGTCTCAGGTGTTGTGGGGGTGTGTGTGTCGCTGCTGGGCAGAGAGGATCTACCTGGCCCCTCTGGCACATCGCTTCTGGAAACTCACGCTGCAGCTGCTCGCCCGCTATGCCAAGTGTGTCACTGAGGTCAGACTCAACGCCCCACACTGACAAGCTCGTAGCTTAGTGCACCCTGCAGAGACCCAGCAACTCAAGCTCCTGACACAAAGTGTCATCTGATGTCGCTGTATTCCAGCATTACTGTAGCCCCTTTAACATCACAGTACTGTTGCATCACTGTTATCTCACCAGATACCACAGTCCCAGTCAGGGATCAACGTTAACTTTTAAAAGTGGTTGGCAACCAGGCATGAGGTCAAAGCCAACCAAATCTGGTTGCCACTTGCAACAATTTGGTAGCCAAGGGCAACCAGGCAACCATTCATGTGGAGCCCTGGTCCCAGTTACATCTTTAGACAACGTTTAATACAGTTTCACTGCCACTTCATCTCATTATTAAATAACAGGCTTTAAATAGAAAAAACTACAAACTGTTTCATCCCACACATGGATGGCTCATGACTAACTGAATTTTCTATGAGGTCATGTCCCATGTTCCAGTCTTCTTTGACACACACACACACACACACAGCCGTTCCTGTAATTATTTCTGAACAATAGATTGTGATACCCTCATTGTTTCTGATAGCTGTTATTTCTGACATGCATGACCACATGTGAGGATTTCTTCTGTTCTCTTACCCCCTGTGTCTAGGTGCTGACGAAAACACCCTCCACTGAAACCCCCAAAGACCCTGTGAGACCCCTGCCCAGCTCCGCCTCGTCCACATCCAGTCGCACATCTCAGGATGCCGACAGTGAGAGCGGCGGTCCGGCCTCACTCTCCACCAAACAGCTGGTCTTCATCGCAGCAGATGTGGACAAACTCCAAGAGCAGGTATCCAGGTCCCTCTGGAGGATACTGAATTACATGGCTGCCATGGTTAAAAAGCAGCAGGCTGACATAATCTGCATGTTTTGTCATGTTTTTCCAGATTCCTCAAATCTCTGAGATGATCAGAGAGAGACTTGAGGCCATTGGGTTCAAAAACTTCCCCATCGTCTCAGGTAAGCCTTTCATCAGAGTATTAACAGAGCTGACATGAATTATGCATGAATAGTCTCAAAGAAATGTTTGGCTCTCTTGTTTATTTGTGGACATAGGTCTTAATACTAATGCTATTTGTGCATTGTGTGTTTGTTTGTCTCTGCCAGAGGCCCTGGAGGACTCCAAAGCCTCTCTGTCCATCTCTCTGCCCACCCTCAGTGCCCGCATGACTCAGCATCTGACTGAGCGATGCTTCCGCTTCCTCAAAAGTGCCTCCGAAGTGCCTCGCCTCTACAGACGGACCAATAAGGTGAGATGCAGCTGGACTGCGTGGAGTTGACGCAGTGTTTGACGTTTAGAATTTGTGGCCGTGGAATCAAACTGTGATGGATGCTGCTTGTGAAGCAACATTTGTACATTTTGATTAATGTTGGGGAATTCATCTCATCAAAGGGTTTGGGTTACCGTTTCATCAAACATTGCTTCTGAGAAGATTTAGGCTTTGCGTTTTTATTCTACGCACAGCACCAACTAAAATGCACCAAAATCACCACCTCAAAAGTAAACTGACCAGCAAGTATTTG
Organism: Alosa pseudoharengus; assembly: GCF_046254945.1. Classification (NCBI taxonomy): domain Eukaryota; kingdom Metazoa; phylum Chordata; class Actinopteri; order Clupeiformes; family Clupeidae; genus Alosa; species Alosa pseudoharengus. The sequence goes on along the minus strand of NW_027468620.1, from coordinate 27,305,629 downwards.
TTTTGATTGGACAGGAAGTGCCCACGAGGGCGTCGGCCTACATGGATAACGCTCTGCGGCCGCTGCACCAGCTGGTCAGCGACTCCAGGGACTTGGTGAAGGCCGCGCTCATGCAGGAGTGGCTACGAGTGACCCTGTCCGACTGCACCCACAGGTAACTCCGCCACAGAGGGAACACCATGAAAGATTCATTCAGATCTGTGGGTAAAATAAGCACAGACCTTCAAAGTGTCTAGACTCCAAAAAGAGTTGTGCCTAGAGATGCGGGACATCATCCTTCTGCAGTGTGTTGAAAACCAAAGTACTAAATTCTTTCTGACACGTAATGGACTCTAGGAAGTTGCTGTATATAGGCCATTAGTAATCTTAATCTCTGCAGTTTTCTGTCTTGAAGCACACATGCTAACATGTGTCATATTCCCCTGTGTCATATTCCTTACTGTATATCTCATCCTTATAACCGTGCAGGTACTATGAGACCATCTCGGACGTGTTGAGCTCGGTCAGGAAGATGGAGGAGAGTCTGAAGCGTCTGAAGCAGGCGAGGAAGACCACTGCAGCCAGCACTAGCGGCAACAACGGCGGGCCCAGCGACGACAGCAAGATCCGCCTGCAGCTGGCCCTGGACGTGGAGTACCTGGGTGAACAGGTGAGATGGACGGTCACTGCTCGGTGCTCATCTTTTTCTCTTTCAGGGCTTTGGAGTATTTCTGTATTTCTGGTATTTGATTTGGCAAAAAGTCACTGTGGTGTAGACACTAATCTTTTAATCCAATACTGTTCCTGCTTGGAAGGGTTTTGGAACTCTCTTTGCCATGAGAAATGAAAGGTTTTCATACATCATTATAAACTGCCCAGTAGGATGGTTCACAATATAATGGTATAAGTAAAAGTTTTCCAAATTTTGCCAGATCGCATTTTGCCTTGTTCCTATTGACATTTTGAACATCTGTACCAAAAGTTGAGCCAATAGGATGCCAGTAAAGGGTGGCACACTTTTTCACAATTGCTCAACCTAAGAATGCATAACTTTCGCAGGAACCAGAAACTTGAACAAAATAAAAGATAAGTATGGTCATTAATAATCTCTTCCTGTACTTAATGAGTAAAAACATTAGAACAGTTCAAACACTATTCGCTGTATGATGACTGTTCTTTTTGATACTTTATCTCTGTCCTTGCACAACATTTTGTTTGCTTTTGGTCTTCGTTTCGCACAGATTGTTGACAGCATTTAATAAGGGCAATGCCTCTCTCTGCGCTGTCGTTGATGACCTTCAAGGAATGAACTTTTTGACGCAGTTTCTCCAACATGTTACATTTATTTAGCGCTTTTCTCAACACTCAAAGCGCTTCACACCGGATACCAATACATCTTGTATTGTGTGTGTGTGTCAATATTGTGAAAAAGTGTGCCACCCCTAAATCTGCAGCAATTGAGTCCATTTTTGGTACAGATACTTACAATGCCAATTGGAACAAGACAAAACGTGATCTGGCAAAATTTGGTGAAAATTAATTTTGTGAACCACCCTACTGGCCAGACAAATGGCCAGTTCCATTGGAAATTACCTTTTAGAATTTCCAGTGTCTCACTTTACATATCTGAAAATAACTGGTGAAGAGATGTGACTAGAGCTCATATTCACACATCAAAGGTACAGTTAGACTATTTCCTGTGTGATGTTCTGTGCTATTATTACAGTAACCTTATGGGGGTAAAAGGCAGAGTATGACGCCTCTTGTAAAAACTACAGGATGTGGTTAAGGCGGGGATCACACTGACCAGCGGCTAGGTAAACTGTTTGTGCTACTTAGGACCGAGAGAGAACTTATTATGGACTGAGCGTTGCGTTACGCTTGCCACTGGCCAGTGTGATCCCCGCCTAACACTGGATGTCACAGACATGAAAAACTAATCATGTGACCTTCCATACATTTGGAACTTGTTTAACCAATGGTAGAAGTGTCTTAACCTTGCACTAACCCATAGCCATTTTCTGCAGGAAGGTTCATGCTTTTTTATGTATATTTCAGAGAGATCTTTTAGTCTGGACATGTGTAGTGTTTGTCTTGTGCTTTATTCATGTGTCTACTCCTGTATGTTTCAGATCCAGAAGATGGGCCTGGAGCCCGCGGATATCTCCATGTTCTCATCTCTGCTTGATCTAGTGCGAGAGGCCAGAGACTTGGCTGCAGCTGAGTGAGGGATCCCTGGGGGGGGGGGGGGTTTTCTGCACTACTGCACTGGCACCAGGGGCGTCAGAGGGGTGCCTGATCAAAAATGCCAGGTCATGGAGACCTGCACTCGATCCTTGGGAGTATGATTTAGGCGCTAAAGCACACTACAAGACTGTTCTATTCCCAAATATTTTTTTTTTCTTATTTAAGGAGTCTACATGTTTTTGTTTGTTTATTTCTTTTTGTCACTGCAACATGGTCACTTGAGAAATTGAAGAACTAACATCTGGCCAAAGTCCAATCCCCCTTTTTTCCAGTGAACTCAACAATACTGTGTCAGCACTACACTGCACGTCACTGCAGTTTGTCTTCGGCACAAGTGTCCCCATGTCAGACCAGATCTGTTTAGGGCCAAAGGTACGGAAGGCATTAACTCCGACCAAACTACTAAAGAGCACCAGCCTTTGGCTTCAGGCTTAAGGCCGATGCTGAAACAGGCTGGTATGCCATTTGTAGCTCCTGCAGCTTCTTTGCCCATAAGGGAGGCTAATGTGAACTCACTGCACTGGAGATCTGTAAGATTGATCTCTTCACAGTCTAAACCGCTGATTGTTTGTTCAAGCTTTTATTTCTCTTGTTGAAGTGGGCCAGATGGTGTTTAGCAGTGGCTCTCACTGTTACTACTGAGGCTTTCCGAATGCAAGTGAAATACATTGGGTTGCTGAGAGGCATATTCTCAAGAGTCTGGGTAGGGGGTTCTGACTGATATTTCATTGTTGAAGAATGAAGATTGTGTAAATGAACAAAATGAAAGATTATGCCTTTAACAATAAAATGTTTGCTACAACTGATTTGGTTGATTTGGTGTATGTAATGTCCTCCAGCCTGTAGATTATCTTGGTAAAATACAAAACATAACAGGCCTAATGTACAGGGTCCACAATGTGTCTTCACTGTAAAGTCATTTTCAGGCTATCCAACATAAGGTGCATGACCTGCCTTCCTTCTCGAACAGAGCCATGGTGTGTTGGACGGGAGTTCAGTGACAGTGGCTATCAGCACTGGTCAGGGAGCATTGTGTGGGCTGTGTTGGGAAAGTTTTCAACTCTTCTATTATTTAGGCTATTGCTTACAGAAGCAGTTCTTCTAAGTATAGTTTGAATTATTCCACTAGTGATAAATGACTGAGAACTTTCCAGACTTTACACATCCGAAGAAAAAATATGCACTGTATTTATGCCACAGTGCCCAAACTGAAAAACAAACAAAGCTTTGATCTCTGTAGAAGTTGATGGTTAACATGTTGGACTACGAAATGGGGCATTATCAAAAAGAGCAAAAAGATTTGAGACCGCTTTCCAGAACAAAAAGACATTTATTCAAGTACACATGTACAGTATGGAAACAACAAAATAGTCTGTACATTTAATAAAAAAATATTCACATTTAAAGTTAGGGGTTTCTCTGAACAGAAAGCAAGTCTAGCTCAGATGTTTTAAATGCTAATGCTACTACTATCAGTGGTAAGGATAGTCTAGATCTTTCTCTACATTTTCACTACTTTAACACAGTAACAAAGATAACCTTTGCTGCCTTATGGACACTATATATTGCAAATTAAATGATGCTATCAGGGAGACTTATTCGGACATGAAACAAGACATACAAACATAATCTGTCAGATCAATGACATCTTAAGAGATCTGACATTTAAAGCATTGAACAAGCCATAATATACATGTGAAGCACTATGCAGAATTTTTATTTACTGTATACATTATTGCTATACTTCCCTGCATATCGTTAATAGTGAACTCATAAATAAACATCAGTCCAAAAACCATTAAAACATCGAGGCATATAATGAATTTACCATTTATCAAACACCACTAGAACAAAAGCTCCGAGGCTACCAATGGAATTCAGGTTTAAAAAAAATCCCCAAAGAATGGGCACCACAGGGCTCACTAGACAGCAGGGTTAATGATTTTGCCCAACATGAGTATGGCATTGGAGTTGCCCTCAACAATGGCAAAAAAAAAGGGCCTGTTGACGGTGAGCTTCAGCGGAACTCTCCAGTCTTCTGGCTTATCGGATACCTGGGATCCCTCCTCTGACATCTCAAACACCACCTTGCTGAACACCTGCAGAGGATTAGGAAGTATTAGAATTCTGAACTGTCAAAATAAAGACATTTTTGGTAATATTTTCATTACGAATGTTGATAAACTGTTTACTGAGGACCATTTTTGCTTTGGAAATCTGAAAGTGTACCTTATCAACTGTGAACTTCTCCTTGTTGCTGAGCCTTTGGAATTGAGCTTTTGATCCCAGCAGGTATTCCTCCACATTCATGTCAGTGAGCAAGGACTTCAAATCTGTTAAGCCAGTCAGGGAGAACTTGGGCAAGGACAGCTCCAGATATCTGTTGGGAGAACACATTTACACATTTACATAGACTTGCTACACAAGTCTGAAGTTTTCAAACTTGACTCAGACTACTTGGTGTTGCTCAAGGCTGACTCAGACATTAGGTAAGGTAAGGTAATTGATTGGTCTCCAAATCTGTGACGACAATGTTAAGATTCTGTTTTCTGTACCCATGTAGGTTCACAATGTTCCACAAACCATCTTACTCTTCCTACCTTTTGTTAGAGTCTCAGTAGGCATCAGGAATTTTGTGGGCATCATTTGCAACAATACTTTTGACTTTGCAACTTAATTTTGCAGAACCCATCAACAACACAAAATGTTTCATATCCTTCTGCAGGACCAATTTATAGCAGAACATTTTATACTATTCTGCATATGTTTTTGAGGATTTTAATTTCTAATTTCTCTCTCTCTCTCTCTTTCTGTCCATTACTCACCCTTCCTTCAGGTGCTGGTACCACTTGGAGAGGACCTCGGTCTGGAGCTGGCTCTCGATGTCCTGCAGGCTGGCTCCCTCGTGGGGCAGCACCAGCAGCATGTAGGTCCGCATGCTCAGACCCAGCTTCACCACGGTGCACTTCCTGCCCTTGTCATTCAGGTACTTGTACTCTCCCGTGTGGGTCATCAGAGGAACGGACACAGTGGTCTCCTCATCCACCTTGAAGTCCTGCATGGAGGTAGCCTCTGGCTGGAAAGCTGTTCTCCAGTTTCCTGAAAGAAAGAGGTGATGAGAATAATCTGGGAAATCCACTATTTGAAGCATATTCTTGGTTTCCGGGGTTGGTTGGTTGACTTAGGATGGGAGCATCACTGACAGTCTGTTTTATTTGCGATATACTATAGATCTAGGCCATGTAGATCATATCAAGGTATCGAGAGAAAGACAGATTGAAATATAAGACTTCTATTTGTGGTTCGTATGCCTTCCTGCTCTAGGCCTTGATTAATGCAATTTATTAAATAACACTCTTTCATCGCTATGAAAAAGGTTTCACCTCCTCACTCTACTGAACGTGTGTCATCACATTAATGTACCTTTAAAATGGACTGAGCTGGCAAACAGGAAATTGGTGGTTGAGCTGAGGTTCTGGAAAATCTCCTTGATGTCTCCATCTGATGTCTTCTGAATGAAACTGTTCACCTCCTTCTCAGCGTCCTCAGGCTTGGAGAAGTCCACCGAGCGAGTGTACGAGGCGTCAGAGAAGTCCTGCGCTCCCCGCACAAAGTCCTTGGAGATCTCACCGTCCTCGGTGATGAAGCTCCACACCAGGGTCCTCAGCTCATCCCGGGGGCCGTCAATCAGGGCGTTGATCTCCTGCAGTGTGCGGAGCACCATGTGTCCATCAATGAGGTAGACGCAATTCTCCGTCTCTGTCTCCTTGTAGATACCCAGCAGCTGTTGGTATGGGACAGCCGTCTTCTTGGATGCCCCAAGGTAGAGGGTCACCAACGTTCCGAAGACGTTCACGGGGGAGTACAAGGTGTTGGAGTCCTTCTGGCTGTTGGTCAGGACCTTGTACATTCGCAACCCTAAGATGTTCTGGAGTTCTGCCAGGACATCCTTGCGCTGGGTGCTGTTTTCCATTCCATTGCTGTTGGAGAGGTCACGGAGGTCAGGCGCTGTGTTGTCCTGGAGACCAATGGACGTGGCCTTCACCACTTCCACCTGCTCAGGCTCGTTGGACTGGATGACCTCACAGCTGATGTTGCCGAGGGCGAAGAGGCCGAAGGGGTGCACATAGACGCGGTTGGCCAAGCTAAGAGCCAGGCAGGAGACCAACACCAGAGAGAGAACTGCCTCACGCATTGTCAACCAGATACTTTTTCAATCAGGAAACTGTTCAGTAAAAATCTGGAAATGAAACAAAAAATATGATTGATAGTTTAGTTAATAGTTTAGTTCAAGGTCAAGTTGACATTCTGAGCATTTTTTTTCCAACTGGAAACTTGACTAGATAGAATAGATGCTGCTTTTTTCTCCTTTGAGCAGACCACTACAACACATGTTGTGAATGGTGGGCAGAATCACAGAGCGGAGTTCTAATGGGGACTTCATTTCTCACTCGTAGGGAGGAAAGGAGGATACGCTCTTCTGCTCTGATTGATTTCTTCCTTTGTCCCTTCGCCATTTTTCGGACTGAATGAGACATCGCTCTCATTCTCGCATTCTCTTACTCCTTTTCTCAGCTTCTGAGATCTATATTGTATATCTTATATCACTCATTACAAACAAATAAAATGATTTGATCTACCTCAAGGGTATTTTCATTTTTCCTGGCTCATTTAAAGGATAATTGAAATTAACAAGTTATTCTTAAAAGTTATTTAAACTTTTTTGACCATGCAGTTCACAAACTTAGAGCATACATTGTTATTACCCTTTTTGATAGATGTTTGTAATCCTAATACACGGTTTGGAAGATTGTGTGGGGATAGCACTTAAGAGCCTTTAAATCACTTCTGCTCATTCTCATGTAGAAAATCAAATGCTCTTCAAATCCAAAAATCTCCCTCAGTCTTAAAAACACGCACACATGAATAGGTACACAGACATAAAACTTGCAGTAGCAATGGGAGCTAAATTAGATAATGAATAACTTGAGAGTAAAAACAGAAAAATGTTAATTCCAATTACTGCCAACCAATCACACACCTGTGTATAGAATGAGTTTTGTTTAACTTTGGATTTCACAATGTCCAGAGAAGTGCAAACTTTCACTTACCCAAGCTCAACGTGCTGATGCTCTAGCATAAATGAGTGTGACTGGGGAGTTGCTATCTCTTTTTAAGAAATCCTCTGGGATGGTCAGTAGCCTCACTGGTTTACACATTAACCTGGGCATTGAGTCACTGCTTATTTTGTGTGAGGCCACCTCAGTGACAGCTTTTGTCCTTGTGAGCTGATAAATAAATGGGTCATTAGAGACCACCTCTGTGCCGTGTGTGTGTGTGTGTGTGTGTGTGTGTGTGTGTGTGTGTGTGTGTGTGTGTGTGTGTGTGCGTTTGTGTGTGTTTGTGTGGGTGGATGGGAGCGTGCATATTTGTGTGTGTGGTGGTGGTGGTGGGGTGAGGTTGGGGGGGGGGGTAACAGGAACATAAGCTCAACTGGGTTTCACAAGAGTCTGTGAAATGGAGCAAGGAGATGCACTGTTTTCCTGGACATGTTTGAGGAGCACTTGTTCATGTTTGACATTTCCTAAGTATGTAATAACATGTTTGCACACACACTCGTGAGTATGCCTTTCTTTGTTTATGTGACAGGGAAACAGAGAGAATGGGCATCACCCTTAAATTATTAGCAAGGAGAATCATCAGTGACAACTGAACTTAAAATGATAACAAGATCACTATGATAACTGTAGAGACTGATCACTGATCACTATGTATTCAATATTCACTATGTAACAGACGGTAATGGATAAAGAACCAAGACTGGCATAGGCCTAACTGAACACTAATAAAATGGAATGACCCATCTACCCAATATGTTTGTACCCAATACATACTGTTTGAAATGTGTGTCAATGTAAATTATAACCTTTAGGGTATTGTTAAACTGATATCCTCTACCACTGACTGTTAGAAACAGGTCCTTGCCATCCTTTTGTGAATCACTCACGTTTTTGAAAGTTTTGTATTATGTCTAATGTTGCCACCTAGTGGAATGTTCTGCAAAGATGCTTATGCAAAAAGTTCCTAGGCTATCTGAAGCCTATTCTTTTCCTATGTTTGGTCTAGTAGCCTAGATAGCCTAACTACTGTAATAGCAATAACAAATAAAACAAAATAGCCTAGTGGTAAATATCATGTGATATTTTATTGCATATTGTAAAATATATATTATATACTATTATACTATTACATTCCTGCTTGCTTCTTGCTCTTTATTAATTTAAACCTGTAGTCTACAGTGGGTCAATCACAAAGTTCACTAAGCTCCCGCCTGTAAGGAAGATGACGAGTGGTTGAGGAGGGGTGACTTTCTCTCAAAGAAGGGTAGGTAGGCTATCAAGAAGTTATGCCACAAACCTCTGTCATCTTTGACAGTGCCTTGTAGCCTACTGTTGGGTGTAGTGGGACATAGCCATAGGTATAGGTAGATACGTTTATTGGATAAGAGGAATGGCCGACGAGGATGATTTTCCAGATTTAAAAAGATACACGCCAATATGCCCCGTTTATAGAGTTCGCTCTCAAAGTGACACATCTGGTTTCAGATCTAGAATACTAACAAGACTGAGGGGTGCCCGTTCAGGTAAGACTTGGTTGAATTCCTTTCGAAACATGTAGCCTAGGTTAGGTACGTTTTGAATGATAATGGTGAGGTAACAGTTGAAACGTACAACCAAAACAGGAAAGTTGATGTAGGCTACGCTACTTTGAAAGAGTTGATGTAGTTTTTCGGTGTCAGGTGGATGACTGCCTGCAACATCGAGCAAGATAATGATGTACACACATGTTCTGTAAGGCTTAAATAATAAGCCATACAGGCATATGATTACTGGGGGTGTGTATAGCCTACTATGTGTATCAAGCATTGTTGTGCTAAAAATATATAATTTTATTTTAATCAGTCAAAATAAGAATGTTCTACAAGCTGCTTCTAGCCCTTCTATTTCCTGTAGGCTGTCATCGCAAGCTTCATTTCTTTGTTCAGTGTGGGTTGATCTCAGACAGGATATTCTGACATTTAGAAACGCTTATGAGAGTTTGCTTACCTCCCTCATCCTTCACCACAACTAAAGTGTGAACTGTTATCACAACACAATTTTTATTTTATTTATTCACAACATTATTTTAAGCAGCAGGCAGGATGTATAGCCTACTGTTGATACATACTGTATGCAGTGGAGACTGGAGGTGTTTGGTTTTAATATGATAATATATGACGTTTTAGATATAGGCTCACTGTGCATTTGATCAAATGTGGCTCTTTTGTGGTTCATTTTAAAAATAAAAGTATAGTCACCGTTGCAGTGACTTCTCATACAATGGAAAAAGTCTGGTTGGGTAAACAAAAGCAGGTTGTGCAGGTAGGAGTGTCCACAGCAAGGGCAGGGTATTTGCCTGCAACCTCATACACAATACAGAGGCCAAGATACAATATGTAAATGCAACACAAGTTAATTTTGAATAATGGCCATGTCCAAAACAGAATTCACTTTATTTAACAGCTGTTCTTTTATAATTCTACATAACAAGGAAGCAAAGTCTTGGATCACACAACTTAAAAATACAACAATTCAGGCCCACAGAGATTTTTAAAATAAAATGCAATTATTCTAAAAGCCCATTGTAATGACCTGCAGTTTCATCCCTACTTGCACCTGAAGAGCAACTCAATCTGTAGATTTGTGTGATGTAGTGATGGGATGGACATCAGAAATACAAATTGTGGTGTCATAATTTTACTCTGTTGAATCATCGACACATGTTGACCTTGCTGTTCCCTGTCTGCTGTTTCACAGCTATTGACTTGGTAATTAAGGTTCAATTTAGGGGTGGGAAAGAGTATATGATATGGCCTCCCCAGCCAACGCAGCCTTGTCTCAGCCTTACACACCCAGGCTAGCTCACAGAGCTGAACAATTAGATGAATTAACCAGCTGCACAGTCACAGCCTGTCCACATTTTAATTTCTGTGGCATATATGGAAATGTACAAACATGAACACATGTTTCTTAGTGCACCTGGAAACACATTATGGTTTCATAGGTAGTATTTCAGTGCAAAACAGTCTAAAATCCAAGATTGCAGTTAACTGCATTTTCCATGTAATAGAGTGTGTACGGTATTCATATGCATTAACAACATCATCAAGTAATCTTGTTGCATCAAGTGGCTACTTGATTTCATTTGCCCCAGCGCTGTATGTTCTGTGCCATATGAGCCCCATGGCAAGCATAGTAAATGGGCTCAACAGTGCCAACAGTGCCTCCAGGGCAGACATCACGCTAAGTGGGGAACACACTGTCATTTTCTCGAAAAGCTGTGTGAGTGCGACCGACCAAATCTCAACCTCTAACCACCTGTCAAGATCACGCACTGACACATTGCACCAGTTCCATTCAAGGTGACAGAAAAAAAAATGCTCTGACCTTTCTTCCTACTGCTGAGCTTGAAGAGAATAGGGCCGAGGGCCCTCATAATTATTCATCTACACTAAGGAGCCCTTTAATATAAAGCCTTTAAGGGCTGCAGGATTGACATGAAATGGGCTGAGAGAGAGAGAGAGAGAAAGAGAGAGAGAGAGAGAAAGAGAGAGAGTGAGAGATTGAAGGCAGTTTCAGGCTGACATGACATGTAGACTGTGTCTCCTTATTGTGAAGAGGCAGAAGTGCAGTGGTGTTGGTTTTTCATTATAATGACTCGCAGCAGGAAGAGCAGAGGCGTTGTGACAAGAGAATGAGCACAAACATGCATGCTCATACACGAACACACAAACACACACAGATAGTCTCCGTCACAGGCACACACACATGCTAAGGCACACGCACACACATTTAATCACATTGATGATAATTAAGGAAGCCTCTCTGTCTCTGATAAGCAGCTTAGATTGCAGTCACGTGTCTGCAGTTCAAAAGCATCTGTTTTGTCATAATCAGTACAATATAGAGAAATGAACCAAATATGGAACATAATGTCATATATTGTGTTTATATATTGTCATGAGCAGTGAACTGAACAAAACCTTTTTGTGTCACAAATTTCACTCCCCACAAATTTCACAAATTTTATACCCTGGCAACCATGGTGACGGTTTAAAACCACTTCCTCTGTAGGCTTCTACTAAGACCGATAGTTGTGCATGTCCCTGTATGTGCATACTTAGTGTAATCCATCTTTGGTTTTATATAACTCTCTCTCATCATCATCCCCTCATTGTGTTCTGTATCAGCCAGACTTCTCTTCAAGAATGGTAAAAAAAGGACATGTGGTGTGTTCACGTCTTTCCCTCCAATCTACCATTTTAAATCCCAGCTGAAGTAATAATCAGGGTGATGGTTCCATGTGCAGTCGCATTGTTTGTATTGTTATATTATTATTTTGTATAACTAAAGCCAGTTCTGATTCACCTGTTGAGCTGAATGTGCCAGAAGATTAATGTGTATATTTGATAGTAGTACACACATTTGACCACCAGAGAGCAAACGTTCTTCTTGGCAAACAGTAAGTGCCTTTGGGTGAGGGAGTGTGTGTACATTTCGTAAATGTGTTGAGTTTGTGTGTTTGCGTGTGTGGAAATGTGTGCCTGTGCAAAAAGGTGTGCACAAACCTGATATTGCATTACACAATTACTGGATTATCAGGTCTTTGGTGTGTGGAAATTATTCATGACGCCCCCATGGAGCAATTCCCCTGATATGAGATCCTGTAAACCAGAGTGTACATCAATATCATGCACCATGCAGCCTTGTGGTTCGGATGGTTTGATCTCCCTCCCCTGGCAGCTGGTGGTGAGGCTTTTTATAATATTCATAAATAATACTTGTAAATGTGACACACTGCTTCTCTGAATTATCAGATGAAAGTGTGCACATGAATTAGCCATGTAGGCAGAGAGGACTCCAGGGAAGATGATGGCCTGAGCCAGATCATCTGAACCTTTCGCAGCTTTTAATGTCATGGATGTCGCACTTCGCCACCTCACCAACTTATTCATGTAATTACAGAGATCGAGGAAGCGGAGGGCTATATTACAAGGCATCGTGGGCTTTCTGAAAAAGGTTCAAATACGGCAGAGAATATTCATGTCCAACAGTCTTCTTGCAGTAGCACTTTAGAACAGAGCTTTTACAAAGCCGAGTGATCCGCTGTTGAAGAGTCATGTTTGTCTAAAACACAGTTTTTACTTTCTATGGCCCAAACTATATAACAATGATCAGGCTTTACATATGGATATATTCACATTTGTAATTGATATTACACTTATATTTGAATTCAAAACATGTTAAGGTAATCTTTTGAACTAATGAAGTAAACTGTGCACTGACATTGCTGTAACTGGCTAAGAAGTGTTTATATTCTTTGGCATCTGTTCTGATGGTGTGTGATTAAGTGCCTGTCATTGATTATGTCCACATTAGACCTGCTGTCCTCCTGTGGCCTTCTGGGAAACCCTGGGAAGCAGAGACTTGATCCCCATCAGATGTGGGAAGTGCCAATTGTGTGTGTGTGTGTGTGTGTGTGTGTGTGTGTGTGTGTGTGTGTGTGTGTGTGTGTGTGTGTGACAGCTGCGGGCATAGAGGGTTGTTTAGACCAGTCACTCATGGAGCATGCATTTAATTTACTCTCTTTCTCTCTCCTTTCATTCTATCTGTTTTCCGTTCTCTTACTCTCTCTCTCTCTCTCGTTCTCATTCCCTGCCACGCTCTCCTGCTTGTTGTCGATTTCTCAGAGAGGGATAGAACACCACTGCCTGGAAGGAGATGCCCCCTCAGAGGGCTATTTAACATCATGCACGTTCTATTCATCCCCTCCCTCTCTCTTCTTCCCCTTTTTAATCAACCCGTTGCTCTTGTTTCATTATCCTCTCCTTTAATTGCGATCTCTCTTCATTTTGCCTTTCCTTTTGTATCAGAATCCTGCGCTATCTCGCTCGCCTCCTGTCTAGAGCTCACCTCCCCCGTTCTCTATCTCTGGTTCTTTTTATCTGTCCACCGCTCTCATTCCCTCTCTCTCCCTTTTCTCCCTTTATTGTTTGTCTCTCTTCAGCCCCTCTCTTAATTGCAATCTCTCTGTCACTCTCTTCATCTATAGCCCTCCCCTCTCTCTCTCTCTCTCTCTCTCTCTCTCTCTCTCTCTCTCTCTCTCTCTCTCTCTCTCTCTCTCCATATCTCTCTTTTCTTTCCTCTCTCTTTGTTTCCTCCACTTTATCCCACTGTTCTGACATGGTCGTGTCTTGGCTATGAAAGGGAACTGCAGTAATGGAGGTGGTGTGTGTGTGTGTGTGTGTGTGTGTGTGTGTGTGTGTGTGTGTACATACACATGCGTGGGCACTCTTCTCTTTCCCTCTCAGACACACACAAGTGGCTGTGTGGGAGAGATGGACCCCTCGCTCTCTGATCCTTGATTACCCTGCATGTCCAGTGGTTGCTGGAGTGGGGAAAGGGGACCAGGTCTACCAATCAATTTGTTTCTTTACTTTTCTCTATTTGAGCGAGAGGCTTTCCAAAGGCTGCATTTTTGTTTTAGGTTGCAGGTTGAGCTGTCCTGTGTTGCCTGGAGCAGTGAAAGGTTGACACCCCCTGGTTTACATTTATTTGTTTATTTGAGTGGTGGGTGATCTATCTCTCTCTGTCTGTCTTTCTTGCTCTCTCTCTCTCTCTCTCTCTATCTGTCTCTCTCTCCTTTTCTCTCTCTCTCTCTCTCGCTCTGAGGTAGGTTTATATAAGGCACTGGTTTAGGTTGCCTGTTGAGTAGATGACGATGATTCACAGGTTAGGCTGCTGAGTACATAATTTGCTTTGATTTTTTGGATTCATCTCTACACAGAGGACCAAGAGAGCAATATAAATCTCTAAAAATAATCACCATCACCATAGAACATGCTTTTCTTGTTCACTTTCACTCCTACACGGTAAATAAGTTGATAACTCTTAATAACATCACAGACTGGGACAAAACAAAAAAAAGAATTTTGTCACATTCAATTCACAATCACACAGTCCACGAAATGGCAAATTTAGCTAAAAATATGTAACAACTCAAACCATTAAGACCTTTCTCCTCATACCACCATTCGCCCAATTATCAAACGGTAACCCATCTCTGTTAAAGTGTTCAACTTCAGTATGTTGACCTGTACTAGGGTGAGCAATGTGAGACAATGTCACCTTGTTGCCATGATGATTTAGCTTTAATCATGTTCTCTCAACGTTTAGGACACCATTACTCTGTCACACTCGGAAATGAACGGTGGACTTTGATACTGTGAAATTTCCATGAAGCAGGTGGAAAACTGTTCAACTGTTGAGTCTGCATATTTAAATCCTGTTTGTCCACCATGCTATAAACCTTAAGCTGATGATGTACAAGGCAAGTTCCCATTGGAATATATGTATGATATGTTTTGGGATTTTTTTTTTTCCTGGAGCATTTTTAAACATCACAAATCACTAGGCAAATTATTGATAATATGATCATACTGTATAATTTCCCAGCAACATTGCATAAAAAGTTGCTCCATGCATCATCACTTAGATTTGCAAAAGTGCAGGTGGCATGTAATGTGTTTTTTATGTAAATACATGCCATTTACTGTCACTGGATAAATCCATTGAAAAGAACCACAAAAACAAAACATGTGAAACACGGTCAAGGTAATCAGAGCTACATACATAGACCTCCTGGACCTTCAAAATACATGCATAAACAACATTTGTGGATGTCCATTCATGCAAGAGCAAACCATTGGTTTCAAATAATGTTTTGGAAGTATTCAATGGACAGAGAAAGCTCTTTAAAATAAACATAGCTAATCAGAACTGTAGGGTGCAGACCTTGCTCTTGATTCTTCAGATGACATGCTAGCAGGGAAGATGGTAGTCAAGGCTTTCAGCTGGTTTGGCTGTGTGCCCAGCTGCCATTATCTAGATTGCGGGTTGGAACCATGCAGAGGGACAAACCACATGCTTTACTGTAATGTGCACTTTTGATACAGGGTTTTATTTGCCCTGTGTGGGGGGCAGCTGTGTCAACCATCTTCATATGGTGTCTTCATCCACATCGTGACACACAGTTGTTTCTCATCTTGTAGATGTGTTTCTTCATCAGGTGGTTAGGGTTAGGGGTATGGTTAGCTATTTCTGGTGTCAGATAAACCGTCTCTCCCTAGTGAAACCAGCCGAAGTTCTACTGTTTGAGCCACCGCCAGAAATTGAAAGGGTTCTCAGTCCTTAAACAATGTTTAAAGGAAACCAATTAAAAGCTGATCAGATTCATCACTCATGTCTTGTTGACCTACAGTGCAACTATCATCTAATCAGTTGTTATTCATTTTGACATTACATTTAGGTTTGTCAAGTTCTTTCAGTGATGCAGAGGTGAAGAATACGGCAGGTTTGTATGTTGGTTTGTAAAGTGGCTCTGGAGTGTAGAGTGACAGAGAAGACGTAGTTCTCCTGCTTAGCGATGGCATTTAATCACATCCATTGAACATACTGTATGCCTGCCAAGGGGGCTGTGC
Source organism: Alosa pseudoharengus (assembly GCF_046254945.1). Taxonomy (NCBI): domain Eukaryota; kingdom Metazoa; phylum Chordata; class Actinopteri; order Clupeiformes; family Clupeidae; genus Alosa; species Alosa pseudoharengus. The sequence goes on along the minus strand of NW_027468620.1, from coordinate 27,289,824 downwards.
AAGATCTGTCTTCTTCGACTTATCTTGTGTTTTATGATAAGTGCTGTTCTAATGGATTTTTAAACAACAACCGTCGCTTTAATAATAATAAAAAACACCTTTTAGAGTGTGTCTTGGCCAAAGACCCATTAAAATGATATTATGATATTATGATATAAAAAGATATTAAACTATATCTCTCATTCTCTGAGGAGACATTATTGTCACTTTGGGGCGGCAGTGGCTCAGGAGGTAGAGGAGACATCCAGCAGCTGGAAGGTTGTATATATATATTTCCTTTCTTTTCTTTTCCTTTATATATATATATATATATATATATATATATGCAGCGGTGAATCATCCTTCTTGAACGGTGGCCAATTTTATCATCGAGCCTGTGGCTGAAAATAGGCCCGAACTGTGAGAGACTTTCACCCACGGTGCGTGTGCTCTCTCTGCGCTGCACTGCACTGCAGCACTGTGGGGTAGGCAGTGGTGAGGTGCTTGAAAAGGCCGGGTGACTGCTCAACAGAGTATCTCACCGCGCATCGGGTGACCCAGACAAAATCAACTTCGCTTTTCTGAGGCCTCTCTAAACACCTGTGCATCAAGCTCTTCAGTGCAGGAATTGTTTTATGAGAGGCTGTGAGAAAGAAAAGATTCGGCATGGAACGCCACACACACACACACACACACACACACTCAGTCTTTCTCATACACAAAAACACACCAAAAAGATAGCAGCACATGACACTCGTGGACACTCGTGAACAAATGTAAGTCTTGTTTTGTGCAATTTTTAATAAGACTTAAATACATCTTGGATAAGTCATTTTTCTCAACAGCATTGTTAGAAATGGTTGTCACATAACGGAAGTGGCCTCTCACTGCCCTAGTCTCTTTTTCACACAGTCTCTCTGTCACTCTCTTTTTGTCCTCACTCTCTATTTCTCCGCTAGTCCCTCACTCAGATTATCTTTCATTGAGCTTCTCTCTCTCTTTCTCTCTAGTCTGTGTGTTGGTCTCTCAGCTCCTCTTTCGCCCTCCCTCCACCACTGTCTCTCTCTGACGGCCCGGGGCTACAGCTAAAAGCCCCAGTGGACTGGGTGGTTCCACTTGATGGGCTCTCGTCGGCTCAATCAGCCGGGCTAATGGAGGTTAGGGTTGTTTGTCATGCCTTCTGCCTGGGACCTGGTGGGCTTCCTGGAGAGTTTGGTTGCCGTGGAGGTGGTGGTGGTGGTGGTGGTGGTGGTGTGTGGGGGGGGGGACGGTGGGGTGGAGGAGGAGCGCAGCAGGAAGGAATGCTGAGAGCGAACATCGGACAGAGACTAGACATCGACACAGGAGGGGCTAGAGCCACCGTCAGGAGAGGGAGTGTGGGAGCGAGAGAGGGGGTGAGGTAAAGAGAAAAAGAGAGGGAGACAGGGAGGAGGTGGTGGTGTGGGAAAGAGAGAGAGGGAGAGAGAAAGAGAGATAGGGAGAGACGGTACCAGGTTGAGTGAGAGTCACACATTGAGTTAAAGAGAGAAAAACTGAGAGAGGCTAAGGGAGTGTGAGGGAGTGAGTTAGAGAGAGAAAGTGAGAGAGAGGGAGGGGGAGAGAGAGAGAGAGTAGAGGAGAAAACACAGAGGATCTACCCAGCTGAAGCAGTCACTCTCTCTCCTTCAAGTCATGGACCATGCCCGTGAGTCTGCTCTTACTTTCTATGTGTGTGTGTGTATGTGTGTTTTTGCTTGCATACACTGTAGTTACTGGATACAACACTGTTTGCTTTAGCTAATGAAGTTTCCTACACACTGTGTTTAATACACACAGTACTTTCAGATCCAATTACCACTGCTAGCCACTATTGTTTTTAGATTTAGCACAATTTACCTCTAAGCTTTGCACTCAAGCCAGGCTCTTTTGAAAAACTGCAGCATCACCGCTTAAATGCCACAGGACCTTAAATGGTTGCCATGAAACACCAAAGCTGTCTTTAGCCTCTCGAGTCCTCTGACCACGATTGTGTCCAGATAGGAAAAGATCAAGTGTATTGCTTTCTCTCTGTCTCTGTAGTTACCAATGGAAACTCCCCAGGAAGAGACTTCAACTGTTGAATAAACAGCCTGTCCCCCAGTGATGGGGCAGAGTTACAGTCAGGCTATATTTGGTCCCTGTCATATGATGTGTTTAATTGGGTATGCCATGCATTGCGAACGTCATAACATTTGTGGGAGAAGTGCCTATTAGTCCGGACCACTGTGATCTGACCTCACTGATGTGCGTCTTAAAGGGAGAGATGGAGAATGGGGTGCATTTGCAGGATACAGATGGTAACAAATGAAGTGTCTATGTTTTAGCAAGGGTTTTAATGGAAACACACAGAGAATAGGCTGTGGGATAAAGCACACAGTGAGGGGAGTGAGACTGAAGTCATTACAGAACTCTGGAGTCCCTGGAGTCACAGTAATATAAATAGAGCCTGGGCTGGTTCTCTTACACTGATTCAAATCTGTGTGTTTTAAACATAAGCTATGCCAGTGTGTGTGTGTGTGTGTGTGTGTGTGAGTGAGTGAAAGATGGGGGAGGAGTGAAGGACAGACTACTTGTGGAGTCCTGTGTAAGCACAATAATTAACACACTGTTGTTAGAAAGTGAAAATGTCCCCTTGGCCTGAATTCAGCATGTATTTTGCAATGTAAAATGCAAACCTTGGATTTGTTTAAAAGTGCTTTGTATAATCTAATTTCTGGTTAGGTATTTTGCATCGTCATCAAATCCCTGCGGTGTATGATATCTCAAAGGCTCTTAGTACTCTCTTTATGTTAGCTGGGACACAGGTTTAATGGAGAGAGAGTTAGAGATCAATACATAACTTTCAGAGTGGCTTTTCCGATGCTGAAAAACATGCTCTTGGTGTTACTATCAGACGCTCCATAGTAGATGTGGGTATGAGGATATATATGGATCACACAGGGAGTCTCAAACTGCTCTAATGTTTTTGTGGAGTTGCTACATCATTTCCCATGGTTCTCATGGCCTGGCATGTATCTTTTCCCCTGGAATCATATTACGCACGTTCATCTATGTTTTCCCTGGAGTCATGTGACCTAAATCTTTTACATTTAGGAAAAAGACTCTTTTTAATTTCCTCTTTATTAGTATGTGACAACAGCCTGTTCTGAATCATTGTTTAAACTGACTGATTATTATTTTAAAAAAAAGTGTGCACTGACTGTCAAGTTCCTGTGTGTCACATCTATAGGATCATTTGTTTGAAAAGCAGCCTACTCTGGGAGGTTTTAGGACCAAATCTACCCCAGATCCACTCTAGAACCTGCAGCTTTCTAGGATGCGTCCTTCTTCAATATACCAAAGCAGCCTTGTTTAAAAGTAGCGCACATAGCCCTCAGCTCACCAAAGTCTGCAAAAAACCTGATTTGTTAGTTCCGATCAGGGAATGATCAAAGGTTCTCTGCCACAGGGTGTTAGGCCTAAAAAGTGCAGCCAGGACGTCTACAACTTGTGTCTGACTTTCAGTTCCATTTACTTGCCGTAAATAGCAACTAATGAAAAGCCTGCCTGTTTCCTGTTAAGATTTTGAGTTTGGTTTCTCATGGAGATGATGGACTGTCACCCATCATATATTCATGCACATGTACCGCTGCAGACGTTTATGCATGTGTACTGCTGCTGTTTGTAGGGAGTCAGGCCAGCTTCCCCTCTCTGGTGTCCAGTGCTGGTTCCTCGATCTCTTGCGCGCTCCCAGATGCTAGGATCATTAGCCTCTGTTTCCCTGCACGATGAAACATAATGCTTTCAATTCTCCCTGCTACGTGCTATTATTAAATGTTCTAGATCTCCAAATAAGCGCCTCTGCTGGTTGGCGAAGAGAAAGAGAAAGCCCACTTACTGACAGGATGTCACCTATTGATCGACAGGGTTTGCAATTTACCGTGTTGTTCCCTGTTAATGGACAAATTACCCAACTCCTGCAAAATCCCACTCCACCTGGCCAGCATACGGAGGGTACCGTACCGTACCGTAGTTAGCTATTTTTGCCGACCATAAAAAACAAAACCATTCAAGGCCTATTTTTTGGGGGGTGGGACAGGAAAGAGGGGTTAGTAAATAAGTCATCAAAGCAGCAGAGGAGCTCAAACGTCCCACTTAAACAATAATTACCCTGTTATCTATTTCTGCTGAGTAGGCCAGTTAATATTTTATAAGGGCCCTGTCTCTGTGTCGTCACTCTGCTTTATTTAGATGCCGAGTAACAGCTTCGACTGGAGCTCTTCTGGTTCTAAAGAACACTGTGAGTGCTTTTCACCAGATGCATCAGGTAGGATGTTTTTTGTGATTTGCTGAAGCTCCACGCTGAGTCACTCACCGGCTCGGAGAGAGAGAGAACTGAAGCATACTAATACGGACATGACGCATCCACCTTTGGTACTGTGGGAGGGTGAGGGGAGAGAGGGGCCTGTTTCGGGAAGAAAGACATTAGGACTAACAGATTGCCTGTAGAGGGACAGCTTGGAGGGGTGAGATGCAGGGGGCTGGAGATTGATGAAGATGTGTAGTTGACTGGGAAGGGAGCTAAAAATCATCATCATCTCATCATCCAGTGGCATGTATGGGGGAACGAGATGAGGGGAGCTTGTTTCGGAAATCTGTAAATGAAATTAGGATGGACAAATTGGACCGAGCCCCTCTGTTTTTTAAGTGAATGGGACTGATGGGAGTGGGGAGTGAGCTTGCATGGCATCTGGTGAAGAATGGAGATAGACAGCAATGTTGCACAAAATGGCGGTGAGAGTCAGTAGTAGAATGAATGTTCTCAACCATCTTTCAGTGTTTCCTCTATGTTGATTTGGTAGTGGCGGCCCCCCACGGTTTAATTGTCTTCCCCCACGGTATCAGAAATGGGGCAGACGTACAATAGTCGCAGTTGCCTTTCAAAATTCATTGTGCAGACCTGTTGTAGATTCTCCAAATATACAGCTCAATCACAACTGAAAATAATGCCTCATTGTGTGTGAATAGAGATGAATACATATAATTGTTTGTGTTGCAGCGAAGTGTCAGTACTGTAGCTGCCCCCACTGCTTAAAAAAATCCTAGAGGAAACACTGTCTTTCATCATAATTTTCTCTCCATGTGCACTTTCATGTGAGGTAGACTGATGGATTGTCTATCCCCCCATAAGCCTTCCTGCCCCAAGGGAGTCTGGGGGAAGTAGACCTGACATGAATGTCTCCATTAGGCTGGCACTTAAAGAGTGCAGAATGCATGAATATGAGTGGTGCCATTTAGGCAGAGAACTTTTCGATGCATTCAGACTCATTTAACTTATAGCTTGTCGAAGCTCAGAGAAATATCTGCTAAGCACATCAGCTCTGTGTAGATAAGGGTTAAAACTGCTCTCGCAGTATCTCAGGTTGACAGACCTGAAAATGTTTCCATGATGAGGTAGTTGAGATGAAGATAAGCAGAATGGCCACTCCACCATTAGGTGGCAGCACTCCACTCCAACCTGTGTGCTCCGGTTCCGCGGTGAGGGGCGTGGGTGGCTCCTCTTGCAATGACTCAACACAAAGGCTCTCAGCTTATGGAAGTGAGTGGTGTCTGTCACTTGAATGTTTTGGTTGAGGATTTAAATAATGGTTGACTCAGAGGTCTTTCTGAAAAAACATGGATATATGAGGAGATGTAAGCCATAGAACAGCTGAAACTGACTGAACTGACACGAAGACTGGCAGGGGTGTCTAGATTCGCACTGGCCTGCTTTTGAAGCCTGAATCTAGGAGGTATTTCAGATTCCCCATTGGAATGTTCAGTCATGTTATATTTTTGAAAGAACTGTTGGGATTATATGTCCCTACACAAATTAAGTTCATTGGTATTATGAATTGTTTGTGAAGAAAAATATGAAATTGGTTTGCCTTTATTTTGAATGGTCAGTCACAGGCAATAACCTCAGAAAGTATACCCTGTATGTATATCTACTATTCAGAGCGTTATTCAGCCATACACAACCATCTCAGCGACCATGTTCATTTTATTGATTTTCTATAGTACTCACTAAACACTAAAACAGAAGAAAAGGTTTTGTAGGAACTGTAGCCTAGTTCACGTTTTGCTCTCTCAGCTGCGCATATCTAATTTTGTATTGGTTGCCACCGATCCATATCATAGCTTAACCTTAAAGTTGACCAGACTTCAACTTTCTTTAGAAACGCTCACTGCCCAAAACGCGTTTGCAACGGTCTTGTGGGCAGTGGGCTTTCCCAACATTTGGGAGTGTATCGAGATGAACAGCTCAATCACCAATCACACCACTGCTAGCAAGCTGTGGGTTAGCTTACTAAAGTGAGTTGGCTGGTAATCATGTCGTAAAACACATGTCGTAATAATGATAGTTACATTTATGGACCCTTTCAAGAGAGTTCCATTTTCAGCATCATAGTTGGCCCCACAAGACTTCCTTTTTAACATTCCATATGTTATCTTAATGCAGAGGAAGTAGATTGGGGCCCAAATAGAATGTTCAAGCATTGTTTGTGTTTACCTTGTTGAAAGGGTCTAAATGCTTATTCACTACACTATAGCATATTTGCATACAGGCAATCTGACTGGCTGACATTTGCACTTGGGCTTGGAAAGTTTAAATTTTCTCACCATCTGCCACAAGCAATGCAAGGGAAATGATGTCAACAGGTCCCCACTCAGTTTAGCAATGCATGACATCATCCATTCAAAGTGAATGCGAAGCGTGGATGCCGACACCCCGTGTGACACCTCCACCGCTCTTGGTGTGAACGTACAATTAAGGAGGCATGTTGACAGAGGACCACCTATCACCCTTTCTTTCCATTACTTGTTGGTTCATTACAGGAAAAATAAAAGTTGGTGTTGGTGATAAACACTTATTATGATTAAGCAAACTTGTATTTACCTTATGTGCTTGGGAAGTAACAGAATACAATGGGATCACACATTTAAAATACAAAATATGATTTATGTACTGTAAATTTAAATACAGTTACAAATTAAATGAGTAGTATTCAGAATACAGTTCCACTGATCAAAAGGGATTTCAATACAAATTCAAACATAAATTCAAATTGTTTTTTAATCAAACCATGTAGTCTGTGTATCTTTCAGGTAACTCCTTTGTCTTTCCATCTCTGTTTATATTATAGCCTAAATGAGAAAACACTCAGGAAATGTAAAATTTGTTGTTGGCCAATAGGGCGTATATGCAGCCATCAAGTTTTAGGCCAGTATAGGTTCTTATTTATTGACAGTGTTCTGCAAAAAATGCATAGGTTATATTCTCCCCTTGTGCTGTTAAAATTAATTTGAAAAAATCTGTGTATACCTTGTCTTGGGTTTGGTAGTCTTTCATCCTATGTGCAGACAAAACATCTCTGTTGTAGGTTCTTTGACACGGGAGCGTACCTATGTTCCCGGGGTCCTATGTTCCCCGCTTTGTATGGGACCAGGGAACATAGGACCCTTTTTTAAAACCCTAACCATAACCCTAACCCTAATCCTAACCCTAACCCCGAGCGGGGAACATAGGACCCGGGAAACATAGGACCTGGGGAACATAGGGATGACCCCCTTTGACACAATGACATTAACAGTGTTTCATTACACATAGGCTTATATATCAATCCATTCTCACTGTAAAGCAGGTCGTGGGTTATTGTTGACATTAGCTTTGGGTCTTACAACTTCACATAACTGTTTTATCCACTGCTAATAAAATATACAATGTTGATGTAATCCAAAGTATTCCGAATACGTTACTCACTTTGAATAATCTATCAGAATATGTTACAAATGACATAATAATATTTTATAGACATACGTATTCTGTAATCTGTAGTGTAATACATTTTAAAAATAACCTACCCAACAACACTGTTTACACAGCACCGTATATGCTAGTTAACAGTGATGTTAACTCAAGTGATGTTATTATGAAATCATAATCTTGTTTGTGAGGAGATTATGGTATATTTCGCACGGCTTGTTAATAGTGTGACTAAAAAAGTCTAAACACATGTCAACCCTTCAATCTACCATTCTTGAACAACCAGCAGTTATGGGCTAGGTAAGGAAATGGCTGTTGAATATTGACCCCAGGATATTTCATATGATCTTTGCATGCAGCAAGAGCATAATGCCATGGGCACCGCATTGGGTGCTGTCACTGTGTGTGTGTGTGTGTGTGTAAGTAGTGTTATCTGCACCGACTGTGAAGCATGTGGCTCTCGGCGTTGGCTGAGAGAAGACAGGCATCTGTTTGACATCTGAGTGACATTTTGATGTGGTCACTGACTATTCCCCGAAAGCTTCAGCTGATACCCCTGTGGAGCTCTGACCTAAGGTCAATCTGATGGGCATTTTAAGGGAAGCTTTAATCTCTGGCCAGTTTCTGTCCTGTATAATGTATTGCTGATACATGCAAATGCTGTAGGTGTCTGGACTGACAAATGTCTAATGCTGTAATGTAAATATCATGTAAATATCATTGCAGAGCTTGTTAGGTATAAATAACCAGTTTATTTCAGTGTCATTCATGCTGAATGACGAATCAGTAAGTCAGTATATAGACTGTCCTTCAGTGATTATCATGTCAGATTAAGAGAGTTCAACTCCCCAATATGATGGATTAGACCCATAGATGATGTGTTGTCTGGAAATGCTGCATGCATGCTTTTAAGTCGCTAATGAGGTCCCGGCTGACGATTTTCACTCAGCAGCAGGTCTGTCTGTCAGTAAATGTTGAGAGCGAAGCCTATGCTGCGTTGTGATAACTGGGAAAGCAAAGCGACGCGAGAGGAATTGGTCAGAGGAGGGGTGGGAGTGAGGTGTGGAGGAAGGGGCCTAGAGATGTGGATAAGGGCCGCGCCCGGCCGCCTCTCTCCCCACAGAAAACAAGAAGCCCTTCCTGTTCTGAGACTGGACCCCACCCACCTGATCTGACTAAACCCCCTCCCAACATTGCCCCTCCCTGGGGTAGGTAAAAAAATCAAAGCAACTCAAAGTTAAACACTGATTATATGTTGTGTTTGTATGAAAGTATACAAATGCAAGTGTTGTATTTTAGTTCAAAAGATGTGATCAATATATCGAAAATACCACATACATAACAGACAGCATAGGCCTACACACGTGGAATTCTTCTTTATTAATTAGGAATTTGCAACATGTCTGCCCAAGGGGTTTTTCTGTGACAACTTGCCCAGTGTGAGCAGACAAATATGATCATGCTTTTAGCCTACTGTTACATAGGCAATGTGCCATTTTTAGTGTAGGCCTACCTAGAATACGCACTGTCGTAAATAGTCTGATGTTGCCTCATCATTCGTAGGCTACTACACTTGAGCAAAGAGACCTGTGCTCATATTTCAATGACTAGCAAACTGCCGCAAGGAGGGGTTATAGTGACTTCCTCCCGTGACCTCTTTGACGAGCAGTCATCTGCGTATAGGAATGACAAGCATCTCAATACTAAGTTGCGGCGGTAACGATGGTTCTTGCCCTGAAAGTTTGTAATAAGTTTTCGGAGCCGTTTACCGCGGTGTGGAAGAGGTGAAATGAGCCTTCAAACGAACCGACCGAGAGGACTTAACCGCCGAAGTTGTTTTGGGACCGCATGATTGTTGGTTTGGTGGTGGTCCATTGAAAGAAAGAAATGGGCCAGACGTCCGTCTCCACCTTGTCTCAAAACGCCAGTGGTGAGTTGTAGTTTTGGGGGTAAAGTTTGGTGATTTGTTTCCAAACACACCGCTATTCTTTCTGCAAAGCCATTACGGAGGAGGACTAGAGACAAACTTAGGAAATCGATGCGTTTGTTGCCAGGCTGATATCAGAAATGCTTTAACATCGATCGATACCGTTTTACTAATGTTAACGTCTGATGACATAGTGGTGCTCTGCTTTCCATAAGTCGACAGATGTCGTCTCGTGCGTTTATTCTTCCAAGGTCACAAAAAGTCGTCAAGCAACATAATGGCATAGCACAAAGTCTTAATATTATTCAGATTTATGTTTATTTAAGAATTTAAGATCATGTGTCGCCTAAGTGAATTCCAGTAGCCTAGGTTCACTCTGCAAATGTGTTCTTTGCTGGTGGCATTCTTACTCACTGGCATTCCTACATGTAGTGTTTTTTTTTTTTTTTTAATCCAGCTGTTCTATACCCAAAGACACAAGAAGTTCATTTTACTTCCAGACAGACACTGTGGTTGACAAACATCCTTGTCTCGACTTCCTAATATTTACTCTGAGCCAGCGACTGACAAACGCTGTTAGTTTTGCTGTTCTGTTTGGCAGACATGCAACAGCCTACATTCTACTCTCAACTCACATTGATCTCTTCAACGGGACAGTCTCAAGGTAAATCTATTGCCTAGAAGAACATTTTACATGTATTCTGTTCACTTACATTTTCAAAAGGGCTTCCCCAGTAGTCGGCCATACAGGTCTGCTATCTAATCTCTAAAGACCACTCAGAAGTTGTGCCATATAGTTTTACTTTGGATGGATTCAAACATGGCATTTGCATTAAATAGGCTGCACTGTTGTTGGTTTAATAGGAGGCAGAATACATTTTATACAAGTAAATGACTACATGACTCCAGTATCACATTTCAAGTTGGACATCTATTCATAACAGGAAAGGGCCACGAGACTCAACGTTAGTAGTTGCTCTAGTTTTCAACTCACAAGCCGAAAGTAGAATTAGTCATTCTCTGAGGTGGACCATTTTCAAACTTTCCAGAGAGTGGAGTTCACCCCGTCAGACGATGCCTGTTATGATGCCGACACAAGGATATTTCACGTGTGCTGGTGTCTTAGATTTACTCATACTGAATGATGTGAGGCCCATGACCACATACCTTCAGGAAAAGACAGCATGCCATTTTCTATTTCAAATATTCAGAATATTGTCAGAATGGGCTGTTGTTGACATGAATAAGTTCTTAATATAGTCAACATGTAACATTTTCTTACACTTGAATATTCCATCTTGTATATTATTCAGTTGTCCTCTAAGCACCCATGTTATATGTATATGTAGTAGGCTACAGTGGTGGACAGTGTCTTCTTAAGGTACCTCCCATTCACATCACTCTTACCCTTCTCCTACAAGGAGACCTCTGCCTTGTTTCTTATAAACCAAATATTTTTCCTCTTGCTCTTACCACATAAAGAAAGACAATGGGAAAAACATGTGGCCATGAATGAAAAATGTGATTGGTGTGTGAATGTGTAGACCCCCCGCAGGGATCTGATTGGTTAAGTGCCACCTCGTATCGGTTATAAATATTCTAGAACAGAGCGTTACTCCAAACACCCCGTCTGTTTTTCATTACATCACTCTTCCTCCGTGACATCAGCTCCTCATGTGTTCCGAATGGTTTTGCGATGCTCAGCAGGCTGGCACCTCAGCCGCGGCCTCTGTTCTTCTGCTCTAGACAGCTGGAATTTCTGTGTAGGCTGTGCAAGACATCATGATACTTGTGCATTTGCCTCAAATTACTTTTTTTCATAGGTCAAAGTTATGTTTGCCTTCAGTGTATGAGGGGGTTTTATACTCTTCTGCACAGCTCTGTAAATGTGTTCTATTCATGTAGTCTATACATTCTGTTATAGGCAGAAACATTCCTGTGACATATAGTGTCATGTGGTTTTATTGTAAGACGTGGTTTCAGAAACTATGAAGACATACATGCAAAAAATAGTATACTGTGTCAAAAGCAGAACTACAGACTGCACAGTTTTGTTATAGGCTATGTCTAAGAAACCTGCAAGATGCAGTGTGTTCTATTAACAAAAGTGTTTTATTGTATTCATAATTGTATTGTATGTTTTCATTAGTGTGTAATTCTCTATGAATTGTGTTTTCGTTAGCGTAGTATGATCCCGTCATAGGAAGTGGTTTGTCTTCGTTGGGGTCTCATGTTTTTTTTTTTTTTACTTTCACTTGGATCTCCTGGCTTCTAAATGACAGATGGCATAGAAAATGTGACTAAGAAAAGACTAGGTTAAGAAATTATAAATTGAACCAATGAATGTTTTACACTTGGTTAATTTTACATCTATCTTTTTTGTGTAAACTTTTGACAAAATACGTGCCTTTTACATTATTTCCACATATTACCATGTAAGACGTGTGCCATTAACTAGCAGGCTGGTCCAGGTTACGAAACCTTTCCTCATTAGCTGACCAATAACATGTAGCCGGGCCAGCATCATTTATTCAGCGTCCTTTGAGAGCTGCCAGATTAAATAGGCTGTTTTAGCCAGCTTTTGGCTCATTAAACTGAGATGGTTTGAGTGCATTATTCAGCCTAAAATCACAAGGAAAGAGCCTAAAAACATCCTCTATGAAACCTGATGAAGGGTGCTAATAGGTGATATGTTTGTTGAGAGGCTCTTAGCATCAAGTGTGACTGAATCACTTCCCTTTCAGATGTGAAACACTGTAAAAGGGACAGTGTGTTTTCCCCTTGCAGAGGTGAGTAAGGTGGGCCATAATTGATTTTGGCAGATTGAATTTAGCCTAGAGCTACCTCCTAACTGAGTTTATTTAAGTTTGTTCTTCATGACTACAACAGCAGTGATTGTGTCGACTCTACCTTCATGCTGGTTGGGCTCTTAGCAGGATATGCTTGTGTATTTTCCTGTCATTTGTTTCAAGTAACCTCTAAAATGGCCCCATTGTTTCTTGATTGTGTTGACATGGAAATGAAACCCTAAGATGGGAAGCTGGATAAACTGATCTTTTTTTTTTTGAAGTTTTTATTTATTAATTTAATCATTTATCATTTTCACACCATGACGTAAAATTTGTAATGCAGAGAGCATTCATATTAGCATTTCCGTCTTTATTTTTATGAATCTGAAGGTGTTTTATTATGGGTAAATACATTGTGGGTAAATTAAATTAACCATTTGTTTGGGTGACCTCATTGTTCTTTGGAACTCCCCAATGACTGTTTCAGCTGTCTCATCTTGAACGTCAGACGAATGGCACTTGATGTGCAGAAAAATGTGGCCACATCAGGCCATTTGAAAATAACGCACACCTCATACTTGTCTTCACTGGGCTGTGTGTCATGTTATTAAGAAACTTTAAGGAGGTGAATGTTCAGTTAATGTTGATGAGGTACATTTGATAATGAGGTGAGTGTTCAGTTAAGACTGACTGACCTAAGCGCAAACCCATTCAAAGCACCACTCTGTACATAAAAACTACACTGCACAAACAGGTACAAATATTAAATTTGTATCATCACAAAGCTATTCCCCCAGTCGACCATTTTGTATTATTGAACCACATGTTGTTTCTCACAGCCATTCTTCGCTGTACCCGTCCAGCCAGCAGCCACTTGGCTGCCTTCTCTGGAAGAACTTCCTTCCTCTTTATGAAGTCAGCACTTAATCTTACAAAGCTTTAAAGGGCTTTTCATGCTGCTTTTCATGCTGCTTATGCTCTGGAGGCACCTGTATTCAGCAGATAATGTGATTAAAGGATGGCATGGATGGCATGTTTACTGAAGTCATTGATGGAAGGGCTTAGATGTTTCACAACATGGTTGTGTTTGAATGAATAATGATATAAAATGCCAGTGTGCTCACATGGTTGTGTTTGAATGTACGGTGCTATAAAATGCCAGTGCGCTCACATGGTTGTCACAGTGTTCCACTGTGGGTCGAATTTAACCATGTTGCCATTTTGGTCATGTGGAGAGCTCACATGGGGGCGTTGGGTATGTTATGTGAGAGGTAGTGAGCCCTCGCAGGGACCCATGGCTCTGTTCGTCATTTCCTCCTCCGGCTCTCTCCTCAAAAGATCAGCTGTGGTCCTTGGGGAGCATCTGTGCTCAGCTGCCGTGGGTGGAAGAAAGCATCACTCAGGAAGTCAAAAGCACTCCGCTATTAATAATCCCTATGGCAGTCCGACTTCCCCCCCCCTCAGCGGACCAATGATATTGGGGGTCATTGGCTCCATGGGGAGCAGAGCCTGGTGCCATTCTCAGGCCACTGGTAGGCAGACAGGGGGACCCCATGGGGTCCGCAGGGGCCTGTGCTTCTCCATCACTCACGCTGGACTGCTAATGAAATCCGTCATGTGACTGTTGAGATTGTTTGCCAGGTGTGGGCCTTAGCGGAAGTGTGTGAATGATGCTAGTTTGGATTACATAATGGAGTCTTGACGCAGTTGAGTTGATGTTGATGTTGATGATGCAGATGGGGTAGATTGTTTTTTTTATTTCAAAAGGCCTTCTCTGGGTGTGTGAAATAGCGAGTGGAGGGTGATAATTGCAAAAAGAAATTACAAACTGTTGAATAATTTTCATTGGCTTCTCTGGCCTCTTTGAAGAATAATTGCATCATGTTCTTTTTTGGAAAGTGTAATTGAAAAAGATAGTGATTTGTAGCGTTGCATTTAATGGCAGTTCCCTTAACTGCAGTTTCCCTTCAAAGTAATCTCTAGGATGTTATTATCGTCTTCCTCTTCAGAAACACTTAGTGTCCATAGGCCACTAGCTTTAAGTCAGTTGGAGCTCAGATCAGGGGGTTTGTCATCATTAGCAGCATAATCTATGGGCCAATGGGAAGTCCTGCCAAGACATGACGTAATCTTGCATTCTTGTCTGTTCTTGGCCTGCTTCAAAACACTTGAAGTAAGCTCTCCTCAATATTATATCAATTTCCATTTATTCTTGTGGCCGACATCCTAAGGGACTAAAAAGAAATAAAATACATTTTCAAGTTTTGTAAGTGGTGTTTTGAAGAAGGACCTGTTCTTTCCTGCTTACTTGAATATAAAGTATCCACTTTGGGCAATAGTTTAGTGTAAATCAGCCATTTACAAGCACATCAGAACAAGAAAAGAGCACTGAGTTTCAAGAGCAATTTGTTTTTTTCTAGTACTATGTGAGCTTTGAATCCTGCAGACTATAAAACCATAATCAGTGATAAATTATATACTTTACTAGCGGTGAGAGAGTAACTCACAATGTGATACTTGTGAACTGTTGATTTGTCAACGGCACAGTGATTCTACAATACCTGTCAAAACAGACTCCGTTGTCTTGACAATCAATGTTCAATGTTACATACCATACCCCTAGATCTTATAGATGTTATATAATTGTCTGCACCCCCTCCAGCACACCCCAGATGGCTGATGTTGAGTCTTCATATAAGAAATATTTGCCTTGTTGGCTTCACATTCCATCAGACAATCTTAGAGCTATTTTTATATCAGTGTAATGTAGGTTGTTATTTGATAGTTTGCTGATATAACATGATTGCTTTTGGATATTAGATCTGTGATCCATCTTGTCTTGTCTGGTTGTGTTTGTTTATGGTTGGTTTGCTTCTGCCAGCTGTATTTACCACGAGGGAAAAGCCACACCTTGCCACTTCCTCTCTGCCAGATTTCTCTGTGATACCTTGTCTCCTCAGACGGCAGCGCTGAAAGCCTGTTAACTCTCTAGCTGAGCAGTCAGAGCCCAAACATACTGTATGTGCAGTCCTACCCTTGGTTATAGTTGGTGTTTTGGTGAACATGAGAATATTGCTGAAAAGTGTAGGAGAGAGAGTGAGTGGAAACAAACCTGCAGAGTCCAATAAAAGCAATCAGACAATCATTAGCTAGAGCACAGAGCACAGCTTCAGTGCCTGCATCTCCCAACGTCTGCCATTTGTATACACATAAGCAACAGCAGTGTGGTTTTCATTTCACCTCCTCTCAATGAATCAGACGGAGAGAGGAAAGTGGGCCAATATATTTGTTTTAGAATACTGGGTGGATAAGAAAGTGTTCTTTTAAATATATTGCTCCTATGCAACAGGCATGCTATCATCAGAGCATAGTGGAAAAAAGACTGCGGCTAGGACTGAAGCATCGGTCTTATTTTCCACCTCTGTGTGTCTAACCAATTACACAACATAATATCCTTTATGACCAGTAGTGAGGTCACTGGTTTGTCTCCCTGTTGTGCCATTGCCCTGCCTACATTATTGTTGTTATTGATTTTTTTCTTTTTTTTCCTTATTTGATGAGTCATTCTCTGTTCCTTTGCAGTTGATGGACTGGAAAAAGCTTCCCTGGCGAACTGTGATGTGGTGGTGGGGGGCACTCAGGCTCCACAGCTGAAGCAGAAAGGCAAGCTCTCCACCCTGGGCAAAATCTTCAAGCCCTGGAAGTGGCGCAAGAAGAGAACCAGTGAAAAGTTCCAGGATCTCTCAAAAGGTAGGCCTACAAAAGAAAGCTCCTTTTTATGATTTAGCTGCATAAATGTTTAGAGTTTTTAAACGAGAATTTCCAGATTTGACTCTGACAAGAACACATCATTATGGCATCAGTAACATCAGTATACCTGTTTAAACACTACTAAATTGCATGGAACTTCACTTAATTATTTTGTAATTGTCTATCACATGTAGTCTCAACCATTGTGCCTTGAGGTGTTCGCTATAATTTTGAGGAACCCAATGCGGTTTAACACAGGCTCATGAAATAGGCTAGAGGGGTATTTTCAAATGCATCAATGACCGGTTCTTAATGTTTTTTTTTAGTGAGTTAAATATTTACAACTTTTTCAAATCTGGTCTTTGTTAGGCTACAATTCTCAGTGGCAAAGTCGATTTTTTCCAGTATTTTGCCACCTAAAGGCACAGTTGTCAGGATATGTTGCAATTGCTAGATTTAGCAACTTTTCACTTGCCTGCTCAAGCAACAGAAAAATCACATCTAGCGACATGAACACTGGAGCATCAGAATAAAATAACCTTTCCTGATCTGTGAATAATGTCATAACTTGCCTTTCTTTTGTGCTCATCTCATTAACACTCTATATGTATAGAAAACTATGGGCATATGAGTAATAAAAGAAAGGAAGCATAAATAAGCATGAAATAAATATCCTCTCTATGCAAAATATATAGACTAGCTGTTTGTTGTTCAGTAAATAGCGTAGATGTAGATGTGTCACTCTGGCAATGATAACAATTTTAACTCGCATAAATCCTTCTTTTTCGTAACATGCTGATTCACTAGGTGCAACACCCAACCGGGTCGGTGTAGACCCTAATTACATTAACAATAGCGGCAGGTTCAAACACACCTGGCTCCACCGGACACAAACGAGCCGTATGTTAAAAGAGCCTATTGATATTAAAATGAATGTCATTCCAAAAATGCAACAGTAAGAGTAGTAGGATAGAATTTGCTTCTGGTGAGATACTGTATCTTTAATGTATCTTCTGGTGTTATGACTGGCCAAACAAAATGGGCACAGATGCTTGGAAATGTCCTTTGTTTTGACACACTGGCTCTGTGAGCAATGCCATATGGCGTGAGGTCTATCACTGTGGTGACAGCCGTAACTCAGCCAGGCATAGTGTGAATTGGGTGGGGCATTTTGTCATCTGTGGTGTTCACACTGTGTCCGATAACTGCCCATTCACAGCAGTTGCATAGTGCTGTCAATAAGTATCTATACTGTTTGTGGCCAGATCATATGTCTGTGTCCTGAAATGTTTTTGTAACACATGATCCATCTGCAGTTTAAAGGATATCATGTGCTCCCTTTTTCACTCCCAGATTCACACTTACCCTTGAAAAGCATTTTTCAATAACTTTGAATATTCTCTCGAGAGCGTATTTCTAGATGGGAACATAACCTGAGGGCTTCGTCTGATTTTAGTGGTCACGCTAACAAATCGACATGGGTTATTTATATCTAGCAGAGCCTATTTTACATGGCACAGAAGCAGCCCTCTTTGTCCTTTTGTAATGTATTCTGGTGCTAGAGTCTATATTGCCCTACGCCAAAACACCAGCCATGAGCCCCTTAAACAAAAGATTGATGGCAGGCAGCATAATACTGCATGTATCTTCATCAGACACTGAGGGCAGTGGGTTTTTTCTTGATTATGACTATAATTATTTCAGTTATTTTGAGAGCTCCCCTCATTACTGTTGAAAAGCCCCCATATGGTTTGAAGGAGAATATTGTCTTTATTTTTGCCATTCATGCTATCTGTCTCCGTGTCCCTGAAATAACCCAACGCCTCATTTGACCCAATATGTGAGTTAAGCGCACTGCTGCTCAATATCCAGAGTCTCAGCCCCTCTGTCACTCTCAGGGACAGTGGCGAGTGTGCTATCATTAATATCTCCTCCTATGTGTCACCACCACGCAATTTGTTCTAAGAATGGATGCTTCTGCCATAGCACAGCTATAATTTCCTGTGTAACTGTCAGATTCTGGCGGAGAAGGAGAACTTACTGTGGTGTGTGTGTGTGTGTGTGTGTGTGTGTGTGTGTGTGCAGGGTGTGAAACGGTGATTAATGTCTCCTTTGTTGCTCCCCATTTGTAGTTCTGGAGAGGAAAATCTCCACGAGACAAAGCCGGGAAGAGCTGATAAGACGTGGCGTCCTCATTCCCGATCAAGGTGATGGGAAAAAAAGTAACAAATAACTTCTTTTTTTGTTCCTTTAATGTGGCCTCCTGTAGCTCGTTACAAGTCCAAGGCATGTGATCTTAATGGTAGGAACAGTGTCATCTATTGTTTATAGTTTCTGTTCCACTGATAAGTAAAGGTTGAGGTCCATCGAATACTCTTCCTGATAAATCAAGGCAAGGGTTTATGTATACAACCCGCAACAAATTCAAATTCGCTTTGGACAAGTGTTTGCCAAATCCCATAACCATAACCATCACGGAGCCTATGTGCATTGCTTATGAGCATATTTTACTTAGATTAGATTAGATTCAACTTTACTGTCATTGTGCAGAGTACAAGTACAAAGACAACGGAATTTACAATGACATAGAATCAGCTGACAGTTGAAAAACCAGTAAATATCTTCAACATTTAAACACCGTGTTAACGTGTTTTATAACACCGTTAACAACATTAAAACACTGTCTTTTTCCCTCATACTTGGCATGATTGGAGAGAAGATGCTCTTTACCCTCTTAGGATTTCAGTTTGCATTTTTTTACAGGCATAGTTTATAACAAGGGATGTTCCTAAAAGATTTCATAATCACTAATTGCTGTATTAATACAATACATCACGTTATAGTCTGTACTACTTTCC
The DNA here is from genome assembly GCF_046254945.1 of Alosa pseudoharengus. Taxonomy (NCBI): domain Eukaryota; kingdom Metazoa; phylum Chordata; class Actinopteri; order Clupeiformes; family Clupeidae; genus Alosa; species Alosa pseudoharengus. The sequence continues at coordinate 27,270,717 of NW_027468620.1, read as the reverse complement.
CCTGGGAGTCAGCCTCCAAGCAGACTATGCGTGCCTGTCCACACTCCCCAACTGTGTGCGTGTGTGTCCATAGCCTTGTTCCCCATGGCGATCTGAAAATGTGCGACCGTGGAGAATGCTACTGATAAACAGTGTTTTCTGTTGCATGAAGCACAGCACAAAAAGGTGCATAAATGCCCTAGAAGGAGGGCGCTCTAATTAGGTCCGTACAGAGGGCTTGAAAACCAGACTGAGAGGCTGAAATCCAGACGAATGGTCACCCTACCAGCGCACTGCGCAAGACATAGTATATCCAAAATCGCTTTGCATTAGCCACATTTCCATTACGCTGTGACCAATCACAGCACTGCAAGGCAGCTGAATGGGGTTTGCTTCGCAGCTGTCTATCTGAGGTTGATTAGCTGGACTCCTGACGCTGACAAATAGATACATCATGCGATTTCTTAAGTGTGAAAAGCAAGTCTCTTCCTGCAAGTGAAAGCAAAAGAGTTCAAATAAGCAAAACAAGTTCATTAAGAATTCCTTAGATTTGTTTAAACTTTACAATGCTATACTTACCTAAAATCGCTGCACTGTAATTTAGCTTGTAAGCTTTAGCAGTTTATTTGAATGTCATGCTTCCCACAGATAATATCCTACTGTATGTGAAATAGGCCTACTGTCCCTGAAATGTTCAATTCACACTCTAAAGGCTCTTCACATTTGGTAGGCCTACTACAGTTTTTTTTTATCCAGTAGCCCATGTTGTGGTCCACTTTGATCACAGAATTAAAAATGAATTTACCCACACCTTTTTTACATCAGTGTGTATTTTCTTTTTCACAGATGATGCAGTGGCATCTGAGACTCTTAATGGCCATGCCATGCCAAGTGTGACCATCGAGGAGGTTAAAGTCGACATTGAGGCATCAGAGACACCCAGTGACGAAAAAGCTGAGCCAGAGGCCAATGGTGATGAGAGAGCAGGTAATGTTGACACCATCGGTGCAATTTTCAAACAGATTTTCAAGTTTGAAGTACAATAAAGGTACAAAAAGTACTCTCCAAATGTATAAGTACTGTTTGGATTGGCTGTGTAAGCCATTGTGTCCATAGCTACATCTATGTCATGATTAGTAAATGCTGAAGGCATTATAAAGCAACACTAATATTATAATATTATAATGGCCTAACATGGATAACTCATGGATGTTTACACCATAACATTTGCTGTCAGTACAGATTGTAGTGTTTTACCATTCATCTCATGATCCATCAACCTCTGAACCATCTGCATTCATGACTGATAAGTCTATCACTCCTCTGGATATCTGCAATGAGAAGCCAAATCCCTTTTCAATTCATGAGATTACAAACTCGAGCCAACTGTGTGTACGGCTCCCCCACTGTTCCCTAGTGAAGATTTTAGTTGGCACAGTACAAAGAAATTAATCTGCACTTCAGTCACTCTGAAGTGAAATGAAATGCAAATTTTTGCTAGTTATATAATCAGAAAACTATCTTTTTCTTGTCTCTTTTCTTTGTTTCTTCACTTTACTTCAGGCTTAGTTCTTGTCAGGGGGTGCACGACTGAGCTCAAAACCAAACACAACTGCAGCTGGGCCACATGCTCTTGGCACCTCAAATGCAGAGCAGTTGTGGAGCTGATGCTCTCTTGTGTGTTTCCATAGAAATCTGATTGAGTGACGCATAAACAAAGTGGTGTTCTTCATGCAAGACTATCAGAAAAGTGCCAAGTGAACAGCATACTTTATAAAGACTGCCACTGTCCGTTTGGCTCTTTGAAGGCCTGGCAGGAACTGAAAGTCATTGGTATTCTACAGTTAGTCCAGTTAGTCCATACTTCCATACTGAAGGAAAAAGTGTGTGGAACAGAGTATTTTATGGTTTCTATGGTCAGTATATAGTGAAGAATGCAGTCATTTGTCATTATACCCCCCTCTTAAACCCAGAGGACAGCTTTAGTGAATAATAATGACTGTATAGTTGGCCAGGCAGCACTTCTCTTGAGATGATTACATTGCCACTTTGCCAAGCTTTGAGATGAAAACGATTTGGCATAGCTTGTTGATGCAGCTTGGAAAAACAGTGAATCTATCTTTCGGCCCCTGTAGACCAGATTGTGTCCTTATGTCTCAAGGCAAGTTCCTTAAGTCCCTCTGCTAAAGGGCTTCATCGAAAACAAATGTGTGCAGCCAGGAGAACATCACATTCTGGTCTGCATCTACTAGATTCAAGTTCCCCTTGCCTTTTTTTAGATCAGGTTTTGACAAACCACAGGTTTTCCCTGAACATTTCAGACTAGACGTCGATGTCGGCTTCCTTCACCTGATCTCTGTGTGTTTCTAAAAACTTGGTCAATTCCAGATATGGGTGCCGTACCCCCTCTCTGTACCCCCCCCAAAGAAAAGAGTGAGCCTAAGGCCAACCCGAAGGGACCTCAGTCCAGAACACGAGACCCACTCGCTAAAAAACACCCAAGCGCTCCTCCCAAGTTGTCTGGGGGAGCGGGAGCGACTGAGAGACGGGGGGACGGGCAGGGGGTTGTTAAAAAGCTTCCCAAAACCACATCAAGGCAGGGCTCCACTGCACCACCCAAACAAACCCCTCGAAACACTAACACGCGCGGGAATGGTGAGTACTCGCAGGTTTGGCTAGGCTAATGTCATGTCTGCATGTGGATGTCCCCCTGCATGAGTCATGAGGCACCTTGTCCCATGTGATCGTGTCATCCTCAGCCTCTTAGAGCTGTCCATCTGTCGCCCATCAGATCATATGTCAGAGAGAATTCCTGAGTCACTGACTGGTATGTATCAGGATAAAATTAATTGGATTAGTGTTTGTGCTGCTGTCTAACAGATGGATTCTCTTAATACACTAGCTATTTTTGCAATTTTAGCCCTTTCCAACGCAGCCCTTGAAATATATTGTTGGTTACTGAAGGTATTGCTTTCCAGGCTTTGTACATTTATTCAAAATGAAATCTGTGGCACACAGGTTTACTCAACATCAGGCAGGCCCGGTAGGAAGATCCTGGAACGGATGTGGAGAAATTGTGAATAGTTAATACTGTGACAGCCCAGTTCATACCAGAGCATTTACCACTTCTCCTTTTGACAAAATAAAAACCCTGTGGTTTACTGGACAAGTCGATGCTCTGCCTTCCTGTAAGATCCTCTGTCTCTTGTGTTTGTGCTCTCCTTGGTATGGTCGAGTGCATGATATCTTTATATGGACCTACTTCACGTTTCCTTTACTCAGCTTGGGTTCTGTGTTCTCCCAGTGGTGTGCCCCTTCCTGTTCAAGCACCGATAAAAAAGAAACTGAAAATAAAGAAAAACGCTTTCTGCTGTTTGTGATTTTGTGCATGTGTGGTCATTTTGACAACCGTAAAATCCTCTTGTTTTACTGCCAAGAAACTTTGACACCGATGACTGATGACATTTTCCTTATCAAAGGTCGTAAGTCTCATAACATTTTTTTATTTCCTCATATTGTATAAGGTAAAACCCTAGCTGGGTTTCAAGCTCCTCCTTTGGCTGTGTTGAGAATGCACTACAATTGCAGAGCCCTCTACTGCACCACGCAACCCCATCCCCCCCCCCCCCGGCCTTTTTGCATCCGTTCTAACAGATTTACTTTTATGCTCTAACTCTTACTTTTTTCCAATCTTTTTAGCCAAGTCAGCGAATCAGAAGAAGACAGGGGCTACATCCAAGGGCAGCTCTCAGCCGTCTCATTCATCTACATTAACTGCCAAGGCAAAGACTGCTAAAGAGAAAGGAGCGGAACAATCCGGAACAGCTGAGAGTAAATCTGGCAAGAAAAGAGACCCCTCCCGATCACCCAGAGCGCCCAAGGCCTCAGTTGAAACGGAGAGCTCAGCCTCTGAGGACTCTGGGAATGGAAAAATTGACCAAAAGCAGGTGTCCTCCAGTGCAAAGGAAGGACCTCTGCAGGACAATACCACAGAGGCGGGAGGGGATAAGAAGGGTGAGACGGTGACAACAACAGATGAACTTGAACAGAAGATGGTTGGCCTTGTCACCGAGGAAACATCTTTCAGCGAACCCCAGAACGAGACTTTCTCTGACTGCCTGGAGAAACCAGTGAGCACAAAACAAAATGGCTACCCCGAGAATGCCACCAACCACACACCAGAAAATAAACAAAGGTAAGCCAGGTCTCAGTTTTAGTTGACTGTATCTGATTAGGAAGTTCCCACGATAGACCTTATTTACTGCCAAACCCTCTGTGGTCAGCTCAGCTTAAATGGTGTTATTGAACCAAAGTCCTTTTGCGCAAGTCCCTCCACTCGGCGGCCATATTGCAACACTTTATGGGCAAATATTTCGGCAGAAATGCACATGTGCAAGGCTTCACGGCACCAATCTTGCTCCAGCGGCGAGATCACAACACATGATTGGCACAATGTCTTTACAACACACCACATAATAGGCTCAATGTATTGTACAGCACACGAGTGCTGTGTCTCCTCATTAGAAAGTCTCTGATTGAACTATCTGAAAGAAAGAGACCGCAAATCAGTCACACAATTCACAATTTACATTTTGCTACACTTTGAGGCACTCTTTTATAGTCAACTACTTGTAGTATCATCTTCAAATTAATTTTGGTGGGAGAAACCTCTAAAGTCATGTAAAGGACATATACACACATCTGTCTTTCAAATCCCCAGTTGGTTGAAATGTGATCTAACTAGTTTGCTCCTTGCTCCTTTTGAACCCAGTGAGAGAGAAGTTGGCAAGTGACTCCATGTGTCTAATATTTGTCAGTTAACGTCATGAAATGAAGTTGCCACACAACAATTTTTGGATAGAATAAATTACATCTCTTAAGATGAGAGATGAGATAAGGACACAGCCAGAAAGGCTGCATGACCGTGTTGTCTTTTTCTTAAGAGTGTTGTTGATCTTTGAGATACTTCAGAGCCCAAACTTCTGTCTCTCTCTGTTAATGAAAGGGTTGTGATGTTCCTGCTTACTTCTACATAGTGGATGTGTCATTATTAAGCAGCTGTGTATACTTTGAAGAGATCTTAATGTCACCAGAAACTATGCTGTATTTAATTGGCTGTTTCTGTATGGAGCAAAGGATATGAGTTATTGCCTGCAAATTATATGATCACTGCATAACATATCGCCCTCCAGAAAGTGTTATTGTCAACATTGCTGTTAAGTGTTAAAAGCGTCAACAATAGGTCTTGGCATTGGTGAGTCACACTATTTGTCATCTTGTGCAGTTCACAATTCTCAAACTCACTGATTTTGAATAGTGTAAATAACTTCTGTTTCATGTTACATTTTTCAAGCATTGCAATTGCATTGTAAGCATTGCAGTGTCAGTCAGTAAGCCTGACATCATAGTACATTCTTTAGAAAGGCACTATATACCTGTTGTGTAGCTCTCGCTTGGTTTTGAGCAGCAAGGATAGATTCCTCAGTTGAACTTTGAAAGATTGCTGTTCCAATTTGAAATGGTGTGCAGTGAGCTCTGATGTAGAGTAAGTCATGCTTGACAGTCACTTTATCTGAATTCTGATGACAACACTCCCACAGCTCAACTTGTCTTATTACTTTTCTGTTGATGAAGCACTTCAGCATGACTGTTTTATATTTGCCTATTGCAAGATATTGTGTTGGGATTTGTTCAAAGACTAATGAGTTGGTTCAGTTGCCAAACATGAGTCTTCACCTCATATTTACAAAAACACATTTAACCTCCATGAGCTCACAGGACTTTAAAAGTGTTGTGTGAACTGCAGAACACATGGCAGTAAGACAAATAAGTATGAATAAGTATGCAATACTTTAGGTTCTCTGTTGTTTTTCTTAGAAGTTGTGAGGAAGGTGAGAGACCACAGACAGTGAACGTGGACAACCCTGAGGTGACGATCATCCCCAGAGACAACAATCACAGAGATAGCCAATCTACAGACTCTGATGACTCTGATGGGCCAATTCTCTACAAAGACGATGAGGAGGAGGAAGATGATGAAGAAGATGAATACACTTCTAGTTTGTATTTACCAATTATTTCTGTAGGAATGCTAAATTTCCACTTGCTTTGGTTTCATACTGCGTGTGTTTAAGAACAGACAGTTTTCAGATGTAGTTCTGTGTTTAAAAAAAAAAAAAAAAAGAATATATTGAGTAAGTGTATCATCTGGCAGCATTGCATAAGAGCTTCTTTCACTTTTAGTTGCTGTGTCTGGTTGTGTCTTAAAGTCAAACTTAGGCCAGTTCCTCTTGGGCGGATTTCTCTTTTGAATTTCTCTCCGCACACCCCTCGTTCCTGTAAAAGCCCTCACTTCCTGTTTCTGTCTCCCTTCCCAGCACCGTCCCACACCCCATTAACGGTCCTTATGGAAACAGTGTGCAAAGAGAAAGAGTAGATGGAGAGAGAGAAAGAGGAGATGGAGAGAAAGAAGGAGGGAGGCGGGAAATGGTGGGCTGTTGAGAGACAGAGACTAACTGTACTTGAAAGAGAAGGATGAAGCATTTAACAGAAGTAAAAGTGGAGGGAGGAGAAGAGAGTGAGCCTTAAAGAGACTGTGTGTGTGTGTGTGTGTGTGTGTGTGTGTGTGTGTGTGGGTGTGGGGGGGGGGGTGTTAACAGTCATAGTATATGAAAGAAAGATGGAGGAATGAAGAAAAGGAAGAGAAAGTGAGAGAGGGATGTTGTGAAAGAGAGAGAGAGAGAGAGTTTGAAGGGAGAAATGGGAAGGCATACTAACAGTATGTGAGAGAGAGAGAGAGAGAGAGAGAGAGAGAGAGAGAGAGAGAGAGAGACTTTCCTCCCTCACAGTAACGGTAATGTTTGTTCCATAGATTCCCTCGCCTGTAAAATCAAGAGGCGGGACACGCTGGCCATTAAGCTGGGCAACAGGCCCAGCAAGAGGGAGCTGGAGGAGAAGAACATCCTGCCCCGCTCCTCTGAGACGGAGAGGCAGGAGCTGCGGCAGCAGATCGGCAGCAAGCTGGTCAGGTGAGGCTCTGCTGAAGGATTCGGACCTGTCCATCCATCCGTCATGGCACCCATCCAACTAGCCATCCAATCCTTCTATATATCAGTGTGACTTGCTTGGTCTTGAGCGCTGGGTGTGGATTCATATCCATATTCATATCTGTATCCATCTGTCCAACACATTCATCCCTCACTCTCTGCATCCATCCATCAGCACATTCATTCACCCCATCCACACTAGCAGCCTGATTGGTCCACTGTAATGTCGTAGTGGCATGAGAATGCAGGCCTAGACGAGTCTCAAGCTGCAATCACAATCACTCTTGCCATGGCACACTAAGCTTAGTCGCACTCTAAGACTCAAGCTCGAGAGCCTCACACAGTTATATATCAGTATACTTCTCACATTGATTTCAGTAACTTCCTCTTGCTTATTAACTTAGTTCATTCAGTCAAAAGTCACTTCAGTGGGGGAAAACATTTCAGATTCTTGTACTTTTGGACCTTTTAGTTTCCATGATTGTTAGTTAATTTGATTTATCACCCGTATTCATGCATTCAAGCATACATTGATTTTTATTGCATTCAAATCAGTCAATCATTGATATGGATTAAAATGTCACTGAAGCCTTTGCCAGTGTTATTGCTGTTACTAACTCCAGCTCTTTTAACTGTTGTAGGCGTCTGAGCCAGAGACCCACCACAGAGGAGCTGGAACAGAGGAACATCCTCAGACGTAAGTCCAGGCTCTGGAGCCATTCCACCATGAGTGCCTCCCAGAGAGCCCTCTGTTTGGCTTTGTGTTTGTTTGTTTGTTTGTTTGTTTGTTTGTTTGTTTGTTTGAGAGGAGCCCTTGTTTCCTCTGTCTGGGCCTGACTCCACCGCTCCCCTGGAGCTGATCATCGATACTGCAGCAGGCAGGCAGGCAGGCAGGCAGACATCGACCTACGCTGCACAAATCAGATCACAGCTGAGAGAGAGGGAGAGAGAGACGGGTGTCAAATTTCCGTTGGGTTTCTAGTCGTCAGAATTCCATCAGGCGTTCAGGCTCTGGGGCACGTTGGCAGGGAGGCGGGCCGCCCAGCTCTCAGGACACAGAACACCCAGACCTGCCCCGGAGGGCGGCCGCCGCCGCGTTTGTTCCCAATTGATCTGTGATGGCTAATCAGAACACAGCATGCTGCGCTCTAGTTTTAATTAAGAAATGGACATCGTAATGATTATACCGTATAGAGGCCACTGCCAACAGGTCCCTCGAGTGCAAAAGGCTCACTAATCCCACTTTCTAAGGTTACTAATAGTCCCAAACTGAGTGCATTCCCAGAGATCGATTCTTATTAAGAACGCTTCCCCGACCCTGCCGGCAATATAGTTTTTTTTCTGGAGGGGTCTCGGGTTGGAGACCAAGCATGTCCATATAAGCTCTTAACCGGATCAGGCCGACACTTATTCTAGAGTGCAACTGCTTACCATTCCATGTCATCGAGGCACTCGAGAGCCGGTTGGCAGCAGATGCTCAAAAAAACGGATTGCAGCTTCACCTTTAAGTTGAAGGTCAAAAGACAATGTGCCACTCTGACTAGGTCATAGCCTGACCATTCTTTTCGCACTCACTTGAAATGCCCAGCAGGGGCCAGACAATGCAGTATAAGTATAAGTAAGTATATATACTTTTTTGATCCCGTGAGGGAAATTTGGTCTCTGCATTTAACCCAATCGGTGAATTAGTGAAACACAAACAGCACACAGTGAACACACAGTGAGGTGAAGCACACACTAATCCCGGCGCAGTGAGCTGCCTGCTTCAACGGCGGCGCTCGGGGAGCAGTGAGGGGTTAGGTGCTTTAGCTCAAGGGCACTTCAGCCGTGGCCCACTGGTCGGGGCTCGAACCGGCAACCCTCCGGTGTCCAGAGTGTTAACCAGTGGGCCAAGGCTGCCCACAATGTGTGTCAATGTGCGGCATACTGACTGGGTGTTATGTAATGTGGCCCAATGCCCCATCGGCCTCAGTGCATTTCAGGAATGGCTATGAAGAGAGCGGGAGATGGGGGAAATCACCATAGCCATAGCCTAAAGCAACAGTCTGGAGAAGTCATCAGTCTTCAAATCCAATAATCATGTGCATGAAGCTATTATTATGCATCTGTGGGTTTCTGTGGAATCTCCTGCAAGTTGACATGTAAAAATGTCTGTTAATGAAAGTGCAGAAAGAAGCCAAATTCTCCTGCTCAAAGACATGGACATTGTGCACTAGCGATGGTGTTAAGAGCTAGCTAAAGACATTCATGGTGGGGGTGTGTGGAGCTGAGCACTCTGGCAGAGGCTTATGTCCATAGAGCCATGAAGACATTTGCCGATCAGTATCTGCCTGTTCAGCCATGCAGTAGATCAATACTATAATGAGTTCAGTATAGATTAGTATGATAAATGGCTGCAGGATACAACTTTTTTTGCCATCAGTAGACTGGCTGCGCACAGTATGTACATGAGGCCTAATGATCAGACAACTTGTACATCCCCTGAACATATATTAGCCTGAGGCTAATGGGCATGTCAGCTCTGCAGGTCGTTTCATTATTGTATTCCCCATTACAACATCATTCCCCATTTTCCCCTGAAGATATTTTCTCTGTGTTCTTAATCATCCATGACAACTGGCAGGTCAAAATGTCTAACCTCCAGGTTGTCTTAACTGTTCCTCTCACTGCCGGCTGCAGTCTAATGACCAGACCATTAGATAGGCTGGTATTGCAGCACCTGATGGCTCTCCATAATGAGATTGAATCATTGATGAGCACATGTGGAACGGGATTTTCTTTTGGTTTAGTCCTACCAATTTAAATTCCCATCAGTCATCAAGAGGCTCATGTTGACCAAATGAATTGGCTTCAGTGCAGTTGAAAGCTAACATAAGTGTACAAGCGTAGGATGATGATGATGATGATGATGATGATGAAAGGCCAGTTGAGCTGGTGCTGGTGTCATCATCATCAGTCATAATATTTCTCAGTTCTGCTTTTCACTTGGTTGTCCAATCATAAGTATAATTTATTCAGTTAGAATAAGCGAATTATTGGCCCCAGCAGTGGCGCGACTGGCTGGGGCACCTGCACCGTACGCCGGCGACCCGGGTTCGATTCCCGCCCCGTGGTCCTTTCCGGATCCCACCCCGGCTCTCTCTCCCACTCGCTTCCTGTCGATCTTCACTGTCCTCTCTGATTAAAGGCATAAAAAGCCCAAAAAATATACTTTAAAAAAAAAAAAAAAAGAAGAAGCGAATTATTGTACCTTGCACACCCAGAAAGGGGAAGACGCTCTCTGCTTCTCCTGTATCAAAGGTTTCACCCCCCCCCCCCCCCAAATCAGAAATTGCGTAGGATCAGTGTTTTGGGATATTTATAGATACTCTTTTGTTTGTGTTGTTTTATCAGAGAAGAATGAAGTGGAGGAGCAGGAGGCCAAGCAGGAGATTAAAAGAAGACTCACAAGGAAGGTTAGAGCATTTACACTCATAATTGATCAGCTGTCAGCATCCATCTGTTGTTTGCAGCTATGCTACAATATGCTCTGTTGTTATGTGCTGTTATCTGTTTCTTTAACGCAATGGCAAAGTCTTCTAGAGAAGGTGTGAGTGGTGCTCAGCACCATCTGGTGGCCATAAGTGGAGCTAAACACCCCACTGCACTCTGTTTGCACATTCATATTCATGTTTCCACTTCCCACCCTGAGTCTGGGAGACAGGTGGCACAGGTCCCCTATATTCCCTTTTTAAGCTCTGGCAGTTGTCCTGTTTCAGTAGTGTCTCCAACGCCACAGATATCGGATCCTTTTAGCCTTAACCAAACTGAAGCTCCCGTGTGAAATGGCATAAAAGGCATCCAGGTGGGAGGGCCAGTCCAGTTCTGAGTGGGGGGGCTGGTGCTGTGTGGTGATTGTGGCTGCAGCGGTCTCTCGGATTATTGACCCCGGAGTGCCCGGCAGGGAAATGGGACTTGCTGAGGCTTTACCAGACAAGGCCCGATGGGGTTTCCGCTTTTAGCAGCTCGGATTGAGAGCGTTGGAGCTCCCCAGCTCACTTCTGCCCACACTCTCTATGTTGGCTCGCTGTGCTTCTGTATGTGTGTTCGGTGCTGTGTAGAGATATAAAACAAATGATGGAGAACTGACACTGATAGTTGTTTCTGGATGTATATTCAGAGATGTGCTGTAAAAAGCCTATTTTCATGCAGTAAGAAGGCCTGTAGAAGTAGAATGGCTGACTGAAACCAGGTGTTGCACAGACGTTGTTTTTGTTTAGAAATTTGTTGTAGAGAAATATACATTTTGAAAAATATAGATCCTGTTTTAAGGGCTGTTTTGTGTCTGTTGAATCCATCATTGCTGGCACTAGCACCATCACTTAACACTAAGATGAATGATAGCTGCTACTTTCTTTCCCTAGAATCTAATGGAGAAAAGAATGTGTAGCCAAAGAATGTTCTCATTCTCATACATTTAGAGCATTTGGCTTAAATTGGTTGAATTATCTCACTAGTTGATTCCGTTTGTCCCTTACTCCTATTCGATCAATCATTTCAGTATGCATATGTTTCACAGATGTTTTTCCCACTGTGGTTTTCCGGCTCTACAAAGAGGCAGAGGAAATATCAGAAAAGCTGCCAACCAATTCTAAATCAGTAATTCCCTCTCTGTGATCTACAATTCTCATAAATCTGTCTTGTGCCCAGCTGAGTGTGAGGCCCACGGTGGCAGAGCTGGTGGCTCGGCAGATCCTGCGCTTCAATGAGTATGTGGAGGTGACAGACGCCAAGGACTACGACCGCCGCGCAGACAAGCCCTGGACCAGGCTAACCCCAGCCGACAAAGTAGGTGCAAATCCCTCTGGAGAGTGTTCGTGGCTTCAGTGCCGAGCCCCCCCCTCCCACACACACACACACACACATGACCACTGTTCATGCTGCCTCTTTGTCTTGATCAGAAATGTCTTATTAGGTTTTTTGGCATCGTTCATGAAAGTTCAAGACAATATAAATGGGCAACATTTTTTTTTAAATACTGAGGAGGTTGATTTCAATATTAGGTTGGAATTGAAATCTCCAGGAGAATCGGATGCAAAAAACAAAACTGAATAGTAGGCTCAACTTATATTCCTATTTCATTTTCATTCTCTCCTGTGCACATTCTCTCTCTTTCTCTCTCTCTCTCTCTCTCTCTCTCTCTCTCTCTCTCTCTCTCTCTCTCTCTCTCTCTCTCTCTCTCCTTCACAACACACACACACACACACACACACTGCCCTTCACACTCTGAGATGAAAGGAGAGCTATTCTGTCCTCATGTGAACTCAAACACACATGCACGCACACACACACACACACACACACACACACACAGTCCCTTATACATGACCCATGATACTGATTGAAATAGAGTTGACAAATATGATTCTACATTCTAGATCAGCCATGTTGTTTGAGATTTGCCAAAATTGTGTTACTGAGGTACAAGATGTCCCTCTGAATTGACACCAATGCAAGGTCTGCAGAATAGAACCACAAAATGATCCCAACCTCTGTGATGAGGGACCCTGTCATTTCATTGCATTTTTTGCGCAATGGTTTAGTACCCTCTTCACTCTGTTCAGCCTAATGCCCCCTGGCCCATTAAATAGACCTTGACACTGCCCCCTTATGGCTGTGCACTGCATAACAAATGATCCTCATATACAGAGAGTGTCTTAATGGCGCTGCTGCCAACGTTTTCTTTTTTCCCAAGATGACCTCATCGCATATTCTGGGACTGTGCCCTGTGTGTAGGCACAAACAACAGCAGCCCCCCCCCCCCCCCCTCTCACCTCGGCTTCCAGGCTTTGGATCCCCCTCTTTTACACTCTTCCCCCGCCCCATCCCCCAACGTAAAGCCCGTCTAATGCCTGAATAGACGACGGTAGCCGTCTTGGCCACCGTTCCGGATTCCCGTGTTGCTGAAGTCTGTAAGCAGGAAGGCGTGCTGTGTTGCAGGATGATTCATCACCGTTGCGCCTGCAGAGGCGGGGAATCTGAATTTGGACCTTTTCAGCAGGAGATGTCTCACTTGTGTGCATAGAGTGCTGATCCTTTTTGCCTTGCCGATTTCTGAAATATGCACGCGTCTTTTGATATGTGATGGTATTTTTTTACTGTACTTTTGATCTGAAGTGAAAATGAAAACAACTGTTAAATCATCATTTGTAGTGTGTGGAAGATGGAGTGTATTGATTTTTGTTTGTTGGTAGAGGACCCATAATGAGTCCAATGTAACGCCTATGAAGAAAGGTGCCTGCTTGATGACCCCAGTGAAATGCTTTTGAAGGCTGTTCTGTTGGTGATGTTTTTGTTAGTGATTTTGGTTTTGACAGTAAATAGGCTTGGTTGTAGATTGGCCGCTGTGTGAAATCCCCTACCTACAGCATGAGGAATTGAACATCTCTCCTGTGTACATTTGACATTGTGCTGATAAAGATAGCAAACACACACATAGGGATGAATGGTATGTGTATATTTTTTATTTATTTATTTTTGCTTACACACCACAGGCTGCTATCCGTAAGGAACTGAATGAGTTCAAAAGCAAAGAGATGGAGGTGCATGAAGATAGCAAGCAGTTTACCAGGTGAGTACAAACACACTCATATAGATAGATGGATAGATAGATACTTTATTGATCCCCAAGGGGGAATTCAAGGTCTCAGTAGCATACAGACATCACACACAACATGCACTTACAGCAGAAAGGGTAAATATAAGTATATACATATAACAAAACTCCACTGTACAATAGAGACAGTGTATATATATACCATATACAGTGCAACAGGTACATTTTAGAAGCATCTCAAGGTCCACTGATAGAAGTAGGATGCACCAAAGCTCAATTGCAAGTGTCATAATAAGGGGTCTGAATACTTATAGAAATTGAATATTTCAGTCTTTTATTTTTTATAAATTTACAAAACACTCCAAACACCTGTTTCTTTGTGCAATATTGGAGCATTGTGTGTAGATCGAAAAGAATTTTTTTTTAACTGAATCCATTTTAAGATGAGTCTGAAACATAACAATATGTGGAAAACTTGAAAGGGTCTGAACTTTCCGATTGCACTGTACACACATACACACTTTTTATTGTCTGTGATTGAGTTATGCACTCAGTCCAGACTGAGTGAAGCCTGCTCCTATCCCGGTGCCTCCATACACACATTCTCACAACAACAAACATTCCCATATTCTAAAGTGGCCATGCATTCATAAGCTCATAAGCCATGCTCATTCAACAACTGGAAAGAGGTAGGGATACTAGTAGGTAGGGTTTCACAGCAAGCCTCCGCATTTAAACAATAAGAAATGCAGAGAAACTCAAACTCACAAATGTGCTAGTCAGGCTGTTACATCAGAACACGTAACACCGGGGAAGAGGTTGGTAGAGAGAGAGCGAAATGGAAGGCTGATTGAAAGAGACCTCCTCATCCGGAGGTTTCCTAAAAAGCCTCATCCAAAACGTTAGTGAAACAAGGTTGGTAGAGCAGGGTAGGGGGCGTAAAGGAGTTTGGAGCAAACGGGTTCATTTTTTCCACATCCCTAACCCAAGAGGTAGCTTGATGTGCAGGCTTGGTCTGCTATACTGAACCTCCAGCCCTGAATCCAAAAATACATTTTGGATTGGGAGTGTCAACAGGGCCTCCCTCGAAGACCCCTCTCAGTAAATTATCTTTTCTCCTTTGGCGTCCTGGCAGGTTCCATCGACCGTGAGATTGAGCTTGTTGGCAGGGGTCGAGAGGCTGATGGTGGCTTCCCTCGTCTCAATCAGCCGTCTCTAATCCCCCCCCACCGCCACTGAGGAACTGACCGCCCGAAGCTCAGACTGGCCTCTTCTCCTCCGGCACGAATGCCCATTTCCCACGGACCTGCTCGCTTCTCCTGAAGGCCAACGGCGGAGAAGGAACCATGTCTGAAGGGAACCCTCTGAGCGGAGCAGGAAGAAACTGAAATGAGTCTGGACTTATTGCAGGCCCTTTGAGGGTGGGGCCATGGGGGTCCTGGCCACTCTGGAGATGAACCTGCTCCAGGAAGCATTGTGCACTTTTCTGTTCGTTTGTTGGTTTGTTTGTTTTCTTCTTAAGGTGGCCCAGTTTTGTTTCACCATAATTCCTGAAATATGTGATGGTGTTGGCGACATTCACCACACACGCACACACTCACTCTCTCTCTCTCTCTCTCTCTCTCTCTCTCTCTCTCTCTCTCTCTCTCTCTCTCTCTCTCTCTCTCTCTCTCTCACACACACACACACACACACACACACACACACACACACACACACACACACACACACACACACACACACACACACACACACACACACACAGACACACAGATGCATACTGCCAGAATCCCCACTCTCAACAGTGCATTGTATAATGTATGTATAATGTATAATAAACTGCTGAGGGGGGAAATATCAGGGGACTTTTTTTTAATTATTATTGTATATTTGTCCATTATTCCATTTTAAGTATCTGCAGTATTATTGCTCTGAATGGAAGAATATCCTCAGATATTAGTGCATGTGAAAAAGGCTTTTTAACACTGTATGTTAATCCCAGCTTCCCTCATTTAGGCAAAGCTGGACCGAAGATGAAGGCATTTTTAAAAAACCCTCTTTAAAAACTGTAAGCGTTTCCTTCAATGTAATTGGCTATAATTGTGTTTATCTTTTCGCCTTCTGCCTTATCTCTGAGGCTCGGTCGATGTATTAGCTGGAGCTTCGTCTGAATGTGTGTTTGTGCCACAGCTGTAATGGAACATATCTAGTGTGTTGGGGAAGGGTCGGGGATGGAGTGGAGAGCGTGGGTCCAGTCCAGCCATCTCTCTCCTTCCCAGATGCGGAGGGGCATGTGGGTGCCTCCTAAATTAACACTCCAGTGTACCCCATTAACACTCCAGTGTACCCCAATGAATGGTTCAAAATGTCAAACCCTGTGAACTCTTTAACTATTCCTTTGCTGTTTTCTGCTCAATGACAATGCTTGACTCAACCTGTAGAAAAGCTTTACTGCCACCACTACTACAACGAATGGAGGTATTTGTTGATTTTACTCTATTGAAAAGTGGCTTAAAAACCTTAATACTTGTGTCAGTTTTTGAAAGTATTATTTTTAATGCAGATAAGTGATTGAGGAAGAGAGGATTTTAAATTATTGTAATTTTCTTTTTTTGTACAGAATGTAAGTATGAAACATGTCAATACACAACCTTGCTGGCATTTCCTGTCTTGTCTTGTTGTTTGCATAATTGTTTTTTTATTTTTTACTTAACTCAAGCTAGTGTGTAGAATGCCATTTGTTGACTCACGGTGGGGAACATTGAAAAGCACAGTCTATTCTGATTCACAGCTGTATATAGGCAATTGCATTTGCCTGGAGCATGCTGAGTGGTTCTCGTCTGTATATGATTACATGGCAGGGAACACATGTGGACACCAAAGGGGGGTTGAGGGGGAGGGAGGTGATTCATCCATCCAACATCGTATTGACCGCCATTTTATTTATTCCTCCACCTGTGGTGGTTCTCTCCAGGAAGTCCAGTTTTCTTAGGTACAGCTACCTCTTGCTGATGCAGGGCACAAAACAACACATATTACCCACAGCCATCGCCGTCTCTTTCTGTGATGATGGTAGTTTTATAAACTTCAGGCTCAAGAGCTAGTAGGCTTATATGTGGCTGAGAGACACACAGTGGTGCATCACTACTGTTCTGGCTGGGTGGGACTGCCTCACCAGTAAAGAAATCTGTTTTCTAAGTAAAACTTAAACATGTGCTCATTGATTTTTCAGTCTCTGAATCTGGTGCCTTGCAGTGTTTCCACTGTTGTACACTTCTTTTCACATTCACTTGTCAGAAAATATGTGGAGATGGTCATTGATTTCCCTGAAAGACACAAATGATGCAGTCTTATCATGGCAGTCTATAAGGTCCAGGTGGAGTACACTGACTATTGAGTATGTTTGGGTGTGTGCACGTGTGTGTGTGCTCACGTGTCTGTGTGTGTGTGTGTGTGTGTGTGCGTAATTGCGTGAAAACCAAAGGCATGGGAGAGAAAAGTGATGTGACAGGACAGCCGACTGGGCTTGTGTCCACAGTGCGGTGGTGCGTGAAGCGGCTGAGCAGAGCTAATAAAACAGAGAGCTGGGGGAGCGTACCTAATGCCTCTGAACAGCCCGGCTCCGTCCTTAGCCCTTCATTACCGTGTCAGTAGAGGACCTGCTGATAGAAGTGTGGCCGCGTGGTGGAAATCACACTATTCGGAGAAATTAATTGCATCTATTAAAGGTTTAATTCATTTTCGATTGCTTACACATGAATAATTGTACAAAGGATATTAGAGTGTTAGAAATAATGTGCAAGATGATGAACATTATTCATTTATTCTTTAAAAAAATAACACAGGCAGCCTATTCAGATGCTCGAAATAGTAAATTCAGTGATTATTCAGCTAATAATCACCTAATAACACTAAACATTTAACTCAATAAATGTGGTTACATTTGCATTGGACTATGCAAACAATCTTGTTATACACAGTTGGGAGTGTATTGACCATAATGCTGCAGATTCTGTGTTCCTTGCTGGGTCTTCAAAGCCCTGTCTGGTCACACCTCTGTCACCACATCACCGTGTTAAATCCAGTGGACAGTGCTCGGATCCATTGGCGTCACTGGCACCAAAGTCAATGAATAGATTTCATGCCCAATTTACATTCCTCTCTATTTGGTTTGCAAAACTGTTTGGAAGATTAAGCTAATGATCAAGCATCCGGAAAGTATGCTGCTTTCACTTAAAAAAAAAAAAGATGTACGCTCACATTGTAGTCAATTAGACACCGTTTAGAGCAGCTTTTGTTTTCGAGGAAGAGAAATTCTTCACTAGCCTAGAAATCTAGACGCACCCTAGCGGCAGCAAATTACATTTGCTTATAGGGCTAGTCTAGCAACTCTCCGTTGGCTTGTGAGCTCGAAAAATTAAACTTCTATCAGGCCAATCAAATCGTGTATAGAGTCGTTAGGCGGGCTTAACATAATGATTGATGGCAGAGTTGCAACGGTTTGGCTTGAATTCCCTGCTACTTGAAAACAAAGAAGATGGATGTTGCTGTTGGCCAACAGTGTGACACGAGTTAAGCTTGTTTTAAGATGGCAAAAGATAGCCTAGCCAACTAGCTCCGCTGGTGGGAAAACGCATGGGACTCAGCGATGTCCTATTGCGTGCAGAGGGAATTTGAAAGACAACCGATTATCCCGCCCCTCGGACTGAGCGCACTGCGAACGGTGAGTGCCCAGACCCTACATTTTAATGTGGGTCAGGCTAATTCTTCACACCATGTCACCATGAATCTAATGATCTCAAGGAAGGCACCTGAAAATAAATGACAAAAAAAAAAACACTGAACCAGAGAAATGATGGACAGAAAACCAGGGTGTGTGCTTTTATTCAACCTATTTGTATTTCTTTCTGGATTATCGGCCTCATAATTCTGAATAAAGATGAAAAAGTAATTCCTCTCATGCAAATAGGTCTATGCAAACAGGAAGCATACACCACTAGTTCGTTAAAAGTGTTATAAAAAATAACACCTATATACCTATAGAGCTATTACATGTCTTTTCAACCATTTAATAATCCCCCACAGATTTCTTTTTATATCATATCAGTGTATTTCATTTGAATTTGGGTCTCCCATGGCTCTATTTGGGATTTCTGATTTAATGAAGTTGAACCCCCTTGTTACCTTGACATGCAATGTCCCGATACAACTTACTTTCATGGCCAGTTGTTCTTACCAAGCACATGCAGATGGTTCAAATGTATGGTCCAAGGAAGTAATCATATTGTTGATGTAATGGCCAGCAGATAAACTAATACGTTGAGAGACAAATTAAATTTAACAGACACAACCATAAGTCCAGAACAAACAGCAAGTGAACCCTGTAGTCTAGAGCTTAAGATGTGCACATCCTCAGTGTTTGATCTGGATGACCTAGGAGGCAGGAGACGTCCACACTCAGGGCCGGAGTGGGGCCACTTTTCAGCCCGGGAGTTTCAGGCCCAAGACCGGCCCACTTTTTTAGTGGTGGTGGAAATTGGATAAACTAGATGTACCGCAGAGCGGTACAAAATATGACCGCCACCCAGTCCAGCACATTTTTTCCACAAAAATAAATCACGCTGAAAGGCCTATATGATTCTAACTGTCTCACTAAATTGCATTATCCACACTCAATTCTCACTGATATCTGCTAGACAACAAGTACCAAAACATGATTAGTTCATAGATTTCACATGTAAAATTCATTTTATACAACCCCACCTCCATCTTGCCTTTTCATAATTCTGAGAAATTCTTGAATTGTGTGCATGTGTGCATGTACATGTTTATGTATTGTGTGTGGGTGTGTGTGTGTGTGTGTGTGTGTGTGTGTGTGTGTGTGTGCCTGCGTATTAGCCTGTGCATGCAAGCGTACATATGTCTACTGTGTGAGTATGTGTCATACGTATGATTACTGTGAATGTATGTGTGTGTGTGTGTGTATCTGTTTGTGCACATGTGTGCACATGAAATGGGTTAACATGACCCCTGGAGGCAAACATATATTATATATTCACAGAGAACTGTGTCTGCCCTACCCTCCTTTCGGGGTGTCCAGTCCAGCGGGGGGCTACAGATCAAAACGAAAAACGATGGTTCCATCCTATCCATGTGGGGTTACATGCCCACCAAGTTTCGTGTACCCCGGTCTTTCAGTGTCCCGGGAATCATTGACGGAAATTTGGGCATGCGAAAAAGAAAAAAGAAAAAAAAAAAAAAGAAAAAAAAATCTGACTAAACCTATATGACCGCCGCTTCGCTGCGCGTCAGTGTCAGTTGTCAGTTCCGTGGGGGGGGGGGGTTCGGACAGGCCTGCAAACACTGCACTCGCACATGCGAGTAAAAATGATGGCGTGCGAGTGCAAAAAAATATTTAGGCGCACTGGTGCGAATTACTTCTAATCATGTCAATGTTTGTCTACAAAATACAACGCAATATCGAGAAACATTACTGTGCAAACCATAGAATCACGTCGCGAATGCAGCATAAAAACTACACCTCCCATTAACGTTAGCAGTTTCACGTTGTGACTCGCTAGTAGTCGCTTCTATCAAATCCAAGAGCGCGCAGAAAAAGCGGAAAGTTAGACTAGCCAGCCAAGATGCAAAGATTGAAGAAATTAGTTCTTCTATCCACCGAATTCATCTTATATAGGAGGAACAGGATGAGATTCTGAGAATGCAGTGAGAGAAGGAAAGGTAACCTAACATGCCTTTTAGCCCAGTTGACGTATTATGCAAAATATATCTGTAGCGAACAGGCACAAAAGTACATCAATTGTCTGGCGTTATAATTTAAGTTGAAGGAAATAGCTGTAGATGACAATGTTTATCAGATGTTTGACAGAAATGGTTTGGATTTAATCTAAAACTCTGAACTGAAACAGTTATATAAAACAGGTATTCACACAGATGTTTGCATTTTTAAAACAGCAAATTATTTAGATTTTCCCTGGTTTCAGAGAGGCTACGACTACAATACTAAAATAAGATGTGGAGGTTGAAACAACTGTTTTTATACAGAAAATAAAGTTTATTTTGCTTTAATAAATGTCTTAATTTTTTTTTATGTCAATTCAGATAGTTGATTCTATGCCTCAGCCAGCTATAGCCTCATGACCTTTAACCTCTACCTGTGACCCCATGATCTTTAATGCCTTATTAGTTAATTTAGGCTTAATTAACTGTGTTGGGTTTAATGAGGATCCTTCAATCTGCTTGAGAGGTATAAAACAAACATTGCCAGTCAACTATGACCTCACGTGACCTTGACCTTTGACCCCAAGACATTAAACACCTACTAATTTCATCAAGAACTTATGGTGAGTAAGTACACCAAGTTTGGTAAAGATCCTTTTACCAGTATGGGAGATATCAGCTAATATCTATATGTGATTATATAAAGAATATCTATATATATTATATATAATCATTATACCATGGTCCATTCAAAGCTGTATATCTTTTTTCTGGTACAAATCTGCACTGTAGGCACCTGAAATTCTTAATCTACATGAAATTACGGTTCGATTGATACCACATATCCTTTTGCTGTATTTACTTCCACCTTCAACCCTAATTCGCTCAGACTATAAGAGGCATATTGAACTACTGTATTGTTTACATGTTTTTTTCTGCATGGGTCAGCTATCATGTTGTTGTTTGGTGATTTGCTCCTTTACTACACCCACTTCTGAGCAAACAAGCCATATAGGGTGATCATGTAGCCTACTGCTGTCATAGCCTACTGTTCTTTCTTCCATAAAATAACTTTAATTCATATGGTTAACTCTATTATCCTTTCTACTTGTCCCTATAGTCATAGTTAATTTCGGGCTCATCATTTTCAGCGGGGGACTGGCTACTACTGCATACACAGATCAAGCTTGAGTTTTGTTATCAATATTTGCATAATATTTACAAAGTCTATGAATAGCCATATTGGATGATACTAAAATGCTAATATTTTAATTAATTTAATATGTTACTTGCGAATAGGTTGACAACGCTAACGTCCAGTAGGTTATTAGCCCAATTACGCCGTTATAATCATGGCTATCTCTCTTTACCAGTTGCCACTTATGTCCTCTTCAAAAAAAATTGGAAGCATGGCACATTTGGCAGCATTTCCCTCCAATACTTTTCTTCTTTTTTACCTGGCCTTTTCAGTCCCTCATGGCATCTTTCTACCATCCATCCTCCCTGACGCTTAGGGCCGGCCCGGCTGGTATCTGAGAAAACTTTTTAGGAAAGACGGGCTATATGGACCCAACCAATTAACTCTTTTTGGGACGGGAGAACAACCCATGCAGAGGCTGGTGTTAGGCATAGAATGCGAACGTGTGTAGCCAACTTTAAGAGAAGATAGATTAACGTCACAAATGCCAATATTTTTCTCCAATCCCGACCGGCCCAAAAGTGAAGCGGCCCACCGGGAATTCTCCCGATTCTCCAGATTACCCACTCCGGGCCTGTCCACACTCTTCCCTTGATGAAAGTCAGGCATGTGTGAAAGACACAGAGCAATCAGATGTGAAAGGCTGATGGCATTAAGTAGCTGACCTACCCAACTTGGCCTTTCTAATTCCACTAAAAAAGAAACACGTAATCTAAGTATAAGTATGATGTCATGAACATAATGCCAATCCATACACTAATGACTTCTTAATTAAATGTACACTGCGGTCTCTGTTATAGGCTGCAGCTTGCTGTAACAGTTCCAATGGGCAAATGGTGGCTGGTATGTCTGGTATTTTGAAAGTGGACAGCAAACTTCTGAAATATTTCTTCACTACTTTAAATTTAATGCGATAGGGCAACAAACCTCAGTTCTGTTATTGATACAATAGACTTGAAAGTTCATACCTGACTGATCTCATTAAGGGACCGTTCGTTATTTATAAACGGGGTCACCGGAGGAAAATAGGGGAGGGTCATGTCTTTTAATTCTTTGTTGAGGGGAGGGTCACCTAACTTTTTTTGTCTAGGAGGGGGGGGGGTCACCCATCTTTTGTATTAATGAAAACAGCAAAAAATCAAAGTGGCTTGTTTGATTGTTGATTTCTGTCGCCATATAACGTTCTCTTTCGTTCCATAGCTGTCAATATTGAACAATGAAAATAAGGGAGATTTCCCGGGTTTCTCACGCAAAATACGGAAAATGTCAACATCCGTCCCCATTAACGTTGGAAGGGTTGGAGCAACAAAGTAGCCTACTTTATTCACGCCTAACAGCCTATATCCATTTGGTCAACTTTATCCAGCCCTAAAAAAGCTAACTTTGGTTTACTTGTAGTTTACCGTGTAGCCTAGCCTAACTTTAAACAGTGTGCATGCTTATAAAGCATACTTGTGCTTCATTCATCCACACATCCAGCTCCTAACGTTTTGACAAGCATCTCTACCAATTGACCTTGTTCCTGCCCATTTCTAGCTTTGCTGTCTCCATCCTTTCTGTTTTTGTTGTTTGCAAAAAAATATATAGTAGGCCCTATTTGTTGGTAACCAGCAAGTGCAATTTGTTAATCGCTGTCATTAACCTCTCCTGCCAACAAACATGTGTTACGTTCCAAGTACACTCTAAAAAATGCTGGGTTATTTTTTCAACCCAAACGCTGGGTTGAGGCTGTTGGGTCATTTTGTATGGTTGTTTTTACTCATATTGGGTCATTTCTGTAACCCAGCTTGCTGGGTTGATAGTTTATCACTGCTGGGTTGATAGTTTAGGGCTGTGCTCCCTCCTGTCCCCCACCTGACGTGGAGTACACTACCCAGCACCAGGGTGACTTCAACACAGCTGCATAGTTATTTGAAGGTTGAGAAAAAAAAAAAATCGGCAGGCAGGCAGGCAGGCATATTCTTTCAACCGTCAAGTCCAGCAGCTGTCAACATGCAATGGAAATCAGGTGATTTCGGAAGGTATGTATCTGCTTTTATTTATTTATTTATTTATTTTTATCCAGACGGATTTTAAAAGTCCACCCAGAGACATACCCTTCGTGATATCAAGGAATATTCTGCCTGCCATTTCGTTCAGCTTCAAGCAGGTTAGCAGGTGTCATTCCACTAATATTAGCTACTGTTAATGTTAAATCTACACAAATACAGACTCATAAAAACATAGTTCTGTATTCACTGGGTAGGAACTGCTGAACAGAAACAAAACGAACTTTTACAACGAACTGCAATTAGCATACCAGCAGCTGGTAGGTAACGTTAGCAGACTTGGAAACGTTATGCTAATTAAATATGCTTCGTGGTTAACGTTTGTCAACTAGCCCTCACAGTCGAAGTAGTCTCTTCACAACACGTAACTTACGATAATAATCATGCCAAACAACATCGTATTAAATCATTCAGGGTAGCCTCATATTATAGCCATGTAACTTACTGGGTGGTTCTTGGTGGTAACATTAACTTGGATTCACTAATTGAATAATGTGTTAACATTAGCTAGCTAACGTTAGCACTGCTGAACTTATGTTTGTCAGCCTAATGTTAGGCTAATGGTAATGTTGTTATCAAGCTCATCTGACATAAACGCACGTTTTGTAGGCTATTACTGGTATTATGTTTAAAACTACTCCATAATATTAGGTGGTCATGGTTTCCGAGTGTGTTGCACTAATAATTTGTCTCCTGGTGGATTTTTATGTCTGTCAATATCATTCACTGGTAATGGTTCATGCAAGTCTTGATATAAAGTTCTGTAACGTTAGGCTAACAACAGTGATTAAAATGCACTCTTTTTTTGTTTGATTGACAGGGCTGACCCCCAAAACGGACTTTGGAATCTGCCTGTCTTCATGGAAGTATCACATGCATTTTATACTAGGCTATCTATTCAAAAATAAAGAAAATTATCAAATAAATAATTGTGTCGAACTGTTTTATTTCATTGCATGGCTTTTGAAGGCCATTTAATATAGACTGTTTATATCAGGCCTAAAGCTGTTAACAGAAGGTGTGACTTTCAAGTAAGTAAATACAAACCTTGAGTTATTAAAAGTTTGTACAAGCAGAGTATTTTAAAAATCAACCAGTAGTTTTGGGGGATTTGGTTACATAACCCAAACATTAAGTAACTTTAACTAAACAGTTGTGTCAACATAACCCAACATATTGGTTAAATTTCAACCCAGTTGTTGGGTTAAATTTAGTAACCCAATTTGCTTGGTTAAGATAACCCAATGCTGTGTTGGACCACATTTTACTCAGCGGCTGGGTTGAAAACAACCCAGTTTGGGTTGTTTTCAACCCAGCATTTTTTAGAGTGTAGCAGTGCGTAATTCTGCTTCATAAAGCAGATTACAGAATACAAATACATTGGTCATATAAATAGCCAGTTTATGGTCTACAGTGTAGGCTAGAGTTGGTAAGTTATGGTAGGCCAACTTGGAGTGAATATACAGGGGGATTTCTTTGGCTCTTAGCCTGGCAGGTGCGCATGCACATAGCCTACGGCCGAACACTGCAAGCGCCAATGAATCGTGCTCTCACAACAACCACGTCGTTAACTTAAATAGGCCTACTATAGGTTAACATCACTCTGAGTTCGCATTCAAGCAAGCAAAACGATGATTTGAATACATCTGTTTCTCTGGAAGGGCAATTAACAACAGGACAACACAGAGACAGGCCAGAATGCAGGACTAATGTTATGAGAGTATTACAGTAATATGGGATATTCTGAAAATATTAAAACGGCAAGACAGCGGGGAAAAGTTAAAATGATAGGCCTAAACCCGGAAAAAGTTGGCATGTTAGGTATTTTTCGATTATTTGTGAAATTGTGCAAACGGTCTTTTCAAGTCATTTGAGAAGGAAGGAGTGTAGCAAGCTCCCAAATTGACGCTCATCTGAGAAATTGAGTTTTGGATAATGTTCAGCTTCGGCAGCTTTACAATGACTGAGGAAGCCTAGAGACGAGTCCATAGCAACAAGTTCATGTGTTGAATTTGTTATTACCCAGTGTGCTTTGTTGAATGGTCTCAATGTTTTATTGTTTTATTTCATGTGAATACTTACTACAGGAGTAAATTATTTCAAGTAGGCTAATGCAGTTGCAGGAAGTGTGCATTTAGTTTCAATGCTTATTGTGTTTCCACAACAATGTTAGTGCGTAAATCTACAGAAATGGCCACCATCTTGGTGAAGTGTGATGTGTAAGATCAGAAAGCAGAGGGTGAGCTTAAAAGATTGTTTAAATCGATGTGTTTTCGTAGCGCTCCATAGCGCTAGGTATCGACAATTGGCCGGGGAGGGTCATGTATTTTTTGAGAAGACTGGTCGTTGAAATTTTTCTTGTAGGCAGCGAGGGTCATGCAACTTTCGATTGAAGCTCGAAATCCCTCCGGTGACCCCGTTTATAAATAACGAACGGTCCCTAAAGACACTCTTAGCCAAAGAAAAATTCTGATTACTCTGACTTCAATGCTTGGATCAGGGACAGACAGATGATATGCAGTACGGGGAGTCACACAAGTAGGATTGATAACATCTGAAAAACTTGCTTTGAAAAATGTCTGAACAGAGTGATGCTTGCCCTGCAGGCATGAACACTATGAGCCTGTAGCTTATTAGGTTATTTAAGATGTTTTACACAACCCTTCATTTTGTATTATTAATATTTTACAGATCAAGTCATTTTTTTGTCCGTTGGCTCTGCCTCCACACATACAGTGGCAGTCCCTCTCCTTTGGCCATTTGGCAAATGTGCTGCAAGGGCAGAGACTAGCAGAACAGACAGGTGGATAATTTAATGCCTTACCGCACCTGGCTCTGAATGGATTCATGCATGCCACATCTGGGCAAAATACTTTCCAGAATCAAATGTGGAACTTGTCCTTTAGTGAACAAAGTATGGTTTGCAAATTATTTTGACCAAAGGAACAATTTTATATATGTCTGAAATAGCTGAAAATAACAACTCTAAAACTTCTGAGAAAATAGAATGGCCAAGCTTCAAATTGGCTTAATGTCTCTTTTAATCATTTTCATACCGTTGGACTGAATCGCCCTTCTGCAGGTATGCTGAAGCCTAGCCAACCTTTTTAGTATGCCTCTCTAGGGCATTTCACGGGCACCACCAACAGATGAACATCAGCCCCTCTTGTCACCAAGCCTCATCAAAGGACAGATTCAGAATCATAACTCCATTACTCATGGCCCTTCTGCTCCGCCAGACGGGTGGCCATTTGCATGCAAAATCAAATGAGAAAAGGCCTCCTAATGGTCTACCAAAGGGAGTCTGAAAAGCTACATAACTAATACTTAATTTATCTCCAATAAACCTCTGGTCTGCATTTTCAGTTTCAAGTAGGCTAGTTGAAAATACTGCATCTCATCACAGGAGGCGACTGTTTACATTTTGAGTTATTTACCATTAGGCTCAAAGGAGTCCTGCCAGTATTGGTTTTGCAAAATAAATTTTCAAAACGGACTCTGATGGCACTTATGGTTGGATGCACAAGCAAAGCAATCTCCACTCTATCATTTGGGAAAAATGAAAGTCACCTCTACAGAGACTAGATACTGGATATGTACCATTTTGGAAGAGATCCACTATTAATCAGCTTGATATACTGTTGTATATGCACACTATTCTTCTTCCTGGCAGAATGAAGTAAGTAATTGACTTCCCTCACACGGCAATGCCTCACAATGGACTATATTTATCACCTTGCAACTGCATACTGACACTGACCTATAGCCCACTGTACAAAAATGAAGGAATGCTTTTCTAAATTGTATTTATGCTAATGCATTCATTAACTTTTGGGGGTGAAAACAAACAAGTCACCAAATGCTGATGGCTCCTCGATGGCAGAATGAGGTGCATTACAATGGATATGGGGGTTTCTGCCATTATGCCAGGGCTGACTGCCTTGGCTCATGACAGAGCAGAAACCACTCTGCTGCAGTCTCAAACTGCAAGGACAGCTGGTGGGGATTCACCCTGCAAACTATGAGCTACATCACAGAGCCCAGAGTGCAGGGCAGCCATCACACCAAATGGAGACTCCAAACTGTGCTGAATATAAAGAAGTTGTTGAGTTTGTTAACGACTACCAGCATGTGCCTCGCGATACAACATTTTTATAGGAAATATGTCCGTATGATGCATTCAATCGTTAAAAGGGAATCAAAGACTTAATTTCAGACCAGCGAAGAATAAAATGAAAAGAGCAGTAAAACAGCCCATCATAGTGGTCATCTTTCTCCAGTAGCTCCACAGTAACCGCATCTATTGGCATATGAGTCATTAAGCTTGGCTGTTAGTTTGCAAAGATAAATGTTGTTTATCGTGCAGTTGAGATGAAACCCTTCATTATACTAAATATCCAACATAATCTCATCTGAGCCCTAAACAGGTTGTCCTCCAAACAAACATGATATTTTAAAGGTGAGGAGAAATAATGGATACAGAGCATTACAAGTGACAGTCTATAAAGGATGGGCACTAACTCTGGCAGGCATTTTTATTCTATTAGATTTATTGTTCCCCAGCAGTCCTGGCATAGCCTGCTGGTTCCATAAAGATAGTTTTTCTTTTTTCACAGCTGACCTTGAAGTATTGAATGAGACAACCAGGAGAGTCAAATATATAACAAGACAGATATTTCCTGTGAACAGAAGGCCAGAATCAGGTAAACATTGAACTTAACATTTTATTATAGAAAAATGCATCATCATGAACATTCTCAGCTCTACAGCACCCTGAAAAAAAGGGGTGGGGGGTGGGGGGAATCACACAAAAAAGTAACAACAGTGATCCTATGTACAAACATCAGTCCATGAATGTCACACTTCATCCAACTTTGAAGAGCCACTGCCGCAGAATGGACTTCATCTGGACAGCCCTCCCCCCAGCCATCCTAACGCCACACAGCAGGCATGCCAGCAGCGCTGGCCCCCTTCTCCCTTCTCTGGCTAAGCGTCATCGGGTTTGTCAGCAGGAGGCCCGCAGGGCTGCAGCATCTTCTCCATCAGGTTGAAGCGCACACGGGCCTTGCTCTCGTTCTCGGCAATGGAGAAGTAGTTAAGTAGGTCGAAGTGTCCCATGTAAGAGCAGTAGGAGTCCCGATGCTGGTTCACCAGCCATTCCCACTTGGTGGTGTCGGCGTGGCCTGTGCCAATGTATTTGGACTGCAGGTGCTCAAGCTGGCTGTGGATATTGTAGCGATCAGTCATGGTGGATGGCACAGGTCTGGAGAGAAACAGAAGTAATGTAACTGGCAGTCGTACACTCCTGTCTCACCTGGCTTGCTTTTCCCTATCAAGCCAGCTGCAAGTTGAAGCCTATGGACCAGCTAACATCTTTCTTTTTACGAGACAAGAGAACAGTTCCTTACAAAAGACCGAATAATAATACATTTAAACTCACCAACCCGAATGCCTAATTTACCCACAGATGTTTTTTTCTGGACCAGAAGTGTGAGAGTACAAAGGCAAAGCTTCCGGTTGACCCATTACTGAATGTCAACGTTGAATTGAATTGTTTTAGATCTGGTTCCTTTGTGCCCGATCTATGGTAGGTATAGTATTTAAGTATACAGTGCTGGCCAAAAGTATTGGCACCCATGCTAAAGTTGACTGAAAAGAGGAATATAAAATCATCTTTTGGAAATATCTAACCTTTAAGGACACCAATTTTCTTAGTGAATGAATAATGTATCATAAATAAATAAATGTTCTTCCTTAAAATACAGGGGTCATAAGTATTGGCACCCCTATGTTAAATTTCCATAAAGACAGGCAGATTTTTATTTTTAAAGGCCAGTTATTTCATGGATCCAGAATACTGTGCATCCTGATAAAGTTACCTTGGCCTTTGGAATTAAAATAGCCCCACATCATCACATACCCTTCACCATACCTAGAGATTGGCATGGGTGTTATTTCAGTTAGCCTATTAGCTGGTTTGATTTGCACTGAGCTCAATGAGCATATTTCCTCATTTTTCACTTCAGGCATTAAGATCAATTTCCAAAAGATTATTTTATATTCCTCTTTTCAGTCAACTTTAGCATGGGTGCCAATACTTTTGGCCAGCACTGTATGTACTCTTTTGATCCCGTGAGGGAAATTTGGTCTCTGCATTTATCCCAACCCGTGAATTAGTGAAACACACACAGCACACACACAGCGAGGTGAAGCACACACTAATCCCGGCGCAGTGAGCTGCCTGCATCAACAGCGGCGCTCGGGGAGCAGTGAGGGGTTGGGTGCCTTGCTCAAGGGCACTTCAGCCGTGCCTACTGAATTCCTTGAATTTCACCTGGGGATCAATAAAGTATCTACTGGTCGGGGTTCGAACCAGCAACCCTCCGGTTACAGGTCCGAAGTGCCGGAGGGTTGCTGCAATTTACGCCACGGCTGGGTTTATGAAGTGAATTGAACTATGGGAACTATGGGGAAATCCACCGGTGAAGTTGCTTTAATATAATTTAAGACTATATGAAATGACGAGCAAATGAATCATCAATGCGCTTTTGTAACTTTTCTACACGACCGAATACCCAAGCCAGAACATAACAAACTAGTCTAGCATTGTGAGTTAGCGATAGTTGCCATGCTCTAGTTAGCATCCTGCTAACGCCTAGCTCACTCAAAATCAACTTCGCTTTCGTCGATGACCAACAACTCTAATGGGACAGCACATTTCGATTGACTTCTAAATAATTCGCTTACGTGCCGAAACAAATCGAAATAGTAAGTAAGTAAGTAAGTAACAGCCATACGAATGCGTCGTTAAACTAACGTTAGCATTAACTAACATTAACGTTAACCTTCGTCTTCTTTGACGCTAACGTTGCTTCAACTTCAGCTTATCTACAGCTAGCTAACGAGCGGTCTTATAATCATTAAGGTACCTCTGTTATTTCTGCACGTCGCTGGTTGACGAATTAAAGAAATAAACTCTGAAATACAATAGTAAACAACTCACATGAAAGTCCAACGTAGGTAAATTGAATGAAAAGGCAGTCCGTATCTAAACCGGAAATGTGGATGTTTCATGAACGTTTTGCCGTGTGGAAACACTGACACAATATTTAGTTCCCCCCGACCATAGGCTGTACTGGCGGACAGGTCGAAATTAAATAAAAAAAACAACTTTTAAGAATGGTAAGGCTTTGATAATAAGCACTGCATATCTGGCGTAGAGTGGCAGGTAGGAAGGTGGAGCAAATTCTCAGTCACATATAGCCCTTTGAGGTAAGTCAGTAACTTTCATTCTCTTAAACAAAAGGGTTGGTTATGAGTCATAGCCTATTGTAAAAACAAATAGTATTTGTAGTCAATAATGTAAACAAAAATTAACATATAGGCCTAAGTATGAAACACCATCTGCAATACTCATTCTGTATATATTATAGCCTATGTTCATTTTTAAATTACACTCACTGCACTGCAGTGTAGCCTAGTTGTTGTAGGCCTATTTGTTGTAGGCCTACCTCACAGCAAAATCCCCACATCTGTGATGGTTCATACAATCAAATAATTAAATAATACACTAATGTAGCCACTCTTTGCCACTTGGCACCGGGACCTAACCTAACAATAGCCTGCATGTGGCTCCCAGTTTTTACATGGGTTATGCAAAGTGTATGTTAAAGGAGAATTCCTTTCTACCAATGAAGTGTGGAGATACATTGAGCCTCGTAAATGGTGTAAAAAAGTGATTTATTTGCATGGCTAGCCCGATGCCGAAGCACTACCATTGAAAAAGCTGTTGGTAGCATCGGCTAACTAGCGCCAGATTTTGGAGTGCAGGGGACAAGCCGAGATGGGCTATGAGACATACGTTCACACTCGGTATCATGTTTCAACACACTTTAGGTCAATATCACACCGGAATTCTCCTTTAATATACAACTAGGCTAATATGGCTGAGTATGTGGGCAGCTGTGGCCCATTGGTTAGCACTCTGGACAAACCGGAGGGTTGCCGGTTCGAGCCCCGACCAGTGGGCCGCGGCTGAAGTGCCCTTATGCAAGGCACCTAACCCCTCACTGCTCCCTGAGCGCCGCCGTTGTAGCAGCGCACCTAACCCCTCACGGGATCAAAAAGTATATATACTTATACTTATACGTATTTGTTGGTTGGATTTGGCTTTGTTTGTCTGTCTGTCTGGCTGTCTGACCTGCAGAGAGCAGGAGGCATGCACACTGGCTGTTTTTGTCTGAACAAATTGTTCACATACTTTAGAGATGGTTATGGTTTTACAATGGGAACTACATTTAAGTGACGGCACCAAGTCCAAACTTGAATTGCGAGTGACAGGCCAACTGGTGCATGTAAATTCTATAGAACTAGCACTAATGGAGTTGTTGTTTGGTAGACACATTTTCTCCAAGAGTAAATCTGTTTTGTTCCCAGCTGGCTGACCTTTCTCTTCTTAAATGGAAACTGTGTATTCTGTCTGTATCCGTTCCCTGCTGGCTGCATAAGCTCATTTATGCTAATATGGGTGCAAATTAAGTCAACATTTGGATTTATGAGCCGCAAACACAGGGACTAACTTTTAATGACGAGACACGAACGTACTTCAGTAACCAATACAGCTCATGCTGCTACAATACAGTAACTAATTAGTGACAATGGGATGAAATCTTTGGCAGTGGTGTCCTCATACAGCCCAATAAAGGTGTCCCTTTGTCATCTACTCAAATAGATGTATGAGTACATGGTCTGAGAAAGCGTCCGAGGAGTGAAAGTGTGGAAAGGTTTGGTTGTTTGTTTTTTCCTCTTTCCTCTCACACTGACTAGCTGTCTCTGTGATATGCCTATTATAGTGAAAGCCCATGTGCAAACAGAGGATCAGGGGGATTGATCTCAACACAAACAATACACAACAGGCTGCTAAATGCCAATCCCTCATATAAAGTAGGAAATGGATGCAGGCAACCATGGACGTGCCTTCGGTGTGTGGGCTGTGGAGAACTGATATGGATGGCAACATGTGGGTATGATTGCAAAATTTCAAGACCGTGTAATTTATATTTACAACCAAAACAGCCAACTCAATTTCTGTGAATTGCTTTGGCATCTTCTGATTTAAAAAAAAAAAATATATTTGTTATTTACTTGGATGGGAAAATGGGTCGAGAAATGGGTTTAAGAACCCTTACAAGAAAGAAAAATGGTGAAACTGCACACTCACCTCACAGGAAGCACTCAGAGAGGGGGTGGGATGATTAAGGGTGAGGCAGCCTACCCCCCCCCCCCCAACCCTCCTGTCACCACACCACCATGTCACCACCACCACCACCTCATCACTCCCACACACACCCCCGCAAATGCGGCAATTACCGGAGTCAGTGGGCAGAGTGCCAAGGGGAAGGCAGGCGGGCGGGAGTGCCATGACATACGGCCGCCCATGATTCACTGTGCACATTACCGGCAAACTCGTTTGCCAGAGCTTCTCTCAGAATGCTCTGCCACTGACAGTAAAATTACCAGGAGATGATGCTTACCTGGCTTGGGATTTTGTGGGGAAATCCTCAAATAGATCTGCTTTCGTACGGACGCATTTTGCAAGCTGTCCTTCACAAACGGGGATGTAAATTCAGGGAAAGTGCATACAGTGAAATTGTGTTGGGTGATTGGTTCACAAATCTTTGCTTTATTGGCACCATGCTTTGCTGAAATTTGCTGCAGTGATTAGGAGCGTCAAGATGTTGGTCCCGTATATGGTTATGCAGAAAACTTGCTGTGATGTAGAAATGCATTACAAAAAATTCCACTGTCTCCTAAATCTGTCCTTTTCCCTTTTTTTTTCTGTAATTTTTGAGTGTTTTTGAGAGAATTTGAAGGTTTACAGAACCAGAAATGAAATGCACACATAGCTCTTTGTCCCAGTATACAGGCTGTGGGCCAAGCCTCAGCAGGGTATGTCCGGGCAATAAAACATTTCCATTAAAATAACTCTGTCTGCCTTGCCTTGTTAGGCATAAAGCAGCCTCTTTTACCAGCTAATATCAAACCTGTGACATGTTATTTACATGGCGTCCATTTTAGTAGCCATTCTTTTCACAACTCTCACCACCTGCCTACTGTGTCCCCGTTCTGACACCCACTTGGCCTTTTCGAGAAGTCACACTTATTTAATGCCCTTAACAAAGTGGAGCTCCTCCTCAACAGACTATTAGATTGAGTACCTACCACTTAAAAACTTTAATTACATCTAACTAGATAGATAGATAGAGCCGGAGGTCTGTGTGGACTGTTGGCCTAGCTGAGCACCGCAGATAACAGCTGACTGCAGGGATGGTCTGCCACTCACCTGGCTCTATTATGGTGCGGATCTGGAGTCAGCCACCATCTTCATCAACCCTATGAGGATACTGAAAGGGCAAATGTGGCACATTTAATTAACACTGCTAACATGAGTGTGGCAAAGTGGCACTCATGCAGTCAGTTCTGTAGAGTTTGCCTAACAGGCTGATAAGAATGTGGCAGAGAAAGAAACTTGTCTGCCGAGGTCACATCGGGGAAATGATGGCTGTAGAGACACATCCACAGGTATGTGTATATATATACATGTATATGTAAATATAGCATAGCCTACAGCCAGTAGTGCAGAGGTGCACAAAGGGTCTTACACACACACAGAAGTTGCAGTGGTTCCAAACACCTCGGCTGTCTCCCCTTTAATTTCCCTCAAGCAAGTCCCCCAGCCACCTTTTATCTGGAACAGTTCCTGCAAAGGAGCTCGTGGGAAGTGGGGTTACAAACACTGTACAATGAGGACGATTATTTGATTTTCAGCGTATGACGAAATCAAATTACTGGGGCTCCACAGCCAGCCGAGATGCCCCCCGGCCTAATAAAGAATCTGGTAATAAAGGAGCCAGCCAGCCGCCCCCTGCAGATGTAGCTGCCAGGAGCGCTCTGAGGAGAGACCGACGCCAGCCTGTGATGGTGTGGCCCAGATGTGGCGGGGAAGCAGCAAATCCCCTCTTTATCTTAGAGTCAGTTGTTATCAACGGTGGCTGGGGAAAGCCACCATTTTCCTCTCAGTGGTAAAGTGAACACCTCTCAGTTGTGTAATGAATGTTTAATGCCTCTCAGTGGTATTTGGATTGTCAGTGGCGTCTTGTCGCTTTGAAGCAGAAAAAGGACAACTCTGAGTTCTCCCCAAAATCCACCACACTAGGATAGATATAAGCAGTGGTGCTTCATTTTATCTCTGGGCTCATCAAAGAGTGACAGGAAGATTAATGAGGTCAGATTCCACCTAGTTATAAAATGTCATCACGTCACTCGCACATATTGTTAACATTCCAGACAAAGTAGACCCCAAATGCAACATAAACGCAGTATGTTCAGTATGCTGAGATGGATTTATTTAAGTACTTATTTCGTATAAAAACATTCAAAGCCATAATTTATCATGTACAATGATACTCATTGATCAACTGTTATTATTATTACATCAAAATGTAACATTTGGATTCATGCATATTGAAAATAAGTGGTGTAACATGATTCATTACACAAGAACAAATGTCTTTAACTGACATGTCTATCATTTCAATATATGATGATATATATGACAATGACAGCATGTCCACAGTGCAACAAACGCACGGCACCACTGAAACATGACAAGCATCGATCGCTGTGTCACAAAGCTCTGACACAATTGTCACCGGAATCCTTTGGAGTCCACAAACAATGCGTGCTGTTATTTAAGACTGCCGACATTTTGAAAATGGGTACATTACTACATTTCAATTTCAAATACGAGCTTAATTAAACCATCCAAAGCATTGTGTAGTATTTCAAATATAGAAAACATACTATTTACATGAAACTAACTGAACTATTTACACATGCCATTTTAAAGGCTTTCAAGGCTGAAGTTGAACTGTTCATCTTTATTTGATAAATATTCAATATATTATATATATATATATATTGAATGTAGTTTCAGTATACAACAATATTCAATGGCACATGTTGAAGAAATAGTTTGTTAGTCTTTGCACTGGTAACTACCTAGAACAAAAAGGCCAAAGATTCACTTTACAAAACTGAAGAGCATTTAAAAAGCAAACAAACACGTCTGTAAACACAAATTACAAACAATACCAAACCATACATTCTGCAGAACATATATAGCAGACAGCACAAAGCTTTTTGTAATGACTTCCAAGACTCTTTGTGAAAGCTGAAACATGAATTCCTTTCCCCGAACAACACATGACATTTACTAAAAAATTACTGTATGTACGTACAGTACATTAAATGGAAAAAAGCGAAGGGCAAGCCTTACTGGGCTTGCAAGCTGACTGCAGCCAAAGCTTGTATCACCATTTCGATTTGCATGGCTCTCTATGTGTATGATCTTTTTGAATATGCATGTGTGTGCATGGGGTGTGTGTGTGTGTGTGTGTGTGTGTGTGTGTGTGTGTGTGTGCGTGTGTGCGCCACGCAAGTTTAGGGCTTCACAGCCCTGTGGTCTCCAGCGTGAGCTCGGAATTCATGTCGTCACTGGGCTGCCCGCACACCTCCACCGACGACGTCTCCACGGCTAGTCATACCTGCTGGTTGCTCCGGACCACTGTCTGGCCCGTGGACTGGCCATCACGCCCCCCTGGTGGGTTCCGCGTTCGCGACGAGTTCTGCAGGTCCAGTACCGACGGGGTAGGGATGCAGAACTCGCGGAAGCAGCGCTTGAAGTTCTCGTCCAGGAAGGCATAGAGCACGGGGTTGAGGCAGCTGTTGGTGTAGCCCAGCGCGATGCAGAAATGCCAGGTGACCGTCTGCAGCAGCGACGGCGGGATGGCCACCAGCGCTATGATGATGACGAAGATGTGGATGGGCGTCCAGCAGATGATGAAGACGGCCACCACCACGAGGACCATGCGCGTGATGCGCCGCAGGTTGCGGTCCTTCTCCTTGGAGCCCGACAGCATGCGCACGCTCTTCAGCCGCAGGATCATCAGGCCGTAGCACACCGTGATGATGAGGACGGGCATGACGAAGGCGAAGATGAAGACGCAGATCTTCACCAGGTTCTCCCAGTACCAGGACGGGTGGGGGAAGTTAAGGTTGCAGTCAACGATGGCAGCAGGAGCTACAGGGGAGGAAAATGGCAGAACAGTAAAAAGATGAGAAAACACCAGTCAGTTGGAATGAGGGTTTAGTCTTGACTTGACCTTTTCAGAACATGCCAGAGAATGATTTTTGTATTTTTGAGTTGTTTAAATGTCACACATCAGTTTCCCACAGCCTCTTCTGTATGTGCAAAGTGGGATGCTTTGAGATCATCCCCCATTTCAACTGTGCTATGTCGGATCAATTTAAATTGAATCGGCATGTCGTACATTCCAACAGCGGTGGGATTAAAGCATCTCTTTTGCTGACTCATTTCAGTCTGCTGATGATTCCCATTTCCTGCCTGCAATTTGTACGGCCAACTCTCCATTCTTCAAATGGATGGGATCAGCAGTTGAGCTGGAGAAGATACATGCACGCTTTTCTGCTGCACTGCACTTGATAAATGCAGAGCCGTCAATGCGGTGAGGAATGCTCAGAGAGCCACAAACCGTGTAACGATGTTTACAAAAGGACCATGTCACACCAGCACAAATATTAAATCATATAAAAATCTATAATTTGCAAGTTAGAGTCTGTGACGGACACAGACTCTAACTTGCAAATTATAGATTTTTATATGATTTTTATATGAGGGTGCCTACATATGTGTGTGACAGTGTGCTAGGCATCTAGGGGATAGTGATGATGAAAATAACATGTATGATTGTGTGAAGAGAAAGATAAAGTCAACTTACTGTTGTACCCCCTTTCGTCAACAACGGTGGAGGCTAAGATCATGACGGGGATCCCGATGGCCGAGGACAAGATCCAGTTGTACACATTGACAATCTTGGCGTTGCGCGGCGTCCTGAAGTCCAAGGCCTTGACTGGGTGGCACACGGCAATGTAGCGGTCGACACTCATGGTGGTGAGGGTGAAGATGCTGGTGAACATGTTGTAGTAGTCTATCGACATGACAATCTTACACAGAATGTCCCCGAAAGGCCAGGTGCCCATCAGATAGTTGACACTCTGGAAGGGCAGAGTACTTGTGACTAGTGCATCTGCCAGCGCCAAGTTAAATATGTAGATATTGGTGGCCGTTTTCATCTTGGTGTATCTGGATTATGTAAAGAAAGGGGCATGATGGGGTAAGGAGCCAGAGAGAGAGAGGGAGAGAGAGAGATGAGATGGGGGGATGAAGAGACAGAAAAAGTGAAAACAGTGGAAATGGGGAATCCATTAGGGGAAAGCCATTATTAAAGTCCCTCGCTGCCTGGAGTGACTGCAAACAAAGCGAGTAGATATGCAGAATATTCACGAGAGGTGCTTTGATAAAGTGCTCTCATTACTGTGCATTTGAAGTGGGGGGGGGGGGGATAAAGCCCTGTTCAATAAATGCACTGTATGTCACACTGCCGTGTGCTGTAAGCGCTTGCTGTATGTTTAATTCAGTAGCATGTCGTCATCATCACTACATACTGCCTGGACCCTAAGCTTAGAGAAAAGATTTGCTCAGCAATAGAAGTATGATAATGAGTATATTTCTGAATGTGCCTAAAACACGTAGATGGTCTGTATTCATTTCATGCTTATCTGAGGGCATAGATAAGAGTTTTAATATGCGAAAGCATGGCATAGGTGAGCGTGTCTGTCCGCTCGGTTGATGCTGAGCACACTGAAAAGGCATTTCATTTCAGTTAATGTGCATGTGGCACTAATTGAATTTAAAAAGCTGATAATACAGACTGTATTCTGCAGGGACAAATACCATAAATATGATAATCATCTGGTTATTACCCAAAGAAGAGATATGCTTCCGAGTTCACACACATAATTCTAGTCCTTGTGAATCATTTGAAGATGCACTCACCTGTTTGAGAGTTTCAACAGATATGCATATCAATTTTGTATGATGAAGTGCCCTTAACAAGCTGTTGAATCACAGAGATGCAATTATGATTTTAAGGGCAGCACAAGATGCAAGGCTATCTTTTCTTCTCTTCGCCTTTTATTTGTTCTACTTCTTCCAAGGCTACTTCACACACAGTCACAGAGGGAGCTTTGTGGATACCTTTTCAATCAGAGTGAATAAGATCTTTTCCCCCCTCATTTTCCCCCCTCATTTGAAGCAATCAGCATCCACTTGTTTAATGCAAAGACTGTTGAATAAACAAAGAATTTGAAAACCAATTCAACTACTGTGGAATATCAATGCAGGCATATTTCCATATTGATTTCCTTACTGTCATATGTAATTGTCTGTTTCAGATGAATTTCAAATTCATTATTGTAGCACCCATTCAATCTTTGCATAAATAGCACAGTTGAAAAGTTTTGTCAATTACCAACATTTGTGTGAGCTCATTCAAGCGTGCTTGTCCAAGAATCGGATCTCCTGGAAGTGGGAATTACATGCAGATGGACTTTTTGAAAGAGTTTTGGGAACAGAGAGCTTTCTTGAGCTCACGCCATCTCAATTGAAAGTTCTTGCTTGTCCTCAGGAGCCACTGACCAGGGAACAGATCTTCAACATTCTTTTGGTATTTGTTTCTTTGCCACTGTTATCTGGGACCACTTGGTCTACTGTTATCTGGGACCACTTGGTCTACTGTTATCTAGGACCTCTTGGTCTACTGTTATCTTGGACCACTGTGAGACATTAGCAGAGAACAGACAAGCTTAGGCTGATCAGAGTATTTCTAAATGAAGCTATAACAACCTCATGAGTGTTGCATTTCTTGCAAGTAATATTCTTAATATAAGATTTGGAAATGAAAAGCACCCTGAGGAGCTTCACAAGAAGATAAAATTCCACACTATGTAGGTCTGACTTAAGTTAAAAAAAAAAAAGAAATACACAAAATTGTGTTGGTACAGATTATAGTTACTTAGATTTCTCTTCCTTTCTTCATGAAATACTTGGTGTTTGATTAAAGGAGTGTGAAATTCAACAGAACTACAGCTGTGTTTAAAGAACACACATTTTTAACTCAACAAGTACAAGATAATCTGGAGTCCATTCTAGAGAAAACACAAGCAGGGGGAACGTTTTGTCTTCTAACACGCTAACCCATCACTGAATAACACTAACACTGTCTGAGGATGTGTGTCTTATGTGTGATGGATGCACCCTGAATGTTTATGGTGGTTGTCAGTGAGGCAGAGCAGGCAATCGGCGCATTTTACGTCCCACACACGCATCTGAAACAACACGCAACACTGATACCAGGCATCACAGGACCAGGACCCTGTAAGGGTGAAACAGCCGTCACGTCTGCACTGGCTGAGTTTCAGTTTCTCAGTCTTGCTCCAGTTTGTGAGAAAAGGAGGTTCAATACTCTTGTGCTTCTCTATCCAATTTCTACACCTGAATTGGAGTGGAGAATAACCTTCTTGAGCAGTAGAAAATTGGATGTGAGAACAATCTTCCAGGGCTCTCAGTGTTACTTGCCACAAAGGGGATTCTGGAGGGCTATTGCTGAGCAGAACATAAAACATCGACTTTCTTCACTAATACACCTTAATTAGTGCCAGGTCACACCTATTATGTTCTTAAGACATGAATATTTTGAAAGGGCATTTATCAGCAGGACATTTTTTTGTATTATTTCTAGCCCTAGGAAATTGTCCGTACAGTAGCGTTGTTGAGTATAACTTAAAGGGATGACAGGCTCACAACACATAGTGCTCCATTGCTTTCAAGCTCTTTGAGGTAGACAGCTCAAGCACTGAGCTTTCCCCACTGATCAAAGCACACACTAAACCCTGTGGTGCAGCAAGGGTTCGATGGCGCCCTATTAAAAATGAATTCATCCAACCTTGTTATCTTAATGCCACCAACTCTCTCAGAGTCCACTGGAAGTCGGTGGCCCCTCATAGTGCCTTTGTAGTCATGAATTAGAGTCCACTGTGACCTGCCTTAGTGCTGTATTAAAGACACTATTTGAATACCAAGTTCTTGGACGCTACAATCGGAATAGCCCCCTCTCATTAGCTGCAAGGGGGTTTCATGCAACAGTATAACTAAATGGAGATGACTTGTGGACGCCAGTGAACATGGTCCAAGACAGTCGGAGAGCCCCTAGTGACATGCAGTTGCATCCAACAACAGTTAAATAATTAAATGAAGCTTATTATGAATGTTCCAAATAATACCAAGATCCACGCACAGCCTGGTTAGGTGCAGGTAGATTGCAGGAACATACTTAATTAGAAAAATTGAGATAGTCCTACCGCACACTGTTTTGACGTTTCACTTGATTTTATTCAGAGCGAACAACGCGTTTCGCATATAGCGTCCTCCTGAGCGAACCTGAGGACGCTATATGCGAAACGCGTTGTTCGCTCTGAATAAAATCAAGTGAAACGTCAAAACAGTGTGCGGTAGGACTATCTCAATTTTTCTTATTATGAATGTATACGGACTGTGAACATGTGAGGTTTTTTCCTGCCCTTTCACATCATACCACAACATATTTTTGGAAACACAAGAATTTGTTTCAGTGCATATTTTGAAGCAATATAATGCAAATGCCACAGTGATGAGGTTGAGACTGAATAAACATCATGCTAAAGACGAGAGATGAAGGGTGGCCATGTTGGGCTCTGACACCTGGCCTGAACACGCTGGCACATCAGGAAGAATAATCCTCCCTCTAAGTGACAGGTGCTGTCAGAGAAAAAAGGGCTTGTGATAGCTTTTGAACTTGCTACCTTTATCAAGCATAGGCACGACAGAAATAAAAGATGCCCCTCCCCCCAACTCTTATTCTTTTTTGAAGCCACAACAAGAAACAAAATAGATTTTTGACTTTGTCTGAGATGACACTCCAAATCCAGTGACAAAGCCAAGGGTTTAGAAATGTTGCCAGCCTATGATGGTCTGACACAAAGAGTACAAAGAATTGGTTTGTTGATGGTTGTAACGATTTAAGTGACTATATTCTACTTGCAAAATTGTCAGTTGTGGACATATAGCATACATACACAAAGAAATGCCCCTCAGTTGAGG
This sequence comes from Alosa pseudoharengus, assembly GCF_046254945.1. Lineage (NCBI taxonomy): Eukaryota > Metazoa > Chordata > Actinopteri > Clupeiformes > Clupeidae > Alosa > Alosa pseudoharengus. The sequence goes on along the minus strand of NW_027468620.1, from coordinate 27,228,992 downwards.
CTCTCCTGTGTAAGTCACAAGACCAAAGAGTGGATACATTGCTTGTAGCAGAAACCTCAAACTGGTTGGTTGCTTAGGAACACCACTGCACATTCTGCCTGTTATGTCCCTCCACTTCTAGCATCCAGTGGAACCAGTCTAAGTGTTTCCCAAATGAAAATGGACCAACATGTGGGCATTAGTTTGTATTTTTCTACTCTTTGTAGGCTTCTTCAAAAAGACGAAATCATTTCTTTACAGAAAGTAATTACCCAGAGATCCCTGTTGTTCTCTTTGATCTTTAATTGTGTGCAATACAGAGATATTCATGTTTGTCATTGTGACACATATTCTATTTATCTCCATTTGACAGTCTTCACGCCTTTGTTCAAAATGAGAGAGTGCAATGGTGGTGACGGACACAAACTGTCAGTCAAACATGCGTTTGCCATTTGTAAAGGCAAATCGGCAGCAGCCATGAAAGAAAGAAAGTTGTCAGAATGGGGGAGCATCCCTGTCAAGGACTGGCATCAGGCGCTCCTTTTTCTCTGCTCTCGTGCAACAGTGCTAGGTCTCCCACCCGCCTGTCACTCACTCTTGATTCACAAGCGTCTTGGAGAAAGCCCGTCTGCCAGATGGGGCGAGGTAATAGATGATGCTCTATTGGTCGGCAATGAGGGAAATTCTAATCGGAATGTGTCAGAGAGGCGTGATCGAGGCCAAATAAATGATAATGCAAACAGACAGTCTGCTTGGGTACCTTTGAGAATGGATCGGCCCGCTGCTCTCCACCATGCTAGACTCTGGCTCTCATCTGGCCCTATTCCGGCACGGACGTGTGATGAGGTCGGGGATGATGCTGCCAAACCCACCAAAGCACTTCCTCCTCGTCTGAAGTTGATGCCGACTGAGCTCTAACTTTCCCCTTTGATCACGTCTCTTATCACCTGGAGGGAGGCTTGGAGCTGTTTCAGTGAGCCATCAGGGCCTCCTGTCCTATTTGCCAGGCAGCTGGGAGGAAGGGACTGACAACAGATTGCCATCTAGAATGTTCCGCTAACAGAGCAACCCCTGGCGATCACCTCTGCAATCAAGCGGGCAAACTGCTGAAGGCTATGCTTGCAGCTCAACAGCCAAAGTTTGAAAAGAGCTTGTGGTTTGTTACTGTCCATCAAATCTACCGTTTCAGCACAGACTAAATTGCTTAACCCTCAAGTTGAGGTGAAATATTGCTGATCCTGATCTGTTGTTATTTATCATTATGAAACAGAAACTCTCGATGTGCATTATGCATTGATTTGTGGGTAACGAAGAGCTTGGCTACCTCATGCCAGTAGACTGAAGAGAGATTATTTTCAAATGAAGGACCCTTAATTAAAGTGTTGGTGCATTTCCATATGAATATCAAAGCATTTTAGGTCATTTGAAAGATTCAAAGATTTTATTTGTCACATAGATATAGATAAATGGAAGCGTTAGCGTTAGTTCTGTCAGGAAGACTTAATTGGTCACTCATCATTCATTATTCATTACTTCTGTCCAATCACCTGTCTGCATCAGTCTTTATAATGACATGACTTTGCACCTGCCTGTTGCTTTCAGGTGCCGATTTTCGATGTTCCCTCCCTCCCTCCCCTAACCACCACCAGTTTGGCCTTGTCCAGACGTCCGGGGGGTAGGCTCCGCCACCTGCCGTTGCATTCCGGCAGGATCTGCAAGGTTCTGCACATTCAGTGACCTGGACCGAGGACGAGGCCTACGCCAAAGACTCTTATTGTTGCTTATGTATTTTGTGTATCCTTTGATGGATTAAAACATGTGTTAACTTTCATTATACTTCCCTGAGTCTTTCTGATAGAACTATTGTAAAACATTTAGTGAAGTGACATACTGCTCAACTTCTTCCTCTGCAGTGGTGTCCTGAGGGATCATCAACTATTTATAAAGATAAAGAAAGATACAAAATAATAAAAAAAATAAAGAAGGGGCTGCAATGTGTGTAAGTTAGTTAATGTAGTGTAGTTTTAAAACGTTTTGTGTGATTGCCTGAGGATAGAAATTCCTCCTCAGTCTTTTTTGTTTTTGCCTTGTGGCCACAGAGCCATCAACCTGACCTCAGTGGTCCGAACAGTCTATTGTGAAGGTGTGAAATGTCTTTGAAAATGTTCTTGGCCTTTATTCATGCTCTTCTGGTGTAGATGTCCTGCAGGGCAGAGAGAGGCGATCTCGTAGTGCCCTTTGAATAGTAGTGTCCAGGAGCTCATTTTATCCTGCCCTATGTGCCTACTGTAGGATCCTATCGTATAAAGACAGCAGAAGTGTCTAACACAAGTTAGCATTTCTATATATTATAAGTAAGAGATAACGTTTGCCGATGTGTCCTGTTATACAGAATTAATGGAAGAGGAGGGAGGCAAAGAATTCCTCCGCCCGAGTCCATTAATTCCGTATAACAGGACACCTTGAAGGCTGTTATCCCGCTTATCACCCGGTTGCCACTATAGGCAATAGTCATGCCTTCATAGCACGCAAAGGAAACACCCGGTTCCGTTTAAAAACAAGCCGCCTTGTTCAGTTTGTTGTACATCTTTCTATGGCCCTAACAGCAATAGCATGGACAGTTAGCTTTACAGTGGATTCCATTGTTGTGAAGCCTGCTTCCAGGCTCAACCGTCATCCTACTATGGCTGTTATAGTTACCACTTTTTTACCAGATCTAGGCTACTTCATAGGTGTCCCGTTATTCAGAATTATAGCCACCCCACCAGCCAATATTTCTGCTCTGATAAATAATCTTAAGGAAAAACACATAATATAAATAAAATGCTTAGATTTCATAGCTTTCATATAAAGATACAGTATGATTTCAAAATAAATTCTGTATTGGATATTATTTGTATGTAGGTTGAAATGTTTATTCTTATCTGTTATGACCATATGTAAAGACCATAACTGTCAACAAAATGGAAGAAGGTAATGCATTATATCATTACACATTAACATAAAAATAGCAGTAATTCAGTTATTTTACTCGGAATATTAGTTTCTGTACAACAAATCAAGATTTGTATCTATTTGTATCTATTTTTGATAAATCTATAACAAATAATACCTTTTTTAAACACAAACTGAAACTGCTCTTAAGAGTGCAACTGAGAACTGTTAACTTTTTTCATAAAAAATAAACACCTCAAATGAAATACTACAGACTAACCCTATTAATGTATCAAAATGAGCAATGAGCCTCTAACTTAAACCAAAGCTACTTAACTCCATGTGGTTTTGAGAAGCAGAGCATCAGAGGGGAAGCCATGTTTTCCACTTCTGCTCCCCTTCTAAAGGGATCCCCAGCTTCAGCAGCTCAATTCCATCCTTGTTTTCTTTCTTTCGATTGGGAGGAGATCTGGCACCTATTTAATAGGCTCATGATTAATGCAGTGAGCCCGAAGCAGGGGTTTGAAATGAAAAAGCTTCTGGTGAATAAAAAGTGCTAAATGAACTGCTCCTGAGTTTTCCCCAGAGATAAGGCGGGAGCTCGGTAACAGTGCGGCCCAAATTATAATGTTGATATTGTATGTATAATTGAGAAGGCCGTTGGGTGCCAGCTTAACATTTTTCACGTTACAGCCATGGGCCTACACACCTCTCTGGATCTGAAGCATGGACGTAGGTTTGCATGGGGACTATGGTGACTTATCCCACCAATATCTTGGGATAACAAAATTGTCCCTACCAATATTTTAGTTTTTTACATGCAAAGATAATTTTTGGGTCCTTTCAGTCTCAATCTACTTGAACGTTATGCTACTCCATTTAATGGGGAACCCATCTTGAGCACGCACAAATGAGAGATAGTGGCAGGTTCCAGTTGGTTCATAATCGTTGATAATTATTATCTCCTTTTTAATGTAGGAAACTTAAAAGGAAGACATGAAGGCAACAAAGACGAGGCTAGAGGAGATTGCGGAGTTCTATGGTTCACACTGACCATTTATAAACTGTGAGAGGGCACTAACATAGATAGATAGATAGATAGATAGATAGATACTTTATTGATCCTCAAGGGGAAATTCAAGGGTCTCAGTAGCATACAGACATAACACACAACATGCACTTACAGCAGAAATGGTAAACATAAGTATAAGTATAAAACTAAACTCCACTGTACAATAAAGACAGTAGAAGATAAGACAGACATAGGCTGCACTCACTGTGATTTGGAAAATGGACAAGGGTTGTGTCCCTATCGCAGCTGAGACCAAACCTATGCCCTTGCTCTGAAGCAACACATGGGCACCAAGAGTGACAAGGAAGCTGAAGGCATTCAGTTTAAAAACTATCAAAAATAAATCAAATTTGCTTGCCGTGTAAAATCTACCACCTTATGGCCATCGACTCAGTGGCTTAGTGGACATGAACACAAAATGTAGCAATGGACTAGAGATTTAACAGCCTAAGTCAGATAATTAACTCCAAAGACACAATTAGCTCTAACGGTTCTCCCTCTGCCAGTAATGGCACTCTGACTGTAAATAAGGACAGCAATGTTGGTCAAACAAAGCAGTAGGATCTCCTTTAACATTCAACCTGATATCAGCATTAAATTATCTCAAACATGCAGGCTGCGTTTCAGGTCAAGGTTGTTGGCAGTCATGCTTAGCAGCCACTTAAATTTCACTCTTCCTTGGTGTGATTCTGAGGCTCTGTGTGGATGACTGGGATTGTTTATGGCTCCATTTGAGCCACTATTTGTTTCCCATTTACGGAGCTAGGGTTGTGTACAAGTGTTATGTACAAGCGCTGTATACCAGTACTGTGTACAAGTGTTGGAGTGTTTGGCCTGAACACTGAATTGACAACTAGAGGACCATGTGGGCTATTAATTAAATTGCAAGAATTGCATGGGCATAGCACCACATTTTTCACCTTGACAAAATGAGGCACTGTTCTGGCCATTGTGACTTTTAAGGCATGACATAAAATCTTTATATTTATCTTTACAAGCGTTCTGACAGTGATGGGCACGACCATGCCAGGGCTGTTGTCCCCCATTTCTGAGCTGATTTCTGGGATGTCACCGCGGATGTGTGCTTTAATATTGTGGGTCTTTCTAGACCATGTTTCTTGTGTCCTGCTCTCTGACAGCTACCTGCTGCCCTCTGCCATGTCTGCAGAGTAATAGTGTGTCTTTCCATGAGAAGGCCAAGGCTAGCAGTGCTTACTCAATGCTACTATTGTTTCTTTCATTTTTCTATTGTACTGTCTTGAGGTAGGCTTAATGTCTAATCTAGTTTCTTTCTAAGCTGTTTTCTTTTACTGTTTTCAGACTATTACTAGACCATGGCCTTTTATGTTTGAAATACAATCAACTCATAATTCGACCTAAAATGTACCATATTTGAGTGAATACACACAAATGTGGCTGTCAACACAGGTTTTGTAACGAATGGCTAAAGCATACTTTACACATGCTGTGCAGCCCATGCCCAGAACCATGGTCAATAATGCATGCCATTGATTGACGAGATCAAGCGCAAATGTCAAATCCTATATAAAGGCATAGCCTTACGCCGATTACAAATTCAGGTTAACACACACATAAACACCTGTAGGCCTACTGTATTTCAGAGAATATTTACTGGCTTACTCCATATTTACTCTGCAAAAACACAAGACTAATGTACATTCATGTAGGTGAATGGCACCGGGTTGCTGGGTTACATGAAGGAAGAACTCAAACCTTTCCTCCATTCAATTCCCATCTAAGGCCCTTGCAAATGTACCCGCATTGTGTAATGGACAGTAATATTGCCGGAACATACGTGGTGATCAATTAACCACTCTCTTCTGGTGCCAGCTGGGAACTAATGCATGTTGTGGGTGCCATTACCGACTGGGCAAGGACTTGCATCTAAGTGAAGGGCAAACAGAGTCTTCCAAAACATTGCACATTGCAAACAGACATGATGGGTCAGTGGAGGAAATTGGCTGTTCAGAGTGGACAGCATGGCCCTCCATTTGTGCCTTGGCCCTGTCAGTCTTACAGCTGTGGCTGAGATTAACAGCCAGCACTATTGATAATTTCTGTGGGCTCTAAATAAATGATAAGAGAATCATGGAGTCTTAAATTCGAAAGCAAACAGAGGAAGAGATATGATGGCCATTTGAGAAAGGTCAAATTTTCATTATCGGTAAATGTCTCCTTCTATAATAGGCAGCAATCACATTTTCATATTGATCTTTTTTCCATCTCCCTTTGAAAAAAAGCCAAGAGCAAATCAACAATTGCTCCCTTCATGATGTGGTCTTGTTTTCCCAAACAATAATAATAAAAAAAAACTGTTAGCACCTTAGTGCGTCATCAAGAAAATGCAATGCTTCTGGGAAACCTTTGTTATCAGTGTTGCTAGTTTTCCCACTCTCCCCGCCCCCTTTTTTGTCTTCCTGTCACTCTTCACAGGTATGATGTTGCTCAAGACGGGTGGGAGTGGCAGATATTTGGTAAGGGTGGGTGGGGGGGTGGTTGACAGGGTAGATAACATGTCTCCATGACAATGCATGGTCTTCCTCTCTGTGACCCATGTGCCCCGCCCCCCCCCACACACACACATGAGTGAAAGAGAGAGACTAAAATAAAAGAAATGCAAAAAAAGTGATTTTCCAAATGATTGTCAGATGCCGAGACACAGTGAGTGTCACTTGATGGCGCGCGGCTTCTGAATGGTGTAAGCAGTGGCAGTGCTGCAAGGGCTCCAGGGAGAAATGCAATGAGTGGACGGGGTAACGCAATTACTTTTCACTAGGGGCGCCATGAACATCCATCCATTTTATTACTAAAATTGCTTAAGCTCAAGCATTCATTTGTTGGTTGCTACAGAAAAACAAAGACAAAGAACCAAGGTTACTCTCGAGTGTGGAAAATATCAATGTGACAACAGCTTGTGTGTAAAGAATAGTGACCTTGACAGTCAAGTTAGTGGATGGATTGACTGAAAGCCTTTTCTGTCATTTCACCTAATTTGACCTTTTCCACTAAGTGAAATGTCAAAGAGTTATGACAATACTCAGCTGGAGACAAGTAATATGACACTCTGTCCCATAGCAACATGAAATCACTGCAGCATCCCTGTCAAACAGCACTAATGACATCAGGAAGGTCGACAAGCCTTTGTTCCGCTCCAATCGGGATATTGATCAAGGGATGGGAGCCAGCACAGGAGTGCACTAGTTAGGAGTCACCGCGCATCCTAATGAAGCATACGCTGAAACAGGCAAGGTGTGAGGCTACTAAATGCCATCATCACGCAGTGGTTTGTTTTGACTCTGAAGGGTGAGGCTAAGTCATTTGCCTCATCCCCTATCTCCAAGAGTGGGAATGGAGTGATTTGCAAGTACCTATTGACAGCTCCATCAAAGATGGACATTTCATCATACTTAATGGGACCCTATGCAGTTTTTGCTATTTCGTCGCCGTTTTCTCACTTTTAGCTCGCAGTTTTTTTCCACAGAGCTCCCCCTACAGCTTCAGAATATACAGTATATATTTTACAACACTCCTCGCTTGGTCAGTCTGCCGTTTCCTCTTTTCCTGTTCCTCCGACAACTGTTAACTCGCGTTTTTTTTCCCGCCGGCTCTGCCATAACGAAAATCTGAGAAACTCCATCGCTACCTTGTCCTAGCCAATGCCTGGCGAGTATGTGTGTAGTGCAGTAAAGCAATTTATTACATTGCGAGACCACGACACTTTCTGACTCTGAGGCCGGTGGCCTGCCGGACCAAAGTTGCAAGGCTGTTTTTTCCGCTCACAGACGCTAGGGAGAAGGCCACCATTCAACCTGGAAAAAGTCATATAACCATTCCAATGACTCCGAAGCTGTTAAGTTAAGGTAAATTAAGCTAAAAAACCTGCATAGTTCCCCTTTAAATGTTCCCTCACAATGCTATCGACATCACCTTTCATTTGTCCTTGTCATGTTTAGATTTCTACTGAAAATATACATATGAGAGAAGGCCAAAATATGTACTGTATTCTTTGATCAGCTTATTACAGTAATTTCCTGTGTATTAGCCGCATTGTGTATAAGCCGCAGGACAGTGTTTTATGCAAGTTAAAAGAAACAAAACCATATTAATACCATATTAACTGCACACGTGTATTAACCTCATAACTGAAGAAATAGTCTGGAAGTTACGATATGTTTAATTAAGATGCCAGATGTTATATATTTTTTCAGTGTTTGTTGCACTCAATATTCCAGTTCCATCTTGGTTATGGGGTGGGATGAATTAACCTGTGTGGCGGGCCAGGCTTATTTATGGGGTGGGATGAATTACCCTGTGTGGCGGGCCAGGCTTATTTATGGGGTGGGATGAATTACCCTGTGTGGCGGGCCAGGCTTGGGCCATTGTGTGCTAGCAGTTCCACTAGTAACCTTTAAGGTGCTGATAACTACAAGATCATAGGTTAGATTTCTGAAAAACCCAACACACTGTCTGTATATCCCACCTGTATACTTTAAGTTATACAAGATTAGGATGAAAGTATTTGTCTAAATAAATAAAGGTTTTACTGTGTCTATGTGATGCTCTACCAAATGTTTAATTGTGAAAGAGAGTAGACCTCTTCATTGTGAGAAGTGTTTGTAAGGCCGGAGTCTGAGATATTTCTCTGCTGTAGTGCAGATGGTTTCAGACATACATACTTGGCTTGGTCACTGGTAAACAAACACAACCAACAGCCTCTGGCTTGATGGATGACCCCTGTAAACCAATATGGAATCAACATGGCATTCTGTCTTAAATATCATTAGTGAACTGGCAAATGGCTGATAACAGTTTTACCAGTTTTAATGAGGTTTGTTTTTTAGAATGATTCCATCTGATTCATAGAAATTAAATGGCCACTAATGGCTACTTTAATGTATACATTTGAGGGCCAGGAACTAAATGATTTGTGCATATCCTCAATGCTTCCTGGGAGAACCCAGATAAACGTGTTAACCTGTCAACAAGGCTAAACCCTGACCACATTTTTTTTTGGCATTTGATACCACATGATCTTTTAAGACGCTGTACAATAATCTGGACACTTCGACAAAATATTTCCCTTCAGGGGTTAAACACAGACAAGCGGTGTCTGCTGTTGTCTGAAAAACAAAATGGCCTTTAGGTTACCCGTCCACAGAGCAGCAGAGGCTGGAACGGATGCGGCCCTTATCTGGCCCCAGGTCAGCTGGCTCCGTGCCAGATCTGGGCCGAATCTGTTCCAGTGTCAGCTGCAATGTGGTCGGCGACAGCGACTCTCTTCCGAGTGATTTTTAACCTTGCCTTTGTAGATAGGTTTGAGCTAGGAAGGCTTGTTTAAATGCTGTGAGAGTACCGTAGCTGTGTGCAGTGGACTGAAGCTCAAGATCAGTAGATTTCCAGACTATCAAGACCCTGTCACCTCAAAGATTTTGCAATAACATGGCACTTACGGTGTGAACAGCCTGCACAAAATACTTCTATCGCTGACAGGGTAGCTTGAGTAGTGAGCAGTTTTACTCACAAGACAGTTATTTACACCATGTCTTGCTTGTGATAGCTACACTGAAAAAAATCTGTCAGGTTGCATCAAAAACATTCTCACAGCCAGAGGTATTTTTTTAGAAGTAAGTAAAGTAAGTAAAGTATACTTTATTGTCCCCAAGGGGAAATTTGTCTTGGGCTTCACGATCACTGCATCACACATACACAGCTCATAAATAGGCAATTAAAAAACAACAGTTACACATACAGCTCCACACCACCACAGTTACAAAAAAAAAAAAAAAAAAGTCAGAGCTGCACACTGAATAACATATAGGTAGCCAAGCTACCTATCATTGAGCATATTTATGACAGTTGGGATAAAGGAGTTTTTGTATTTATTTAATCTGCAGTTTAGTACTCTAAAGCGTCTACCTGAGGGTAGGAGGGCAAACTCCTCGTACAGGAGGAGGAATGCAAGGAGATGCATTGAAAGAAAAATTATAGATTATGTTGTTAATGATCAAAATACTATCAGATAATATGATTTATATTCTCATAGAGTATATTAGACAGATTAGTTTATGGGATAGATTCATTCATTGGAATTTAAAACCACTCTCTTAGTCTGATGGTCCTATATTGTAGTTTGCATGCATCACACTTTGGAGTGAATTTGTGGATGACGATGACAGACAGATTGTGTGTATATCATGTTCTACACTCCCATATTGTGATGATTGATTGTAGTACTTTTATGATGCTCTGCTGTGATCCATTATAGTTGTAGTGGCATCCAGCCTAACCCTTAGTGCATGCTTATGTCCCCCACTCTATGTCACTCAGTAGCCTAACAATATCATATGTCTCTTCATATTTCACAACCAACCTATTCAAAGGTAGCCTACAGTGTGTGTGTACAGGCAATATGAGATAAGAATATGATATTTCGACTGCTTTTGTGCGATTTCACTAGCTACTACGCATGCAGAAGGTGCATAAACGAATTAGCGCAAATGTATGCTGAACAACTGCACGTTATCATTTAGAAACACGTGAGACTAGTCAGATATTGACACCATCTCTGAAATGTAATGTCTGTGTGAGTGTTGGCAATCACGGACTGCTTACGCGCAAAGCGATCATAACGGGCGAAATGAGTTTTGGTTAAATGGAAAGCCCACTCAATTCGCCTGGTCCCCTTGTCTCCCAGTGAGTAATGTCGCGTGCATCTTGTACTGCCTCTAAATATAAAAATAATGTAGCTAAATATTACAAATCATAAGTTAACCCCAGGCTCGTGAGCAAAACCAAATCATGAAATGTAACACGTCGAGTCGAGCACTCTGATTTAGGTATCAATGTCATGTCGAAACATTAGGCTATCTATGCCTCTGAGGGAGAAGAGTGGTCCGTCATTGGTATCGTGTATTCCTTTTAGGCAAATCTTGTTAATAACAAATTACTAATTAGTTTATAACTAACAATAAACAATTCCAGGATACATAACCAACGACACACTAAGCATTTCTCCATTACTTTATCAAGGCGCTCCTCGTTTTACATTAACGTGAAAACAGTAGTGTGCCACCAGATTTGTACATGAAACGGTACAGGCAATCATATTTTTGTGGCATTTCTGTCTAAAAAAATCCATGCATTTAACATGTCCACTAAGTATGTCGAACTTCAAAACATTCCATCGACATTACAGATACAAAGTCAATTGATATGTGAACTGAATTCTACCATATGTCCAATGTGGCGCGTCGCCACGCACGTCCTACAATTAACAATAAAAATGTACCATCATGGAATATGATCAGTCGGGCTACAGATTTTTTAAGTCGAACTCATCCATGTGCCATTTCTTAAGAAGACAGTCATTGTTCACATCCAAGCGGATGATATTCGGTGTCGTTACTACACATTTAAATGGGTATTTAAGGGTATTACCTGGGTACAGGGGGTAAACAAAAACTTCAGACAACATCAGCTGTCAACAGGTGAAATCATGTGATATTCATGTTAACCATCATCCTGCTGTCAAATTTATGATGCTGTCACCATGGCAATGACCTCTGCACCGTGAACTGGTGCAAACCAAACTTGTTGCGAGAATTCCGAGAACCTTCACTTGAGGAACTTCTTACCTTATAATCACATACATGACCAGGACATTGCCGACCACCCCCACCACGCAAACGATAGAGTAAACCGCGGTGATGATGATGGCGATGACCACGGGCGTCGAACCCTTATCCTGCACTGGCGGGTCACATCTCGAATTATTGGCGTCCAGTTGAGTCAGGTTATCACTCAAGTTCAAACAGTATACACTTCTGTTCAGCAACGCAGAGTTGGAGTACTGGTACCCAAAGTCAGAGCCGTTTCCTGCCCCGGCCATTTCTTACACGAGTGTATCTATTCTGCGCTCCGAATACACGCACTGCAGGCAAGGCGCACGGCACGGCACTGTTCACCACTTTCTGGAATGCACCGTATAGCTTCTACCTGCCCGAAACCTTAGCGCGGAACCCTGAGTATCGCGTGCGGTTCAGCAACGATTTGCCACAGTCAACTACCTTGAAATACGGTAAGGAGTCTGTCCAGAAAAAAAGAAAACGGGTCGCGTGAGAGGCTCTATCTCGACATTTGGGAAACATACAGTTCAAACGGAACACTCTGAGCGCGTGTTCATTATATCAAGCTACATGACGTCACACCTCGTAAAGCACATGACCCCCAGCAGAAGTGTTTTGAAAATTGCCCGTGCTCTCTGAACACATTTTCGTGCTGGTGCTGTTCTTTACGTTTTCCTAAGTTCCTTACCCGTTATTTATCACCACACACCTTCAACCTATTCTTTTTTGTCTACTTTTACATGATTGAAACACGCTTAGCCTTAGCCTATATTGTTTTCATGCTGATTGAAGAGTTATAAGGAGCAGACATGGCCCCATGCAGTAGGTCTCATAGGCTACTTCACCTCAGCTTCATTTAAATTTGCTTGAATGCCATTATTACAACCTATAAAGGTAAGCGATTCTGGGTGGCGTCATATTTGAAACAAACATCAACAAAACACCAGAGAACTCGCAGAGATGGTAAAAAATACACACTTTCCATACTCAAGTAGAAGTACAAATACCTCTGTAAAAAAGACTATAAAAGTATAAGTGATTCAACTTTTTTACTCAAGTAAAAGTGACAAAGTACAGGCTGTGAGATGTAGGTTAAAGTATAAAAGTAAAAAGTATCCTATAGCCTTTTTCATTGACTATATATCCAGTTGTTTCTGACGAAGAAGGGACTGTAGCCTACACTGATATTCTAATTTAACAACTGTAACTCTTTTTTTTGCATACCTACTCATGGATTCACGGACAGAACCTTCAACCTTACCACTTACTAAAGACAAATTGCATGATATCACATTCATATCTAAATGGTCATGTACAATTCTGTAATACAAATACAAATCTGATACAAATCTGATTATTTGCTGGCAGGGGATTTGTTGTAATGTGTAAATAGGTTTGAGTGATTGCTAACTCATATCTAGGAATTCCAACAGAGCCACTGTGCACTGGTCTGCATGTTGTGCTGTTGAATTGAATCAGCAAGTGCCTTTGTATTGGCATCAACCGAGCTTTGGCATTCACAAGGCCTGAGACTGCCAGCTGAGACTACCAGAGGTGAAGAGTCCAGCCAATTTGTGTTCTCTCATAATAATGCAGAGGCTCTTTTTTATATGCACTTTTGAAAGAAGGTTATGTTTATTTTGATGTTGTAATAGAATTTGGCAGAAACAAACTGCCATCATATTGAAACGGGAGAACCAACTTACCTAGAGTACAACAGGTTTCTTAAAGGATTCCTTGGGTTTTAGTGTTTGAGTCTTTATGTTGTTCTTGTTGATGCCGCTGTATGTATCAACACCAGTGTACATGTTAATCAAATATGAATTGATTTCAATTAAGATAATGCAACTCTAAGTGGTTGCACCTCACTAGGAAAATCCTAAACAGTAATTAATTAGAGAATGTATCCACAAGGGAGCAGGTAGAACACAAAGTCATTTGGAGGGTGTGTTTACCAGGCTCCCTGTTAGAAATGAGTGAAGTCCAGACCTCTTGGGGTATTAATGACTTCCTGCAAGTTGGGAAACTTCACGGTCACTTTAGAGATATTTATACAGTGAACGTACAAGCTGGTTTCCCCATTTCAATACGAGCTGTTCATTTTGAACTTATCATATTTGTTTATTTTTATCATAAAATAATTTTCCTACTTAAGGTTTAAATGGTCATAAGCATTTGTAGTCACTCCTACTACTACAAATAATACCCAATTATAATAACATAAATAATAATAACAATAATTGTTATCATTGTTAGAACCTATTTACATTATATTTATACATTAATCCTATGACAATATGTGACAAATACCATTGAAATGCCAGTTTTTAAGATAAATTATGTTCATTGCTATACAGCTCTGGAAAATATTAAGAGACCACTGCACATTTTTCTGATGTCATCCTAAGGTTGATGAGTAAAATTAGAAGGAGTTGATGGTCATATTCAAAATTAAGAGACCACTGCATTTAAATTAACCGTCAACTCATTTGTATGTCACTCAGCAACCGTAGGATGACATCAGAAAAATGTACAATGGTCTCTTATTTTTCTTTTCCAGAGCTGTAGATGTGATTTTGCCTTTTCTGGTCTCATGTTTAATAGGACTACTTCATCAGTTTAGCAGTGACATCAGTTTACAGATTATCTGAGCTATCATTTCAGTTATTAGCAATGTGATACTTTTTTTTACATCAAACATTAACTGTCATAACAAGTTTCATATCGGCCATGAAATGAAAATGCCATGCATATCTCATGACCGTGTTTACATGATGTGTTTTTGAAGATACTTCACCTTATTTTACATTCATATAAGTTGCTCAAACAGCACTTTATAACCCCATTACCAGAAAACCCATGACAAAACAAACTCAAGGTGATTCATCTAACAGGTTAATATTTAAACATGAACAAATAACAATACTGTTTACTATGATTGAACATCTATTTGTATAATTTGAAACCTAACCATTTATAACAGCTGTGTATCACTGCAAGGCATGGATTGTAGATCCTCCATGTTTGACATTACATTTCTCTGCTCATAAAAATATTCACCATAAAAGGACTTTGAAGTAGAGAAACACTGGTGTGATGAAATTTCCAAAAGTGGTTGTGTTGAGGAGACATTGGGTAAAACATAATTGAAACAGGCATCAATTACAAGGTATGTGTAGTTTCTCATCATACTGGAGTGCTGTTGGGGAACATGAACAGCAATGTTCTGTGATTATTAGTGCTGAGGGAGTCTGACTGTTACCATGGTGACGTGCATATCCTGGCAACAGTTGCAAGGTCTCTGCTGGAAAATCTACAGAGCAACATTCCCGTTCAGGTCGAAGTAAGTAGAGTAAACGCACATGAAACACCGGTGCTCAGGGGGAGAGATGAGGGGACAGCGGCTGACCCATTTAGCATGTGTACTGTTGTTGTTGTTGTTTGTTTGGGGCTTTTAGCACTTCCTAAGTGGACCATGTGATGCATCTCATTGAGTGCACTGAGTTTTGCCATTAATGTTTTGAACAAACACTAACAGCTGATATGGCCATTTCGGCCAGGTTACCTCTTACAACCTTCTTCAATAGCTGCCATCTACTAAAGCAAAATATAATTCCTCAGTATCTTTTTTAAACATGTTGGTATATACATTTTGCAATGTGTTGAATGCTATCATGTAATTCCAATTTTTTTTTTCTCGGACTTTATCTTTCTAATATACACAACAAAGTGCAGACCGCAGTCTTTGTAAACACTCGGGAGTCATGAGCATTTCGAGCACACTCCACACCACGTCTTGACGTCATGTATGGGCAACAGAAAAAATAGAGCACATTGTGTAGCACGCTTAAGGTAAAAGCCTTTTGATTATTGTTAATATCAATATTTTTCGATGTTTTAATGCTTTATGTGCAACAACTTTTGTAATATAAATGTAAATGTAAATATAAAAAAAACCTTTTTGTTGTTGATGAGACAAAAGGTGTACTGTATATACATCCACATTCCTTCTAGACAAATAGATACTGTGGTATCCGCTCACTTGTTCTTTTCACACACACACACACACACACACACACACACACACACACACACACACATATTATGTATCCAACTTTGCTTTTAAGAAACAAAGGATATAATGGATAAACTATCCATTAACTATTCCTCCAACAGTTTGAAATATCTTGTAAGTACAATTTGTCAACCCTCTAACCTCTTTGCCTCAGATAAACAGGTGATGAATAATTTTCTAAGAAGCAGTTCCTGTTTCCACATTTGGAAGGATGGTGTATATCATCAGTGGTCTCTGTTCCAACAAAACCATGAAAACATTTCTGCATGTAGCTCGGAAAAATATAGTTCGACTAATCTCAACCTTTTTTTTTGGAAACCAGTTTTGTCTCAGAAAGGCCTGGAAGGAGAGTTTGGGTGGAAGCCATGAAAGAAACTTACTCAGATAGGCTATCATAAACCATTTAACTCTCTAAATCTTATTGTGCATTACAGTTTATACAATGGGACTACAGATTGCGTGAGTTTCATAAATCAGTTTATTGCACACAAAGGCAAGCTAAAAAACATAGGCATTTAGGGAAGAAAGTCCCTCACAGTCATTACAACAATACGCACTTTCATTCATGACAGAGAGAGCTCTTTTAGTTCCATGTTTTTCTACATTGTCTGATATGGCTCCTTACGGAACATATCAGACACCTGAAGACATCGTCATAGCAGAGAGTGTAACAGTGTCACTGACAGCGTTTGAGCAGGATTGAGCCAGAACAGACATCCAGGACACAGATATCGCTATCAGCAGACATCCGGTGCTGTTGTGCGCTGTTGTGCTTTGAAGACCATAAACCCCAAAAGGGTCTCCATGGGCAGACACAGAGAACTGTGTGGTAGCCTCCGTTGTTGGTAGAAGAGAGGCATGACATGTAAAGCTCTTTCTCAGAAATAAAGAGCACCATATAAATAAAGTGTCTTTCCCATTTAGCATGGCACGTAATGGCTCAATACCCCTCTCTAGATTTCCAGCCATCTTTCGTGAGGACAAATCCAGTTGTCATTGATAGAGGGAGAACCGTAAAAGTGTGTATCCCAGAGGCTTCGGCTTGGGTCTGGCCCACATGCGTGCGATACATGGGCCAGATCCCCTGCCAAGCTAGCCGCTCCCTGGGATAAGTTACAGTGCTGGAGTGTCAGGACATGAGAGCTGACCAGCCACTGATAGGCATTTTGTGTTTTTACTCCCTTAAGTGGCCGCTTGGTCCCAGATGACACTCTGTAACTTGTCGTTGCACTTTTCTTGCAAAATCACAATCAAGAATTCACACAAAAAGGTTGTGCACTAGGGATGTGGGGTTGGGGTGGGCTTGCCTTGCCTTGCCCTTTTAGATGGCATTTTGACATTTCCAGCATGCTGTCGGACTCTAATGGTCAGTGTTTGAGCCTCACTCCATCGCTCTTTTACTTGTGGCATGTCTGGTAAATGTTCACCTTTTAGCTCTGAGATGCTCTTCCTCGAGACACAAACATTTATTACGATGGAGGAGATCGAGTATGTGCTGAGGTCTGAGGATTCAGGGGACAGCTGTCAAGTCAGCAAGCAGGAGAGATTTACCACCACAGATTTAGAGTCCGCCACACTCACATACCTGCTTTCTCATGCTGGACTGGACTTGGATCTCTGACAAGCATTACTTACATCTAACAGAAATTAAAACACGTTATTGACTTTTTTTCTGGGCTTACTGTAGATGTGGTGTGGTGTGGTGTGATGTTTTCTGAAATGTGCGCATCTCAAAATGCATCACATTCCAGCTTCTTATTCCAGCAGCTTCCCACATTCTTTGTCAAGGCAGGTACCAGTGTTTTGGTTTTTGCTGCCAAATCCCCCTTTTAAATCCCTCGCTAACTTAGCATTTGCCTCAGAGAAGCTGTTCCTGAATATCACTGGCCTCATAACAAATATACACCTCCATAAATGTATAATGTTACACTACTTCAAAGCCGTGTGCGAGAGTCTTCTCAAAACATACCTCTAAAATAACTGCAAATGATCTCAGCCTGTGTGCCTACCATGTACAGCATACATAATGGAAAAACAATGCTTGCAGACAGTGACCTTCCCCTCATACATCAAGAACATCCAAACAGTAAGAGGACACTGGTGAACGATGGAGGTCTGCTTGCTCAGTCAGTGGTAAAAGATGCTTGGATCTGCTGCAGAACAGGGACGGTGTTGTATAACTGATGTAGAACGACATGGCTACATCTCAGGAGAGGGTCCTCAAGATTAACTATAACACCACAAAAAAATCCTTGACGTATAAGTAAACAGTCTCCATTGATAAATAAATGTTGCATGGAACTGTAAATCACCAAGGTAAATCTTTCAGACAGCTTCTGGTAAATACAGCCTAATGTATGTTTATGCACCCAAAACATCCTTGAGAAGTCTGTCTGAGGAGTTGTGTGTGCTGCTTGCTGTGCTACTTGAGCACTCCTACTCTGATCCCTACCCCCCCCCCCCCCGCTTGGCGGAATGCGGCTCGATGTCGTGGCTCAGCATGCGCTGCTGTTGTGCTGAGCCTGATTTGTGGCCGTGCGTCGCGTGCTGTTTAGCATGAAGCCCTGACTCAGCAGGGCAAGGGCTCCAGCGTGAGGCTCCGTGGGGGTGAGGAGGACCTCAGTGGCGCCCGGTGCTGAGGATGGGCCTGGAGCCAGGGCCATCTAGAGGATACAAGGATACAAGGATACAAGGAAGTTTATTGTCACATGCATATAGTTACTGGAAATAAGAAATGCAGTGAAATTATGTCTGGTGTCAGCCTATTTGTGCATTTATGGGGGGGGGGGGGGTAAAAAGTGCAGTAGAAGGGTTTAGTAGATTAAGTGGCAAGGGCTGCTTAAGAAAGGTGGGGGAGGATTGGGATTGGGGGGGGGGGCACCAACAAGGAGCACCCAAGAGCAACAGGGGCAAGGAAAAACGCCCTTACCAAGGAAGAAACCTTGGGCAGATCCACGGCTCAAGGGGCTAACCCAACTGCCAGGGGTCTAGAGGGAGGAAGAGGAGAAGAGCGCCAGGATGCTCTCCATGCTATTCTCTCTCTCTCTCCCTACCTCTCCCTCTCTCTCTCCCTTTCTCTGACTGTCTCTATTTAACCATTAACCATGTCTTTCTCACCATTAACAGACCTGGGGAATTGGAGGTCAACAAGTCAATAAGTCAATATATACCTGAATGTCTTGGCTATGTGGAAGGAACAAAATAATGTAAATTAAGTGGAGCAATTTCACTCATTTGCATCTACAGTGTGAACTGAATGGTGAAGTCTCTTTCAGTGGAGTGCATGGGGATATTCAGATATTGCAGCTATGTATTTTTAGCTTAAAAATCTATTTGAAAATAAACTATGTAGTGTGCCACACAAAGTGATCCTTTTTGTGACATTATAACCATTGCATTACAGTTGAACTGATGCAACTGAGACCCAGTGAGAAGCTGTGCTGAGCAAGATATACTGTATATTGTGCTCAGCTAACAGCGAACATTAAAGGAAGCCACACTCTGCAGACAGGGGTTCAATGAGCCAAGAGCAAAGTCATTTTCATCCTTCCTCATTATTTGGTTTGCTCATATGAAATTCAGCGGATGCGTTTTTCATTAAACTTATGTGTGTGTGTATGTGTGTGTGTGTGTGTGTGTGTGTGTGGCATTTTAGAGAAGTTCTTATTCTATTGAGATTCAACAGAACTGATCATAAATGTGAGCTATAAAGGATTTATTAATTATGTGTACACTTGACTTTGTGATCAAATCTCTGTCATTGTACTCTCAATAAGACAGGTTTTGTCTAAGGGCTATTAGTTGCTGGGTGGATTCTTGCAGCAACATAGGAGTCTCGTGTGTTTCCATGTTTTGGAGAAACCTTATTACAGGTGACAACAATTTGACCAGATGAAACATTTGGCTCAGGAAACTAACTGAGAGACTGATTGATTTTACCTCATGCTTCATGGAATATGCATGAAGTCTTTCTGTCCTTGTCACACTGTTGCATAGATTGCACATTTGTTTTTGAGAAATAATGCTGTTTCACTGCAACCCAATCTGAGGAAATGCTATGCTTTGTAAATGTTTACATAAGTGTGTGTGTGTGTGTGTGTGTGTGTGTGTGTGTGTGTGTGCGTGCGTGCGTGCGTGCGTGCGTGCGTGCGTGCGTGCGTGCGTGTTTGTGTTTGTGTTTGTGTGTGTGTGTTATACATTTTCCAGCACCTCAAGCGATACTTTATCACCCTACACATGTTCAGCTTGATCGATGTCGGACACCTGGGTCTGACCTCTTCTTCACCTTTCTCCACAAATTACCTATAGAGGATGGTATTCTTATGGCTGTTGTGTGTGTGTGTGTGTGTGTGTGTGTGTGTGTGTGTGTGTGTGTTTGAAGCTCTTGCAGTGTTAAATTATTGAGTGTCAGAGTTCCAGTGTAATAGCACCTGGCCAATAAACAGGCTCTTGGCAGCCCAAACACCATTTGCTCAGACTGAGATTTAAATCGGAAATGACAGTCATAACAGACCTAATTAATATCATATAAACTATTGAAATTGCTTTGTCTTATGAAACCCCCAATCATTGGCAGGGGACATTGAGATGTCAGAGTGTCTATGGGACAGCATTTCTTTTCACACTTGTCAGAAAGATAATAAATCTCTTCACTCCCTTGTGAAGCGTTTCAACAGAGTTCTGCACAGCCATTCAGAATTTAACATTTTTCAGCCATTTTTTAGCATTCGTGATTTCATGAAAAGAATGGCAATACAAAGTTTCTCTGTGAACTTTATTTTTTAAGTGAGCGCTGGAAAAAAAGACCAAGAGCAAGGACAAGAACCATTTTCTTTCCTCACGCAAAAGACACCCTTTCCAGTAATAGATGACGAGGATGTGGCTGCTGTTAGCCCCGACAGCTGCTTTGGGGGAGTTTTTCTGTGTTTCATCGTGAGATTTTCTTGCTCAAGGTTGTGGGGCTGCTGCTTCAATAATAAGCCTCTCTCATTGTCTTTTCAGTGACAATCACATTTGCCTCCATTTGTACTTTCTAGTGCTAATACTCATCCAAACCCATTCAAGGTAACATTGGAGGGAAATTATTTCACCATGTCATTGCAATAGTCATATAAATAAGCTATCATGACCTTACATTTCAATAAGGTGACATAGTCTTCATAAAAATACTAAGAAAATATATTTGTTCACTGGATTGTGACTTGTGGATTTTTAATATGGGTACATGAACCTGTTCAGAATGACAAAATCCTTTGTTACCTTCATCTTAAAATGAGACAGAGAGAGAGAGAGAGAGTACATGTGCAATTGCAAGACATTGCCATTAATGCAGATATGTAAACTTTCTGAGCAGTATGACATGTTTGTTAGGAGGTGAGTATTTCTATTTCTGTGCAGAAATATGTCCAGGACATATTTCTGCACATCAGACACCGATTTGGTGCACTACACTCTGATGCTTTCTTCAGTCTCCATTATGTCCATGCGTGACTTTGGACTCACACTAGATCAGAACTGATATAGCTGTTCTCCCTGGAGAGCCATGCTTTATTATTCCAAAGAGAGAAAGACAGAACAGAGAGAGGCATTGCCTTTGGAAGGTTCTGAAGTTTTGCGTTTTGCATGCTTTTCTGTCCCTCTCTGGGATCATGCTCAAGTGTGCTTTGGCCATCAAGGTTTTGTGAGTGTAAGTGTCTCCTAAGCCCTGCTACAGCATATGAAATCAACTGCTTCTATTTCCATTGAGCGCACTTATGGAAGAGTGCTGTGTGGGACTACACAGCATTAATCAGGGCTACTGTTGCAACAACTGCAACTCTTCCTCAACAAGCTGTTGACTACAGAGTGGCATTTCATCTCAACCACTAGGGGGCAGCAAACAAGACTGCCATCATGTTGACATGCAGCAATCCTTCTCACTAGACAACTATCCATCTCAACACCTGAAAGAACACCAAGGTGAGGATATTAGTTTGGGCAGCCAAACTCTTTGAGCACAAAGCCTCACCCTTGAGGGGACGTAGAGAGGCCTTGCGGCCAGGTGGATTTCCTAGCAATTAGCCTCTCTATCAAAGCATATAGTCTAAGCCAGGCGTTATTGATTTTTACTGGCATGAAAACCTGGATTGAATGATAGCCATCTCCCTCATGCGTCCCAGCATGTTTGCAGACCGGTGCCTCACTGCCTCTTTCATCCAGTATGGTTAGAAACTCTGATTGGTAGTGATTGTAGCTCAGGCTTTTGAGAGATATAGTCTCCCATCAGGCCTGTCTTTGTTATCTGAGTGAATCTGTCTTTGTGTGTGTGTGTGTGTGTGAGAGAGAGAGAGAGTGAGGGGGAGAGAAATAAAGTGAAACAAGCACAAAGAAAGAGAGTAATTGTAAGGGAGAGAAATATAGTGTCAAGGAGGGAAGAGAGAGTTCAGTACATCTCTTATGTCTCATATTTGCCAAATACACAGCTGATTCACCTTACTCAGAAATGGACAGATGAAAAGCTGTCATTACAGTAGCAATACATGCTGACATTTAACACTCCTACTTTTACTATATGTAATTCCCAAGAACACATGAACGCAAACAGTCAGAATGTAGGGAATAAATTACTCTCCGCAGAGCTGTACCTCCAGTACTGGCATTGCATTGGCCTCACCATGTGGCCATGTTTTTGAATGCACGGCACATTGCACCTACTGCTTAATTAGCAGGCTGCTTCTCTGCTCCATTATTGAAGACGGGCAGCTGTGGTCTGAGGTTAATTAACAACCTTGGGCTTGGGTGCACGCATACTGTAGGTGCCTGTTGGATTAATCCCTGGACTGGTGTCAAGAAGCGGATCTCAAAGCGCTGCACTTCTGCACCAAAGTACAGCGGGGAGACCATTCTAATTGGTGGAAGGAGTTGTTCACGTCTTCGGCTAGTTGGCCACGCCAGGCAAGATTAGTCTGACAAGTTGACAAAAGGGAGCAGCTTTGCAACAGGCTGTAGCAATTTGCTGCAAGTCCCTGTGTGCAAAATAAAAGGCTTGTTACGTAGCTTGTTGTCCCAAGAGTTGTCCAGTAATTATTTTTCACATTGCTCTACTGGTCATAACGGTGAGCTTAAGAAATGCTGTTCCCTGGGACTGCACAACAATTCCTGAGGGATTACGATATGTACTAAATAGAGAGCAAGAGAGAGGCGCAAGGATGACATGAGTTTTGGAGAGGAAGAGAGAGAAAGGCCTCTTTTAAACAGCCTGTTCAAGGAAGGAATGTTACACCATTATTCCGCATCACCGTTCTGCATAAAATGCATTGAAGTGTGTGTGTGTCATCATTTGTGTGACAAGGGACAGCCAGCACGCTGTTATATGTGTGACCCGCCACAGCAGGATATTCACATCTGAAAGGAAAAACAGTTAGCAGCAAACCTACAGGAACCATGGCTCGACTATTAGGTCAAAGATGGATTATTATTACGGGCTAATAAGACAGCTAGGAGTCTATAATGTGTGACTATTTTGTGAAGGATACTTTATTTGTGTGTTAGCTACGCTGTGAACAGTTTTGCCACTGGGCAAAAGACAGCAACAGCAACTTCTGATACGATGTTTGAACTTCCCTCACTTGATCTACAGTAGATATGACATTTACATCAAGGCGACATTGTCGGCAGGGTTTAGGACAACAAACTGGGCATTATAATCGGGGAGCAATTATTTTCTGGTGGTGTGAAGCCTCGCCAATTATCACCTTATGGCCTTGTCTCGGCCTGGCTCCATAGTGGCTTTGCTTCTGCTGTGTGATTGTGCACACTAAAAAAAAAAAACTCAGCCAGGCTCAGGGAGATTGGGTTGCACAATATTCCACTCTGGCAAGAAGTGTTCTTTGTTAATTTCACATACATTGTGAAGAACACTACAGCCAATTAATATAATTTTGTTTGGTCAGACTGCTTGTAAGCACACACTGTGTACCCCCATTCTGCCAAGCTGTCCATTGTCTCCTGCAGACGTGTACATTCAGTAGGCCAACAGAACCTTTCAAAAGGGCCCTCCTCAATGCAGCAATCCTTTGGTGTACCAACAACACCAGAAATACTAATTGTGAGTGGTAGCACCACAGCACAAAGCAATGACTAGTAATTCCAATGTTTCAGAAGCAGAATCAGCTTGTCACGTACAAACACACAGACACAGACAACACACCCACCCATCCACATACACACACACATACATACATACTGGCACAAACATGACAACAAGTTTCTTCAGACACACAAACGCATACATACAGATACACACACACACACAAATGCATAAATATACACACACACACACACACAGACACACCACACACACACACACACCACACACACATACTGGCACAAACATGACATGAAAACAAGTTTCTTCAGACACACAAACGCCTAAATACAGATACACACACACAAATGCATATATACACACGCACACACACACGCACACCACAAACACACACACATATCTAGCTTTCATCAGAATTATTGAGGACATTAGACCAAAAGTCACTCACTGGAGCAGCAATATGCCACCTCAGTTTGGTTTAGAAAATGAGCAAAGGCAGTTAACGAGGGGTAGGCCTATTCTTAACAGCAGCACAGTAGGATTTCTGTTTTAGAAAATTCTAAAGGCTTTAAAAAGAGGTTTTAAAACTGAGATCAGGAGAGAGAGGGACTGAGGCCCTGTCCACACGTACGAAACCGATCTTTTTTTCCTCCGTCTTCCCTGAAACCGCATCAAGAATATTTGCGTCCAAACGGATCCATCTCAACACGACTCAACACGTTACTTCATACCCCAGGCCTATAGGTGGCACTGTTTCTTTACAGAAATTGACCAAAACTTGCGCTTTACAGACAGAATAGGCTATACGACCAAATGGCTAGTGCAAGGAAACCAGAATTGTTTGTGTGGACTGATGGTGAACTGTCAACTGTAGTCAACTGTAAAACTAATAAACTTTATTTTACGGTTTGTGAAGGGTGCAGTCCCGTCCATTATTTGGCTAATGCAGGTAGGCCTACTAATCACCTTTACTTTCTTTGGTTGTAGGATAGTCCGTGATTCACATTAGTTTTGGCTATCACTGCAATTAGGCTACTAAACGCAGGCTTATCCAAGTTCTAGGCTATTCTGTCGCCACATTTATACTATTGCTATAAAACCTTCGTTAACAGTCAATACTTTTGCCTGCATCAAATCGCGCATTCGCGTGTGCTACCATCGGCTTAACGTGAGTTCTAAGCGTCTTTGTATGCTTATATCTGATTTCACTCGACTGTGAATGCATGTATATATGTTGTAAGACATGTAAAATAAATGAATGACACTGGCACTACGCACAAATTAATGTAGCCTAAACTTACACCGCACTTTCCTAATAACTTAAGTTCTCTCGCGTCACTGACAGTAGCTAGAATGCATAAAAAAACACCGGAAAAACAGTGTTCAGTCCACCAAGTCATAAGCTATCGGCGCTGCGCAGCACCAGTTGTGATATTTATCTTACGGAGTGTAATCGTAGGTAATGTCATGTATGAAAACTAGTATTGTTAGGTAATACTACAAGTGCAAGTCCAGGGCAGCTGAGGTGTGGCAATGACATCATCGCAAGCAGGATGTGCGGTTTCGCTGTCTAAACGAATTCAAAAGGGCTACGGTTTCAGATTTTTCCACTCTGGGACCAGGTTTCAAAAAAGTGCGGTTTCGGGCAGTGCGTTTACAGGATTCGTTTGGACGCTCGGCCAAGACGAAGCAAAACCTCTGGGTTTAACCCAAAAAGCGTCTCCGTGTGGACGGGCCCTGAGTGAGATGTACAGAGGGAAAATAGAAGTCACGCAAGAGAGATAGACAGATAGACTGAGTACGGCAGTGAAAGATAATTAACATGTCATTAGCCTTTCATCCTTTTCATTTTGTCTTGGAGTGCAGCAGTCTTTGTTTGAAATCCCAAAACCTTCAACTCTCAGTTAACGCACTCTGAGCTGCACCCGCTTCTAGATGCGTTTGAAGACAACATTTGTGATGTAAATGGTCTCATCACGCCTCTTTGTACAAACGCTTCAAGATAGAAATGGCAGTCCCACACCATGCAGGAACCATTGCAGCTTGATGCGCTGCACTTTAGAAAAGCAGGACACCTTTTCAAACGTTCAAAAGCAGCCAGCCAGCTCAAGTTCAAGCTTCTGGAACTTAAAAATATGAATTCATAATAAAAGCCCTCAGGATAAAAAAGGCCTGGAGGCATGAAGCTTCTCCTGGTGGTTAGTGTGGCTGGACTCGCGGGAAACAGAGCCAGCTGTCAGTTTTTTCAGCAGGTCTCCCTTGACTGCTCACTCTTCACAGGCGCTTGTCAGGAGATGCTCATGGTTCCCACAGGCTGTGCAGCAGCTATGTTTTGGCTCTTTATTTAATTAGGGGCGTTCATTTGCAATAGCAAGCAAAGAGGTTTTTTTCCCCTTTACTACCATGGAAACAAGGGAACTGACAGGATCTAGGGTAGGGGATTGAAGACCTGACAATCAGCCCTGCACAGCCACCAACCTTCCCCCAAATGAAAAGGGGAGTGGGGGTGAGTTGGGCTTGTTGTTGTTGATGCTTTCTCTCCTTTTTGC
Organism: Alosa pseudoharengus; assembly: GCF_046254945.1. Classification (NCBI taxonomy): domain Eukaryota; kingdom Metazoa; phylum Chordata; class Actinopteri; order Clupeiformes; family Clupeidae; genus Alosa; species Alosa pseudoharengus. Next base: position 27,202,651 of record NW_027468620.1, on the reverse strand, counting down.
GCAGAGGATGGTGAAGGAAGAAGAAACGTTTCCCTTCTGATGCTGAACCCCTTGGATGATTTGAGTGGGTGGTTTGTCACGAAGCAAAACCCATTCTAGAAAGGAATGTCACAAGTATGTACTGTGAAGGTCACATGTATGTTTGCAACTCCCAAGCTATACAAGCTCTTCTTTTATTATTACAATGCATGGAATGTGTTGCTTAAATGTGACACAAACGAATGTGGGACAATTCAAACACAAATCTTAAATAGGTAAATCAGGTAGATACCATTCGGGTTTACTGGAGTTAGAATGTAACAGGACTGTAGTTAATCCACACTGCGTAGGAATATGGTGGTATGGAATGGAAAATGCATACAGGTTGAATTTATGTGGTTATAGGTTGAAATTGTTATGATGTTATCGCTATAGTTTCTGTAATCGCTTGAGAGATGCCCTCATAATAGATAGATAGATAGATACTTTATTGATCCCCAATTAAAGGTCATATTATGAAATATGGGGGAGATATGAAGAGCTCTTTTCCAAAAGTCATGTTATTTAATTGGGTATTTCAGGTAATATCAATAAAAGTGCAGTTGTGTTGTTTTGCTTGAGTAAAGATAAATCAGCAATAATCCAATTATAGTTCCACTGAAATTACTTGGAAAAATTAAATGGAGGATATAGCCTTTTGGGGGAAAGCTCTTCATGGGCAGATGCAGTATTTTTAAACCATTTTACCTAGAAACCTCTGCAGATAGCTGACCTTGACCAGGACATAACCCAACCAATAGAACAGAAAACATCCACATCGACCACAAGGTTTGGTAATCATAAGGTACACTTTCCCTGTACCTTGACTATTATTGTAAGTAACGGCACATTACATGTGACTCTCATTTGTCATTATACAATGCCTTTCCCAAGATTATGTGACACGTCTAAAAATGTTGTGTAATCCTGTGAAGAACACTGACTGGTTTGTATGCAAATCCCCGAGGTGAAGATAGGTCTATTAGAGTCTTTTAGGTACTTTTCAAATAATAATGTGCAATGAGAATGTTGAAGAGTAATGGCTGCTTAGGACAAGACATATGTTTTTTATGTGCCAATTAAGGGTCTAAACTAAGCACTCTTTCTCTCGTTATTCTACTGTCACTTACACCAATTTCATGAGTGAGAGTGTTGTGTATGTGATAGAATCAAAGCAGTCGCAGGCAGAGATTATCTTTCTTTACTAACTTCTTCACGCATGGTTTCTCTTCCTCTCCTCCGTACATACGTATTGTATTGAATAACATAGGTGGCATAGTGCCACTAACTGGGCAGGAGGTGTATTGCACTATACCACATATTCCTCTCTTGTAAGAAATAAAACTGTACTGTAGCTCAAGAATATCAGTACTTCATGAACAATCTATATGTACACTGAGACAACACAAAGCATGTCTTTTCTGTAAGTAGCAAAAGTAGAAAATAATAATCTCACATGTGATCTCATGGCAAGTAGTTTGTAACAACATCTGTAGAAATGTAAGTCATAATATCCATGACCTAAAGCATGGAAGTAAATAACAGAATCCGTAGGTAGGTCAACTCTAGACTAGCATGTAAACAGAAAGTCTAATCAGCAAGTCACAATTCAATGTTATGACAAAATAGGCTAGTAAATGAACTGTAGATACAATCGACATAGAATAAACATGTTCACATCAACTATTATTTTTTATTTTTTTAAGTCACATAGTCTCTGGACCATACTGGGGCATGTTGCATCCTTGGTACTCTTGGAGAGGGGGGAGGAGATTGCACAGTTTCAGGTGGTTCAGAGGTGCTTGGCAGCAAACAAGCATCATCAGGCTGTGATGTAACACTTGAATTGATGGGGGGTGTTAGCCTGGCGAGCCAGACCCACATTAAAATGTAGGGTCTGGCCACTCACCGTTCGCAGTGCTCAGTCCGAGGGGCGGGATAATCAGTTGTCTTTCAAATTCCCTCTGCACGCAATAGGACGCAATAGTATATTTGTTTTCAAGTAGCAGGGAATTCAAGCCAAACCGTTGCAACTCTGCCATCAATCATTATGTTAAGCCCACCAAACGACTCTATACACGATTTCAATGCCCTGATTAAGTTTCGATTTCTGGAGCTCACAAGCCAACGGAGAGTTGCTAGACTAGCCCTGGCAGCAAATGTAATTTGCTGCCGCTAGGGGCGCGTCTAGATTTCTAGGCTAGGGGGGTGTATGTGCAAGGTGGATGGCATTCCACACTTTTCCATCAGATAACAGGTAAGTAGCAGGACCTTTCTGGGCTACCACCTTGAAAGGTTGGGTGAACTTAGAAAGTCCTTTTGCAATGATTCCAGGCTTGCGGACGCGGACAGAAGATCCAACTTGGAAAGTGGGTGGTTTTGCACTACGTTGTTTGTCTGTATTTTGTTTTCTGTTGCTTCATCTGGATGTTCTGTTTCAGGTTTGTGTGCTCTGTAACAGGCAATGTGGAGTGGAGACCTCTGATATGCAGCTTTGTATTGAGTGGTCTACCATGCAGACACTGAGGTCATAGCATGGGGAGTGGCTCTGTATGTGTGCAAAAACTCAGTGACAAAGGCTTTCACAGGTTTACCTTCGATGTTGGGTGTCTGTAAGCAGTCCTTGAATACTCTGTTCTATTTCCCCATTTGCTTGTGGGTAATACACGGAGCTGTGGCAATGCTTGATATCTCTGTCAGCAAGGAAGGATTCAAACTCAGCTGAAACAAACTGAGGGCCATTGTCAGTGACCAGTTCGAGTGGATTTCCTTCCCTAGTAAACACAGTGGCAAGAAAGTTCATAACAGTCATTGAGGTAATACCCGATTACCTTCTGGATCTTGATGTTCTTCTGTAATGGGAAGAGGCAGACGTGACAAACAATCGGCTGTAACATTCTCTCGCCCTGGTTTGTATTCAATGTTATAGTTAAAGCACAACAGGCGAGCAGACCATCGGGCTATTCTCATGCCTGCACGTCCAAGGCCTTTGGTTGAGAGTAAGGTATTCAGAGGGCTGTGGTCTGTTCTTAAAGTAAAGTGACGACCCCACAAGTAAGTACGCCACTTTTCAGTCGCCCAGACACACGCTAAAGCCTCTTTTTCAATTGTAGAGTACTTGCGTTCGCACTCGGTCAGTGCTCTAGAGGCGAATGCAACTGTCTGTTCTGTATGGCCCTGGATCTGTGATATCTGTGAGCATCATGAGGAGGAGGAGCTTGAGCCACAGCTTGAGCATGGTCAGGGTCTGGTTGTAGGCTAGGGCTTTGACTTTTTAACCTGACCCTAGCCAGATGAATTTTGCTCCGCCTAGCTCCACTCATCCATCTGGAACTGATCCATTGAAGTGTTGCTTCAGAAGGCTGGGCCTAATCAAAAAATGCTTGCATATGATTGAATAAGCCACTTGTCCGTCATCTATTGACGTGCTACTTCAACCACTCACATCGAAGCCAACCCGTAACGCTAATAACAGTCTCACAGTCGCTTCTACGCTATGTCACATCTATGAAACTCTTGCCCTGCGTCCTGATCGGCTGAACCATAAAGTCGGTTGCAGAAATCACTCTCAATGGAAGAGGTCCCAGATGGATGTGAGTGAAGCTAGGCGGAGCTAAGCGGAACGAAATTCATCTGGCTAGGGTCAGGTTATTGACTTTTGCCCAAAAATCATATTCGAAGTTCGTTAGTTTATTAATATTAAAATTTGAATATATTCGAATATGTATTAATAATATTTTGACCATTAAATGTCTTCAGTAAGATCGATATTGGTATCAAATGTAAGTTCTATATGTTCTGTCCACCAGAGGGCAGTGTATCATTCAATGTCAATAGACTACGTGCACGAAAGGCTGAGCATTTATGCATGTGTTAAAATTGTTATTATATTAAGCAAACAAGATATTCAGTGTCGAGTGAAGATGTAATGAGCAGAATATAACAGAGCTCCATCGGAAATACACAAGCTTACAGGAACCTTTCGTAAGTCAATGATGTTTTCGGAAGAAAAACACTCTGTCATGACTGTTTTTTTTATTTTATTATTATTAAAAGTCAGACTCTGGATTAAAACACAAACAGTTTTATACACTGTTCTTATAAAAAACAAATAAAAATAAGCCAGTCAGGCTAATTACTGAATAGACAAAATAAATAAAGGTAGACTAGGCCCTATTTGGTAGCCTATACGCAATTCAAAACAAGCACATTCTACCTTACGACCCATTAACCGATTGTTTCGCTCACATATTCTACCAGCCAGCCATTACTGACATTGTTAAGCGATCTGACAACAATTACCAAAAACAAGGCACTTTGTAAATGTAGAACACGTCAAGATGCAGAGCATCAATCAAACATGTAGCCTATGGCTAAATTAGAACTCGCCATTGGGCTATCTGGCTGCTATGCAGAGTTTTTCAAATTGTTCGCCAAAAACACGAGGTGATTCACATTTTCTGGCTCTAGAGAAGAGCGTTGCTTTGTGACTATGTTCCCCGCGGTGGAAAACACTCGTTCCGCCCTCACGGATGTCCCGCATATTGCCAGGTAGCCGCGTGCCAGCTTAGCGAGATGGGGGTACTTGGGGCTTCGCTCCTTCCACCAGGACAGCGGGTTGCTGTCAGACGGGGGTGGGAGCTCACTGTCGTAGGCCATCATTTCTCTTTGGAGCACATCTTCATTTGGTGTGACTGTTAAAAATAAATTCGTTTTTGTTAAGGTGTTTTTTTGGGCTACGTTTTATACACATTTTTTTATAATTCCAATGTAGGGCTATATTTAAACATTTTGTATAATTTATTATTGATATCATTATTACCTCCTGCCAAGTTTTGGCAGTACACATCGCCAAAGAGGTCCCCCATCGCGCTAAGGGCGTTCTTTTCCTTGCGCTGCTCCCTAGTCGTGGCGTTCTCATCTTGGCCAGGGCCTTCCTCTTCGCCTGTCTCCTCGCTGACCTCTGCAAGCTCCCTCTGAACCTTATCTCGCACTGCCTGCCGCGACTCTTGTTCTAAATGAACCAGTCGGTGAAACCGCGGGTCGAGGTAGCTGGCTGTGTTCAGTAGCAAGAATGCATCTTTCTCGGGGCCATATCGCGCCTTTAGATCAGTTGACATCATTGTTTTCATCTCTTTCACGCCTGCCGGGTCATCGGTGGAGGGTTTCAATTGTGTCAGAAGCACATACTGCAGGGGGAGGACCGCTGATGCTGTTGGGTAGTTTTCTGTTGACAGCGCCTGGGTGGCTACTTTTAAGGGCTTCAGCACGTCTTTCACCTGTGGGACAAACACAGCGCCACTAAGTTCAGATAGCTAGCTAACATGCTAGCTAGCAAGGGCAGTTAGGCTATGTATCACTTGACCTGCACTTGACACAAACTTCGCTTAGATAACGTTAACTAGCCTTACGTGTTACAACGTTTGCAAACAGTAATGTTTACATTAGGGACATAATATTATTAGACCTAACATAATTAGCCAACGTTACTGACCTTCTCCATCAAGGTCCACTCCACACTGCTGAGCTCCAGACGGCTGATTTTCTTCTCCATAATCACCGCTGCAACTGGGGCTTGTTGATCAGCTGCCCGACAGATCATTTCATAGGTACTATTCCAGCGGGTGGGGCAGTCGTTGATGAGCTGGACTGGTTTGAGACCAAGGAGCTTCTGCTTGGCCTCCAGAAGGTAGCTGTCTGTAGGGGAGTGCTTGAAATGCTGGGCGGCAGCCTTCAGGCGACTGACTGCAACAGAACGCTGTGCAAGCCCTTTTCTCACTGCCAGGTTAGTTGTGTGAGCCATGCACGGGATATCAGTGATCCCCAAGTGCCGCTCTACAGCATTTACATAGTTCATCGCATTGTCTGTTGTAATGGTAAGCACAGACTCCTGCTCTATGTGGTAATCTCGTAAAATACTGTCGATGCACGTTGAGACATTCTCTGCAGTGTGAGCGGTTTGAAGCTCAGACGTGTCCAGGGCGACATTTCTCATCTCCCAGTCCTCGTCGATGAAATGGGCTGTGACCGTAACATAGGACTCAGTAGCCAATGAAACTCCATCCGCCAGTGGTCAGTGAGAGTTTTTCTCCATGCAGCATTTCCCTTATGCCACCTTTGGTTGTGTCATACAACTTCGTTATTTTATTATTCATGGTCTTGTAACAGGGGATCTTGAATCTTGGCTCTAGCTCGTGGACGAAAGCTTGAAACCCGCTCCCATAGATCACGTTAATGGGCCTCATATCTTCGCAAGCAAACTGTGTTAGCAAATCTGTCGCTCTATTTTGACGGGCATAGGGTAGGCCTCATGACGGTGATAGCATTGAGTCGATTCTGGCCTGCCTCGTCCCCGATACCTCCCCCTCCTCCTATTCCAGCTTGCCAGGATGTAGTGTTGACAGGTGTGCTCTCAAGTTGCTGGTCGTCGCGTGGTATACGAGTTTGGTCCTACATATTTTACATATCGTGATTTTCCCCTCTTGCTTTGGGAACCCAAAGTAGCGCCACACGTTGCTTTTCAAATGGTCAGGAGTGTAGATTTCTAACTCCTTGTCAGGCGTACTTGTTGTTGGCGCGGCCATTGTTTTAGTATACACAAAGTAGCGCGATCCAGGACGCTAACGTCACCTACAGGAGCACAGATGACCAATAATAGCCTTGCTAATGAGCCTGCGATTTTACTTTACCAAGCGTGAAAAAAACCTCGGAATCTGAATTGAAAACAACGTTTATAAGCAAATACATTTACAAAAAAGAATTCCCATAGGCTACAAGTTTGAATATTAAGAGATCCCTAAAATTCGTTCGAATATCTTAATTTTTTAAATAATCGAATTATATTCGAATAACGAAGTTCGGAGTCAAAGCCCTATTGTAGGCCAAGAAAGGACAACTCAGACTTCCTGAAGTGGCATTTTATGAATTATGAATTTTATTAATAATTTTATGAATTATCAGCAGTAGGCTATTACAGCTAGTTTGCCAAAATTGCAAAGGAATCAGCAAAAGGTAACCCCTGCCTTGAAGTGCATTTGTTGTTTGACTTAATCGACAGCTGTTGAAGTGGCATACAATGGACGGACCTGACAGGCGAATCATTTACTGCCTTAAATGCAAAAAGCCGTATGAAAACTTGTCAACACATCTTAGAAGGGTGTGCGTGAAACAAGACACAGAGGACATGCGGAAAAAACAACTTATGCAAGCCAAAAGATCCCAAAAAGTCTGAACCAAGGTGGCCAGAAGTTGGGAATACGGTGAGATCGCGGAGTTCCCTGCCGTGCACTTACTGAGAGATTGGAGAGTAAAGGCTTTTTTGTGCTCAATGACCCAGGACGCTCCACGGCAGATGTTGTTACAAATCAAAAAGAAGTGCTGAACAATGTTCCGGGTAGCCCTGGGAAACAGAACCATGTCCTGGACAGTCTGCGAAGTGAGCCTGGTGTTGCCCCAGAAGCAAGTTTTGCCACGAATCTCACAGAGTTGGCAGATATCAGCCAGGACCCCATGGCTATCCTTGAAGAACTGTTCCTATCTCAGCAAACACAAAAGTGCACTTTTGACAACCATCAATTAGGAAGAGTTGTATGGCCTGTGATCATCCATCCTCCTCCTCCTCATCACCACCATTCAGCCACTCTTAGCCAGCACAAATCATTGGGGCAGCCGTAGCCTACTGGTTAGCGCTTCAGACTTGTAACCGGAGGGTTGCCGGTTTAAACCCTGACTAGTAGGAAGTGGCTGAAGTGCCCTTGAGCAAGGCACCTAACCCCTCACTGCTCCCCGAGCGCCGCTGTTGCAGCAGGCAGCTCACTGCGTCGGGATTAGTGTGTGCTTCACCTCACTGTGTGTTCACTGTGTGCTTCACTAATTCACGGATTGGGATAAATACAGAGACCAAATTTCCCTCACAGGATCAAAAACGTATATATACTATACTATACTATACTATTTAGCTGTGTTTAGCTTTAACCCACTCTCTTGTACGCAGTGAAGGACAGCTTTCAGTCTTGTGTCATGGAGTGCAGGCGTCTCTCCGTATACAATGATGTCGTCCAGATAGCATTGCACACCTTTTTGATCTGCCAGGATCTGGGACATCATCCGTTGGAAGTAGGGCTGAACGATTTATTGCATTTGCGATAATATCGCGATATGATGAAACGCGATTTTCAAACCGCAAAGGCTGCGATTCGTAATATGTGACGTCAACAAAACGCATTTATACTTGCGCTTGACGACGCGCCACCGACTCTTAACACCGACCACTGAAGAAGCAAAAAATGTAAACAAGAGGACCAGCTAACAGTGTCAAGAAAGGTCTGATCACTAGAGCTACTTTGGTTAAAAATAAACCTCTTCATTACCTTTTGCTCGAACCTGCCATGCCCCTGGTTCTAGTTCATAAATACCCTGTGCTGCTACTCTGGCTGGTAACTTCGTTCACTTGTCCAGCTGACGATTAAAACTCCACGACTGTTTAGGCTGCACTCATCTGTGCACTGGGGACTTTTTTTACTGGAGTACAGTGACAGTGGGGCATTTGCATTTGCGGCACAAACATTTCATCTCACAGGTAATGAATTGATGCATAATGTTATCCTCAAGTAGTTGACACAGCTAACCACCAAAAACCCAGCTGTTCTAACATTAGCTTACCATATGCTAACTAGTTAATTTGCACGCATGCGTATTGCGCTGCGGTGTTGATGATGCTAACCTTTAGTTAACACCTAGCCGAACGGACATTCGGCCGCATTTATTTGCGCTACAACAATCTACAGTAGTTTGTTCCGATTCACGTGCAAGTAGCCTACAGAGGAGAGGAGCGGGTCTGTGTGTGTGTGTGTGTGTGTGTGTGTGCGCGCGCGCGCGCGTGCGTGTATGGAGAGCACAGAACAAGGAGAAGCCGTGTCAGTGCCACTACATGTAGACCTATTTTTTAACTAACGAAAGAAGATCATATCTACATGAAATAGAAACAAAATAGAATCAGAATCATTAAATGTTTACAAGGCTGGAAGTTCAACAAATATAGATCTACTAATGTGATTAAAATAGTTAAATAAAAAATATTTCATTCATCAATTTTATTCAATGACCTAATGCCATTATAACATAGGCCTGGGCTCCAGGAAAGAACAGTTTATGTTTAACTTATCTAATTTTGTGTTGGTCATACTATAGAATAATATATTGCTTGTCTTTGTTGAATAAGACAGAAGATAAAGAGCTTAAAAATAATCGCATCGTAATATTGGTGAGAAAAATCGCAATTACATTTTTTTCCAAAATCGTTCACCCCTAGTTGGAAGGCACTAGGTGCTGAGTCCAAGCCGTATGGGACTCTTGTAAAACGAAAAAGTCCGTCATGCGACCTTCTTCGATGTGTGGCAAAGGGTGACTGTCTATCACCACCGCTCTGTTTGGCTCACGTAAATCCACACAAAGACAAATGCCTCCAGTCTTTTTCTTCACGACCACCAGAGGAGACACTCAGGCAGAGGAGTCAACTCTCTCTATGATGCTGTCTGTTTCAAGTCTTTTCAATTCCTCTGAAACAGCATCACGAACAGCAAATGGCAGTCTGCGAAGTTTCTGCTGAACTGGGGGCACATCTGAACGCATTTTCACTTTGTGGGTAAATCCAGCAGCACCGCCTAAGGCCTCAGTGCTGTTGACAGCAGTTTGACCCACTGGTGGTAAAGCAGGTGGTTCAATGTGTCCATTTTGAATTTGAAGGCGCAGAGCTGTGAAAAGATCCATTCCGATCAAAGATGTCCCATCACGGACATTTAGAAGTCTGTTTGTGTGCTATTGTTGCAGTATGTAACAGTAAGGTGAAGGTAGCCTGGCCCTTACCGCCTGTGACTACGAATTCTCTTCGTCATACAGTCTGGAACAAAGTAATAAGAATCCGTCTCCGTAATGGGCGGATGCTTATTTCGAGGTTTAAAATCATTGGAGTTCCCTTAACCAATCAGCAACGTTTGGTAATGACGTATGCTGTGCGCCGGAGTTCAGGCTATTACGCTTCCCACTTCTGCTCTCAGTAGTAAACAGACCGCTGGCTAGTATGTAGGCTACCTGACCGCCAAGGCAGTCTCTTCGTAGTGGATATATCCCTAACTTGCGCCAGCCACAGACCGAGAGTTGTATACCAAAAGCGTCATATGTCACCGAGTGTAACTGTCTCAGACAGTGTGATCATATAAAGATATAAATAGATAAATATACAGTATCTTGTTATCAATGTTTGAATTCATGTTTTATTTTTTGTTTAAAAATGTTTTAAGTTTTTGCTTTAAAAATGAGATGTCATGTGTCATGTAACATTTAAAAAATATTCCTTTTTTCTGTATTAAGAGTTTGTTTGTATACGGGGTCTTAACCAGGGAATTTTGGGAAAAGCGCCAAGAGAGATGCAAACCAGTCACAGACGTTTCAATGAAAGATGGACTCTGCATTCGGTTTATGGCGCTAACGTTGTCACGGTGTTTTTATGACTTCACGTTTACAGTTTATAAGAAACAGAGAAAATAAAGCTACAAAAAAGCATCAGTATGAAGCGTGGACGTTTATTAAACCAATGCAGCTACAGTGACAACGAACCGCCTATGTGGCTATGTAAGTAAAAAGCTAGCTGGTGGTCTGAAGCTAACAAGTGGGCCAGAATAACGGCGCGAGACGTTTTCAGAGACTGGTCTACTATCAGAGAACAACGTGAGCTTCAACGTAGCTAAACCTACTTACAACAACACAGCGGCTTCGGAGTTGGTCTACAACGACTTGCACCGCTGTAGGAATCAAATGGACAGCTGTCATCCACGTTCGCAGTAGAAGACCAGCGCAAGACACAGGGATCTTCGCGAGTCCACGAAGTCTCACGAATCGGCCGGCAGAGAACGACGTTCGCAAGTAGCACGACTGTCTCCATTCCACCTCTACACTACAGTAAGCTAAGCAGTGCGTAGCTAGTCTCCAGGGCCTTCCGACTAATCTTCGGCGTACATTGGACACTGGTATCAGGTTTGACCACGCTGCCCTGAAGTTTGAGATCATTTGAAACATATGGTCATTTGTAAATGTGAGTGGACTTGATAAATATAAACCAGAGACATTTATAGCTTAATGGTTGTTCCTGCATTATTGTTGCAGTTTGATTTAATGTGTTTAAAGTGGTATTGCATTTTGATTTAATTAGCATTTATCTAGTACTTGCAAACTGCCTATATTAAGAGATTTTTGAGTATACGGTGACAAGTTTAATAGTGATATATTGAGTTACCAAATTTAAACATTTATTAGTGCTTGAGAGATTAAATTTCTGAGATGTCAGTTCATGGGGGGAAATCACAAGGCGATACATTTGAAAAACACACAGAGTCTTTACAACCTGAGGACACAGAAAATTTAGAATCCGGCATAGAAGAAGTTAACGCTAAAATATCTGAGTCTGAGCCTGTTTCGGCCACTTCAATAGCAGTAGAGCAAAGAAAATCTGATAGGGACAGAAAATTAACCCCCAAGATGCTAGAACTAAAGCAACAAGAAATCTATCAAAAGGAGAGCAAATTCATCAAATTATATGAATGCTGGAAAAAGGAAGTTAAAACTACACGTGATAAACTTAAAAATGAGTGCACTGAAAACGAGTTAGCCGACATGATGGATGCTGTAGAGGGACTCGAGACGCAAGTTAAAGATGTGTATGAAGAGGTACGATTGCAATATGCACCTCCCCCTCAGATTAGAAGAAAGATTGATTCTTGTACAGCAGTAACGGCAGATTTGATGGGTCTATTAAAGGTGCGTATGAGTGAAGTGGGTCAAGAGGAGTTTGATGATAAGGCAGAAAATGCTAGACTTCACATGGTGCTTGACAGAGAGTATGCACAGTCTATATTCGAGGCATCAGTGATCGACCATACAGCCCCTAGCCTTAAGTCAAGCTGTTCATCGGAGCGGCAGAGCATAACCGCCAAAAGAGCAGATTACGCTGCGCAGCTAGCTGCAAAAGAGGCAGAAATACAAATGGAGGATGCAATTGCTGCTCAAAGACAAGAACTTAAAAGATTAGAAAATCAGAGAGATCTGCAAGTAATGGCTGCTAAACTTAAAGTGTACTCTGAAGCTGAAGGGAGCGAAACCCATGACAAAGGTAGAGTAGCACTCATGGAGGCGACTACTGGTCCCTTAGTACCACCTAAAAGCTTGAAGAGGGACCAAGCATACAACAATAACGACAAACAAACGAACACTGTCAAAAATGAAGCACTGTTAGTACAAGCCCTACATGATTCAATGGTTCTCACTAGACTTCCTGCTCCCGAGCCCTCCATTTTCTCAGGGAATCCACTTAATTTCTTAGAGTGGAGCACAAGCTTTAAAACATTGATAGAGCGACGATGCACTAACGCAGCAGACAAATTATTTTATCTGCAAAAGTACATTGGTGGTGAGGCACGATCCGTATTAGAAGGAACCTTCTTTAGAAAGGATGATGAAGCTTATGACCAAGCCTGGGAGACACTGCAAGCTCGCTATGGTCATCCCTTTGTAATCCAGCGTGCATTCAGAGAAAAGCTAAATAACTGGCCAAAAATAGGCTCCAGAGATTCAGTTAAGCTAAGACAGTTCAGTGACTTCTTGTCAGCGTGCAGCAATGCCATGCCACATGTGAAGGGATTGCAGGTGCTGAATGATTGTGAGGCAAATCAGAAAATGCTTCAAAAGCTTCCAGATTGGATTACATCTCGTTGGAACCGTCATGTAACAAAGCAATTACGCCAAGGAGAAGAATATCCTAGCTTCAAAGAGTTTGCTGAGTTCATGGCGGAGGAATCAGAAATTGCCTGTAACCCCATGACGTCACTTAATGCTCTAAAACCTGTGGAAGAAAGGTCATCTCGAGATGTTAAGCGTCCACAGGCTAATACATTTATCACAGCCATGAAAGCAACAGATAATTTCAATAGGCCAGCAACAAATAGTGCCGTAGAGAACAGCTCTAATGAAAATAATGCATCAAATACATACTCAAACCCAATCAAATGCACTTGCTGTGGAGAAGGTCATTCCCTCCACAAATGCCAGATGTTTGCCAGTAAGCCTGCAGAGGATAAGAGACAGTTCATATTTGACAACAGCCTCTGTTTTGGCTGCCTTAGAAAGGGACATAACTCAAAAGACTGCAAACAAAAGGCTACCTGTAAAATATGTAACAAACATCATCCAACGTCATTACATGAAGACCGACCAGTGGCAGATTACGCTCCAAAGGTTATGCAGGTTGAGGAGAACACATCTTCCCTTTCTTGCTGTGTAGAAAGAAGTAATGGTGGGAGCACATCTATGATAGTGCCCGTCTGGATTTCTTCAACAAAGATTCCTGAAACAGAGACACTTGCATATGCCTTACTTGATACTCAGAGTAGCAATACCTTTGTAGATCAAGAGGTGTGCCAAACGATAGGAGCAAGTTCAGAGCCAGTCAAGTTAAAGCTAACCACTATGATGGGAAAAGACTCCATTGTTCAGAGTGCAAGAGTTAGTGGTCTTAGAGTTAGAGGGCTCTCATCCAAAAGTTGGATCAATTTGCCACATACCTATACCAGAGATTTCATTCCCCTTGAGCGCTCCCACATTCCCACACCAAAAACTGCTGAGAGATGGAATCACCTGAAGGGAATAGCTCAGGAAATACCAGAGTTAATGGATTGCAAGGTGGGACTTCTCATAGGCTATGATTGTTCCAGAGCATTAGCACCACGGCGAGTCATTACAGGAAGAGACGATGAACCATATGCTATCAAAACTGATCTGGGCTGGAGTGTTGTCGGAAGCTCATCCCGAGGTGCAAAGTCAACAGAGGTAACAGGCCTGTGCCACCGTATAGCAGTCAAAGAACTTCCACTATTGACACCAGCTACCATAATCAGAGCCCTTGAGTTTGACTTCAAAGATAGTAACCACCTTGAAAAGAGCATATCACAAGATGACATACAGTTCATGCAGTTGCTGAATAAGACGGTTCACCAAAACGCAGATGGGCACCTGGAAATGCCATTGCCCTTTAAGACACGGCCACACCTACCAGAAAATAAGAGGCTAGCTCTGGTGCGACTGAAGCACTTGAAGAGAAAACTTGATAAAAATCCAAAATTCAAAGACGACTACATTCAATTCATGGAGGGCCTATTCAAGGATGGTGATGCAGAAAAGGCTGAAAATGAACTTGAGCCAGGAAATGTGTGGTATATCCCACATCAAGGGGTTTACCACCCTAGGAAGCCAAACAAAATAAGAGTAGTGTTTGACTGCTCGGCTAAGTACGAGGGCACAGCGCTGAACGATCACTTACTGACTGGACCTGATCTAGTGAATGGAATGACAGGTGTTCTCTGCAGGTTCCGCAGACACCCTGTCGCAGTCATCTGTGATGTTGAAAAAATGTTTCATAGGTTTCACGTAAGCCCTGACGACAGAGATTTCCTGCGTTTCCTTTGGTGGGAAGGTGGTGATACGACCTCAGAGCCAAAGGAGTTTCGAATGAAAGTACACCTCTTCGGAGCTGCATCCTCACCTGGGTGTGCAAATTACGGGATGAAACATCTTGCAAGTCAGCATGAAAGAGATTACCCTGCAGCGGCCGAGTTCATCAAGAAGAACTTCTATGTCGACGATGGCCTAGCCAGCGTGGAATCAGAGGGTGCAGCCATCCAGTTAGTGAAAGAAGCACAAAGCCTGTGTGAAAAAGGAAAACTGCATCTCCATAAGTTCACTTCAAACAGCAGAGAAGTCTTGGAGTCAATCCCCGAAAGTGAACGGGCAGGTGGAGTTTGTGATGTAGATCTCAGTCATGGCGAGACCCCCATTCAGACTGTCTTAGGAGTAAGGTGGAGCATAAGCAATGACAATTTCTCTTTTAAAGTCAACCTGGATGAAAAACCAGCAACACGTCGGGGAATCCTTTCCACTGTAGCCTCCGTTTTTGACCCCCTGGGCTTTCTAGCTCCCTTTCTGTTGCTGGGGAAGAAAATACTGCAGGAGATGTGCCAGAAAGGAGTGGGATGGGATGAACCACTGCCGAGAGAATTAGTGCCACGATGGGATAACTGGCTGAAGGATCTGGAAAAACTGCCAAGTCTTCAGATACCAAGATGCTTCACTCCTATTGATGTTGGAAAGATCCAGAGAACCGAACTGCATCATTTTTCAGATGCGAGCTGCAATGGCTATGGTCAGGCTTCGTATATCAGAGTTGTAGGTGAGAGCAAAGTGCACTGCTCTTTAGTAATAGGTAAGGCTAGAGTCTCACCCATTAAAATTATAACCATACCTAGGCTAGAATTGACAGCTGCAGTGGTCTCCTCAGTAGTCAGCAGCATGTTAAAAGAAGAGCTAGAGCTTCATGTTGACAAAGAATATTTCTGGACTGATTCCCAAGTGGTCTTGGGCTACATTAACAACGAAGCCCGTAGGTTCCATGTTTTTGTCGCAAATAGGGTACAGAGAATCAGGGAAATAACTGATCCTTCCCAGTGGTACTACGTCAGCACTGATCAAAATCCAGCTGACCATGCCTCCAGAGGCCTCAGTGTGACTGAGCTGATTAATTCAAACTGGCTTACTGGTCCAGAGTTCCTGTGGAAAAGGGAGATAGTTACACCAAAGTTAACCCCAGAGCTCATGGTGGGAGACCCTGAAGTAAGGACTACGCAAGTTTTACACACACAAGTAGAGAATGAGGAATGGTTTCTAGACCGGTTTAAGCGCTTTTCAAATTGGCATACTGCCTTAAACGCTGTAGCTCGGATCCAGCGGCTAGCAAAAGGAACAAAACAGATAGACCCCATTAGTGTTGAAGAGAGAAAAAGGGCCGGTCTAACACTTGTGAAACTGGCACAAAATCAGGCTTTCAAAGAGGAAATACAATTACTGAACAATGGCAAACTGCCATGCAGCCATCCGTTATATCAGCTCGACCCAGTGTTGCAAGATGGGGTTCTAAGGATAGGTGGGAGATTAAAAAATGCTTCACTACCCCTCGAACTGAAACATCCAGTAATTTTGCCTAGAGATGGAGTGATTACACGCCTTATTTTGGATTACTGTCATGGAAACACACAACACCAGGGCAGAGGAATAACTCTAAATGAAGTCAGGGCAAATGGATATTGGATTGTCAGTGGCAGCAAAGTTGTGGCAAGCCACATTAAACAGTGTGTGTCGTGTAGGAAAGCTCGCAGGCCAACAGAAACGCAAAAGATGGCAGATCTACCTGATCATCGCGTCGACCCGTCTCCGCCATTCTCTTACTGTGGAATGGACTGTTTTGGACCTTTTCATGTTAAGCAAGGTCGTAAAGAGCATAAGAGATATGGCCTCATTTTCACTTGTCTGTCATCAAGAGCAATACATTTAGAGATGCTAGAGGACCTAACCACAGATTCCTTCATAAATGCCCTGCGATGTTTTATTGGTATTCGTGGAGCAGTAAGACAAATTTTATCTGATCAGGGGACAAATTTTGCTGGCGCAAAAAATGAACTGACAAAGGCTCTGATGGAATTAGACAAAGAGCGACTAGCCACTTACCTAGCTCAAAAGCAGTGTGAGTTCATAATGAATGTGCCCAATGCCAGTCACATGGGAGGAGTATGGGAACGGCAAATTAGGACCGTAAGAAGCGTCTTAAGCTGTGTTTTTTCACAGAGTAGTGGGCGTTTGAATGACTTTTCTTTGAGAACATTTCTTTACGAAGCGATGTCAATCATAAATAGCCGCCCACTCACCATTGATAGCATTAACGATCCCAATGCTTTACAACCACTTACTCCGAACAACTTACTTACCATGAAGGCCACTATTCCACTTCCTCCTCCAGGAAAATTTGTAGCAGAAGACCTGTACGCCAAGAAAAGATGGCGCACAGTCCAGTACCTGGCTGAGCAGTTTTGGGGAAGGTGGAGAAATGAATATTTGGCTAACATCGCACTCAGACAGCGCTGGCATTCTCCCAGGCGAAATGTAAAAACTGGAGATGTAGTCATAGTGAAAGAGGAAGGAATTCCTCGCAGCGAGTGGAGACTCGGAAGAGTAACAGATGTATGCAAAGACAAAGATGGCCTGGTAAGGAAGGCTTCAGTGCAAATAGGAAATAGGAGTCTAGACAAAAGGGGTCAAAGGCTTACTAATCCATCAATACTTGCGCGTCCCATTCATAAATTAGTTGTACTCATAGAAAGCAAATGAAATTATTATTTTCTATAGTTCATTTAAAACCCACATGTGCTGTTAAAATGGGGGGATTGGCTATGAGTTAAAGGTCTCACAGTTGTTCATAATGGATTGAGGAATTACTAGATTTATTTGTGATGTATCATAAATCATAGTAACTGGTGGGAGTGTAACTGTCTCAGACAGTGTGATCATATAAAGATATAAATAGATAAATATACAGTATCTTGTTATCAATGTTTGAATTCATGTTTTATTTTTTGTTTAAAAATGTTTTAAGTTTTTGCTTTAAAAATGAGATGTCATGTGTCATGTAACATTTAAAAAATATTCCTTTTTTCTGTATTAAGAGTTTGTTTGTATACGGGGTCTTAACCAGGGAATTTTGGGAAAAGCGCCAAGAGAGATGCAAACCAGTCACAGACGTTTCAATGAAAGATGGACTCTGCATTCGGTTTATGGCGCTAACGTTGTCACGGTGTTTTTATGACTTCACGTTTACAGTTTATAAGAAACAGAGAAAATAAAGCTACAAAAAAGCATCAGTATGAAGCGTGGACGTTTATTAAACCAATGCAGCTACACCGAGATTATATCAGCTCTTGTCACACGCCAGTTTTCCTCTTATCTCTTCTCGCCGCTTATCAGACGATTGTTGTTCTACGCAGCCCGGTGACTTCGTCGGAGCTACGGAGCTTTTACTTCGTCCTACACGGGCTGTTCAGACTACACTCTTGGATAAGTTGGATTGTACTGATGACCTACGTGTTATTTAACCTGGAGCTTGCTCAGTTAAACTAACAGTTGTTCGGCATAAAACAACGCAGCCTCACCTTGAGCCATGCTCCGTGACTGGCTAACGTTACTGTCCACAAGCACGGTAGCCTCGCCTGGAGCCCAGCTCAGCCACAGGCCTCTGTCAAACACAAACACGGAGTGGTTTACCTTGAGCCCAGCTCGGTAACCTCTAGTCCCAGTCAAGCACAATCACAGCAGCCTTTCCTTGAGCCCCGCTTGGTAACCGGCTCGCCTTGAGCCCCGCTCGGTAGGCTAGTAGCTATCATTCCATTCCTTAAGTAGGCCGCATTGATTTTGTAAAGGTAATTTGAGAGTAGGGGGGAGAATAACGAGCAGCAAACGTTTATTTGAAAACATGAAAAGTAGTGATGCATGTAGTAGCCTACACTTGTGCGTTTAGGTTTAGTAATCACCATCTGATAAATCAAACTTTTTTTCCAAAGCCAGTTGGAAGGAGAGTTTTACGACATCCTTGCCATTTATAAAATTGACAAGACAAGCCTCTTGTTCCTGCTTTAATTGCGTGATGCCCTCGAGAGTTGAGACAACTTCGCGGATAGCTTCTAGCGTCTCTTCCTCAGTCGCCATTGTTGCTATAATGTTGAACTACAAGCTTCGCTGGACTACAACAAGCAACTCGGCAGGCAAGTTCCGCGTCATCACTCAACTGTTCGCTGATTGGCGTGGTTGTACGCGAACCGCATACTGTCTGTTGGGCCAGACTAAGGTGAAGGAATCCTAGGACAGGAATAGGTTTCTTCATGTAGGTCACTAGACGTACTGTAGGCTGTCTAAGGGGCAAACGCAGAAACGTCTGGCGGTAAACATGCTCAGGAAGAATGGAGACTGCTTAACCTGTGTCTACAAGCAGATCTGTGGTAACTGTCCATCTTTTACATGAAGAGACACAGTACAGGTAAGATGTTTTGTCTGACACAGTTGAAGTAGGAGTAATATTTAAGACTAAGATCTGGCACAGTAACCTCTTGCACATTGCATGTGTCCTGGTTTCCCACATTGTTTGCATTTTTAGCAGCACATGTTGGGTTGTTGGCTAAATGTGAATTGGATCCACAACGGTAACAAGTCTTGTGTTGGGCAGTGTGAGTAGGGCCATTGTGTGTGCGTGTTGCGTTTGGTTTCGTTGTCGTACTCCCTTCCACCACTGCAGTTTCGATTTGTGACGCAATTGTAATTTCTTTCTGCAGTGTGAGATCGGTTTCCAAAAGTAGACGTTCTCTAATACGTCCGGAGGTTGTTTTCTCAATAATCTGATCCCTAATCATGTCATCAGCGAGTGCGCCAAAATCACAGTTCAGAAGCAAGTCCCGCCTCGCGCACGCTAACGAAATGTATTCCTCTCTGCAACCACGTTCACTTTCGGAACAAAAAATGCTTGTAACGCATTGCATGACATGCAGACTTGTAAGATGTACCGACATCAAGGAGTGTAAGAAAAATCCGCCTGGCCTTCTGTGCCCAAACAATGAAGCAGTAGCGCGCGCTTATGTTTGTCTGGCATCTCGTTGGCAGTGAGCGCCAGGAGGTAATTTTCAAACATTTGTATCCAAGACTTATATAACATTGTCGGCTCACCAGGAGTATCCAGGAAAGCTGGGGGTTGTGACATTCCAAGAAAAGCCATTCCTCGTCGCCAATATGTTGTGTATGTGATAGAATCAAAGCAGTCGCAGGCAGAGATGATCTGTAACTTTCTTCACTAACTTCTTCACGCATGGTTTCTCTTCCTCTCCTCCGTACATACGTATTGTATTGAATAACATAGGTGGCATAGTGCCACTAACTGGGCAGGAGGTGTATTGCACTATACCACAGAGTGTTAACTCTAAATCAAACTCATTTCCATCACACTACCCCCTAGAGTAGGCTAGAATTACATGAGATTGTGTGGAAATGTCACACGATTCCGGTATTTCCCTTTTTTGCCAAATTCCTTGATAAATGTCATGTGTTTTCAAAGAGAGGGATTTCAACTTTCAAGTATTCCATGTGAGGACGTTTTCAGACATGGGCAGTATTTTAATTAAATGTATTTGAAATAATTATTTAATTATGTAGTTTAGTGTATTTTGTAATTTGTATTTTGCAGGATTCGAAAAAATCTAATGTAGTTTTTAACTAAATAATTTGAGGGATTGTATTCATAGTATTTCAAATAAAAATCTGTTAGTTTTTTTCTCGAATAAGCCAAAATGTCATTACTCAGTTAACTAAGTTAAATAATCATGACAGTAGGCTATGCTTATCATAGTCTGGGAGCCAAAGGCCAGAATCTTAGCAAACCTGGTTTTGTCAGTTAAAGTTTTTTCTTTACTGTTTCTTGTTGCCTAGGGCTTACTCAATAAGAGTAGGGAGGGCACCTTGTGATATCCCTTGGGCTTGGCCAATTACCTATTTTCAGCTCTAAATTTGTCCTTTTCCCTTTTTCCTGCAGTAGTATGCTACATTGTGACCAACTTAAAATTGTTAGATACAACTTTTTTCTTTTACGATCCGCTCTGGACACTCTGAAGTTGTAAAAAATTAAAAGAAAAGTCAACTGAGGGAGCCAAAATAGTAATCTTTATCACTCAAGCAAGGACAACATAGGGTGTAAACCCATTCTTGTCACTGTGTAGACAACTTAAAAGCATTAGATCTGCCTTTTCTGTTTTATCATCCCTTAGAACAGTGGTTCTCAACTGGTCTGGCTTTGGGACCCACAATTTCCCATGTTCATAAAGTCGCGACCCATATATATATTTTTAGCATTCAAGCCAGTGGATATGGTGAGCTACATGGTAAGACAAGCGAAGTGCCTGTAGGCCTACTTGTTTGGAACATGCGGATGTTTGGCATTAGCCTACATTTGTGAAGTCTTCAACTGTTGATGTCACATTTCAAAGTACTCGACAGGTATACTTTGACAGGGGTGCCTTGTTTCCATGTGGCATTTTAGCCATCTACTACACACCACACAATGGGGTTTCTGTCCTATTTTGTCCTCAGTTTAAGTGAATACATATCCGAGCCTACTGTAGGCTACTTCAATATTCAGAGTAGCAGCCTACTTGCGTTTACCACTAAAATGATGTCTAACATGACCTGTCACATAAACATTGTCTATGTCCATGGCAATGACTGATATGTAGGCTACGAATAAAGTTTATCAAAATAAAGGTCCAACATTAGATCTGATAAGGTAGCATTTTAAATTGGCGTTTTTTTTCTTTATTTTTAACCACAAGCTGTGCGACCCACCCAGAATGGTTCCGCGACCCACTTTTGGGTCCCGACCCACCAGTTAAGAAACACTGCCTTAGAACACGTAAAGAAGGACAAACATCAGTGCATCACTCCACCAATCAGGCCTTTATGGTAGAGTGGACAGATGGAAGCCATTTTTTGCTGAGAGTTTCCCAAAAAGCACCTGAACGACTCTCAGAACGACTCTTAGACCACAGCTACTGTGCTCCAAGGCACTTTCAATGCTGCAGAAATGTTCTTGTATCCTTCCCCAGATCTGTCTTCACATAAACCTGTCTCGCAGGTCTATGGCCAATTCTCTCGATCTCGTGGCTTGGTTTTCACTCTGACATACACCATCAACTGTAAGACCTTATATAAAGAGATGTGTGCCTTTCCTAATAATGTCCAGTGAATTAATTTAGGCACAGGTGGACTCCAATCAAGTTGTAGAAGCATCTCAAGGACCACTGATAGAAGTAGGATGCACCAGAGCTCAATTACAAGCGTCATAACAAAGGGTCTGAATACTATTTCAGACTTTTATTTGTTATATATTTTTTGTGGAGTGTTGGAGTATTGTGTGTCCATTTTATGATGAGTCTGAAACATAACAAAATGTGGAAAAAGTGAAGCACTGTGAATACTTTCCGTATACTTTCCCCCCATTGATAGAAGTAGGATGCACCAGAGCTCAATTACAAGAATCATAACAAAGGGTCTGAATACTTATGTAAATGGGATATTTTAGTCTTTTATTTTTTATAAATTTACAAAACACTCCAAACACCTGTTTTTTGTGGAGTGTTGTGTAGATTAATAAGAAAAAAACATTAATTGAATCCATTTTAAGATGAGTCTGAAACATAACAAAATGTGGAAAAAGTGTAGTGCTGTGAATACTTTCCATATGCACTGAAGGTACTCCCCCCCCCCCCCCCTCTCTCTTGGCCATGTGTTCTTGTAGTGACACATCTGGATTGAAGCTTGGAGAGTTATCAAGAGCAGAGACACTGGGCAGATGGAAGCCTCTACACCCGCATGTCAGGTGTGAAGCCTCCATCTTCAGATACCGCCACTGCAGCTGGGTGATATGAGAATGATGGCCTCATTTTCCTGTAATGGCCCCAACACATGGCCTCTCCAAAACACCATAGCATACACTTATCTTTCTCTCTCACACAAAAGGGAAAGAGTTTTTTGCACGGCTGGTCTGAGCTTTGTGCTGCGTCTATGCTTAAGTTTGTGGGATTTGGAGGGGACTGTAGCGGAACGTAAACTTTTTTCCGCTAAGCAGATTAGCTTTTAGTTATTGACAAAAATCTTTCGGCAGTAGCTTCCCCACAGGAAACATTCCAAAATGATTGCTGTGACTAGCACTCGTGGTGATGCATGGAACTTTTGTTCTAAGGATGACAACACGTGCCTTTGCAGTACTGTGTCTTAAGCTCAGCAGCACATTGAACTGATTAAGGAGATTCGGCACAGACAAAAACTCCCCCCTGTGCCTCCCACACCACTCACACAAAAGGCATCCTTTCCTTTCCACCTGTTTCAGAAGGTGTGTTTAGCACACTATCGCACGTCCCTACCTATCCTTTTATGTGGAACACTTACTCTAGGGATGCTGTTGTGTAATAGTTTTGCCCAAACTTGAGGAGGAGGCATTTTGACAGGTAATTAGAAACATGTAATTGCATTGTGAACCCATGCTGGGGAGAACAGTGTGGCCATGGCAACTGATGGAAACATGAGTCATCGATGGGAGCTTCGACATGTCGTACAAAAAAAGAGAAAATGACAAGAAATGAAAAATAAAATGGAAAGAAAAACAAAATGGGAGCCATCTGTGCCCAGGCATTCACAATCTGAAGATGTAAGTGTTCTCAGAAACTGGTAAATGAATCTGAAAGCATCGCTTCAACCATGAGGAACTGATCAAAACAAATGTTCCCCACGAGTGACACAGGGACACAACTTCCTTCCATGACTGGCTGTGCATTGGAATAAGAGATGAGATGAGTATGTCAAACAGAAATCTGAACTGCTGGGTTTTTGTTTAGATTGCTGTATTATTGGAGATCTCACCTCTGAGGAATAGGATCATGTATGCTATGTAGTGTATGCTCCAAGGTCCTTCAGAAATGATCCCTGGATACCCTAGAAAATCATAGTCATTAACTGAATGAGAAAATCGGTTTCCCTACTCTGTCCCTGGTCATAAGCAAAGAGGCCTCTGAGAACGTTCTGTGAGGTTTGGTCTTGGCTTTTGAACTATAATTGCTGCATTCCAAGTTGCTCTGTGGGAGTGGATTGATCATATCACTCGTGTTTGACATTTACGTCAGATGTTTTTTTTTTTTTTTACATGTAGACATTTGCTAGGTTTCAGAATCTCATATAGTTTACTTAATATACATGTTTGCATCATCCAGAAGTGTGGAAAGAAGAACGAAAGAAAAACAATTTGTTATCACACCGTGTTCTGGTCATGTCATTCTGGGCGTCATTGCTTTATTCCTATTCTGATGTCCTTCTACTTGTCAATGCCAGACAAGGTAGGAGGCATTCAGTCTGAATAACAATAGCGCACAAAACAACAATAACATGTGAGAGCATAATATTGTATTGACCTCTTGTGAACCTTATTATCCACCCTTTCTATCCAGCCTTCCCTCTCAAAACTGCCTGTGGTGAATATTTAAGCAAGACGCTCCGAGAGGCAGTAGGTTGCAGTGATTTTTAGGACAGCTAAGGGCCGTTGTTAGGCACGATGCGTAGCGGATAACTAAAAATGAGCAGAGATGGTTGGTTCAGTCCAGTGGCGCTGCTATAAAATTTGGGCCCTATGACAGACAATAATTCTGGGACCCCCCGATAATATATAGTATTATCAGGGAGCCCTCTGGAATCGTCCTACCCCCAAGCAGCGCCCCTGGTTTGGTCTACCCAGGTGAATACCAGGGGGTAAATCTATTTACTGCACACATGATTAAACACTGCCATCCTCATGGTCAGCATCAACAAATCCACAACAAATCCATTGAAAATCGGCTGCAGATGACATTGGTTTGAATGTGGCTCCCGGTTTGTTTGACTGCGGTATTGTTTGAGACACATCAACTGAAAACAAAGATAAAAAATCACACCATCCAATCCCATACCATCTGAATCCTCCGGGCTCTGAAGAAGGATAGGCACTGCTCTTTACTCATGGCCTGCCTTCACCCGGGCCTTCATGAGCCGATTAACAATAACCGTTGGTTTAGAAATAAACACCATCTGGAGGACAGCCACGGCCCTCTGCTGACATAATTAGATGTTGCGATGACATCTCTGTCACTTAGACGGCTGAGTGGTGAAATTTCCTCTACAGGAGTGTCATGTTTTTATATAACATCTCTGGCTGAAAACCCCATTTTACAGGTCAACCGTTACTATCAAAAGCTATTTTACAGTTGCAGGTGACAGCTTGATTAGATCAGAATATAGAATACAGGTTCTGTGCATATTGCAGATTACCGTTAAATAGAAGTAAAATTTCATTTGAATGCATAGTGAGTTCTTGGACCAGACAAGGAAGCGAGGATTTTAAACAGTGCTCAGGCAGGTCTGGCTTTCTTAGGGGAGTATTACTACATTTTTCCTTTGTAGACTATTGCCTGGATTGAGTGAGAACTATGTTTCTTAAACTTTGCCTAGGCTTTGGTTGAAGTTGCTGTGTTCATGATTCTTTTGTGACTGCTGGCAAGGTGGTTTTACATTCTGATGGCTATTGACAAAATCTCCAAACCAAGAATAATTTGCATGAAGGACAGGCATTATACTTGTAAAACAACAAGGTAGTGCAGCACTAGAAACGAGGCAAAGTATTGTGTGAGTTGGCAGAGAGCCCCCTACTAGGCCACATTGTCAGTGACATCATGTCAGTTCAGGGGAGTACAGAACTACACATCCCACCCAAGATGCACTTAAGCTGTCCCAAAAAATAATTAATGAAGTTTGTCAAAGTGTTCCAGAGGCCCTCCAACCATTCCTTTCATTAAATATCATTAAAGTTGTAGGCTATGCCAATCAACATGGCAGAGGGTTAACAATAGGCTTGGGTATCGAATATCGAGTATTGGTTGGAACCGGGACTATCTTTGCGATTTTCCCGGAATCGTTCAAAAGTTTAAATTTCGATTCCTACTTTCGATTCCCAGTCTGCCGACAGGAAGAAGAAACGTCTGAACACCAACGAAGAAGCGCATAGTTAATAGAATTAAAATTCATGGAGAAGGTCAGACTATTTCATTCAGAAAGCAGGGTTCCCGAGGATCCTTAAAAAGTCTTAAATAGGCTACAACTGAATTTTCGAAAGAGAGGTATTAAATGTGCGTATGGGACCGCCAGCGAGTGCAAGAGAGCGAGTGATGTCTCCATCCAGTTTCGTGTATTTAAAACGCAATTGTATACGTGATAGGCTATTAGGCTACGGGAGGAAGTGTAGTGGTTGCAGAGTGAAGATGTTTTTCACGGGTTTGGTTAAAGGTGTGAAAACGGTAATAATACAGTAGGCCTATGTACAAAATAATATGCCTGGCGTTTTCGTGGTGTAGCTGAGGCCTGAGAGATAGACAGGGTAGCCTACGTGGAATGAGGGAGCCTACGGTAGAATGAGCGGGAGAAAGAGTTGGTAAGCCAGTTAGCGATAGGTTGGCCATATGTTCGAATTTAGGCCGGACATATGGATTTTAAAAGCCCTGTCCGGCGTCCGGCGCAGCCTCAAGCCGGACGTTTATTTGTTCTCCTTTTTGGAGTTGCGCTTGGCATCTAAAGTCTTTGCTCGGACGCAGCATCGTTTCACAAACTATGGACGCGAAGACTGCTGGTGAAATTATGTGCAGTGCTTCGCAATCAGGAGGAAATACTGTATACCGGTATGTTAAGTTGATCTGTTTGCATCTTTCCAGCGTGTGTTGCTGGCCTAGCCTAGGGAAGAAAATATCTGTCTTAAGTTATAATAGCCTACCTGTAATATCTGCCAGCAGCTTGCTTGCCAGCGTTTCCCAGTAGGCTAGGCCTACTTAGCAAAAGTTGTGAAATATAACCGCATATGCTTTGAATGTCGGCGACTGCTACATAAAAATACGTGCGTTCATAACGTGCGTGCTTGAGATGAAACCAGCAGTTTTCAGCAGGATCATGCGAAGAGGACCTGTCTCTTAATTAATTTAAAACAAGTCAATGGTTTTACAATGTTTCAGTCAAGCTTTGGTTGGTTTAGATACAACTGGTATGCAAAATGTAAAGTAGTGGATTAACTTTAATTTGCTGTGCTGCATATGGACAATAGATGCACATAGTAAATTATATAAAGTAGGCTTATTAAAATATGTAAATAGCTTAGTTAACTTTGAAAAAAATATTTAAGGGAATCCAGTCCAGTGCACATGTCTTTGGCAAGTAGCCCTAGGCTACTACAGACACAGGTGAAGAACAGCCTCAGCAGTAAGCAAAACCAAATATGTACAGTACAGCCAGCTTCAAAAGCAAGCAGTCCAGACCCTAAAATTGGGCATTTATAGCTGTGAAGGTAATTCACACACAATTATTTTCTTTCGCCAAAATATTTTTGGTAACTTCTGTAGACATCCAAAATGGGGTGGGGGTTAAAATTAGTAGGAAAAAAAAACTATTGCATTAAACAGTCTTATATATCTTTTTGCCGTGGTATAGTCTTAATTTTCATTTAGATGTCTTGAAAAGGTCTTTAAAAGTCTTTAAATTTGCACTTGGAAAATGTGCAGATACCCTGAGAAAGACCGTTGGTTAGCTAGCTCATTTAAAATATCCTAAACTTTTTTTGACCCTGCCTTTAAAAAAAATCGGAATCGAGAATCGTTAGGAACCGGAATCGAAATAAGAAATCGGAATTGGAATCGGAATCGTTCAAATTGAAACGATACCCAACCCTAGTTAACAATCATTAAGTACTTCGTTCGCTGTGGTGTCTTTAATGCTCATGACCCGTGACAATGAAGAGAACCTCTTGGAGATGTGACACTGTTTCATGGAGACCAAATTAAAGATGTGCTCAATTTGCATTCATTACCACACACTAAGAAAAGCAGCCGTATGCATTCCCCAAAGTAAACAAATATTAAACTAGATGTACCGCGTAGCGGTACAAAATATGACCGCCGCTCAGTCCTGCACATCCATTCCGCGAAAATAAATCATATTAATGAATTTGTCTCCATCTTCTACTCCATTCCTCACTCTTGAAACTTTTGTGTATGCTTGTTTGAAATGTGTGTTTGCACACATTCCGCACACAAAGTAGCCTACTGGCGCTGCAAAGGTGAATAGATTTGTTTCTGGGCCAAAAAATCTGTAACATTGTTATAAAACCTTTAAAATCTCTAAACAATCACAAGTAGGGCAGTTCATCACAGTCCATCCATTGCAACTGGACTGATGAAAGGTACACCTGTAGGCTACATTGTATTTGGGAAAAGCAGAAGGTAGCAGCATAATGTATTTATTTATTTATTATTAAACAAAACAATCCCTGTCAGTTCCATGCAGTTTTCAACAGCTATCAAGAAGAGAGGTCATGTCATGGATTTTTGTGAATGTTTCTTCTTCTACATATGCATAAGTTTAGTCATCTAGTTCAAATGATATTCAGCTTTATTGTCAATGCACAAATGAAATACCAGTAGTCTAAAACAAAATGCCGTTTTTCCCAGTGGTGCAAATAACTGACATGTCCAAAGGGCCTTCATGAAATGCGTTGCGAGACTGTTCATACACATTTTAACGGGCAAAGTTGAAGAGCTACTCTCCGTTATTGTTTGTGCAAATAATATGCTGATTCATGTTCCCTTGCATTTTGCAACCATGAGGTCAATGGTTAAGCTCAATCTTTTGACGCAATCTTTTGATTTTCACCCAGCCTAGTCCATGGTAGGCGCCCGATAGAAATATTGTTTAATTTTGCGATTGAGATATCCACGCACTGGCGCCCCCCCTGCGACGTGTTCGCCCCCCGGTTTTAGAGCTATTCTAAATGCAAAAATGCATAGAGGGAGTTATGACAAAACCGTGACTGTTAACAAACTATAAGCTATATAAGGTAGGCCCTATGCTAGGCCTATTACACAACACAAATTGTCGCTAGGCTATGCTGGCGACCCAAATAAAATCTCCGTTGGAACCAATGGCTTACACCTTACAGTATCAAGCTGCCACCTCTTGGCGAAAAAGTTAATAGTTTTGCATATCAGTAGTAATACATTTCACGTAGCTGTGAATCACGGAAAGGGCGAATGAAGTGGACACTTCTAAACGGAACCCAACCCACTGTACAGTAGCTCAAGGTCTGTGGCTAAAGCAGCCATAATGAAAGCGTTATCATTGTTTGGATACTTCACACACACGTGTTTTTTAATCGCATAGACTACAACTACCAAGCTGGAATCAAAGCACATCGACTCCCCTCTCACACCCTAAACAAGCACTTCGAACAAACAAAAAGCGCCTCAGTCTCACGGAATAGCCATAGGCAAAACTGTATCTGACCCTTGTAACGTTGGTACTAAATCATTCATCGCAAAGAATGATTTTTGTAGCACGTGCAACAAATATGTGTAGGTACAGCCCTGCCCTGAATACATCTCAACGTGCGCTCTAAAACATCTGGTTTAAATGGAGATTGTAGATCATCACGGGATCATAGACAGGTTATCTTTCAGGTAGCCTATATATTTTCCATTAAAAAACCATCACGTAGCGAACGTGTTGTGGCTAACTCACTTAGCTCCTGTTAGTAGCCTAGGTTATGGTCATAAGCAAATGAGATGACAGTCGAAAGATACAATTAGTGCTGTTATCGATTTGCTTGGTAGCTTATAAACGCATTTATGGTTTTCTACAAATACATCAATAATCAAATTGGCCTCCATCACTCAACCATGCTAACGGTAACATTATTTTACCTACGTTCTGCTATTGATAGGATTAACGTAGCCTACCTGCAGTAAAAAACAAGCATGTCCGATAAACATTCTCAGATTTATTTCGGCTTCAAGAGGAAATGGGAATTACATGTCATGCAGAAATCATCCTACCCTTAGACGTTCTCTGCGGTAAACTACTGTAGCCTACAGTCTTGTCCTTGTAGGAAGCATAGTGTCTTTCCAACCCATTTAAGATTAACTTCCAACAAAATTACGTCTCACTGCAACGATGCGCCATCTAGTGGACAAACGACTACTTATCGCCAATACTGGAAATGCAGCCATGATGATGATGATGAATATTTATTTTGGCTTTCTTTTAATCCTACTGAATTTGTAATTATGTATCGGCCGTTCTAATACCGATAGTATGTGGGTGCCTGTGTGTGTGTGTGCATGTGTATATGTGTGCACCACCATCTACAGGCCAATGAGTGTAGAGTCACTAAATGTACACATAACTTAATTTTTTAGACCCCCCCATGGATGAAATTCTACGAAACTTGGCATACCCCCAGAGAATGTCAGGTTAATCATACACATAAAATTTGGTGCAGTTCTGAACGTCTTTACTGAAGAGAGGGGCGATTAAAGCAGAATGATATTGCATTTTCATTTTTTACCGGGGGGGTGCAAATCACAAATGAGTGATTATGGGCTAAGTTGATGTGGGCCCTTGAGACCAACATACCATAAAAATGTCTTCATCCTCGGTGCCACGGTTCAGGTAGTTATTTAGGAAAAACTGCATTTTTTGGGTTTCGGGGGGCCCAGCGCGGAGGGGGAGTGGCCCCCGGGGACCAAACGAAATTTTTCCGTAAAAGTCTAGTGGGGCTACATACCCACCAAATTTCATGTGGCCTGGTGTTTCGGTGCCCCGGGTATCGTTGACCAAAATTTCAGGAAGTAGATGACGGGAAAAAAAAAAAAAAAAAAAAAAAAAAACTTTGACAATCCCTATATGACCGCTTCGCTAGCTTCGCTAGCGGCGGTCATAATAAGACCTGAATTACAGGACATACTGTGTCCTGGAATGCAACTATTATGCGAGCAGAAATAGGCTGCTTTGCTCAGTTCAGTGTTTACGCTTAGTGGATGCATTTTAAGAATTGTGATGACTTTTCCTGACCAGTTTCACGAAATTGAGAAGTAGATAATTGCTGTTTTCCCTATTCAGTGTAATTTCATATTTAATCATTGTTGTGTTAACATCAGGGTTTGTTGGTCTCTTATTACCAAATAATTATTAAATGACTTGCAAGCTGACTATAATTAGACTATTGATGGATCTCTTTTAAGAATCCAAGGTCATTTTCTCTCAATAGCTTCAATGTGTCAAAAGATATAGGCCTACTATTATGCATTAACAAATATTACAAAAGACAATGAGTATGAAGCTGTTCTGTTCAGTGAGTAAACTTCACACTGTGATCCCTAAAGAGACAGGCTGCCACCTACTCTTCACCCATATGATTCAGACCTCTTGTGAGAACACTTGCCTGTTTTGCCTGCAGGCATCAGGTTTAATCCCAGTGCAGAACTGGTTACTCTCACACACACCCATAAAGCATGTAACCAGTATAAAATAGAAGTCCAGTGTGAAAAAAGGTTATCCAACATGGTGTTGGGGTATACCTTAATACACGTACCGGCGTTACATATTGAGAATACAAATTATGAGTAACTGTATTCCGTTACAGTTACAATTTAAATAGTTGGTATTTAGAATAGGCTACATAGTCCATGAGCCAGGACCTCAAAATATGGAAACCGTTACTGAAAAAGTGGCAAAGGCTACCATGCCTTTTCTGAAAGCCTGGAATCTCAGCTTTTCAATGATGTATGATGGCCATCTGACAAGAGTAGCTGTTTTGAGTTATTACACATAATGTAAACTAAGGTTGAGAAAATAATGCGTATAAATCAAGCAGAACACTGACATAGCTGAAAATCTATATTGGGCATATTGGAATATTTTATTTTGTTATGTTTGGTATCATTTTAAAGGGGAGACTCTGAGCTTTCATTTAAATCCTGTTGTGAACTTTTTGGATAAGTACAGCCAACCCTGGAGCTCTTCAAACTTTTAATGACACACATTTTTCTGCCATTTCCGCCTAAGTCATCCTTTGTCTTTTAATCCTGTGGCACCAGGGAGCATCAGAGAAACAAAATCCAAACACTGAAATACTGGCATGACCCTAAGGATTCAGAAAATGTATAATTTACCCATATTATCTGATTTGGATGGGGTGATTTTCAGTCTTATATCAGACATGGCGTTTGAGAAAATAATGTGTATAAATTAAGCAGAACACTGACATAGCTGAAAATCTAAAAACGGTATAACAAATAACAAATGAGACATGGATTCCTATGTTTTAAGGTGTGGTAAACCCAATTATGGCATTGCCATCAAGGGAGTAGTTGGTCTCAGCTTTGGTGGGTACACATCCACAACTCCTGTTGTCACGATACCAACATTATTGTTTCAATACCAATAGCAGGTGAAGAATCTCGATTTCGATACTATTGCGATTTTTTAAAATTTGATTTGGTTTGTGTGATTTGTGAGATCATTCACATCAGTGGCAATCATAGAATTTGATTGACCCTCCACACACACACACACACACACACATTGAAAGTGATGGTTGTCATAGGTTTCTTTTTCATATTTGGAATTCATATAAACTATACATTTATATTGATAATTATGTATAGTAGTTTATGATATGCATGATTACTAATAGCTAAACATATTTAGTAACTTGATTACATCATATTGATATTTAAATTACATTCATAAATACATTAGCCTATATAAACAGAATTTAGGAACAGGAAAATGTCTCGGATCCATTGTTTATTTCTACTGCAAGATTGGTAGCCCAATTAGCCTAACAGTCAGTGATGGTGACTTATAGCCTATATGACTGTCTGTGCGGCACACCCTTATTCAACATGACTCCTAACTTTGGTTGAAAGATTACAGAAGCTAGGTTCGCTGTGACAATATCCTGGGTAATATCCTAACAGCTAATGCTATTTTACACAGTAAAATCTGAATTTGAAAGCCTGGTCACCAGTTGCCAGTTTGTATGGCTAATTATTTTGCCTAGACTGCAATGAAAAAGCTTTGTATTTTGGGTGGCATAGCTGATCTACAAACCACAAAAAGGGGCAAACATGTACATGCTGAAGGGCAAAGGGAATATCACAATGTTTTACTCTGGCCTTTTATGGGATAGGCTATGTATTGGCAGACAGCTCTAACTTACCGTTGTCGTTGACACACCCGCTCGCTTGACTGCCGGTGCAAACAAGTACAGTAGCCTGACACTCTCCGTGCGTGTAGGCCTACTGTAGCGTGCATGTCAGATAACCCTTCCCCCTCCCCCTCGGTTTTTCAGCAAATCATATGACGACGTTTCTTGTAGCCTACTGTTAGCGTCCCACCCTAAATCTACGCCCATGATTGCCATTACTGTAAAAGGTCAAGGTCATGACCTTTAGGCATGGTCAATGACATTTTATGACATTTTCGCACAGATTGCATTATTCAAGGCCATGTCATTGACCATGCCTAAAGGTCATGACTTTGACCTTTTACAGTAATGGCAATGTCATACTTGGGCTTACCACACATTAAAACATAGGAATTCATTGCTCCTATGTTAATTATCATAAATTAAGTATTTGTACACACAGTTATAAATGTCTGTTCATAGTAAATAAGCCTATATCTAAAATATGTTTATACATTATTTTTAATACTAATATGTTTATACATTATTGTTAATAGGAATATTTACAACTTTTGAGAATATTTAAGTAAAAAGAACATTATTTACATTATTTAATTTGTAATTCCAGACATATTGGAAATTGTAAATGTTTACCAATTTGCAACTTATCTGTGGAATAAGGTCCAGATATTATAGTGACTGGAGCGGTGAGATGTATTTTGTGTTATTGTTCACTACACAGTCAACTAGACATGCTTTTTTCATCATTGCTGTTTGGGATTTTGGGAAAGATAAAAGCACATTGTTGGCTCTTCCACCAATGTAGTGTCAGGATTAGCTACAGTATAATGCAGCAGGGAGGAGAACAACATTGATAAGTATGGCGGATAGAGGCACCCATTATGGCCCTATGGCTACAGTTTTAGTACTTCACAGGCCCAAATTCAAGGGCAAAAGGGGTGACCTTTCTCTCCTCTCACTATAAATGGTGTAAGAAGTGGGCAGGCATGCTATGGAGCCATCCAATGCATGCCCAGGGTGTGCCTGTAGTATAAACCACACCGGGGACCCCTAGGTTAGGTTGATCCTTGTGTGTGGGACCCCAGATATGGATGAGCCATGACTTTACAGTGCAGGAGAAGTGTATCAGGGGGATATGTGAAGGATACCAATGTCTCTCTGTGTGTACGGCATGGATTTGCACGCTTTCTAAAGGGGAGGGCTCTGTGACTGTGTGGTCTCAGTGCAGTTGAACATGTCCTCTGACTGCGATAGAACCCTATGAATATGGGAAATGAAAGTCATCATAATGAAACATTGTCATCTAAATGATGACTTTATTTTACTTAAACTTTGGTTTTGATCAAAACAATTATTTTATGTCCCTACAGGAAGGTTATTTATCTTCCAAGGCGGACTACACTGTGACAATAATTACCATGATATCACTTTATAGCCCAAAATAGTTGAATTTGTATAGGTATAAAACTAGATATATCAGAGCATAACTAGGTCAAGCTTAATTAAGTTTTTAAAGAAAAAATGGATTTTACAGCATTTTCCACCGTTGCGCATTGTTGCCATATACCCCCCCAACTACCCCCCCCTTTTTTTTACCAACTACACCCCCCCCCCCCCATCCGCCTTTTAAAAATGTTTTAACTTTAAAATATTCTTGTGAGTAGGCCTAGCATATTTTAACATGCGTTTTTCATTACCCGATCACGTTAATTTTGAGAGCGCTGGTAGGCTATACAGTATAGTGTTTACATTTCCAGGTCATTTGCGTTCCACCTGTCATATGTCTGTGCCCCTCACTTTTGGGTTGAGGCCATCTAAAATCTCACAGGCACACCTAACTATAATTTCTGGCTACGCCCCTGCTCCAACCTGAAGAAGAATCTTAAAGTATTTTTTTTAATAGCCAGGGGTAGTCGTCTGCTGTAGTTTTACTGCTCACCTTTCTATTTTACAATTGTATCAGGTGCATATAGTTGACATGCGATTTTACACTCTCCTATGTGGGCCTAACACAGCCAGTTGGAACAGAGGAACACACCAGAATATAGGCCAGTCTGTTTTTGCTCAGACTGCACTCGCATTCACGTACATCAGTACATACACACAAACACACATAAGTAGATACATGTATATAGATAGATAGATAGATGGATAGATAGATAGAGAGAGATAGATAGATAGATAGATAGATAGATAGATAGATAGATAGATAGATAGATAGATAGATAGATAGATAGACAGACAGACTCCTGCCTGCACAAGAACAAAGAAGCATTCTGCATGAGAAGGAGAATAAATGTGCATACTGAATATGCTTGAACATGAGTAGTGCAGCACAGCTCAGCTCAGCTCTTCTTCTTCAGCTCCTGCTCCGTCCCTCAGGACACACACACACACACACACACACACACACACACACACACACACACACACACACACACACACACACACACACACACACACACACACACATCATTAGGGTTCAAACACAATCAATATGTATTACACGGATTCTAATTAACCCAAGAAAGTGAAGTGCATGATTAAGGGGACACAATTAGCGTTGGCCATCCCTAAAGTCTGTGACACACACAGAATATGATGAGGATGATGCGGCACATGATGGTTAAGATGACACCAGGTGTGGGTTGTAAAACCGTCTAGCAGAAAGGGAGTCACATTTGCATCATAAAAGGGCCTCAGCACCACACATGAAAGGACCCCTCTACAGTTTGTCAACATTATCTCTGCCCATCATATCGCCAGCACCATCGCCAGCATTATTTCTGCCCATCATATCGCCTTGTCAGATGTAAGTCACTTTGAATGAAGTGTCTCCTAAATGGCCATAACCAAGAAAGTGGGGGTATTTCAGATATACCGGTAGGCCTAACCTATCTCTATATCACAAGTATGTCTTGTGTATGTATGTATGAACAAGTATGAACAAAGTGAACCTGTACAAATAAAAGCACATCAGGCAATAAAACAAATATAACAGGTAATGTGCAAAGTGTTAGCTTATTTTAAACCCTTAATGTAGAATACCATCCTATTGAATACTAGAATACCATCCTATATTGCACTAATTCTATACTTATTCTTATATCACCATAACAATGTGAGGAGCACAGTACTGCCAGACCACATTCATTGTTGTCTGGAAGCACTCAATTCTGTTGGTTTGATGAGTATATATATTTGCATATATATAAGACTGGATTAAGTCCTCATGAACATTGACAGTAGTGCAGCGTTAGATAATAGAGGACACGTATACAGTATACAGTATACAAATCAAGCTCACTATGCCAAGTAAGGAGATGAGCATCCTGTCCCTTGAAAAAGTCCTGTGTGACATTCTGCTAAGATTTCCATGACCTCATCCACATAGTGAACCTTCTTACAAAATAGATCCAAATGCAGCATTCGCCTGTAACATCTCAGGCAGGAGGCATGTTTTGGCTGTCAGTTTTCAAATGGATGTACTTGCGTTTGTATTTAACTGAAATACTCCAGCATTCACTAACAACACTGAGAAGAAACAACTATACTACCTATTAGTTCTGATCATTAATTTGTTCATAAAAATATTTTGTTATGCTGGAGCAACTCTCTCCCTCAAAGTGAACCTGATTGCACTTTTGAGTTTTCCTGGGTCAAAGCTATTACATTACTGAATAAAAATTCACCACTGAATTTTAATCAATTAAAACAACAGATAGGCTAATATAGAACCCATTCACGTGTTTCATGATTACTCCTATCTGACAGGCTTGACTTCTACTTAATCATTTTGATTAGTGCATTAAAATTGTGGCAGTGCAGCAAACTATTCATGAAGCCATTGCTAACCACAACAACTTAAACAGTTTTTTAAAAACCTTTCATCAACGGAATTCTATTCCTTAAATGCCGGTTTTTGGAATTACTCACCGTCTCCATAACCCAGAAACTGGCAGGGAAAAGTGCCGCCATTTTTTCCCACGGTGTCCTATGGGAGTGTGACCAGTCTATTTTCTCTACTGCTCTGGTAAATACCTCTCATGGCTTGTTTCCTTCCCCCTGGGCATTGTGCATGTGGATTTGTTTCCAAACTGGCAAAAATAATGACTGACAAGATTATGATACATGATTTCATCCAAATAGGCTATTTCACAATTGCCATAAAGCAATTCATGCCTTTAAGACACTCAGCCCATGATGCAAATGAGGTTTTGTAGGTTGTAGGTTAATTTTGTATATGTGGAAAGATGACTGTCAAAAGCTTATTATTATAATAGAGATATGGATAAGGAGTAAAATCTGTTTTCACTGGATGGCTTCCCTTTGAAAGGCAAACACACCTCTAAGTTTCTCCTTAGGTCTCTTCTCTTTTATACTCCAACAGTGATGCTTTTACCTTGGTTCATCTATTCTACTTTTGTGGCTAATCTCTCCACCATATATGTATCGCTCCTCTCAGGGGCTGCATGATTAGCCCAGCTGTTCAAAGGTCAGCCTGTGTGTCTATACAGGGATGCAGCGCTTCCTTGTCTTCTTTCTTCCGTCTCTTCCTTTCTTTATCTCCTTCTTGTTTGACACCTCAGATTAAACACTCCGCAGGCACACAGTATGAATCTCAGTGGCTGATGCTGAGCTGCATGGTGGTACCCCTCACATTCTCACATCGCCCGAGTGAGTGACACCTTGGGAACAGGTGTAGATTTTCTGGGTGGTCTGGAGGTTTTGCCTCACTATTAAAACCCTCTGTCTTTATAAAAAAAACTGGAAGCAAGTGCAGAGCTTTTGAGGCACGTATAAATGTGTTTGATCCCAAGCTGAGCTTTATATCAGGTCTGCTGTCTGCTGTAATTAACGCTACTGCTCACCTGGGTACCTGTCAAGAGGAAAGATGAATTACTTCATGATTATATTGATACCTCTACAATTATTATGCTATGCCATACTTGTGAAAATACTTCAAGAATATATCACACTGACTGACTACTAGATGTGATAGTTACCTAGATGTACTCTGAAAGCATTGATGCAATTTAAGTGCTTAATTATTAGGACTTTATTTAGACTTAGACATGTTTTCTTTTTTCTTTTGTTTTTTTACTATTTATGGAGCCTGCAATAATTTCACAGGGAGTTTGCCATACTTAGTTTGATTGGACAAAACATTCAGGTTACTCATCATGTTTATTACATTATTATTATTAAAAATGTATTTTCTGAGTCATATGTTCTTCAGTCCTCAGCTACTCAAACCTTTTGAATGAGAACCACCACAGAATGAGAACCACTACATCAAAAATGCAGTAAATGAGAACATTAGTACTGAACCGTTTTTAGCCACTGTCCTCAGCCTCCTTTATGATATAAAGCTCTGATGACAAATCATAATTGGCTTAATGGATTAGGAAAGGACGTCATCTCCAAAACATTTGTGGTTTAGAATTGATTTTCTCTAGCTTGGACAATGTGTGAGATTTTCGTAGAAATTAATTGAAGTATGCATGACTTGTGATTACTTGTTAAACTCAACAACATTAGATGATTAGATTTCCTGTTGTCACTAATGGTGTCTTAGAAAAAAAACCAACACCAGTTAGACCTTCTAGTCTAGAACTATATAATGTTGAAGGGTTGAAGGGTTGAAGCACCCTGTCAACTGTACATACATAAAAGACCTCTGTACATTGCTAAACACTGGGTTTACACTCTTCCCTGCGAGGACAGAAGAAGAACGCTGATTTCAAGTGGGAGGTGAGTGCCAATGACATCATTTATTTTTACTTTCTCCCAGTTCACCTAATCCTCTCACCAGCTCACCTTGAGCCAGGAAACTCACATCTAAGCTGGGTCAATGGAAAATAATTCCCCCAGCAGTGGAAATCCATAAATAACACAAAGTAAGATGGTCATTAACCTTCCCTGAACACTTTCATTACTACTACCCCTCTGCTTTCCTCAAACAAAAGAACAATCTGTCTTCATACCAAGACAATTTCTTCAGTGTTATTATTCTCTACACAGTAGATACGAAGTTGCTGTTATTTCCATTACAAATATGTAACACCCCTTTCACAAGTTCACTCATAAGAATGCTTGACATAGAGTGCTTACTATAAAGGCTTATGTTGTTATCATAATCGTTGGAATTGTAATAATTGACGATTCATTGATTACTTGACACACCCCCAGAACCTAGTTGAATTCCTTCTATTACAGCTCTTTGTACACAATTCCTTTAGAATTTGTCCGAAACTCCCACCTGTAATTGCCTGCTGGGAGCATGCACGAAGGATAATGACTGACATACCACCTGGGTGACTGAGAAATGGACCTGCAAGAGAGATCTATAAGGCAGCACATCAAGTACATTCCTCCAACCACATGTGGAATGATGGTAGGAGAGTCGCTCAAAAAACACATACTATGGTGATACATGTTTCATTCTGTTTCATTGTTACAGTGATAAATGTCAATGTTATACGGTAGATCACTGTGCAGAGATTGGTTGACATTGTTAAAGAGAGCCTGCAACCAACTGTTAACGCCATGGCAGGTGCATACCCTTGAGTAAAGATCACATTTTCTGTTTCCTTTCTGGACTAAAAAATAAATAAAAAAAATGATATGGCATGCACTTGTGACACGCACATTTCCATTTGTCACACAATCCTGAAAATACCCCCCACAGTATTGGCTGTCTTCCCCAGCTACATTGGTCTTACCTCTCCGCTATATGTTGCTGTATGAAGGGGGAAGACAGTGTCCTGTTGCTTTTCAGCAGTGCACAGCCGTTCACAATGTGGCTGTGCAAGGCTCAGAGGAAGCGGAGCTGACAAAGAGATGGTGTTCAGAGGCACTGTGTGTGCTCCACTAGTTCAGCCTCTCTCATGTGTCATCTCAAACACAAAGTGGGCTTGCAGTCAACAAGTGGATGCTCTCCCCCATTTTCCCTGTATCTCTCTCTCTCTCTCTCTCTCACACACACACACACATACACACAACAAATGTACCACAGTTCTTTGGGTACTGTTTGAGATTGTGAAAAACGTTTTTGGATTCAATTTGTTTAGCCTGGACCAACAGCTAATGCATTGCATACTGCTCTCAGAGACAGACAATCAAAAGTGTTAAGACACAAATAGGCTAGCTAAATGCAGCTTCAGTTCTTCTGTGCGAAAAGGTCCCAGTCATATGGTTACAGTAACGGCATGTGAGAAAGCACACGGTGAACACAGAAAGGCCTCCGAGATGGACCTTGTTGTCACCATTTCAGAAAAATGAAGGTCAGTCCTTTTGGCTGTGTGAAAAGAAACACTGTCACTGAAGGCCATACTCATAGTCAGTCACCTTTCCATTTTTATCTTGCCTTTTCTGCCTGATTTTGTTACTTTTGCTCTCTAAGATTGCCCATCCACTAATTCATAGCAACACAGGATCCATTGCTTGCCCTCAGCAACTTGTTTGAGCAGGAGTGCTGAGGGCGGGGGTGGGAATGGTGCACTGCCCCCCCCCCCCCCCTAATATTTTCATGATTGGCAGGGTGTAAATATTTTTTTTTCATAGGGCCTACAATTGCACCCCAGCGTTGGTCAGGAGGATTGACAAGGATGTGGACAAAATTAGTTTACCATTTAAGTGGAGCCATGGCCAATGCGCAGTTCTAGAAAATGTGTCAGGAAAATGTATTTCTGCAGACATTAGCTTGAAGATGTTGTGTGAAATCACATTTGAGTGCACACAGAGGCATTAAAATGTCATCTATGGATATTCAGACATTTTAACCTTTTTTCTCATCGTCCTTTCCTCATCAAACTGCTTCAGATGAAGTGCTCTGGTTTGAAGTCTTCAAATGCAATTCGTAGGCCTAATGAAGTACCTGTACTTCATTGCTGTACTTCACTCTGTA
Source organism: Alosa pseudoharengus (assembly GCF_046254945.1). NCBI lineage: Eukaryota > Metazoa > Chordata > Actinopteri > Clupeiformes > Clupeidae > Alosa > Alosa pseudoharengus. The sequence goes on along the minus strand of NW_027468620.1, from coordinate 27,162,161 downwards.
GAGTGAAACGCATACTGATTAGTAGCCTAACTGTGTGAACGTGAAAAATAATTCCCCAGCCTTAACACCTAAGCCCATGTGTTGCAACAGGAGTAGCATGTAATCATCTGAAATGATATTAGTTTATCTATATTATTTAGATTAGATAATATTATTAGATTAGATTCGAATTGTATACATAATGTAGCTACTTTTGTTGAAATACTACATTTCTCAGCCTACTCTGTTCCTTGAACGTCGTGTAGACCTACCTACCGTGCGAGTCCGTGGTTAACCCAAGCTTCTAACGAGGCTGCTGTGACGGCAGCGTGGTTTTAGCGCCTCCTATTGGTCGCCTATTTACCGATCCAGTGCCATGCAGTTGCAGAACTGTAATTGCAGAAACTGCAGTTCTGATATTTCAGTGTCAATACTGTCTTCATAATAGTGCAATACTAAATTTCAACTTTTAAATTCATCAGTCAAAGTGTTTTGCTATGACATTCCAAGACAGAACGGCAGTAGGCCTATTGCAGTCTCAATGAATGGTAGCATTCTTGCAACATTCATTCAATGCATGGAAATGAACTTTCTTAGGCTACACCACTCTTATGTCAAGATAAGTATTTCAGAACCACACTGTAGCCTAACTTGAACAAATAGCCTAGAGCTGGTAGGCTATAGACATTACCTGAATGCCATCTATGAAACATAGCCTAGCCTAGGTGTTTGTTTATGAAGATTAATGCAACCATATGCCATGCAACAGCTAAGATTCAACTGGACAAAAATGGACCTGAGAGCACTAGGCCTAAATGCAGAGCTCCATTTTTTTTTCAGGCTTGCTTTACTTTGACCCAAGTCACCACTGATGAATTAGAAGTTAAACCTGGTATTAAGGACCATAAGAAGGACCTTAGGCTTGAGTAATGATGATTGTCCAACCATTTTGGAAATGGCTATATGTAAAAAAAATAGATTGTCCGATCATTATTTACAAGAATACATTTCCCTTGTGTTACTTTTGTGTTAAAATGGTCAATGGCACTGGATATTTGAGGTTAAAGGACTATGGGGCTAAATGGTTCCCTATATTGAACCAGGCCTACTGGACTCACATAATTCTCTAGCCTAGGTTTAGGCCTATGGTATTGCAAAATTGTTAGAATACAACCATGTCAATAGATTAGATTTAAACTACCTGTCTGTACAGCTGTAGACTAGAATGACAAGAGATCATTCTCTCTCTTTATCTCTCTCTCTCTCCCCCTCCCTCCCTCTCAAACACACACACACACACACACACACAAGCTCATGAGATGCTCATTACTGCATGGCTATTTTAAATAAAAAGTTAATCTCACAGGTTCTCCAGAAGCTGCCATCATTTGCGCTGTTTCTGCAGCTTTCGGCCGGCGAGCTGACAGTTCTGGCAGGCATGCGCAGTGCGTCTCCACTGGCTCGGTGCTGAAGTTGGGCGGATGGGTGAAAAACACCACCGATGGACATTTCACGGCAGCATGCAAATATAGTGTGTGATACCGAAAATATGAGCGTCAGACACGTTTAATGCCACCACTATAGAAGACTGACACCCAGAATAAAAGGGTAAGAGGATGAATATTCTTTATTGCATTTCAAATATCCCGCTAGCTTGCTAGCGAGCTAGCCACTGCCTTTTTTTCGTCGCGAAGAAAATGAATAAAATTGGACAGAAAAGTGGGGGGTTTGATTTCGACACTTATTTTAAGTGTTGTGGAACATAACTAAAGGAGTGCATTTGGCTTCACCGTAACACGGTCTTTCGGGGAACTCATAGCCTATTGCCTTACCTGCAATGACTTAGTTCAGATGCTTCGAATCTTACAGCTGCAAGAGAGACCAACGCAAAACACCCCAGGCAGCGATGAGAATACGAACAGGATGGTGATGACAGTCGTTAGCTACAACTAAAAAGACCAGTCATATTAATATGGTGCTGTAATTACCGCCACTAGTGCGATGCTATTCGTTTGCATTGTATCTCTTTTCGTAGATCCATGATTATGCCAGGGTTTCAATTATCTGATATTTTTTGAAGGCTACCATTTTCCATGTCAGGTTTGAATAAACGCCCACGGTAAATTCTGCCATGTCTGTCAATGTGCGTTTTTGCCTGTTTCTCGATGTACGTTTTTGTGGTCATTTTGAGATAATCACAATCGACACACTGTGACAGTGTATTCCGTATACGTGCAACGACTGTTTCCCTTCTGAGTCAGAATATGGCCACGGAAGGCATTGATTATTTTTCTTGACTCTATAGACGTCCTCACTTCTCTGAAAAGAGAATCATCTCTGGTTTAAGGTTGCGTTTCTATTTAATGAAAATAATTGGACTATCCAAGGCTACAATAACAGGTAGGCTAAGACAAGAAGCCAAGCACTGAAGAAATCACCGGTAGCAGACATTCAGCCTTTACCGCTACACCACCCGTCTTTTGACATGTGAAACTTTTTTTTTTTTTACATTGCATGTGGCATGTTTGTACCTACATCGATTTGGATTCGACCAGAATGAGCGTTATTACTGTACGTTAACAGTTAAACTGCATCAGGGTTATTTATGGAATCATTTCTGACGGAGATTGTGGGGAACGGCATAGCGGAATGGGAACGAAATGAGCTTCCTCTTGCCAGTCTTTGTCAACGGTGTCATTAGGATTTAATTCTAAATCAGCCCATTCTATTTGCATGATTGTATTAATGAACAATGGTATTATAAAACATATTTTTGCATGATCAAATATGCCTATATTTAAAATAAATTAAGAAATAATGATGTTGTGAAATGTATGAATTCAAGGAAGAAGGGAAAATCTGCTTTTATTAAGATACATGTAACAAATGCAGCTTTTGCGTTTGGGTAGAGTGAGGAAAATAACTCTCAGTGGTGACATCAGCAGTGAGAAGGTTCCAAAAGCTCAAAATCCCAAAGTGAAGGGTGCAAGCCCCTCATCCATGGTGGTGACATTCCAATCATCATCCAGTGCCTTACAGATGTTCCCTCTGATCTTTCAGATGCCCCCTGTGCAAGGCCTCAGCCCTTAACGGTACACCCGGTCCCAGTCCCAGTCCTGGCCGTGGTCCTGAGTCTGGCTGACAGCGTGGTGGTGGGGGAGCTCTGTGGTGTTTCAACCTCTGCCCGCCACTCTTCCTGAACCAAAACCCCTGAGCCTCCACTCCATCCACCCCCCTCACCATAACTGCCCCCTCCCCTCCTTCCTTCTGCTGACACCATCTAAAGGTGATGGTGAGAGTGAGTGAACAAGAAAATAGAGTGGACTCTTCCTCTTTACACCGTGCCTCAGCTCCACCTCTCACCTCAACGCCATGATTTTCCAGTCTGATATCACCAAGGACACACGCTAATTTGCATGGTAAGTTGAGCATTACACTCCAACCCTGTCAGACATAGACATACAGTACACACGCACATACACACACACGTGACGTATGGGATAATGCTGTGTGACTGCTTCACTCTCTCATATGTTGTTGGAGCATGTTTAATTAATTTATTTATTACTTCTTGTTTGTAGTTCCTCTTCAAGTCAGGTCACATCATGTATGTCATCACTGCATGTGATTAGCTTTTTGAGCACCGTCCACTGAAATACAGCACATTTTTTACATAATTTCCAACAACAACAACAAAAAACACACAATAAGATCATTTCATAGCCAGCACAACACAGCATAGTGCACGCTGATGCAAGCCTGATTGACGACTGTGAGTGCCACTTTATTTCCGAGGTCTTGCTTTACCCTGCTGTTGTGGCGGAGATGTGATGAAATCAAACATGTTACATTTTGCCTTTAGGCCTACAGTGTTACCCGGCCCCCCCGCACACCCCCCAGCCTCGCTTGTCCGACAGTCATTGGTCTGCCTGTGTAACATCCCCCTCAGAGCTGCTCTTTGTGAATGATGGTAAGAGGAGGCCTGTGCTGTGCAGCCGACCGTGACTAGTGCTATGCATCACTTGCTCTTGCCCTGGAATGTGTACGATGAAGTACAGAGAGAGAGAGATAAAGAGAGAGAGAGAGAGAGGGAGAGAGATGTAGATAGAGAGAAAAATAGATAGTCAGACAGAGATTTCCTACTTACTAGGCCGAGGCTCTGTTTTGCCCTCAGTGGTGAGTGACCATATAAGTTGGTACCACCACCAATAGGCTACACAAAGTTTAAGGGACTTGCCGCTGTTATTTTACAGACAACATTGTTGCCACTATGTCAACATAACAAGGCCCTTTTCTACTGTAGGTCTTTCCCAATGATTGCTGAATTCAAACACCTGCAAATCTTTAATGCCTCAACATACACTGGAGGAAAAAAACATGGGTTTTACGGTGTGCATCTGCGCCACGTATAGTACCTCAGACAACAATATAGCCTAGGTTTACACATAGCCATGTACAGCTTACTAAAACATAACACACTAGGGCTGAAAGATAGATATACAAAAGGTACTATGCAAAACCTATTGTCAAGCAGTTGCGACCTTCTGAGACAACACAACAAACATGTAGCAACATGAAAAAGCACCACAGGCAGCAGCACAGCAACAAAAAAGGCTAGTTGCTAGTTGCTGATCTTGCCCAATGAGACAACAGTAAGCAAGCAACTATTTCCTAGTCACAGGATGTATTACATAGTGAATATTGACCTCAAGGTTGACTTTCAAAAACAATACTGCAAATCAAATCGCAATCACAATATTTGTCAGAAAAATCACATTTAAATATTCTTCCCAAATCAGGCCTATAACACACACACACACACACACACACACACACGCACACACACACACACACACACATACACATGCACACACACACACACACACACACACACACACACACACACACACACACACACACACACACACACACACACACACAGACACACACACACACATACTGTACTGAGAGAGAAAGAGAGAGGTTTAGCATCTCTAGGTCATGATACTGTATAGTGCTCCTAACTTCTCTGTTCTGTTTTAAAGCAGATTTTGTGACATACTATTTCCTCTTCCATTGTAAGCTGTTACGCAGTTGTTAATACACATACAAATAAAACAAACCCAGTTCAGTTTGATGACTGAATACTGCCTGAATTCTGATGACTGTCACTGTGTGTTTTAGAGAAGTGGTGTAAAACCCTGTACATGGCTTCTGTGTGTAAATACAGTAAGAGAGTGAAAACATGGGGTGGGTTCCTACATCAGTTAATTCAGAGCAGCCACTGCTGCACCAGCTTGTCTGAACATTTGGTCTCAGGAGATGACTAGGGTGGCAATGGGACAGGAATGTAATTAAATGTTTTAGTTGAGGTTAGTTAACTTTAACAGGGTATGTTAAATACACTGAAGAATGGTACTGGATCTGACACATTTCTTAGACGCATCAGTGATTTGGGCAAATAAAAAGCGTATAGTCTGACAAATAAATTGACTTCCCCCGTACATAACATTAGGTTGTATGTTCCCAAACATCGATGCCTTTTTTGTAGATGAAGTTAAAGATTAAATTGACAACCAACATGATGTCATCATCTGCTGTGCCTGGGGTGTGTTTGCAAAACAGCTTTGGGAAAACTTTTGGTTTATTACGGGTTCTTACGAATATAATGAGAGTCCTATTTGCATACCTGTACCCGCTGTCTAGTAAGTTAGAACAATGGTGTTCCTCAGTGGGTTTTGCATTAGTGTCCATGTTTTTCCACTGGCTAACCCTTATTAACTGGCGGTCACAGACATTTTTGCATATTTTGCGTATTTGCTCTGGCTTCCCAGTTACAGTATCAGACAGAAGTGTGGCAGATAGGCAGTTCAGGAATGGCCACGGAATCTTGATGGCATTAGTCTTGAGTAAGAGGAGAGTTATAATGGTGGACAACATTCCAATGCATGTCCAGGTAGGATCACTTTTCATGTGTTTGATGGAGGAGGCAACAGAATAATTTTGAGGAATGTGTGAAGCAGGTTCTGGGATCATTGGGATTTTGTTGTTGTGTGATCGGGTACATTAGGGGAGGGTTGGGTTTTATTATAAAATGTAAACACCATGCAACCGTTTTTTTCAGCCGCTTTGGTTCATTTCTTAGATTAGATTTAAAAATCGCAAAATGATATATAATCGTGTCCTGTGTATGCATTATAATTTAACATGTTTTGGACATTCCTAAATTGCTTTTGCACATTCATGCAAAATATACACAATTGTTTGCTGTTTAGTGTTAAAAGTACTAGGCATCTATTTACCTATACCTTTATAGGCATATTTATTTTTGTGTAAGTCATGACAAGCTAATAGGTTAAATAGTTATCATTATGTGTAAACCATGTGCAATCATATCAGTTCCAGTGACGTGGTATTTGTGGAATGTTTGCTAAATTTGTCATTCAAACCTTCATTGTTTGCATATGATTGATGAATGATTCAATTTGCTCTAATGCAAAAAATGAGTGTAAAACCTCATAGTGGATGCCAAGCCATGCATTAGGGATACATAATATATGTGGTCATTTGATTCAGTCTTTACAAAAACAACAGAATGGAATGGTTTGGTGGACTTAAAAGAATGCTGATTAACTGTCTATTTCACTTCATTATTTCTGAATGATGATACATTCTCTATGATCATCAGGACTGGATTTTTGTGACATGGGTCAATGACGTGACATGCAGATTTCGGTGTCCGAGATCATTCATTTGGTTTAAAATAATTTAAAATGATTCAAGCATAATTTTATTCTATAAAACCTGTATAATTTGAACATATTTTCTGTTTATCATAAAAGCTATATATATGAACCCTCAAAATGTTAGGTGGCGCTACCGTCCGAGCAAATTGACACTATCTGAAAAGTATTAAACAAAGTTTACTAATAGCTCTGAAATTGTTTGGAAAATTTCAAAACTTTTGTCTGGAAATTTGCATATCTGAAATATCAGGGGCGGTGCAACCGCATTTATAGAACGTTTATTTTGAATTGAAGAGAGAAAAGAGTAAACAGGATATTGCCTCATCAAGAGGAGCCCAAGTTACCTTTACTGATGAGTAAAACGTTTGTAAATCTCTCTCAAATATTGATAAAAAAATAGCTACTTTCTCTTCATAGTTGGACTTGTCAGGTTTACATGTCAGGTGGTACAACCAATGTAAAACTCAGAAAAAGTTATTTGCAATCAGGTAAAAAAAAAGATAAACCAAGAAATAGTAGATTCCAGTGAACAAATAGTTGAAAATGTGTTGTACCTAATTATTCTATTAAATAATATACATTTTAAAATGTAAAGTTGAATGTTGGAAAACCAAAATACCCGCCCTCTACAATAAAGTATTCATAAGTTACTTTTAATACCAAGGTCAACTGCAAAAGAGTAATATGTTAAGCATTGTAGACACTCAGATAATAGACCCTTTCAACAATAAAAACAAAAACAATGCTTGAACGTTCTATTTGGTTCCCAATCTACTTCCTCTGCATTAAGATAACATATGGAATGTTAAAACGGAAGCCTTGTGGGGCCAACTATGATGCTGATAATGGAACTCTCTTGTTTATACCAAAGATTCTACAGCAGAGCTCTGTTCTAGAATCTTTGGTCTATACTTACCAGAGCCATATAAAGGTACCTTTATATGGCTCTGATACTTACCAAAAAAGAAGAGTGGGATTTTTTTAGAAACTTTTGGTAGAGCCACCTGACATTTTTGAGGGGTAAAATTGCAAATACAGTCAAAAATGTATTAAAACCCCTGTAAATGTTGCGTAGCCATGAAGGCTTGCTTAAACACTTGTTTAGACACACTTGTATTCTAACTTCAAAAAATGCATTCTAACCATTCAATATTCTTTTTCAAAATCACTTGTTTGTCAATGACATGAATCAATTTTCAAAAAACAAAAATCAGTTATTTGGAGATATTCATCTGGTTTCTTGGACAACTTTTGCTGCTTGAATTTTAGTTTGGTAAAGTGTGTGTGTGTGTGTGTGTGTGTGTGTGTGTGTGTGTGTGTGTGTGTGTGTGTGTGTGTGTGTGAGGCCTGTGACTTCAGGAAGCCCTGCAGTTGCTTGATAGCCAAATGGCATTTTGTTTTGCAAACTTCCACCAACCTGATGCAGTAATCAGTATTTGCTTATGCCATCAACCATGCTATCATTTGGTTTTCCGTTCAGTTATAAATGTATTCATATGCTCAGCATCACTCACAGCTCTGCTTCTAGGTAAATTCAGGTCTCTGGTATATAATTTTCTCGATTCATATGCTGTCACTGCTACTTTGGCACTATCTACAATATCAGTGGAAAGAAGACGGTGCCCAGCACATTTGCACTGAGGTGATCCAAATTGAATACAAGCATGTAAATGGACAAAGAATAAACACATAAACAATGCAAATGGAGGTGGTGCATCAAATAGATACAGCTTGTGTTTGTCTTATTTTTTAGGATTTTGCTTGCTTCTGTTCATGGTTTGGTGCTATGAGTGTATTGGCTTTCTGTAGTTTTGCTTGTTACACTGACTTAACACAGTTGTTTGATAAGCTTTATAAATAAGCATGCAATTATTCATATGACTGTGAGGATAGTGCTCCAACAATTTTTTGTTGTTGTGTACTTCCCAGTTGATTTAAGTGAGATTCTTGTTGTGGATATCATTTCACAGATTGGCAAAGAGACAACTTTACCATAAACAGATATGTCTCACTCTGGAATGTAAAGGCAATGTCCAGGAAAAGCTTCCAGGCTGATAGTGATGGCTTGAGCAGAATTTTTCTCTGGGGAAGACCCCCGGGTCTGGGAAGAAAACTCTGATGCATAGGGCTGTACCTAGGCCCGCCATGTATATTTAGGGACATTTCACAAACATTTTGCTTAAGATTGAGCTGTACTTGTGTTCCCAGGGGGTGGAAGCCATGCTCACAGTGCTTCAAGATCCCCTGTTTGTGTATTTGCTGTGTAACAGGAGAACCATGGGTACTGTGCAAGGATGCTGTAATGGCATAGACTTTATTTTACTTCTAGATGCTTCTGTAAAAATGACTTGCTTTGGGAGTTTAGCACATATATTACCCAAAACATTGACTTTAGCATTACTAACACACTGTCACATCACTTGAGCTACACTAATCACTGAGTGTCCTCTCTGATGAAATTGGTACTCTCTTTGTGGCTGTATTGAGGTCTCCTTATAGCCTGACGAGCCAGACCCACATTAAAATGTAGGGTCTGGGCACTCACCGTTCGCAGTGCTCAGTCCGAGGGGCGGGATAATCGGTTGTCTTTCAAATTCCCTCTGCACGCAATAGGACAGCGCTATGAGTCCCATGCGTTTCCCACCTGCGGAGCTAGTTGGCTAGTTCAAACTTTTGCCAACTTAATAAAAGCTTAACTCGTGTCACACTGTTCGCCAACAGCAACATTATCTTATTTGTTTTCAAGTAGCAGGGAATTCAAGCCAAAATTGTTGCAACTCTGCCATCAATCATTATGTTAAGCCCGCCTAACGACTCTAGTGTATACACGATTTGATTGGCCTGATAGAAGTTTAATTTTTAGAGCTCACAAGCCAACGGAGAGTTGCTAGACTAGCAAATGTAATTTGCTGCCGCTAGGGTGCGTCTAGATTTCTAGGCTAGTAGTTTGGGTACTTAGTACTTTGTGGCACGTCCTCAAGGGGTAAAACTAACAGTGGCTGAGATTGTCTCATATCTCACAGAGGGGACTTGTGGTGCAGAAACATGATTGGGTCCTCATTTTGACAGTCTTAACCATAACCCTGCTGACCTCTATGTTGATGTATGATTCCATGATCATAGCCACCGATCATATCATAATAGCCATCCATTCACACAATACCCGTCCTTTCCTCAAGTGTGAGTGTTTTGCGAATGACCAGTGACAGACAATGATCACATGCTTCTCCTGTGTTCAGACATGTCAAACCTGTCACTCCCTTGGTGAATTTGACTTGTTTTTAAAACTTAGTTGAGTGTAAATGTCTTTAGTTGCATACTAGATTACATGCTCAAAATGAGCCATTGCTGGTGGTTTGTGTTCTGGGATGGTCAAGAGGTACACTACTCACCATTACAGGGTCATACTTTTAATAGCGTCACTAAACAGCAGGAGCATGCAGTGGTGCAAGTAAGGTGGCAAACCACGTAGGTCTGGCTGTTGTGTGGAACTACGTAAAAACACTAAACTGACGTGAACAAATCTCTGGGTTCAGTACTGCTGTTTTGGTTAATGGCTGTATCTCTGTATCACAGATGAACAAATCCAAACCCTTCTTGTCACAGACATGAGTGAGGGCTGGCTGTGTGATCAGACTATTGTGGCACACAACAGAGTGTTGTGTTCCCTGATACTTCTGTCTTTTGGTTGAATTCCTGTTTTTCTTTTCCAATTCCTATTTCAACTTTATTTCTGTCCTGTGTTTACTGCCTATTTATGTTGTCCATTCTGGTCTATGTTGACCGATTTGTACATCATGTACGTCATTACATGAGGGCAGTGTTTTTCCAACTTTCTGATAACAGGGATGGCTCTGGCTAGCCTCAAACATAGACGAAGATGTATCTCTTCCACACTTCTTGATTTCCTGTCAGCTGTCTACTCTGACTGCCCCCAAACCAGTGTGAACCAGCAAGGATTTGCCAATCTGTCAATCATGTCATGAAATTGAGCTGGAAGTTGCTTAAAATAACCTAGATGCTCACTCATAAGACAGGCTATATACTGTAGCTGTGCTACTAATTTGAAAGCAGTTATGACAAGAGCTGCACAGTCATGGAGTGTTTATGTGTTGTGACATGCTGTCAAAACAATATCAAAACAGGAAAGAAATGAATCTCATGAACTAATGTTAATCTGCCATATCAATTAAAGCACAATGTAGTAGTTTGGCAGCTCAACCAGAACAGTCTTAGAGTCATTACAAATTTTACTCAGAAATATCCAAAAGCATGAATGATTGGCTACATAATGTTGTTGATAGCGTTCTCCCTTACTACAACAGTGTCTCTGGTGATTCTCCATAACACAGATTTCATTCTCACTGAGACGGCACCTGTCATCCCACAAGAAACCCTCTTCAACTATGCGTCACAGCAGACTCGCACTATTTCCATGTTGTTTTGGACAGACGTGACAAAACCAAATGCTCAACTGAGAATGGCCCTCAGAGGGAAGTGGCTGAGCTGAAGGGGTGGGGGGGGGGGAGGGGGCATGGAAGAGACAGAGAGAGAAAGAGAAAGCTGGAAATAACAGTGTCCTGTCTTCAACAGTACACACGCACTTCTCCGCCATTTGGTCCCCTCACGCTTAGTCTGACACTCCTCATGTAGTCTGGAATGTGTCATCGCTGCTCTCCACGCCGCACGCCTCTCTGTCTGTTCTCAGGGAGATGGAGTGTTGGGACAGATACAGTAGATGCCGGACTCGCACCACATTCAGGCCAGATCCGGGCCAATGGCAGCTGCTCTTTCTGCTTTTGGAGGAAGTCATGTCTCTTATGGTCGTATGCTGTCTGTAGTTAGCAAAGGGGTAGAAACATTCAAATTCAGCTCTGTAGGCATGTCTATTTCATGAGGTATTTTATTTGTTACGCAAAAGAATATTTTATTTTAAGTGTATTTTTCTTGTTTTGCTTTCAGTGGAATTATATACGTCTACTAGGTACTATTTAGTAGAGATGGCCTTGCAAGAAAACATAGTGTTGGCATAAAAAAGGTGCTGACTAGATCCTATTCCGATGGTGACAGACCTAACATGCAGTAAAGACCACCCAGGGACAAATGTATCTCCTCGATTATTACCTTTGATTTTCTCTGTGGTACTCAGCACTGACCCAGGGATGGAAGAGAGCCTTTAGAGCTCCTTTTCCAATGCGTCTGTTCTTTACCGAATAAGCAAGAACAGCTTCATGCTTCACTATGTATGAGTCATTGTCTCTCGCTCTTTCTTCCTCTCATAGGGTCAGTTGTTAAGGACACGTTTGTCTGATAATGTTGCAGAATGTCACTGGTGTGAATAACCTGCGTAAATTCTCTCTCGCGCTCTCCCTCTCTTAGTCTCCTGACTATCTATGGTGTTTCTCTCTGTTCACACCCTCCCCTTCCCCTCTATGAGCGATCTCCTGTCTGTCTCGTAGCAGCACAGGGCTTTGGCTCAGAGACGGTGGAGTCTGTGTTCAGACCACTCCAGCAAGACCTGCTAGCCTGCGACTGCGTCACATCACTTCCTTTTGTGTCACGTGGCATTACTTCCTGTCATGTAGCAGGAGTGGTGTACCCAGGGCACCTCTAATGACTCTCTTAATGGGAAACTATTGAACTATTGTGTTTTGGAATGACTCAAATCCATTGCATGGTATCCTTTCTCCCACGTGTTCAATTTTGGTCAGCAATTTGGACTTTTAGAGGGGTACTACTTAAGTGTAAATGCTATTTATGGAGATTTTGTGTGACCCTGGTCACCCAGTTTAAGTTACAGATATGATTGCCGCCTCGTCTGCTTATATCAGGCTGTGGAATCATGTTCCAATGGCTGCAGTCATTTGCATGAGAGCCTTGCTCTTCTAATCTTGTGCGCTTTTCATCCGCTTCTGACATTTTTTGTCACTTTCCATACAAGATAAAAATGGGAAGTGATCTGAGCACTTGTGTGACAGTGTGATGTAGCCATAGGCGAGTATATCCCCTCCTCTGTGCTGCCTTCATCCTCTCTATATGAGCTTTCTGTCTCTTGGGCTGTTCCAGGATCTGTCTCCAGACTTCTGTCTGTCTGTGATTTTTAGATATCTTACTCTAAATGTAGGGTCTGGGCACTCACCGTTCGTAGTGCTCAGTCCGAGGGTTGGGATAATCAGTTGTCTTTCAAATTCCCTCTGCACGCAATAGGACGCAATAGGATATTTGTTTTCAAGTAGCAGGGAATTCAACCAAACTGTTGCAACTCTGCCATCAATCATTATGTTAAGCCCAACAAACGACTCTATACACGATTTCAATGCCAGATTTAGTTTCGATTTCTAGAGCTCACAAGTCAACGGAGAGTTGCTAGACTAGCCCTGGCAGCAAATGTAATTTCTAGGCTACTTTGCCTTTTTATCTGTTTAGATATTTGTCTTTTGTTGTTCCCTGCTAGTCTGTTTGTAGGTCTCCTGTAAGTGTTAGATTTGATTAAAAATGTCAGCTGGGTGAAACTCTTTTGTCTTGTTTGTACAGATGTTGTGCACAGATTCCGTCCACAGTCAGTTTCTAATTCAAACTTCTCACTTTCTCTGTCTGTTTCTCTTCATCCATCTATTTCCATCCCTCCCTCCTTCCCTCCCTCCCTCCCTCCCTCCCTCCATCCTCCTCTCTTCTCCACCACAGCCGCGCAGTGTAAGTGGAAGTGAGATGAGAAAACGGCAGCAGCCACACATCGAAGGACCCCCCCAGGCTCCCGGCCCCCCCAGGCCCAACACCTGCTGCCTGTGCTGGTGCGGTTGCTGCAAATGCCTCTGGTAAGCACCACCACCACCACACTCAAGCACCACGCTTATACACTTATCCTTCCAAACTGTGGAACTGTAGGGTATATTGTGGGATATATACAATATGCCATAAAACATAATTGTGAAATATGTCATTCAGACAGGACAATGCAACATTATGATACGTGAATATACATATTGCTGAGAGCACGTAGAAAAATGAAATGATGTGACTAAGGCACCTACGATGCAGAGAAAATTTCATGTTAAATAAATAAAGGTGTTTTTTAGGGTAAGCGCATAGACAAAAAATCGAAAGAAAAGGACAATGAATTCATTATGAGAGGCACTATTTGTTTTGAGTGCATCATGTTCTGAGGGACGTGCCCTGATATATGTAAGACAGTGCTGGGGCTGTGAAGCCTAAATGGTATACCTGCTTTAAACAGCCCAAGGTCTGTCTGTTGACGTCGCCAAGATGGAGGGAGGTTTGTTTGCGTCCACTGGAGTGAATGAGGCTAATTTGTCTGACATTGTAGTCTTTCTGTGAGGCATCCTTCCTGGAATGCTTCCCCTGCAACTTTCCTAGTAGCACCCTGGAGCTCTCGGCAGACAAACCATTCTTCAGGGAGAATAGGCAGATTGATTCTAAGAATGGAAGAGTGGTGTCCTGCCTTTAGGCGCTTGCTACGCCCTGTTGTCTGCCTCCTCCTCTCATTACATGGAAAATGGCTTGTTATTGATGATCGAATCATCAAGATGTTTGCATGAAAAAACTGAAGTTCCCTCTGATCTGGGGATCAGAGGCACCCATATGTGGTCTCCAATGTGAATGAATCTGTATTTGCCTACTGTGTGTGTGTGTGTGTGTGTGTGTGTGTGTGTGTGTGTGTGTGTGTGTGTGTGTGTGTTTGTGTGTGCGTGTGTCTATATTGTATGCTGTATACAGTATCTGTGTGCATGGGTACATTACCATTTGCATCCATTTCCGTGAGTGCAACATTGAACGTAGCGTGTGAATAAACACGCTGGATCTATGAGATGTTTGGTTCTGCTACTTAATTCTCCTCAGTGCCAAAAATGCACAACTATGTGTCCTCCGAACTGAACGCGCTCCAGCATAAACTGATCACTGACTGGCTTGAAAATTCCCATGTCCAGGTTCTGCGGCAGTGCCGACCAAACAAGGCAAGATTGAGGGTGCCCTTGCAGAGATCAGCACAAACTATTTATAGCACTTTTATAAATATAAATACTGTATGAAATAAAGAAAACATTGAGGGAGGTGGACAAGCCACTGTTTGTGAGGCCCTGCGTACATGAACAGAACACCCCTCTGCCCCTCCACACCCCCCCCCCCTGCTTCTTTGTGGTGCCATTATCTTGTCTGTGAACAGCTATTTCCATCTCGGCATCACATGCCAAACAGCTGTGTCGACCACGGTATATATTTAGCATCTTCCCTTGCATGTGAAAGCCCTGTGGCTAGTGCACCCAATTATGTTGGCACAATGAAGACTTTGATTGAGAGACAGTGGGGGAAGCTAAAACATCACCGTACGTGGCAGAAAATAGACACCCGGGATTGTTTCGGGCCTTTGGGGGGGGGGTCCTGAATGCAAGTTGCGAGGGTGTTTTTGTTTGTTTTTGTCTTTGTGATTGCCTTTGTGATTCACATTTGTGCTGTTGCTCTCTTCAAAATCATGGCTTGTACGTTTCCTGACTGTGCTCTTGGTGCACTGCATTGTGGGAGTTTTTTCTACTGTTCTCAGGATATAGATTTTCTATTTTTACTTAGCCATCGAGCTGTAAATGTTTCGATGTCCATAGTTTCAACTCTCAAGCTGCTTCTCCTAAGCAAATTCTGACTGTTTTAGATGTATCAGATTGTGCTGCAGAGGTTCCTGCAAGGCAAGGGCTGTTTCAAAATTGGAGCTGGGCAATATGACTTCAAATTCATATCACGATTATTTAAAGTTTTACTTTGTTTACGATTAATGAACGTTTATTTGTACTCATGCCCTCATATTTCTCTGACAAAGTACTGCCAACCAGTTTGTCATCGACTGTACCTGCAGCCTATTATAGGGTTTGTTTTGGTCCCGGTGTGGTATTGTGCTTCTCACAGATTACAGAAGCTCTTCAAAGCAAGAAGGAACATCTAAAAGAGTTGTCTGGATGTGTAACTGTACGTACACACCGCCGCCGACTTGAGCTTCCAAAGAAGCTCTGGTCGCCCCTGTCAAGGACGCTTGTCAAAAAAGTCCAGGGAAGCTTTGGACGCTTTGGCCGCTCTGACGTAACAGCATTTTACGTTCGATTATGTTCTATCTTACTACTTTATTCTATTCGATTGGTTGCTGGTCGTTGGTCGCTGAACCGCGTCATAGCTCATTACCATAAAATTGACTGACTTTCAACTTTCTGCTTGACGCTCAAGTCGCTCAAGACGCCCTAAACGCGACGCCGACGGATTTGCCGCTTCTGGCAGTTGAGAGAAGCCGGCTTCCATTGAAAATGAATGACTTCCTGAATCTTTGGAAGCTCAAGTCGGAGGCGGTGTGTACAGTAAGATGGTGTAAAACTTCTAAAATCCCATATTCCTCCTCTCTACTCCTGCAGGAATGCAGACAGAGTGGAACGCCCTGAACGGCCGACCTGCACAAAAATGGACAGCATAGAAACCACCGAGGAACAGTAAGTCACCAGACCTTTTTCAACTCACTTTTAGTGGCAGATGTGAAAATGTCTTATTTGATGCGTAAAAGTCAGATGCTGTTTACTCCTGAAAGGTTGTGGTTCTTCTTTGTGTCAAGTCTGTTTAAAGAAAATGACTCATCTTGCAATCACTAACATCACATTTTCAGTTGATTCTGTTGACACATCCTCTGGTGGTTTTCACTTGAACGCCACATACGTAACATGACACCTTGGATGGAAATCTAACACTGTGGTATGTGTCATAATGATTATGCAAAGGACAGAGTGATTCATTTGGTGTGATTTTGATTGTAATTAGCATCTCGGAGTGGTGAGAGCTGCTGCAGACAGGAAGCAGTATGGAAGCACGACTCTCCTTCTCTGTTGCGCAACACCACTATGGGCTTCCTTCCTCTCCCTCTAATGCATGTTTATGGCCACCTGATTGGCTGCTGGCAAATGGCATTAGGGGCGCACGGAGATGTCAGTGCGACGGGGTTAACAGTCCTTCAGTGTCTCCTGCCATGAATCGGCCCCTATTTGGCTTGTCATTCCTGCATCACATGCCGCATGTACGGAAAAGGAAGGAAGTCACCCGTGTGTTGTGGACCCTCTTATCTACTGCAGCTTTAAATTATGGTGTGTGTGTGTGTGTGGTTTGCTTGTGTGTGTGTGGTGTGTATGTCACTGTGTGTGTGTGTGTGTGTGTGTTTGTACATGCACTCTAACTCCCTGTATTAGCCAATTAGAGCATGATTTTTTTCCACTCACCTCTTCCACACTTTTAGCTGTTTGTTTTGAACAGCTGTTCCCTCTGAGGATTTCTAAGGTCACATCACATGGGGACGCCATTTCGTTCTCTCTAGGCCCTCTCTCACTCTCTCAGTCCACTGAAAGCACACTTTTCATCGTCTTCATGGAGACTTAATGCATGGCTTATGGCTCCGCTCGCCCTGTGTGCTGATTTCAATCTGATCAATCATTACGGGGCACTATGGCCTAATGGTCTGCTTCAGACCAACAGAGTGCGCGCCATCTTGATTTGTTGTTTTGTTTGGTCACTCACCCCGTGCCCCACCCCTCCCCACCCTCCCTCCTGCCAGACACCCCACACTGGACGAGGTGGTCTCCTGGGCACGCAGCTTCGAGCAGATGATGCGCTCCACGGAAGGCCGGGACATTTTCCGGGAATTCCTGCGCTCCGAGTACAGTGAGGAGAACCTGCTGTTCTGGCTCGCCTGCGAGGAGCTCAAGAAGGAGACCAACCCCACAGCCATCGAGGAGAAAGCCAGGATCATCTACGAGGACTACGTCTCCATTCTTTCACCAAAAGAGGTAGAGCATCGGCTTTTTTTTCTTCTCCCATACTCTTAAGCATAAAATGATTGTTGGCCTGTTTGCATTTGTCAGATTGGCAAGGTGTTTTCTGTCAGTTTCGCCTTGAAGGGTGAGCTGCTCTGTTGTGCTTTCTGCATATGCGATTTTAATTAAGTGGTCATCGCCTATTATGTCATTCATTTCGTAGGATAGGGTCCTGCTAAGGTAAGGGTGCTTTTAGTTCACTAAAGTCAAAGGTTTAACAAAAAAAACATCTGACCAACATACTGCTTAACACTCATAATAATATGAGCATACAATAATATGCTATTGTACTAATTAGTACAGTTACCTTTCCAAGGACACCATCATTCTGGATATGAATATGAGCCAAAGATCTAAACTCTAACTTTAAAACCTGCAGCATCGGTTGATGCCTATCAGTTATTGACTGACTATTAGATGGTATATTACATGCATAATGGTCATGTTGTTTTGCCAACTCTAACATAAGATGATGAATAGATTGCATTATTTGTTGGTGTTATTGTTATAGCTGCATTAGTGTTTTTCTCATCCATGTGTGAAGCAATAGACATCAAGTATTGTCTAATCACAAACAGCCCTCCAATGTCTCCCATATTAATTACAGAAAGTGTTTTCTTTTCTATGCCACAATCAATTGCATCTGATCTGAACTTATTCACTGCTGCTTAATGTCTTTGCATCTGTTGCCACTCCATCTAGTAATTAATTTGCTTTAATCCGCCAATATAATTTCAGACATTAAAGTAAACCACTGGTCAGTGAGAACGCTGTTGTTCTCTCAAGTTCTTTTCCAAGAGTGTGGAATTGAATTTAAGTGAGTGCAAACATTTTACTTGTGTTGAAATAGTTGGACATAAGTTACCATATTCATCGCAGATTGTACATGATAGCATAACACACAACCATAACACCTTATAGTGAGTCCAGGGCTCTACACTAAAAAAAATTTCCAGGAGCACTTGTGCGCCCAAGTTAAAAAATGTAGGAGCACAGACAAAAATTTGGGCGCACAGTCAGTTCTGTACTTAACTTACACATAATCTAACATTATACTGCAGCTAACAGTTAAACATGCCAGTGCACCAATTGTGAATATTAAGAATGACTGACAACATTTAGGCTACAGGAAACAGGATTTTAAAGATCAGTGCCTACTTTATTTTCAGTCTGTTCTATTTTCCTACATTTTGTTAATGTAAAATAATATAATACATTGCCATATTTGCATTTAGCCTGTATATCAAGTATCCTGCCAAATGTAGGCTAATTTATTTATTTGTGAATCCATCTGTAGCTAATCCAAATATGCCCATGGTGACCTATCTGACTGCATACTGCCTAATACTACTACTAAAACAGTCCATTTTCTCTTCCACAAAACCCAACATAGGCTAATCAAGGATATATGTTTTATACTTTTAGTTTTTATTTGAAATATCCGCATTGATGGGGGCAGTAGGCAAACGTTAGGCCTACTTTCGTTTTGCACTTACACACACTCTGTGTAAACAAACAAGCATGCGTGGAAGCCTGGAGTTGTCAGTAGCGTTCTACCTTTGAATAAAATGTGAGTATTATGGGAGGCTACTTTTGTGCCGGTTCGCTACAGCTATATTTTGCATATTGCAGCCAATACGTCAACTGGGCTTAAAGGCATGTTAGGTTACCTTTCCTCCTCTCACTGCATTCTCAGAATCTCATCCTGTTCCTCCTATATCCAATGAATTCGGTGGATAGAAGAACTAATTTCTTCAATCTTTGCATCTTGGCTGGCTAGTCTAACTTTCCGCTTTTTCTGCGCACTCTTGGACTTGATAGAAGCGACTACTAGCGAGTCACAACGCGAAACTGCTAACGTTGATGGAAGGTGTAGTTTTTATGCTGCATTCGCGACATGATTCTATGGTCTGCATAATGTTTCTCGATGTTGCGGTGTATTTTGTACACAAACATTGACATGGTTAGAAGTCATTCGCACCAGTGCGCCTAAATATTTTTTTGCACTCGCACGGCATCATTTTTACTCGCATGTGCGAGTGAAATGGGCGCACTGTAGAGCCCTGGAGTCTTTAATAAAGATTTAAGGTATTTTAAACAAATATTTTTATTTGTACAAGGGAATATAGTGAGGGCCAGATGTACTAACGCTTTTGCGCCCACTTCAGGCGTATTTGTTTCGCAACGTGCGTGTAAAATCATTGCGAGGTATGTACAAACAGGCCGCAATGATGTAAAAGCGCAAACTGCCTGACGCAGGAGCTGAAAGTGGCAGATTGCGTTGTTCATGTCAATCACATGCATTTATGGGAGGATCCAGGGGAAAGTGGGAGTTTAGCGTAAAAAGATGGGAGGGGAAGAGTAAAGAGCGCCTACTTATGTATTCCGCGGTATGTACAAAGACTGCTCCTGAAAGCGCATGTCTATTCTGCGCCTAAATACGTCCGCCTTGTAAAAGCAGGTGTTAATCCAAATTGCAGTTCAACGCTTCAATAAGAGAACCTTTCAAAATCAGAATCGCTATTTAGAGCACCAGTTTTGTAAGTCTTTGTACTATCAAAAGCAACATTAACTTTCGTTGGTCTTTCGAATGTCTTACTTTCACTTTCACATCATTCACTTAAACTTTCCTACTTGCTAGATTTGACCAATCTTCCATAGCCTACGTGCACGAGTAGAACTAATGATCTTCATTATCTCCCTGCTTGTTGATATCTTATCATGTATGGTATTATTTCATGATCGCTAAACGTTTGATTCTTTTTAATGTTTTCATCAGTTAACTTCATTCAACTGCGCTTGTATGTAGGCACTGGCATTCAGTTGTGGACGTTCATAAATTGTGTTTATGGGCGGAGAAATGCAGGGAAAAGGCGCAGTTTACACTAAGGATTGAATGAATGATAAATATGACGGAAACTTGGGTCTGACAGCTTTCGCAATCTGCGGTTTGTCCATGACGCTGATAACGCTACGTTCGCAAATGTATGTACATCTGGCCCTGAGTGTCTTAAAAAGTACATTACTCACACACCTCTTATTGGGATGGTCCAGGTCCTCTCTTTTGTAGGTGTCAGTACCTTAAACATGGGTGTGAAGATGTTATGTGCAACATATGCAAATGTCCTTAGAATTATGGCTACATTAGTTTATTACACCCCTAAATCTTTTCTCTGTTCCTAAGTGTACATTCAAAAATACCCTCATGGCCTTAAAATGGCTTAAATTTAACATTATACCTTTTTTTTCATTTTGGAAATTGGGATCTATCTGGCCCCTCCCCCTGTCCACACACTGTTCACCTGCGACTGGCTGCTACAGCTTACAATTTAGCTAGCTTGGCGTCATATTTACGAAGAATTGTCCCACCCCCAGGTAGTCAGGATTGGTTCAGTACCCTTATGACTGTCATAAAGGACTGCAGTTTGAATTTGCATACTGAGGCTGTGGTTGGTCGATGGTAGATCCAAAGAAGAAATCCTGACATGACAATGACATAGACTGCTTATTTCGCTCATGATATGTCATGTACAACATAGCAGACATCATACATGTTAGCAAGGTTAAGAACATGATTTTCACCACAAGGCATCTGTAAAGTGAGAGAATCGTATTAGTAAGTCTTATTTAATAATCTTATTTGTATCTCTCTGAGCGTCTGTTGGCTGTAATTGATGATAATTCCATCTCTCAAACATGCTCCATAAAACCTTGTAGACGTTTGGCTTTTGACCTTTGACTTTTGACTTTTGACCTCCACACCTTGAGGCAGGATTTGGTTTCCCGTTGCAGGTCAGTCTGGACTCTCGCGTGAGAGAGGGCATCAACGTGAGCCTGTCCGAGCCCAGCCAGCTGATGTACGAGGAGGCCCAGCTGCAAATCTACACGCTGATGCACCGCGACTCCTACCCCCGCTTCCTCAACTCCTCCGTTTACCGGGACCTTCTCGAGAGCAAGAGAGGCTCCTGTCTGGACACCTAAAAAAGGACCTCCGTCCCTCGCCACACCGGGCGCAGCCCATCACCGTAACTTTTTATGAATACGACACAAACAGAAACAAAAATGAACCCAACGCAAACACAAGGTGCCACAATGGGGGGAAAAAAAGGTGTGTGACGTTTTTAAGCTAAGCAATCCTTTTTGCGACTCACTAGCGCTCAGTTCCTGCTCAAGTGCCCAATGGAGCTCCTCAGGCAACTGTGACGTTGAGAGACGAGATGAAACAAACGATAAACGACAGATAGACACTCGCTTCCTGTACTGTACTTTCTGAGGAAATCTCTCTTTCTCTTTCTCTTGTCTATCTCTTTCTTTCTCTTTTTTCTCTCTTCCTCCTTCCCTGGCTCTATCTGTCTCCCTTGACTTCGTCTTACTCTGCCACCCTCATTCTGTTGTGTCCTTCTTCATTTCTCTTTCTTCTAACACTTTCATGATGTCTCATAAGTTAAGGCAGAATTTAACGGCAGTGATCTTTTTGGTTGGGATGTGGAGCTTGACCACACAGATCAAGTTGGGAAAAAAAAGCACCCTTTTTGCATGAAATAAAAAAAAAAATGTATTCTAACTTGACGTTTAAGGGGTGGACTTTTAGGGTTTTTTGAGAGGATGTTTTCATTTGTTTTCGTGGTGACAGGCCCTGCCAGGTTCTTGAGGTACATGGATGGGAACTTAGTTTTTATTGCCAATTGTCATTTTTGAGAGGATTGAGGAGAAAGTGAAAAACATTGCGACTGCGTCACTTTTCGGTCTCTGGCAGAGTTGCGTGAAGTTGGGAAGAGAAATGAAACAGCAAACAACAACAAACAAATCAACAACAGCAAGGGCTAGCATTGAGGCCGCCGGGCAGCTAAACTGAATCACCGACGTTATTAACCACTGCAAAAATCACAATGCCTATCTTTTTAAAAAAAAAGGGCAGAAAAAATAGCTGCTGAAGTTGGCAACAAACTCGAGTTTGTTGTACACATCCGTCCTGTCCCTCCCAGGCTGTAAAGGAAGACGGCATGAAAGAGAGAGTGTGAGGTGCACTGGTGCTGATCGGGAGATGTCATTCTAGCCAGAGTTGCAAATAAGGGGAGCCTTTTTTAACGTTGAAAATAAAATTCCACCATCTATTTGTCAAATGACTTGAGCATTAGAGAATTGTTTCTTAGCATATAAACAATGTTTTATTTTTTCATGTGCATACTGTATGTGTGTTTTAGCATATAATTTAAAGAGGAGAGGTCCTGATGCCTTGTTTTAGGAGGTAGCTGTACAGCCCTTGTTTGCTTTAGCACTGTAAAGCTGTCTGCGTACTGTGGTATTGCATTGGTGAGAATGTGAACTGTTCAAGGAATATCTTTCAGTTGTTTATAGGGAGTGGCTCAGAACAGAGAGAGAAAGAGAGAGAAACTAAATTAATCAGATCATAAGGTCAGATCATGTTTCGGGTTTCAACTTTTAAGATTGTTTTGACTCTGAAGGTTTGCTCTTGCAAATGTTGCATTGCAAATGCCAAGACGCTTTTGTAACCACTGTAACAGAAAGAGAGAAATACAGTTGTTTCTCTCTGAGTTTGCCAGTCTAATTCTCCACGTTTAGAGTAATGTGGAGACTGTATTACAGCCTACAGAATCTACCACTGTAAGAGGCATAGTGGAAAAGCAAACGAGATGAGTTCTTTGCTTCCTGTCCTTGGAAGGAACTTCTTCACTGTTTTGTTGTGCAGAGTGCAGTCTAGGACAGGGCTACTGCACCACTGCACTCTGCATGCTCTCTCTGTGGTTCTTAGCTTGACTGTGGAACACATTCAACTATGAATCGTGATTTGATAGTGATTGCTGAAACTCTGGTCACACCTGACATGCAGGTAACGGGAGTGTTAAGTCCTCACACCTCGAGGGCTTGGAGGCGATTAATGGGTTTAGAGAAGAAAGACGACTTCAGACTTGTGCAATGGTATCAATGGTATTTGGTTTTTTTTTTTTTTATTGAGTTGCTTTTATTGCAACCAAGTGCATGCGTGCTCTTTGTGAAGAAGAGGATTTTTTTTTCAGAGTGCGATGCCACAGCACCTCAGCTTTGGGCTTGTTCGAATTGTATTGGTGCAATCAGACCACTTGAGCATGCACCAGTCCTTGTCGAAGATGAGAAACCGACTCACTCACCTTAAAAGATTCATGTGCCAAGAGCAAGTTGCCAGTGAGCCAGTGAATTGTAATCATGTTTTTTAAATAGCTTTGATGGTTACTTAAGTGCAACTGGATTCTATTATAGATTTCATGCTTTTAAAATGAATCTATAAAATGTACTGTAGCTTTTTGCATTATATTGTCATTCATAATGTAGTACGGACTCCGGCCCATGGGCATTGGTCGCGTAATGCACATAAATGGAAATGCATGCGTCATATTCGTAAAAACTCTTACAACATATGTAGCTCTGTCTGCAGCACTTAACAGTAACAAATGATTTGCTGGAGACAAAAAAAATGAATACATAGATTTTGTCAATCTGTTTGGTTTTTAGGTTTGTAAGCGTAGACCAGACAGCTTCATGGTGTCATTGAGCAGTGTGTTCACATGATGGGCAATCAGTCTGTAGAGGCAGGTGAAGCCAGTTACTTTGGAGCCATGTGGCAGATTCAGAGGAGCCTTCTTTTGCCATCCTGATTTTCCTGAAGGTTTGAGTGAAGTTGAGGGGTAGATGTGCCGTGCGTTTCTCCGTGCATGTGCTGTTTCTCTGCCAGACCTGGGAAGCATCAACCATCTTACTTTCACTTCTGGTGGAGAGGTTGTTCTTTCTCTTTTCACAAGACCCTGTTTTTTTTCTAGACAAATATTTCATGGGGCAACTTTAAAGTCACACCACATCATGTTTTATGGATCACCAATTTATTTTGTTTTATTTTTATTTTTATGATGATTTTATTTCATTTTAGATTTTTCTGTATTGAGAGTGAAGCTCCACAATAGTTAGGTAGGGTTCCCTACCCCACTCCCATCCTCCTTTTCAAACCAACCAAGAGTAAGACCTTGAACTGAAATATCATATCCTGCATGACCAGAGGAGCATTGGCCTTATCTGAGTTGTCTCTCTCTTTGAACAGTCTTATTAGGTTTCACTACCTCTCTCATGTTCATTAACTTATTTCACATCCAGTGGTCGATGTACAATTTTTATTCTATTTTGAACTACTTGAAGCCTAACACTGTAATTGAAATGTGCACAGAAGAAATATATTATGTACTGAGGGTCGATGAAGAGTAGCTGATTTTTTTCATTGTTGTTGTTGATATTGTTGTTTTTGTTTCTGTTTTGTTTGTCAATTGTATATTCAGCTGAAATACATTTTTAGACATAAAGAATTCAGGAAATACACTGTAAAAGGGCTAATCTCATTTTGCCTATGCAAATAAGTTAACAGTTGAAAAGGATTGAATAGAGTATTTGTGTGAGACCTTTTCAACAATATTTGGATGGAACAAGGTTTACATTGCCCTTTGCTGATATTCTTCAATCTTGTTCAGCAAAAAAAAAAAAAAAAAACATTTTTTCTTATTTTGTTTCTTTATACATATAACAAATAATATATATAGAGAGAAAATAGTATATGCCTTCGTGATGAAAAAAAATCAGATTTAAATAAATATGTGTTGTCTGAAGTGTTTCGTTATTTTGGCTTGTAAGACGGCCGTTTGATGAACCTGTGGGTGACACCCATGGAATGAATGCTGAGCTGTAGTGAACATTGACCATTGGTGTAGTTCAGCTTTTATTAGACATTTGATTTGCAGCACATTCATCCACATTTTTTTTTTGACCCAAGAAACAAAAATGTAAAAGAGCAAAAGAGAGAAAGACCTCTTGTATGGATTGATGCCACTGCCCTTATTTTATGGTACTGGTAAATCCTGCTTCTCAGTGTCCCTGGACAACATGTCTAGTGTGTTTCTGGGTCTATCAAAAGTCTGTTAGTGGGACAGTATTGTAACATTCTCTTCTGGAAAGGTGAGCTGTTTACTTGGCATTTGGTGCAGTTTCTTCAGTGGCTTTGGCAGGTGTGTTGCTCACAGCAGGCGTAAGATCTCATGTATGTCAGTCTAATGTACTGTAATACCCTATGAAGGACCACTCTTAAATGCTGTACTTTCAAGAAGGGCATCTGTTCCCATCCTCATATGTTCCTCGCGCCACTTGAAAGGACATGTTGAAGTGACAGTACAAAACTACCTCTGGTTGGTTATTCTCACTGTCCCAAGTATCGCGCCTACAGGAAGCCACTTGATTTATTTGCAAATACCACAACAGAGAACAGCTTTAAAGGCAAACACATTAAAGGCATGGTAAACACAGTACAATTGCTTAGTTTTACCTTCATGAATAATTGCTATTTTTGTAATTGCGTTACTGTGAGATAGGCTGGCAAGTTGAGATGGCAGAAATTTCTTTGGACTTTAGTTGAGGGTTGACTTGAGATCAGAAAACTTCAAGCTCAGTTTGTGTGAGGTAGTTTTAGTGACAATAATTTTAAATAAAAATGCTTCTGTGTTAAATCACAGGACATCAGAAAGCATGATATTTTTTACAAAACAAAATATTGACACAAGTGAAAGTAAATCAGAAACTTTGGCTAGCTGGCATATTAAACTAGATATATGACTGCTGAATTAAGAGATGTAGGTTGATCTTGGTTTACTTGTAAAATACAGTCTAGTTAGGCACATAAGCTGCTAAACAGCTGGACTGAGTCGAGTGGGCAGACATGTGATTGAAATCTCTTCTGGCTGCATGAAGACTCCCCCTAGAGGAGCTCTGCCAAAAAGCCTTTTTTTTTCTCAAAGGGTGATGATTTCATTGAAGAGACACAGAGAAAAGCATATTGATAGTGTTGCGAGAGATTATGACGCAAAATAGTTTTTTTTCCCCTTGAAAGGTCTTCGGAAAACTAAGTAATCAAAGCTCCATTACTATAAGTAACGTATTCCTGTACTAACAAATGACACAATAGATGAATACACAAGTGGGTGACAAAGAAATATGGAATATTTTCATGTTTCTATCAAACTGTCCATGTGAGTGACTGTGTAAGACTAGGTGAGAGACCAGAGAGACTAGTGGAACACTCATGGTTTGTTTGAACCTCACAGGTATACACCTCATCTTGATATCACTTTGTACATAAATATATCTTATCCTTCTATGTCAAGATACACTTTTTGGTATGGCATTTAATTGAATGATATTTATTAATTTAAAATGCCATGAAAAAGTAAATGCCTTTGTAGATACCGTCAAATTATTACTTAAGAAAACATTTTGATTGAAAGTTATATTTTCTATTCAGCATGCCTTTGCTAAATGAAATAATTTAGTTATTTATAACAATCGATACTGTATAAGTATGTATTAAAGTACTGCAATATGCAGACAACTAGTACCATTGGAACTTGGAAAGTTTATTATTTGACTTTGTTGGTAATACATTAATAATAACTACAGTAGTCTTTTTTCCAACAGATTCTTAACAATTGCCTGGAAGAAGGAAATCCTCTTTATATTAACGAGATTAGATGGCTGTGTGTCGACTGACGACTAGAGAGAGATCAGCTTTTGCATGAAGTTATTGAGTGAGGCTCTTACGATCTCATACGATTGCTGGTGTACCAGCAGTCAACTCCATGCGTTAAAAAGCTGACCATTCTGAATGTTAGCAGTATAACATCGCTTATCCTTTGAGGGTAGTTGGTGTGTGAGTTGAAAGTGCTGTTGGAAGGTGGTAGGACAGCTGGGATACATGGGAACTGGCAGTGGATTGAGGGGTTGCTTTTAAAGAAGTTAAAAACAGTAAGCATGCATTGTATTAATTCTTGAGCGTTTGCCAAGCTCCACTGAGACCTTAGCTAATTTACCAACAACAGAGGCGGAAGTTAATGAAACACACCTAGATCAGTTGCACCAAAACACCTGTATGTACTGTGCAGATGAGATGCACTTGGACAGAGTGGTGGAGATATGCGCTCCCAGATATTTAAGGCTGAGCTTCAAGTTTCCCAGTTTGTGTGTGTGTGTGTATACGAGTGTGTGTGCTTGGTTTGTGCCTGTGTGTGTGGTCAAGATAATATTGAAGAGCTTGTCCATGAAATTGTAGCATATTTATACAAGTGCAGAAGGTTTGTGTTTTACAAGTAGGAATCAAGTTATTGACCGTGAAGACAGCACATGAGCTTTGTGGGTTAGGATGTGCTTCTCTCCATTTTTCAATCCATTCTGCATGTGAAAAAAGAAGAATATTGGTGTTAGTTCTCTACACCCACAAGAATGCCTGCATTTTGATGTCTCCTTATGAAAGGAGATAGACCACAACAATTGACTCGTCATTTACTGATGGTTTCTGGCACCTCAGCGGCAGCCATCGTGCAAAAGCATATTACTTATATTCTCTTGATCTACATGTTGCCAATCAAGTCTTTGACACATTCTGAGAGCATGTTTAAGTGCCAAGTCCTCTCACTTTGCCTAATTCCAGTGCTATATTCTGCCTCTGCGTGCCAAAATTTAGTACAATAAGAATATCAATTTTCTTGGTGTCTGAAGTGTGTTGTGATCTGGCTAGTAAAGCCAGAGTGACTAGTAAACCCTCTTCAAAGATGAGCACTGTGGCATTGTTTTCCAAGGAGAGTGAATCCATAGGGCTCCTCTATCAGGAGGTCTGCCACTTATCTGGTTTAGTCACTAAACCACATAACTTGAAATCAACCCCCAGAATACATGTGGGGGGGGGGACACAGTCTCCAATGACTCAAGAACAGAACTATTCCCCTTTTGCACATGTTTGTACAGTGCATCTTTCCTTCGCCTTGAGGATGGATAACATTGGTCTTCATATCCCATTATAGACCGAGGACTTTACCATAAAGGACGTGACTTCACTCCAGCCGTATCATGAGTTCATCAGTTTTTCGCCTCTATTTTCAGGCCGCCACATGGAGAAATTCAAAATGCAGATATCCTAAAATTGTAGCCACCTTTGTTAAATGGTCAGTCTCCTCCGAGCATGGCGAAACGATGCTATGTGCAGAGGCAGTGTTGGGCAGAGGGCCCTTGGCCTTTTGTACCTGTGTTCATTTGTGTCCCAACATTTCACACATATTTTCTTATGATATTGCATTATGCTTTAAATAAGTTATTGAAATGGTGTGTAGTTCATTTGTTTTAGATTTCAGAATGTAGACAATAAATGTGTGATTCACCTTTTTAAAACAAACAGTTTGGCAGTGGTGGTTGATACGATTGTGGCAAACCATATAGATGTTTTATTTTTGTTTGTTTGTTTAGTTTAGTTTTCAGTCATTAATGCCATGAAGGGGGGAATCCTGACTACTGTAACTGCCCTTGAATATTTCTGTGTACTTTATAGTGCTGCTAGAAAAAAAGACTGAACTTTAAATGTAACATATTATCTGACAATAAATACTTTTGAGACTTTTACCAAGTTGTAATTTTCTATTTTTACTTTTGTGTGTAATGGTGTGATTTATACTGTTTCCCTGTGAAAATAACACTGTGCTCTTTTTAAATAGGTAGTTATAATGACATGTACTAATCCATGCCCAAGACCCAAATATGTTTTTTGTAACTACATCACTACTTCACTTATACACAATACATGCATAGCACCTACCGACACTCAACATGGAGTAATTGCAATATTGATTTTAATAATGAAGTGTTTATTCAACTCAATATCATCCCAAATCAAACTCATTTGAGTTTCCATAAGTTTCCAAGACTTTGGCATAGGTCTGTAGACAGTAAAAAAGAGAGTACTGCAGCCAGAAAGTAACTGAAACATACTCACCCCCCAAGTGGCATTTTTTTAATTTAAAATGTGAAGTGTACAATGACTCCAATGACAGAATTTAAATCCCATTTAAGACACGTACTTAAAGGGCTACTGCAAGAGTTTCCCGACCCATGGTCACTTCCCTTTCCGCTTATTTTTGCATTAACTTCAGCACAACACACTCTTGCCATTATATAAAACATAAACATAAACAACTATGTTAAATTCTGTCAGTCTTACGTTCACATGGGAAATGTGTTGTCAATGGCTATGCATAACACTGCATATTTCCATACAGTGTAAGAGGACAAGACAGTCCCTTATCTTCACCTTAACCTGGGACTGAAAAAAGGTTTCAGTTATACCACTATGACCTGTGCCTCATACAAAACCCAGTGAAATTACACATGAAGACACATAATTCAGTCATAGCAATTCTCCACTCCTTCTGTGAACATCCTGATATCGTGAGAAGAGTATTCATTGGTAAACAGGAGAGACTGTGGGAAGTCGGTGTTGGTCAGGCAGGAGTCCATGTGGTCATGCGCCCATTGGTTCAGAGGAGGAGGAGAGGTGTGTGGGAGACTGGGCAGCACAGTCCATCTAAAAATACTTCCCCAGATGTCCAGGGAGAAACTGGGCTGTCTGCTTCCTGTAAAGATCAACTGAGTGTGTGAGAGTTAAGTTATGGCTGTAAAAAAAAGTCTGAGTTTGTATCAGTAGTTTTGGGGTGGACACTGACCAGACTACAGACCCTTCACATTTTTATCTGGACACAGTACTCGAACACTGTACTGTACCGTACCGTACCACACACATACACACACACATTCACTCACACACACTCACATAAATACACATACACGCAAAGACACACAAATTGTCCTAATATACTTCTTTCAATTAACCTTCCAATTCAGTGTAATATTAAATGTGGAAGATGTTTCTAGTTTGTCGATTTGTTTGTTTTTTTATTTTATACATGAGTACTTTTTTTAAAAAAAAGTCACAGTCTACATGTACATTCAGGAAACTCATAATCAACGTGCTGGGAGGTGAGGCAGGTTTTGGTGGCCTGGACAAGTAGCAGGAGGTGGAGGTTCCCTTCTGGAGACGATTGATCCCGCTGGTACTGGTCTGCGCTCAGATGGTCTTCTGGTCCGGTAGCTCCTGGACGGCGGAGGCCAGAGCCGAGTCGTCCTGGCTCCTGTCCGTGCCTTGCGTGCTGCTACGGTCTCGGTCTATGGATGGCGGGTTGTCTTTGGCGCCCGTGAAGACGTTGGAGTTGGTCCCGTCCATGCTTTCAAAGGCCTCTGACGTCCACTGTGAAAACAAGGATTGTGGGTACCTTATTTACATTCCCAGTCATGCGACAAACATGGTCAAATATGGATTAAAATCGGGTGGGAATTATTCATGACATTAATCATGTTGTCAAACTCAAAACCAAACCAAAGGCAGCGTTTGAAGGCCTGGGTGAGTCTTACAGAAAAGGCCTTGTTAATATTAATTTTCAACATTTCAACATTTCTGTCTAGTCCACACTATTTCTATAGCCTTATATAGACAAGTTATGTAGGATGTATTACCTTTCCATGGTTTGAATCAGTGTTATACTACAGTGCTGTGAGAAGTTCTCTACGGTGATCCTGACCTGTGTTGCTCTACTGGTGGACCTCGCCGACTGGCCCATAGCTGCGATGTTGACGCTGCTGGAAGACTGCGTGTCGGTGGTGTTGCCGCCATCGGCCGCCGAGAGCCCCGAGATGACCAGACCGCTGGAGAAGCTGCGCTTGCCGAAGAGGAGGCTGAGCGTAGAGCTGGACGACGACACCTGACCTGAGCGGTGGTGATGACCCCCTCCACCACCAACTCCTCCTCCTCCTCCTCCTCCACCTCCGACGCCCCCGACGCCAATCCCCGCCGCCACAGTGGCCGCCGACTGCAGCCCCGCCGTGGAGAGGCGTGGGACCTGGGAGAAGATGGAGGCGATGGAGGTGTTGAAGGACAGCTGGCTGTTGGAGAGCCGCTGCACCAGGCTGGGCCCCGAGGCTGACGAGCCGTGCTGGCTGTCCAGGATAGGGCCCGATTGGCTGGTGACCGGGGGCCGTTGGGCTTGGGGCTGAACTGACCGGCTGCGGTACTCTCGGCGCCCTGCAGGGGGAGCAAGAGGACAACTGCTGTCAATAACTCCTCCAGCCAGACCTTCCACATGTAGTGGATTCACTGAGAGAATTAGAAATGGTTGAATGTACATTTGTGATTTGCAACACTAGCGGAATCTACTGCAGAAAAAAAATAATACAAAAACGCAACAGGAATCCTTAATTATTCATCCATTTATATTCATTATTCCTCCAAACCAGTGGCAAAAACGAGCTCCAGTATCTTTGACATAGAGCATAATAAGCAGACTGCTCTGAACAGCTCATCAGAACCTGCGCCGTGGTGCCGGACCGCCTGCGAGGCCCTGGGCCGGGCCTGGTACGTGCTGAGACTCTGCGACGTGATGGAGTTGTGGTTCTGGCTGAGCGAGGAGCCGGCACAGTCCACATCGTCCATGTTGACCCCGCTGTTACAACTGGTCAAGTTGTCCTTTCGTACCCTAGGACAGAGACAGAAACACACTGCTACTGAAAAACCCAACGCTGGCATTGGCAGAAAACAGGGCTTGTCCAGAGGCAGAGCTGACCCGGCCTCTCCAAACCCCCATCACGAGATCTGGAGTGGCTCCCAGACGTGAGAGCACTGTCACTGTAAATCACATGGGCGGTGGGGAAATCCATTGTCATCGTGCTGACACAGCAAAATCCACAAAATCACCACTACTGCAGGGAGGCCAAGCTAATTCCCAGAACCCTCCCTTTATATTACTACTCATTTGTCATTTTGATCTGCCCTTTCTTCTACGCCATCACTCTGCCTTCCCTCATCCCCTCCTCTCCAGTCACCCCTCCCTCTACTCCACCTCTCTCTCCGAGTCTTTCCCAGATGTCCCATCATTGACACCCTATGACAGCTGATGTGCACTTGCCTGTTTTGATGTATTGTTTTTATTATTATTATTTTAAATAGCAAATCTCTATGAATTCAATGTATTATTATTATTATTATTATTATTATTATTATCACCAATCATCATCATTATCATCTCCTGCCTCGTCGTGCACCTTTACAGAGGGGGCATCAACTGAACACACACACACACACACACACACACACACTTGTACTGACCGTAGCCACTTGGTGCAGAGCCAGCCGCGGATGGTGGCCAGGCTGATGGGGCCGCCCCAGATGCCACGGAGCTGCTTGTGGGTGCCCATGTAGGAGGTGGTCAGCGGCGACACGTACATGGGGTAGCCCAGTGGCTGGTCGCATGATGAGTTGATCATGTTGCGCAGCGCCTGCTTGGAGTTCTGGATGCTGCCGCGCTCGGGGTTGCGGTTGCGCAGGAACACCAGCTCCTGCTGCTGCCCCGCCCATAGACCGCGCACACACTCCTTGTTGATCTGGGAGAAGACACACACACACACACGCGCGCGCACGCGCGCACACACACACACACACACACACACACACACATACACACACATACATACACACACACACACACACACACACACACACATACACGTTTACCTGCTGAACTGAATGTTTTTCTACTTTGAAATGATCACGTGCAGTATTTAATCTTTCCACATGCACACACATGTGCCATCATTTCCACATACCACCACACACACACACACACACACACACACACACACACACACACCGACCTTGATGACTTTGAAGCTGAGGTGGCGCTTGTAGAGCATGATGATCTTGTACTCGTCCGTGCCGTCGTCCACCATGTGCCTGAGGGTGAGCAGCGTGTCTCGGCTGGACAGTACCGCCTTGCGCCAGGCGGGGTCGCTCTCGTGGCAAATCACCAGGCTCGTGCGGTAGTTAGTGATGGCCTCGTACAAGATGGCTGGCTCCTCCGTCTCCTCCAGACAGGTGAAGTGATCCTGCAGAGGAGAAGGAGGGGGACCGTGGGAGCGGCTGGCTGAGTTGCCCTCCCCTTAACCCCACCGGCCCCCCCCCCCCCACCCCACGACTTTTGGCAGGGCGCCGTAGGCCGATCGCTAACGGGGCACCCTGACTGGTGAGTCAATGGCTCAGTCAGTCAGGCTGCTGGCAAGGGTGTGCGTGGCACAGGGGAGGCCCCTGGGACAATGTAAGTGCTTTAAATGGGTCACCTGCACCAGGCACAGGTGGCTTCCTCTCCGCTACAGTGCCAGAGGGGGATACGACCTCTGCTCAGGAGGAAGAGAAGCATGAGAACTATGCTTTAAGGGATAACAGAATACACGCTGTGTTGAGCCACAACAACACTGCTCTTTAGTGTCTGCATTTTGTGCATAATGGAGCTAATATGGAAAGAGTCCTTACTGTTTTAACTACATATTCTTACATGTTTTAACTACATATGATCCTCCCATTGACCTTCTTGTGACAACTCCAGACAAATTTGGTGCAAAAGTAATCAAGAGAATAGCAATAGATTTGAATGACTGCAAACAATTTCCTATAAACACCATGGTTACATATAGCCTTTATGATCACCTTTACAGTAGTGTTCCCACACAGACCTACTACATAGTATCAGACACAGCATGACCACAAGCTTAAAGATAACCATGTCGAAGCAGACAGCCTTTCATTCAGTATCTAGGCGTTTTTGCATGCGTGTCCCATTTAACGGGATATCTATGTGTTTCTGTGTCTCACTTGGTGGAGCTTCAGACTCATCCTCACGCCTGGCGCCACCACCTTCTGCAGCAGATCCATGTCTGCAAACACCCACTCGTCCTTGCTGGAGATGCGGAAGTCCCCTTTGAACAGGGTGTTAAAGCCATACAGGAACGACTCCAGGCTGGAGAAGAGAGAAAGACAGAGAGAGAGAGAGAAAGAGAGACACAGAGAGAGAGAGAGAGCAGATAAGCTTTTCAGTATTCAGGCTAGATATTGCTGCAACAGCAATATCTGCATTAGCTCGATGCTGCATTAGCTCAATAGTTGCAAATATCCAGATGGGATGTGATGAGAATGAATATTATAATACTCAGTGGAAACTAAAATAAACATCCAAATATCAACAAGTAAATGTTTTGTTTCATTTAACTCAGCCTGAGTATAGCCTGGGTTTTCCCATGCTGCCTTGCGCGCGCAATTTTATTCACGCTGCTAGGCAGCCTGGATTCTATGGACTTCGTTTTCACCTCAACGAAGGAACCAATCACAGAACGGAGGGAGGGCAGCAGGACGATGACGACACACTGAAGCCGTTATGAGCTACGTACAGACGCATTTGATAGACATTCGTAGCGCCCAATAAACGGCTCTGGGCATTCGTAAACCACGTTTCAAATACGAGAAAATGAATGTCTAGTTCCCAGACCCCATCTCAATGAGATGAGGTCTGACGTTAGCCAGGCTAGCCTTAGTATGTATTAAAAGAAATCGCTGTGTCTCACCTGTTTGACATGTTGTGGGATGCCGTTCCCAATGACCTTCGACCCAGCACTGACAGCCCAAAACATAGAGTGACCAGGACTGAGTCCTCATCACATTCCATTGGCTAGATCAGACAAGGCACAGAGAAGGATATCAGACATCTCCAACAAGGGTTGGACAGAAACAAACACACCTAAAACAACTGTCAATCGTGTAAAAACAACACCAGTTCAAATATTGACTTGTAGTCCCACTATACAGTTGCAAAAAACTCAGAGCTGACTGAGACCAGGCAACTGTTATTGATAGGAGCGCAGAGAATTGGCAAGGCCTTGTAATTTGCATAGTACAATTGTTCCTTGGATGAAGATGTAAGGACCCAATAATTTTGTTCAAATACAGGATCTGAGTGCGTGTATAACATGTTCACCACAACTATTTGAATCCACAGTAATGTGCATACCGGTATGAAACATTCCTTTACATTTTAAGAACACTTGAGGTGACTTTGCCCCTTTCTGAAGAGAGAAGAACATTCAGAATGTAGACTTGGCAAAACTGGCATGAACTTAGCTTTAGACTTGGCGTCTCTCCTAAAATCCACTTTACATTTTACAATGCCATCATTCACCCTGGCTGTTGCCTGTTGGATTCTGCACTGTATTGCAAGTATTGGGTTGGTTTGAAATGTTTCCTACTGGAACTAAAAAAACACTTTGTTCACCACTATATTTACACTAACGTACTACATAACTATCACCACACACATACAGTATTTTTTTAATATGAATGCTAAAAGATGCTTCGGAGTCTCGGAAAGATGCATATCATTCTACCAATGAACCAAATTCTGATAAGATTGTCCCCAGACATACTGTATATTGTAAAACACATAACTAACTGAACGCAAATCTGTAACGTTTCGTACCTCTTCCTGCTTGCCAGCACAGTACTGTATCCACTCCAGGTAGACGTTACAGAAGCTGGCCCTGGTCACCCCCTGTAGGCAGTGGACGTAGTCCTCATCGATCTTCACGCTGAACACGGCTGGGTCCCGCTCGATGTGGTGCCATTTGGTGTAGGCCTGCAGAGCCTCCAGCATGGTGGTGTCTTTCAGCCACGTTTGCAGTTTGGGCGAGTGGACGAGGAAGTAGATGATGCTCTGCGGGTGGACGAGAGAAGATGCTAGAAGTCAGAAAAGTGCTGAGTGGACAACTACACTTATTGCTTCATGGAGCGCCTCATGATTATTTGGTGAGAAAATAAGACCCACTGACCGATTTCAATTTACTGTACAAAATGAACGGAATTTTTGGAGTATCTGATTAAGAAAAAAACAGTGAGAATTGTTTTTGTGCAAACCAGTTTATTTGCTGATACAGAAATACTGTATGATTGCAAAATTAACTAGGTGTATGATGAGACTTTGTGACCTTTTCCACATCAGGGTGGAGTTAGGTACTTTGTAAACACAAAGCACTCTACCACACGCCAATTTGGTTTCCCACAGGTGCACCTTTCACTACTCATCACTATGACAAACCTTCTCCACCTCCAGCAGTAATTACTGTTTAAGGTCCGCTACTTTTGTTAGGCTCACCTTCCCTAACGTCTGCACATCTTTTGGTCTTAACTCCTTTAAGTTCACTGCAGCAAATGGCTGGAACAAGCTACAACATGTACTCAAACCCGCCACTCTTACATCATTTAACATGTTCAACCAAAAGTCATTGTTGACTGCTGTACCTGTTAATTAGCTCTTTTTTCACTTTCTGGACCCTCCTTACAAAGAATATTCTTCATGCTGCAATGTTGTACCGTATGTGTCATTTAGTGTTTTTGTGTGGAATGTGTTCATTTATAATCGCTTGACACCTCTAGGCCAAATCATCTTTTAAAATGAGAACTGGTTCTATAAAATAAAAGTCAAAAAAGATACTGTGCATAGAAAATTAATTTTACATCAACGCTACCGTTAAAGGGACACCAGGCAACGTTTTCGTGTTAATTAATCATCTTCGTAAGTCGGTATATGGTGAAACGACTCTTTACAGGGCGAATAAAGGCTCTCTCGCCCGCCCCTACTGCCTGTAGGAAGAATATCCCACTTGCAAGTTCGGTGTATCCGAAGAAGAAAACCCTTGACAGAAGACGCAAAGAAAAGGAAAAGAGTTTCAGACCGAGCGAGGGGGAGTTTCATAGAGAAAAAGCATCAGCCTTTCCTGGTGTCCCTTTAAAGGCAAAAATAAACTTGAAGGTTCAGATTATTCATCTGTGAACGTTATACCCAGTGCATGGCTACACACACACTCTGACTGTACCTTCAGGTAGTATGTGATGAGCAGCTTGCGCAGGTCGTACACCTGCAGCATGGTGGCGGCGTTGTTCTCGCTAATGCTGTAGCCCTCCAGCAGGTACTTGGTGGTGGTCACCTCCCAGGCCAGCCAGCGCAGGTTGAAGGCGGCGTTGCAGGACAGGACGTGGGGCAGGTGGCCTGGCTCGCAGCAGCAGCAGGCATCGTCGTCCTCCACCCCCTCCGTGATGGCCTCCACCTCACGCTGCTGGCAGTATGTACCTGAAATAGGGATGGGATATGAGTGAGGAACCTAGCAGACTGACCAGCAGAGACAAACCAGCCTGAAATGTATATATCATTGTTAATAGGACTCTGTATATTCAGGCTTAACAGGCACATGTTTTTCCTTGGATCTCAACCAGTAGACCAGCAGAGAGAGAGCGAGAGAGAGAGAGAGAGAGAGAGAGAGAGAGAGAGAGAGAGAGAGAGAGAGAGAGAGAGAGAGAGACCCATATGCCAGATGCAGGGTGAAATAACTCTGTGTCTATGTACAGTCTGTGTAGTCTGCAGAAAGGAATCACGGCAGCACTGAATAATTGAGTGACACAGTGTATGATAAGTTCACTCTGACAATAGCAGGGTCCACCTCTCTAACCGTTACCTCAGTGGGTTAGCTCAACATACAGGCGTATTATTCCGTGTTGTCTAAGCTAGGTTTGAGCGCCTCACCCCGGAACTCCAGTCCCCGGAGTTGGAAGGTGACCAGGCCGTTCCCGATCTCGATGAGGTGCACGAAGGCGTTGAGGTAGTCGGAGGCGAGGATGAAGCAGTCACCAGAGCTGTAGTTGCCCCAGCGACCCAGCATCAGGTCGCCACAAAGAGAGTGCTGGAGCGAACGTGTCAAGTACTCATAGAAGATGGAGTTCAGGTTGTTGTCATCGCAACCTGAGAGAATAAAAATATGTATGTATGTATATGTCCTGTAAGTAGGTTACATTATTTTTTAAATTCAATTTAGGCTCTGCTTATTCAGGTCTGTTTACTGCTTGTTGTTTTGTTCATATTTACAACAGAGGGTAGTGGACTGTGATGTGAATAACAAAGGTGAGAAAAATTAGGTAAATTATGTATCACCAGAGTCATATTTATTTCATAAATGCATGTAGAATGACAGACACACGGTGGCAACATTTGAGCATACGGTGACAGAATATGTGTATTTTATGTATATGATTTAGTTAAAAAATAAACAGTTGCAGTTGGACTTAATAGTTACCTGTATCTTTATCAACCTGAGACACCAGTCTGCTGTTGGAGTTGTCAATCCGTTTGGTGCTGTGAAGCAGACAAGAAAATGGCCAACACGTGAGTTTGTTTGGGGCTGATTTCACAAGCGCCTCCAGTAAACAGTAAGGCGATCCAGACCACAATGAGTCAGCGCAGGAGTTATTGGGGCTATCTCATTCTGTGTGATCACTGTTTCACTTCGGAGAAGACCTCATCAATAACTTATGACCGAAGCGTCCACTCGTGCGCAGCCAGAGATGGGCGGCTCAGCTGAGAGGGTGACATCACTGCAGAGGATTAGCACAACACAGACGACCCACGATGGATCGGTCCATTGGACCAAGTGGACTGTACCAACTCACATACGCTGAGCAGCAGAATAATACTTCCTTATAAGATAAGAAGAATGACTGAAGATCATGACTATTTTTGAGCTTTTAGTTGACTTTGTAGAGTCGTTGCATAAGCAGCCATTTGGAAAATAAACATTCCCAGTACATTCCCTGTTTTCATGTCGGTGAACCCTCATGGAATCTCTCAATGCTGACATCCTCGGGGCTGAAAATAACTGGTGTGCCAAGCACCGAGAGAGGCAGGCCCATGCATTTTTCACTGTGCCATGTCCCTGGGGTGGGTGCTAAGAGGCTCTTACTTGTAGTTCCT
Source organism: Alosa pseudoharengus (assembly GCF_046254945.1). NCBI lineage: Eukaryota > Metazoa > Chordata > Actinopteri > Clupeiformes > Clupeidae > Alosa > Alosa pseudoharengus. Next base: position 27,123,017 of record NW_027468620.1, on the reverse strand, counting down.
CTCCCAGAACTTGACGGGCCGGGGGTAGGAGGTGATGAAGATGGCGCTGCCCAGGAAGGGGCTGAGCGGCGTGTAGAAGAGAGTGGTGAGGAGAGTCTGCAGCAGCAGCATAGCAGAGTCTGAGCTGGGCCATGAAGGAAAAACACAACACAGTCTGGACTCTCTCTCTCTCTCTTTCTCTCTCTCTCTGTCTCTCTCTTTCTCTCTCTCCCAGCAGACAGACATGCACACATACTCTCTCTCTCTCTCTCTCTCTCTCTCTCTCAGACAGACATACATGCACATACTGTTGTATGCATAACATGACATGACATAACATGAAATGTTCCCAGCGAAAAGAGCTTTTGCAGAGAGACTCAGTCTGAGTTGTTCTATGAATAAAAAACAAGGTCAAGTAACTACACATTATAGGTCCAGAAGTCCACTCTGGACTTGATCTCTGTTCACTCTGTTTGATCATCATACACAATAACAGCAGCAAAAATGCACACATTTGTTAAACAGGTGCTTCTGGGTGTGTGTAGGGTGTGGTGGTGGTGATGTGTGTGAGAGAATACAGTGAGGCAGAAACTAGGATACGAGGCACTGCAAAAGGCTGCGCGAAGGCATGAAATGCACTTCCCCATGCGATCTGCCAGGGCGCGATGTACACCATGATGAAGTGCAGTTTGTGGAGCAGGTCCCAAAGCTGTGGGAGAAGCACAGGCCAGCAGAGTGAGTCAGGGAACGCCAAAAACACACACCTCATTATTTTTGGATAACTTCCCACACACCCACTGTCTGTCTGAGCAGCTCAGCCCACACTAACTTTGCCTCCAGCAAAAAGAACAGATGAACTTTGTTTCTTTTTTCCTCTTTTGTGGCTTTAGACTACACACAAACATACACACACACACACACACACACACACACACACACACACACACACACACCAAGTGGACAAAGGTTAATCATAGCGAGAGCACTAGCTCTGTTGTCAGAGCATGTAATGTTTGCCGGCTACTACACAGAAAGGCGTATGAGCATCAACACACTCAGTAAGTGATAAACATGTAAATACAGTTTGAAGGTGTGAAAGGTTAAAAGGCTGGACTTGTAGTAATGTTAAATGTAAATATTAAAGTTAGTGCTGTTTGTGTATGCTCCTTCATCATACTCTTTAACATATCAAAGATTGATGACCATCTCTTCACTTTCACTGAAGGTATGACCAATGCCACTATACAACAGACAAAGAGAGAGATCTTTTAGGTCCATTTTCAGGTCCAGTTTTAGGTCCTGGCTGGGATTACCCATAAATTTATAAGAGTACAGTAGCATGCGTAAGAAAATGGAAACTACAGCATAACTAGGTCATTATGAAGGATGTCCAGTAGAGTTATTCTGGGGGGTGACCTGACCTTGTGGAAGACTATGGTCATGAGGAAGAAGTTGAGCAGGAAGGTCTCGGAGGCCCTGCTGCAGTCAAACTCGAAGAAGATGACGGTGAAGAGAAGTGTGACAAACTGGTAGCTGGGATTGCAGAAGGAGGAGCGCAGAAGCTTCATCCCAGCAACTGTCATCAACAAGACATCAAAGCTGGAGCGAGACACAGACGCCTGAGACACTCAGATGCAGAGGCAAGGACACCAGGCAGCAAAAGCACACAGGTGACACATGAGAGAGAGAGAGAGCAAGAGAGAGAGAAAGAAAGACAGAGAAAGAAAAAGAAAGAAAGAGAAATAGAGAGAGAGAAAGCTATGGCTGGACAGATAGAGTCCAGCAACATCAAGTAGAAAATTCCAGGTTCAGAAAGACAAGGTCCCGAGCCATTGAGTCAATCAATATAATTAATTACGTTTATGTCTAAGTTACATAAATTGGTTCAGTCAGAAGAGTAATTGAGAGTTGGAGACAGGGCCGGTTCTACATTTGGGTGAGCGACAGCAAAGCAGTCAAATTGGATCAAAATGTACATAAACACAAAACGTAACCACAAAACAAATCGGTAGCTCGAGTTGCTGCAGCCAACAGCCAGGGATGGGCAGTATTTCAGATACATGTATTGAAAATAAGCATTTCAAATATAAAACTGTATTTTGTCATTTGTATTTTATTTTGTTGAAGAAAACGTCTCAAAATACTTTCCAGGTGTTTATTTTTGTAGTTTAAAAATACTGCCAAATATTTTTGGTAAAAACAATAGCCTACTTTTGGTGATGTGATGACATAAAAGTGCAAAACACTTGTTGTGATTATAATATTGAGATTCAGGAAAATTATCCAGTGCAAGATGAGTAACTTGTACAGTAGGTTGCTCACACACACAATACACTCCCTCTCAACTTTAATAATCAGTTTCTTGAGAACTTAAATCATCTAATCGGAACAAATGGAACCGGTTATGTGGTTGCCCTGCAACATTGCTCAATCTGGGCATGCATTGACAATGTCAGATTTGTCTCCACTTACTGTACCGCTTGACAAGTGCAGTTATGACTTTTTGAGTGCATCTCTGATACAGTATTTAGGCTATGAAATGTAACAGGCAGGTCAGCATAGTTGATCTGTTAACTCTTTGCAGGTTGTGGCATGTCTTGTAGACAGAGAAAAGCTGTGGCTCTCAAACTCTGTCCACTTAATCAACAGAGTCAGGGAATAGATTAAATAGACAGATATGGAAGGTTTTCAACATGATATCGGGCTCCCTTTATAGAGTATTTTTAGTACTTTCAAAATACAAAAATACAGTATTTTATTTTGATACATGGTGTGGCTAATGTATTTTATTTTGGTACACGTAAAATCACAGTATTTGATATGTTTGTCCATCCCTGCCAACAGCTAGAGTAGCCAGGCAGCTACAGTGCTACACTCTGGGGGCATCTTTAAAATCATGAGAGAGATCTCCCCCAGAGAGTAGCACTGTAGCTGCCTGGCTGATCTAGCTGTTGGCTGCAGCAACTAGAGCTAGGTAGCACTGATTGTTCTCGTGTTTTTTTCTCGTACTGACAGTACTCAGTGACTTCGAGAAACAGATCTATATGATTCTATATGATCTATAAGATCTATATGAAAAATGGCCAGAGTTTCTTTTAAGGCATCAGGAGGGGGGAAACCTAACATACATACATAGGCCTACTTATGTACCAGCTAGCTACCATTACACTCAACACCAACTCATCTACAAGCTGGGTTTGAAGCTGCACGCGGCACAGATGCACTATTGAATAAAAAAAAATCTTGACTTTGTTTGGGTGGGCAAGACAAAATGCTTGGCCCCTGCCTAGAGCCGGCCCTTGTTGGGGAGGAGGGTTATGCTTCCATAGCTCATGGTGCAGTACTACATAGTACATCAACTGATGAGTACAATGTAGTTCTTACCTGACAACTTGTTGCAAGTGAATGTATCTACATTTAGGCATAGGAGTAGTGATTTGTGATTACATGAGAGCTAAACTAATATCATATAAACATATAATAACACTAATAACACATATAAACGATAAATGAAGTAACTAAGGGAACTTATACTCTCTGAGCCCAGATTTTCCATCAGTGACAACAGTGCATTGCACGGAGAAAGGGTTAGTCAAAGCATATTGTCTAAAATACAGACACAGAGCTAAATATGAATTAGCGTCATCCAAGTAACATGATCAATTGTCTGCCATTTTCCATTACAAGTACAAACAGCAGTAGTTGAGTGAAAGCCATAATTAGTTTGGATGGTCTATTAGAGTGAGCCGACAAAAACATTAATTAATGTTTCAAATCAAATTCAAAGGTAAATAAGGCAGGGTAAAGGCACCACTTTGCCAACATCAACAAAGCAAGGTGTTGATATGAAAATGATATATTACTTCATGATGAGCACGCTTTGCCAAAGCAGACTAACTGTACAACACTGTATACTGAGGTCCAAACAGTGCCTTGTCACTGGATACACATATCGTATAATTGAACTGCAATTCATCAGATTATCAAAAGTTGAGTAAAAGCCGCAGCCTGACAATCAACAGTCCCACCAGTGTTTGGGCAGAGGGCGAGTCCTGATCAGGAGCAGATAACGTCTGACGAGAGAGAGCACTCTGCGTTTCGAATTAAACCTGACAGGGCTGAACATGGTCCAGCCCAGCCTGGACACCAGGGCAGCACACTCACAAGCAGAGGACACTGGGCAAAGTGCGGCAGGATAGATGAGCCCATTGTTGGGGAGCAAGAGGCATTGTGGGAAGTGGCTGTGAGTGTCCAGGGCCTGCTGATGTATCGTGTGGTGATGGGCCTGGGAAAGGTCCCCCTTTGTGTCAGCACTAGATTAATGGCGACATTAATGTCTTGTGTGTTTCCAAGGACCAGGGCTAGATTACAATGCATGTTCCACCTGGAAAGAAGACACTTGGATTTGGCTCAAGTTTTTTTTTTTTTTTTAAACCTCATGAGGGCAAAAGGTTAAGGAATGTGTGTGTGCTTTTGTGTGCGTGTGTGTTTGTATGAGAGAGAGAGGGAGAGAGAGAGAGAAAGAGAGAGTGTGTGTTAGAGAGAGAAAGTGAAAGAGAGAGAGAGAGTGTGTGTGTGTGTGAGAGAGAGAGAGAGAGAGAAAGAGAGAGAGTGTGTGTGTGAGAGAGAGAGAGACAGAGAGAGAGTGAGAAAGAAAGAATCAGTGTGAGAGAAACTCCATGGAAACCCAACAGAACCTGGCTACAGTTCCTTTTAAGGTGGATCCTGGTCCTTTACACATTCCCATACAGAATAAAACGTACCAAGTTCCTTGAGGGCCAAATAGAGGCAATACGGAAACAGCTACTTACTGGATGCCCAGCTTCTTGCGATGACTCAGAGCAAAGCCGTCGTTGGTCAGGGCGCTGAGGACAATGGCAGGGTAGACCACATATTTCTCAAAGGAGAGCAGTCCAACGTACAATCGCTCGTACCACATCAGATGGGCGTCCTCTGAAAGACAACCACACAGGCTGCAGTCACGACCTCCTTCTCAGACAACAGAGCCCAGCACTGAGAACTAACCTTAAAAAGCCTTGCTGCTCAGATGTTATATCTCAAGTATAAAGGGACTGAAATATATACAACATTATCAACAGTAGTGTGCTTCAGTAGACACCGTGAACCAATCTATGTCCTCTCACGGAAAATTGAGGCCACTTTTCAAAGATGAACTTGGGGTGAACTTTCTTCATACCAGTACCCCTGACCCCTGCGTAACGCTTTTCTGTGATTCTTCTGTGGTGCCTTCATTGACATGAGTGAGGAGAATCACACTCGTCTGGCGGTGACAAAGCACCACTGGTGATTGACAGCCATGTAACGTGACAGCTTTAGGAACTTAGCCCCCTGCTGTGACCAGTCCCACGCACCTCTGAGAATCAGCAGCTCTTATGAAACCAATTGCTTTATGAGCTGATCCATCATCAGCTTTTATAGGCACATTTTATCTTATTGTTTAAAATATGAAACAGGGTTAATGGCAGCATGCATGACTATTGAATAAAAGAGAATGGGGGATATATACATATTAGAAACTCATATTTTAACCCAAAGACCACAGAGTGCAGTGATGGCATTTTGATACTGGATTTTAACATGGAAACATGTAGGCATGTAGTAGGAACTGAACTGCATAATGACAGAAGTAATGGATGCTAAAATTGAACGAAACTGAAATTGCTTAATTACATTTAAAGTGTAACTGATTGATTATTTAACCTTAAGTATGGATGTTTCAGTATGAACAATTGTGAATTTTAAAGTGTTAAGACTTAAGACCATAAAAAAAGTTGTGCTTTTGCACACCTCCTTGGGACGGGTGCATCGGAGAAGGACAACAGGGTCACCAATGTCAAAGAAAGTGGGAAGCTCCTGCACACTGTCTTCATTTGCAATTGTACTGTTTTTTATTGCATCATTTCGGTCAGATGAAAATTGCCTGATGATTGTCATCTGACCGAAACGTTGCAATAAAAAAACAGTACAATTGCAAATGAAGACAGTGTGCGGGAGCTTCACACTTTCTAAGACTGAATGGAACCGTATGTAAGAAATGTATTTCATTTAATCCTAAAATGGCCCTGATATGTCACTAGACATTAAGAAATAATTTTCATTTCAAATACCTTTATCACTGACAACAGTAGTCCGGCCAGGATATTGTCATTTAAAAAGTGAAGTTGCAGCCCTCAACTGATGTTGATGTTGTCATGTTATGTTTTGGCCTGATGCGCCACCCTCCACCTATCTACTAATCACAAAGTCAGTAGTGTTTCGGCATCCGGGTTGCCAGCTCTGCCAGTCAGGGGGGAGGGGGAGGGGATACACCGCTCTACAGTAATTTGAAAGTTGCAGTACCAGTCTTGGCCACAATCTTACATATGGTTCCTTTAAGACCATCAAATCAAAATACACAATAATTTCCCTTTGGGGCTGAATAAAGTAATCTACCTATACCTATCTATTATATCTTAAGCCAATATAGCTTCTCAGTGTCTTTTCACCACCAGTTGACTGACCTCGAGGCTCAAACTGGGAGTACTCTCTGCTCTTGAGCACAGGGTGAGCGATCCAGAGCCAGGGGTGATGCTTCCTCAGCTGGGGGATGAGATAGTGGGTGATGAAGCCCACCGTCCCAGCCAGCGCATACAGCACGATGGTGACAAAGGGCTGAGGATCACACACACACACACACACACACACACACATGCACACGCACGCCGCAGACACACACACACACACACACACACACACACACACACACACACACACGCACGCACACGTACATACACACGCAAACACACACAGGAGGGTAGAGGTTAGAGGTGTCAAAACAAAGGTGCTAAACATAGGATCAAATAGAAACATGCTAAGAATAAATAATGATTACATTTTGTTTTAAAGCTTCATGGTTGCCCTTTAAACGCATCATGTTCTACTGTAACAATAACAATGTTCAAAGTTTCTAATGCCGTATAGTAGCTACTTAAAGAAATAGCCCCTCACATTCAACAGACTGATTTGTCTTTCAGTATCAGCTTAGAGACTAGATTCTACTGCCAAATGCTTACTCTGCTGCAATACTAGATGACAATAAAGACTGATAATTTGGAGCTATAGGTTCAAAAGAGACAGACAAAAAAACACAGATCAGACTTTAGATCTCTGGACACTCACCCTCAGAGACAGGAAGACAGTGCTGGCTGTCACCGCAAAGGTCAACACTGATGCCAGCGTACACACAAACAGGTCTGAGATTAATATCTCTTTCTGTAACAGGGGAAATGTGTCAGTCACATTATTGGCTATTTATACATAGATCAGTAACATTCAGCTCTCAATTTAGCCATTACTCATTCTGTCAGCCATTTTCCCCACACCAGTGGAAACGCTCCTCACCACTGAGCCTCTCAGCTTCTCCGGTAGAGGATCTATCTTCTCTGTGGTGGCCACTTCCTCCTCTTCACTTCCACCCAACACAGGCATCAGTTTGGACTTGATTAAAGACCTGCAGAGCAAGGCATGGTTCAGATGAAGAAGTTTAAGAAAAACTTTTAACAAGGCAAAAAAAAAAAAACCCATAATCCTTCACAGAATAGACAATACCCCAAGGTATACTAAGATAATAGAGAACCAAATTACTCTCTGACATACTGGGAAACTCTTAAGTTCACAAACAAATGAAATCTAAAAAAGTAGACCATCTACTGTATTTACTCAATAGTTCATCCCAAGTTGATTTTGCCATATACTACTTCCCTTGGTTTCCTTGATTCTGATTAATGAATCATTTCAACACACTCAATCATTACTTAACAGCTCATAGAACAATGTGCACATTATTGACCTTAGTCAATAAACAAATAAAAAAGGTATGCAGGAATACCATGGTGGAATACTATGGTGGAGTATGCTGAAATATCTGCCATCAATACATACTGTAACACTGCTAAGGTTTCTCTGGGGGAAAGCAAAGGATTCATACTTGTACACTTGTCTTATTCTATTTTCTGCTTGTGTTGTTTTTCGTCTTACATGAGCACGGAGGGGTCGCTGCTCTGTCTGCTGAGGTGATAGGAGAAGACAACCAGCAGTCCACAGAAGCCCGAGAACAGCGCTGGAATGTGCTGCTCATCCCACGGTTCCTGTGAGGTGAGAACTCAGTTCACCGGCAGGTTCACAGACAACTCTCAGAAGCAGCTGATGCTTTCAAAGGCATGTGTAGCTCAACACCTTTAGATTATTTCTATCAATAGCTCCCTCTGATGTTATTTTGAAATGGACGCATGTGCAGGAGCCTATTGTCTTCCATGGCAGCAATAACCTGATGTTCAAGAAAGCTTACATAATGACACTGTGGCTTATCACAGTTCCAGGGCGATTTTACACATATTACGTTTATGTCCTCTTTTGCTTTTGACTGAAATAGGAAAGCAGGTCATGAGAATTAGGCCATTTCTCCCAGTCAGCACAATTCAGCATTAACTCAAAAAGCACCAGAGCTCAATTTGATTTTGATTAATGAATCATTGCTCAACACACTCATTCATTACTTTACACTGCATACAGCAATGGGCACAAGGTCTAACTGATCAAATGCTCTCATACTGCTACACGAGTTTGTCTTTAAATATAGCCCACCTTTAAAGCGCCAAGGCAGAACCCATAGAGTAGAGCAATCGCAGTCACACTTCTCATGATGCTGTATACTGCGGACACAAGCCCAGTTGCAGCTGCCAAAGAAAGAGACAAACAGTCTTTGTGTATTTTAAATGATTAAAAACAATGGCTAACAATAACCCTAAAGATGCAGTCTGTGAGATGAATTGCACTTTATCAAATTAATGGTCCTCTCGTAGTTCTGTGTGTGTGCTACAGTATGTGTGCGCTATTCCAGCCAATCAATAAGCTTTAGGAGGATGGAAGGGAAAATGCATTCTGATTGGCTGTTGAGCTCAAATATCAACAAGTGTTTACCAGAATCACGGACTAGACGTTCACAGTATGTACTGATTGGTCAAGGACTGCAACTGACGCCTACCTGTTCCTCCAAAAAAATGCACATCTATCTGCTCCAGGAAGTATATTACAAATGTGTTAATCTGAGGGAGAAGGCCAACGAGGAATGTAACAGGGAAACAGTAAGTGAATCCTGTAAAGAAAATATAGACGAAAGAATGAGTTACGTCAATATGGAAACCGTGAAACTGTGGTGACAATACCACAAGCATAAAATATGAGGACCAGTCAGCGGGCAGTACTCACCAACTAAAATGTCTCGGACAAAATGGAGGGTGTCGGATAAGACAATGTTCATGCCATACAATCTGGACACAGGAAGGTTTGACTGTTTTAATAACAGCTCCAGGATCCAAATAAGGCCACAGAATATACAGAAGTATGCAGCTCGACTGTATGCAACTATTTGATTGTGTCCCTAAAAAGAAAAGAAAGCATGTCCATTATTATCCTTGCTGTTATTCCAATATGTACTGACTTTTAATGAACTGCAGTTTATTGCAACGACATGGATACTGTGTACAATATTTTCCATCCGCTTACATGAGTTGGGGAAGCTGCATCTGGTTGGACACTCTGTAAGATATTGAATAATTGATACAGTGCTGATGCGACAATAATGGAATAAGACACTTCACAAAGAATGCACTACGAATCTCTACTGAGAATGTTTTGCTACAAGAAAATATTTTCAATAATACAGAGACACAATTATTTATCTTTGATTCATAGTACAGAGAAATAAGTAACTAATTAACGATTGGGACAGAAACATTCGGCACCTCATAAACACAATAAACAGTAAATACAATTGTGTCAGTGGGTGCTTTCAACTTTCACATAGAACTACAGGTATATACATAGAAAACAGCATTGCTTAAGCACGCAGGTTGTATGTGGCAGACAGCTTGTGTGAGGGGAAGGCACTACCTTTAAGAGGGAATACTGGCAGCTGGCGATGACAAGGCAGAACTGGAATACCCAGATGTCCTTAAAACAGCCATGGTTCAGCAGGACGAATCCTAGGAAAGACACCAGGAACGCCAGGAAGACAGCTACCACGTTTTCTGACACGTCTTGATTCCTGGGAACATAAATCACCATTAGTTACCAGCTGTACCTGAGAACTCAATGAGAGACTTGTAATCAAATCTGCACAACAGCAAAAGCAAAGAACATCAGTTGTCAGATCAATTGAAGTCACCTGTCAAACAGTGCGAGTAAGGTCAGCCGATCATACAGGATGTTGACCCACTTCCCAGGAAAGACCTTCAGCTTGTAGTAGAGCTTCCGAGATGGCTTCTCCTGAGTCGACGTGTCTGACGAGTCATCTAGAGAGTCCTCTTCCTGTGACAATTTTACAACAAGTGTGACTGAATGATTGCGTGAATGAATTATTGAATTAATGAATGACAAAAATGTGTTCCACATGAAAAAATATGTCTTGGTGTTTTACTTTTACCAAACCAAATGATCTTTTGTGATCATGATCAGTCTCACCTGAAAGATCTCTGGATGTGTTCTCCTCGGGCGCAGTCGGTGAGCAGGAATGATGCGGCGCTGGAATGGGCAGTCCGCATGACCTCCGGCTAAACCGTCCTGGCACTCCGAGTTGGAGGAGGTCGACAGGAGATCACTGAAGGTATAAACAAGTAAACATGAAGCAAATGAGAACTCTTTGACACAGTGAAATATCATAACTGTAGAGCCATATTACATAATGTATTGAACAGAGCTGCAAATGTTGGAACTCTTTGTTCAAACAAAATGGCAACCGAATAAGCAGACTTATAAATAAATGTGTGAAATTCAAGTACATTACCACATGTTGCCTGTAATCAACTCAGCCCCAAGGGGTAAGTTCAGGGCTCTCTCATTGTACAACTTCCTAGGTCTGTCTCCTAGAAACGAGCAAAGCAACCAGTCAGTAATGCACTAAATATAAAATGCCACACCAACTCATTTTAACAAGCACATTTCAACCACCCTTGGGGAATGGATTGATCAATACAACCCATTGTCACTGTGCACAATCATTCTTTCAGTTTCACCTTGTGTTCACTTGCCACTTACAATGTTAATCCAACCATTTTAACCACATCCATTTGTCTTCTCAAACAGGGTATGTCGGATGGAACAGTGGCAGTATACTGTATTTGCAGTAGTTGCAGACATCTTGCTTTCAGTGCCATCCTTGACTTATTTAACTTGGCCAGCACTTATGGTCTTAATCATCTCACATTCAACTTCATTTGGCTCCAGCAGCTGACTTACTGTGGACCGTGTGGAAGGTGTAGGCCTCCTCTTTGGAGGTGGCCTCTGGTCTGCAGATGACCTGTAGCATGGAGCTCTCGGACTGGGACGTTTGGGAGGGAAGGGAGTCGTAGTCTGGGTCTTTATCTTTATCCGTCTGAGGACTGTAGGGAAATTGATCAAGGCATGGTTTCATTTTTAATCAGATGTTCTTGACTTGTGCTACTAACTTGTTACAGTAATACACATGAGCTTTCAGAGGGATCAAATTATTTTTTTAAAGCATCGATCACTTCAAAACAAATATGACAGCTCATAGCTTTAATGTTTGATAGCTTACTCACTGTGTAATGTAAGAGGCATCTCTCAAACATCATAAAATTAAAACCTCAACAGACCATGCTGAGTCAGTACTTCAACAAAAACAGAGTCCACTGTCCAATAATGACCTTATGGATGATCTCATGGTTCATGCTCTCAACATCCATTAGGCTAGCAGTGACAGACTGTCCATTCTAAGAAATTCTGAGGTTACAAGGTAAAATGTATGATTTGATTTAATTTGAGCTGGACCTGTCAGGAGAGACGATGGGGATGAGCCTCTCTGGAACAGCGAGGGGTGTGTCCGTGGTGGCCAGACTGTTGGGAGGGTTGGGTCTCTCTGGACGCTGGCTCTCTGTCTCTGTCTCCTCATCATTCTTCACCGTCACCATGGTATCATCTGAAAAGCAGATACATATTACATACATAATATGATATTGCATTTGATAATGCATGATGCAGGTCTTCATATCTAACCAAAAACAACAAAACAAAGGAAAACCCATTCTACAGCTTAAGGGCCAAAATAGCTTTGACACTTCTCTTATCTTTGGATTGGCTGAAAGCCAAAGCTCACCAAGACACTTCAAAGAGCATATCTCTGAAGTTGTCCAATGACGCTTGCTTACAAAATTCTTTAGGGGTACATTCAAATATAAATGTATATTCCCATCAGAATATGATTCAGACATTATCAGATACAAATATTAGATATTACAGCCTCTCAATAATTTCACACCATTTATCATCTACCTTTAGTTACTTGCCACTGTTAACCATCATGGGGCAACTTTATAATAACTGAATGCATGAAATGCAAATGTCTTAAACTCAGGTGACCATTTTGAATTTTCTCCTCACCTTCCTCCTCATCTTTCTCATCTGCGTCATCCGTCTCAGGCTGAGTGCTGCTGGCCGCTCGCGTGCTGTTGATGGACTCCAGCAGCGACACAAACTCCACAAAGTTGGACTCGTTGGGCATCTGGCCCTCCTTGGCTTCCAGGTCCGACTTGGAGGTGGTCATGGTGTGCGTCCGGCCCTTGGACCGGTCAGCGATGAGCACGGCGTCCCTCCCACTGTCTATACTCAGCCCACGCACGTGTGTCCTGCCCCCAGGGCCGTAGCGCCCATAGCCAGCCGGGATCTGCAGGAAGCCGTCGGCGTCCATCCGGAGCTCCGGTGCCTCATTCTCGTCGGGGTGCGAGTGGACGTCGATGCCCGAGGAGCTGTTGTCATTGGTCAGCGGCAGGCTGCCATGCTCCACCTCCTGCTCGTCCGGCTCATACTCCCGACAGTCCTGTGTGGCCGAGTCTGAGCTGACTGGTTCTTTGGAGTGGCTGAGTTCGGGATTCTGCATCGGCGGTTGGTCAGCTGGCTCGTCCTCCGCGGCTAGTCTGTACTCGTCCTCCCGGTCATCCTCTCCCTTGACGGTGGCCTCGTGCTCGTCTTCCAGGGGTGAGTCGAAGGTGATGACGGGTATCCGGATCATGCAGTCTCCCCGGGACTCCCCTTGTCCATCTTTGACCATCTTCGACTGGGCCGACTCCATGATGCTCTGCTTGACCGACTCCTCCAGCTCGGCGGCCGTCTGGGCGTCGCAGCTCATGGTGATGATGATCTTCACCGTGTCGCTCTCGTCCAGGCGCACCGACGCGCCCGAGTTGTCCACCAGCATCACCGCGATCTCGTCCGAGCAGTAGGTCTCCGCTGCCGGGGCGTCCTGGACGGGGGAGAGGCCGTCCGGTGAGAAGCCCCCGCATTCCTCCTCCTCCTCGTTCTTCTCGTTGTTGTTGGGGTCAGTGGGCGGCTTCTCCTTCACCTGCCGCTCACTCTTCTCGTCCACGCTCTCGACGTCGCTGTCCTTGGACGGCGGCAGGCCCTCGTCTGCGGTGTCTCTGTCTGGGGGCGGCCGCTGCTCCTGCTCCAGAAGAGGGGCGCACTGGTCTGGGTTGGGGCTGGACATGTCCTCTGGCAAACCTCCATCCTCATGCTGGGGCTTGTCTCTTGACCTCTCTTTAGCGGGGGAGTCCCTGTGGCCTGAGCAAAAAAGAAACAAAATCTATTATCAGATGTAACAGCACGGATTATCATCAAAATACCACATGCGTCATAAAAAAAGACTATTTGGAGCAGAAAGAACTTCTGCAGTTTAACTTGGGTAAACAAAAATTGCCTCAGCCTTGGGGGAGGTTGAGAGGAAGAACTGGCAACTGATGAGAACATGCTGCCTGAGGAAACGCTTGCATTTTTCAATCCTCTCCATCTAATTTGCGATTTCTCAATCAGAGAGATGAGATCATATCAGAAATACCAAAGAAATACTGTAAGCATTTCTACATTTCACACCACTCACATTTAAATGTCATATCCACCAAACCACATTTTCAGCCAAGTGCTTCAAATCAGTCAAAAACGCCTGAATAATCCACTTTACCATACAGCTCCCAAGATTACATATTGACTTCCTGGCAACGCAATCAGATTCAATCAGAGCTCACAGTTCCTGCTTGATGAGGCATTCCAGGAAGCCAGCCATAATGCCTGCTTCTACATGCTTAGCTATGCATTTCTGCAGTTATGAAACACTGGTAGAGGCAGCAGTCGTCAATTAATCTGTCGGTTCATCAGAGTCCCTTTCACAGAGTGTCCTAACAGCAACTCTCAAGAAATTTGTGTCTTCTTTTCATCATGCTCACAAATTAGGCCACTTCTAAAAATACGGCACATACCTTCTGTGCTCTTCAACTCCTCTGCTTTTGGGCACTCCTGCAGCAGAGAAAACAGAGCAATGATAGGTCATGCTATTATTAGATTTTGGATCAAACTTGTATCTTCTGAACAAACACATCAATGTGTTGACTGCGTGTAAATCTGTACTACAGGACAGTTAATCACTTGGTGCACTGTTGGTAAATGCACATGTAAATGTAATTGAAGCTTGGTTCTCTGGCAGGTGACCACAGAGCGAGAAAGATTGATTAAGAACACTTCTAACAGAACCTTTCTGGGTATTAGTAATTATTTTAGTATGGTTCTCTTTTCTTAACATCAAAAAGCACAGGGAGAACAGTTCATGGCATCTTTTTCTTCTCAGAATGCATAAGAGGGTGATGATAACTGATGCACTACTAACCACACCGATCAGGCCCGAATCCGTCTCCGTTTGTTTTACAGTCACTTGTATAATGGGACTTAGACGATTTCTGGTCAGTACTGTCATGGCAACACTGTCAGGAGCAGTACTGCTTTTTCTGTATTGAGAGAGTCGAGAAAGAGTAAAAAAACATACTCCTAATTCAGATAAGGCTAAGACTGATTAGTTACTGATAAATCAACTGCATGAGTCAAAACTACACAAATATAGAGTAGCCTACAGTAAGGTGAAATTAAGAAATACATTATGATCTAAACTGCATGCAAATCCACCCTTTGTAGGAACACACTTTGTTTATGAGCTGAATCAAGCATGCCAACACACAAACCCATGGAATACCTTAAGTTAGCAGGAAGGCAGGGGTCAGAGGCATTGCTTTTCTTGTCAGCACCTTTGCTGACATCAGACACACTATTCTGGGCCACAATGTCGCCCCTGTCGAACATCAGGTGGAGCCGGTAGTTCACTGCCTTTATGGCGATGAAGAAGACCGTCACTGACGTGCAATAGATGCTGAGTGCCATTGTGGTTGGAGGGAGGGCCTGAGCAATAAGCACATGTACACCCATATACACACAGAAGAAGGCAAAGAAAAAGAGTGTGGGAGGGAAACACTAGGTTCTGTGATGTGCATGTGTATTATTTTTATTCATACATTTTCTATCGACAACGTATAACATGTATGCTGTAGCGTGTGAAAGGCTGCTCTCTGTTTTGTATAATCAATCATCAATTGTGTCAGCAAAATCTGTTCTGCAGGCTGAGATTACTTTCTAATTAACACAAACTCTGCACTTCTTGTTGCCACCAAAAAGTGGCTCTTACCATGTTTAATCAATTGAATGTTATTAAATGAACAATGAGTTCTTATGCCATGACATAAAATAAATGGCATATGCTACATTAAAGCAAAATTAAGCGGACAATTGATATTTATTTATAGCTAGCCTATACTGATATACAATTAGGAATGTGGCGCCATTTGGCACCTTCTATCTATGACAACCAATCACTAGACTCACTAGACCACTCGTGTATTTTTCATTCAGTTAGGTAACACTGATGCTGACTTTCATATAGCCTACGAAAGGGAAGCGTGATATTTGCCTCGTGTGTTAACTGCTTGCGTGTATGGCAAGGAAACACTGCTCCGTTAGCAAATAGCTAGGCCTATTTCATTAAAAAAAAAAACATCTTTCAAGATAGACTTTTGGTTCGACTCCGTGCATTCCATTTAGGCTTCAGTAGCCTATGCAGAGAAAAAATGCGACAGTAGCCTGCCTCTACTACACCTAAAGTAAACGCGCTGAGGCAAACACAGCGAAATTGAACATCTGTTTTGCCTGATTATCTACAAACCTAGAGCAGGCGAATGTTAATTGGCTTTACATAGAAAGAGATGACCAATTTTACGCTGCACCTTTCATAAAGACAAAACAATGGAGCTCCTGGCCTATTATCCGCTCGATACTTACCAAATGCAGGGACAAGGGTAGCATAAGAAGAAACATCCACAAATAAAGGTGACATGAGTTATTGAATTTATTCTGGTCCGGGTCGTGATACCAGCCGCCGGTAAGCGAAGCCCACACTCCCTGCCGTAGAGTTTGAACCACATGCGAGCCCATCTTGACAACTGCAATGATCGTTACAAAGGTACCACACTGTATGGATTCAACACGCTGCCATGTTGAAGCAGCATCACCGTTTCCAGTACCGATTACATTTTTTTTCATTCGAGGTAGCACTTGTCCTAACCGCTGTCCTTGCGTTGTCTGCCTTTTATTTTATTTTCCATCATTTAATTATCGTGACCTACAGCTCCGGGCTGAACGGGGGCTGCGATGCTCTGCTGCGTGCACCATCATACGACCTGCCGCCTCTCGTTCCTCAGCATCCTCCTGGAAGCGAGGATGGGTGGGGGTGTGGTGAGAGAGGGATGAACCAATTTGCGATGGAACTCTCAGAGCGCGTTCCATTAATCATACGCCGTGTTCATGACTGAGTCATCCGCATGCCAATCTTTAAACATGAGGCTGGCCATTAAAAAAAATCAGCAGCCCAATATCAGCCATTATGTCAATACGCCACCATCAAGCGGCCAGTGTTTACCATAAGCACAATATGATTTGCATATAGGCAATATAATTAGCCTATACTTAGGTGCACACAGGCATTTTAGAACCAGAATAGGGATTATTTGAATGGTCGCTATTAGACGACATTTTAACTTATTCCAAAATACCCTATCGCTAATGTAGGCCAAGAGCTAATTAGGTTTATAATTTGTGGGTGGGGTTGATAGGCCAAACAACATGTAGTCAAAAACAACACGTGGTAAAATAAATACCCACCACATCACAACAGAAGGCTCATGTGTAGGCCTAAGATCTTCATGCCAAGGAAGACCATGTCTATTTTTAAGTGATAGGTAGGCCTATTTCCAACCTTAGCCCACTCTTTGTTTAACATTATGGTTACATAGTTAACATAAATTGCATTTGTAAAGTTTTTACTTTGAGTGTGATCTGAGAATCTCCTCCCTTTCACATTTACCACGTGATCTAAAGGCACCAATCCGTTAGCGCTTCTCCTGGTCAGACGGGTCGGTGGAGTCTGTGAGCGATGGCGGCGCAGTGTGGATTGTTTTGAGTCAACTTGCCGAATCCAACGTTATGGGATTTTTAAGTCGGTCGCAATTCAGGAGTTAGGTTGGGACATTTTGGAGTGCTAGGAGAAGACAGCAGATATCCTCGTGGTAAAACGTCAAACAAGTTTTTTGCAAAACTCTTGTTGTTAGTTTTAAGCTGTCAATGTAGGCTATCCTACAGGTTGACCGTAAAGTTTTTAAAAAGTGTGTGAACTTACGTTAGCCTGAGTGGCTAGCTCATCGTTTATGTTGAATCGTGCTAAAATGTATATTTCAATCAGTTGGTTATTCATCGGATTGTGGGATAGCGGAGTTTGATGGTAGGCTAAAGTTTGTGTCATTGATTGTGAGGGAAGACGTCTAAGTTAACGTTGTTGCGCTTCCGAACACGAAACCTCCGTTCAATGGATAATTCTTCATCATGGCCTAGAATTCTAATGGTAAGAATTTCAAAACCAGCAAGATAACTAGTATTATGTCGGAATGTAAATACTAGGCTATATGACGTGAAATGTATCATCCATAAAACCTTGATACATTGGATTTTAAGTCTTCGACTACGTTATGTATTTGGAGCACAGTCATATTTGTGTATTTTTTTAGCGTTAGCAAACACTTGACGATACAATACAAAGACACATTGCGACTCTAGATAGGCTACGTGGAGGCAGAGGCCACCTGCCACCAGTCATGTAGATTTGCTGATCTGTAACGTTTCTATGAGATTCAGTTTTTGTAGCAGCTAGCTTCTAGTCTTTTTAGACATTTCCTGCCTTACTTTTTGAAGCCATAATATAATAGCCACAGTGCTACATTTAATTACAATTTGCACCAACAACTAAGCACCTTATGGTGCGGCGACAGACACCGAGACATGGATCTTTCCAAGGGTGGTTTCCTAAACGGTGAAGGAGGGCCGATCCAAAGTGGAGACCATGCCTGGACAGAGACCCACACTGCCAGAACTTGGGCTCATTCTGCGCCCTCATGTCCTAGATCTCTGTGGACGGCTGTCTACGACTATGAGCCTAGCGGAGAAGACGAGCTCAGCCTACGGCGTGGGGACGTGGTTGAGGTACTGTCCAAAGATGCCGCAATATCTGGTGACGAAGGCTGGTGGACAGGCAAAATCAACCACCGTGTCGGCATCTTTCCTGCTAATTATGTTACCTTTCAGCCTGCCATTTACAGACTTCCCGCCGGTGGCTCGGTGGGGGTGCGAGAGAATGTCCCAAGTTCCCCCGTACAGATCCCTTTTAGTGAACTAGTTTTAGAAGAAATTATCGGAGTTGGTGGTTTCGGTAAAGTTTACCGAGGAACATGGAAGGACCAAGAGGTTGCTGTCAAAGCTGCTCGACAGGACCCCGATGAAGACATTACTGCAACTGCGAACAGTGTTAAACAAGAGGCAAAACTGTTTTCCATGCTACAACACTCCACTATCATAAAGCTTGAAGGGGTATGTTTAGAGGAGCCGAACTTGTGTCTTGTCATGGAATATGCTCGTGGTGGAACATTGAACCGGGCTTTGGCTGGTAGAAGGATACCCCCGCACATTCTTGTGAACTGGGCTGTTCAAATTGCCAGAGGCATGCACTATCTTCATGAAGAAGCAGTAGTCCCTATCATTCACAGAGACCTGAAATCTAGCAACAGTAAGTAAAACTCATTTGCCTCCCCCCACACACATGCATGCATTCTTGCTCACAAACACTTTCCTGGATTGCCTTATTGCACAAAGTAGGCCTTGGGCTGTTCCATTGCCAGCTTATCTCTTTGCAAACATGCACACAGGCATGTGTTAGTGCTTCTTATATCAAGGTGTCAACTCTAAGGAATGTGCTTTTTGCAATGAGTGGAATAAATGATTAACCGTCCGTTATTGTATGTGAACTACACTGCACCTTGTGATTTGTTTCACAATACAGTTTGGTCTGATATTACCATAAACCTGCCACATCATACCCTTTCCCACTCAAGTCCATAGATGGACAGAAATGGAGGAGTGTCTGAGTTATATTGAACCAATCCCCAGGTCCATCAGGATGATTGGCAAAACTTGGCTAATGTCTTTTATTGACTCCTGTGCTCTGGAAAGGCACATTAAGTAATAACACATTGCTTGTTATTCTTTTGCAGTATTGCCTAAATGTTGGCACTATTGAATGTGTTTTATCGGTTGGTGTAGTCACATCCTATGCTTAGTCCTTTAAATTAATGACAAACTCCTACCCCCAAGTAGTACATATCTATAACTAGGCCTAGTTGCTATTAGCTCCACTCCCCAGCAGAGATTGTTTATTTATTTATTAATTCATATACACTAGTAGTGCTGAGAGAAGAGACTAGGCTATGCTCTTGAAAGAATGATTGGCTGAGTGATGCAGTACTCATCTATCAGTGTTTCCTCTATGTTGATTTGGTAGTGGCGGCCCCCCACGGTTTAATTTTCTTCCCCCACGGTATCAGAAATGGGGCAGACGTACAATAGTCGCAGTTGCCTTTCAAAATTCATTGTGCAGACCTGTTGTAGATTCTCCAAATATACAGCTCAATCACAACTGAAAATAATGCCTCATTGTGTGTGAATAGAGGTGAATACATATAATTGTTTGTGTTGCAGCGAAGTGTCAGTTGTCAGTTCCGTGGGCCGGGGGGGGGGGGGTGGTTCGGACAGGCCTGCCCCCACTGCGTAAAAAAATCCTAGAGGAAACACTGTCTATAACCTATTATGAAAAATAGACTACAAAGCATGTTATCAGCTCCTTATATAATTGTATATGATTCTCTTGGGTTTAGAATCTGCAGATGAAGATCAGGTGACTTTTTTTCAGAGAGTTGTGCCTACTATGTCATATGCCATTTATAGCACCCACCTGGAATGAATCCTAGGTATTAATAAATGCATTTTTTTCTCCATTCAAAAAGAATGCTACGGGACATTGTCTCAATGAAAGTGTATGTGTGTAGGAGGGTGATTTGAGTGGAAATTTTGAGAAGTGTATTGGGAGCCTTTTAGTGTTCATGTCATGAAATGTAATTTCTGATATAGATGGAGATATATAGACTCAACTTGCATAACTTAATTTAAGTAGTTAGTGTGCCTGGTAGAGTGAGAAGAGTCCAGTCTGGCAATGTTGAACATTATCTTCGCAGGTAACACAATCACTGAAAACTCAATGAGAACTAATGGGCGAATAACAGACAGATCTTTACAGCGTTGTCACCTGTAGTAAAGGAGTGCAATCTTATCCTGACAGAGAGCCTATAAATGTGATGGATGTTAGCAGGATGAAAAGGGGCTTTGTAGTTAAGGGATCACCTGTTCTTATTTGGGACAGGCCCCTCCAGCCAAAGAGACCCCTCAGTGTCTTTACAAAAAAGCTGGTCTGACAACCACGGCTTCCCTGCCTGCAAGGAGGGTATAGTCATTGGACTTGTGAATGCTGTTTTAGCTCCAAACAAGATTTCACTTAAAAAAAAAAAACGGCCCTGTAGCATATCTTTTTGAAAAGTCTTAAGGTAACACACACATTCGCTGTATGGTGTGTTTTTAGTGAATGAGTTTAGCCAGAAGTTGAAATCTCTGTTCCAGATTTATTTAGTCTTGTTGGATCTTAAATTAGGCAATGCCACCATCCACGTATTTCTCAGTTATGGTTGTTCTATCTCCTTTTGCTCTCTTACCTTTATGCTGCCTTTTTGCATTTTCTCACAGAACAACTTAGCCTGACGAGCAAGACCCACATCAAGATGTAGGGTCTGGGGACTCACCATTCGCAATGCTCAGTTTGAGGGGCGGGTGCGTCTAGATTTCTAGGCTAAGAAAAACTACCTTAAACCACAGATTGCCACAGATTGATGGTACCACAAAGAGAACGAGAGAGAATAAAGTTGTCCCTTAGTTTTATGTGATTGCTAGTCACTTGTAGCACATATATGGAAGGGTAGAGACAATCAATTTACCACACGATTTTTCTGATGTATATTTAATATGCTAATATGTTGTCCTGTTATCCCGTATGCCCAAGCAGCACATGAGCAGACTCGTGTACATTAAATGATCTGTTAGAGATGCACTGATTCTGGGCCGATACTGATGTATAAAATAACAATTTGGCCGATATACGATGCTTATACCATTATTTTTTTCTTTGTTTACTTAGTTTTTGTTGTTAATTATACCTTTTAATTTACCTAGAGTGGAAACAAAAATATTCTTAAAAGAAAATAAATTAACCTTTTTCCAGTCTTTCAGGCCTTTATAGCACAACATTTACCTTGTGCAGAGCTGATGCAACATAACAGATAACATAACATAACAGATCAGCCACTGCCATCTGTAAATGTCATATAAATTTGTCGATACCAGTCAACAAGGCGAACATGGGACGATACCAAATCTGTTGTAAAGGTACAGATGTTTCATGATGGTATGGTCGGCCTTAGTCGACTATGGTCGGTCACTTGGTGTAGTGATTCTATGCGTGGCGTGTTCTGTAGTAAATGTGGGTATCCAGCGCTGCTGTGTACAGACTACAGAGAGTTTACTTCTGCTTAGTGTCATCATGGGCACTTTAGCTGTCTGGTTTGTTAGCCAGTACAATTTGAAGATATTGACTCTGTGAGCTATTTTAGTAGTGTAAGTAATTAGAGTTAAAAGTTAACCTTGTCTTGATGGATCTCTCCATGCACAACAGCATACAGGAATTTATCATCTGTTGTTCCAACTAGCTGGGCAGGCTATGTAGGTTTGAGGTTCAGGTAGAAGAATAACCCTGTGGATATGTAAAACGATGCCTTGTAGGCAGGTAGGCACACTAGTTTTAGACAAGCGCTCCTGCTGCTTTTACTAAACTGATAAACATAGACGACCTCTCTGAGCAGTAAAACATAGCAGTTGCAGCAGTTGTATCACTTTAAACACTACACATAGGCTATGTTTCGACTGTGTTTTAATCAATGAAACATACTGTGAGGAGCTCAGGGACTGCACTTTTAATTGAATCCATTATGTCGGGGTACTATCGAGGCTAGCCATGCTTAGGACCTTCCCAACAATGTGGCTGTTGTTCAGTCACGGATGCTTAGGGTCTGGGGTCAACATGGTATAAAAGCTCTGCAAAGTGGCACAGTAGAAGTGGCATCTTACCGGTCTCCTCTTCCACGAAGACCAAGGTCAGTTGAGGTTAGAGGGTTTGACTGGCCATTTGTAGGACCAAACCATGGTGGTAATTTGAGTTATCGGCTGTCATTATAGGACATAATTCTGTTGTGAGAGTGTTAACTGACACCACTTGGACTTGGAGGGGGCTATCTCTACCCAGTTCTTATGAACAAGTGGATTATCATTTGAATTTCAAATGCATTGCAGTTTGTGCGAATAAGTATGTGTATTATCATAAATGAGGCTGTCTTTTTGCGAATAAGTATGTGTATTATCATAAAAGAGGCTGTCTTTGTGCAATATGTAATAAACTAGCCTAGTAATGAAATAGCCTAGGTTATAGCATTGCACAGTATAGCCTAGGTTATAGCATTGCACAGTATAGCCTAGGTTATAGCATTGCACAGTATAGCCTACAGTAGGTTATAGCTTTGATCTACTGGGTTACTGCAGTTAACTTGTCTCCAACTAGTGATGTTGCCTGCTGCTTTCCCTGTCTTCATACTCTTTAGCCTAATAGAGGTTGGATGATGCATATCAGCACATGTGTGACTTTGGTGTTAAAATCGTATGTTTGCATTTGTTGTACTGCACAGGGTGGAGACAGAGCTGAGCGTGGTTTGTGAAAATGGCCCCAATGGCCCAGTGAATCAGCAGGCGTTGTCCACAAGACACAAATAGTACAATAAAAACATACTGACCACCATTTGTATAGGCATAGTGAACTATTGTGTGGTGGGTTATGTGTTATTGCTTGCTGTTGCTAATAGGTGATTATAATAGCTTGTTGTTGTTTTAAGTCTCGCTTTCTTCCCTGCCCTTGTCTTAATCAAAATCTTTCAAGATGGTTTAACTCGGGGTTTGTAAGGCCCTAGGCAGAAAGCAGAAATCGTATTTATTAGTAGGGGTGTCTATGTAGTTCTGTGATTTTTGAAGAGTGGTTGGAGTATCATCTTAGGTGATTAAACTGGGAGGAAAATCGTGTCACCATTTTTTTTCTGAGTAGTTTCTTGTACCTGTTTACTCGTACAACGGTTTTCTGCGTTATAACGTTTTTAAAATTGTTTATATGCAAATTAGGCATACTAAAATATGCACCAATTTTTGTGTATTCCTGAAAACAGAAATCTGAAGATTGGATATAATCAGTTTTAAAATTGTTTTGTTGTGTATTTATGTTTTATGGTTATAATAAATCAGGCTATGAATGATGGATCAAACCTTTCTGTCATCAAGACCTTCAGAATATAGATAGGTATCAAACCGATACGTTTGGTGTGAGTTCTACTGTATGGGGGGGGGGGGACATTTTGAGAAAACACCCTATAAAGGTATCGTGATTGACCAATGTCACTAAAACCAGCAGGAAAAATTGAGACTTTCACATTTTGAAGTACTCCAATAGACATAATCATGATATAAAAAAAATACAATACAAAAATGACCGGCACCCAAATTGGTAACACTGCCTCCCTACTGTATCCCCAGGCCCCATTAAGTAAATAAAGGTGTTTTGGGCCTTTTCACTGAGGATCTCATGACTTGTTTCTCCTAATACACGTGGCAACAGCACTCGGCCAGTCTGGATGCAGATGATGGGGTGTGGGGCCCAGAGGCCAGGGTGAGGAGTTGGGGGAAGGGGTGTGTTGATCTTAGGTCAGCTGGCCAAGACTGGAAAGCAACAGAAGCAAGTGGGAGGTTTTGGGCTGGGGGGCATGGGGGTGCTTAAGTGGGAAATGCGAAATGAGGTCTCAGTTTGTTCAGCTGGTCTCTTTTCCGAAATGAAAGTTGGTTCTCATTTAAGTCCCCAAGATCCAACACTGGCTTGAAGCATTGGGCCCAGTTTGGGAGTCACATATTTTTATGTTGTATGTGACTTAGTGTAGTCCTACTGTAGGCTGAGTGAAGTCCTTCTGTTCTTTAAGTCAGTTTAGATGTTGGCATTTACTAAAGGAATATATGCAAATGTAACCAATTGTATCTAAGAAATATTCTCCATTATCCCAGTGATGATCTTTAATAGTTTGCAGATGTTGCATGTGTGAGAGCAACTTGACTAAAACTTGTGAAAGAGATTACTACTGGACAGTGGATCATTGGACAGTTAACTTAAACCTCTTGAACTTTTCTCTTGGTGAGGACTGGCCTCTCAGTAGTTTGTGAAAACATGTAGGTTGTGGTTGTGCACAGGCCATTTTCAATATCAGTTGTTGGGCCTTTCCTGGTGGCCATTCCAGACTCTGATTTCTGAGCGCTGCAAGTTCACATGCAGGGGACCTTGCTTACGTTTCCAAGAGTAACTTGGGTAATTGTTTTAAATAATCAATGAATGTAGCCACTTGAAATGTTCACTGTGTTCTCGACAGATGGAGAGAGGGGTAACGTAGCCACTTGTTTGAGACATTGGCAGTGTCGCTTTGGAACACGATTCGGGTGCAGTGTAGTCTATCACTTTTACAGTATGTGTCTTTGTCTCATCAGGTTCTTGTTTCCTATTAAGCTGGAGCCTACACAGTGAAGGCCACTCACTCCGTGGACATTAGCCAGAGAGAGGAGGGGATGTTGTCTGCCTGTGAAATTGAACACGATAGCTCTGCATCTTTCAGTAGGCAGCGTTGCCACTGTTGTGCCTAGTGCTGTTTTCCCGTCAAGTAAAATGTTAAATTCCTCTCTGTCTGAACTTTGCTTGCCCCTTTGGAGGGTGAAAAGAGTTGCGGTAGACAGACACAGGAGCCTCAATGACTTAGAGGGGGCCTAGCAAAGTCACTGTTAACGCAAGTCAGTTTGTTTGCCTCTCCACACGATTGTGACAATCAACAGTGCTAGCTTGCCAAGCTTAATTGAAAAAATAGCATGTTTGCCCAGAGTCCCAGTGAATACACCACCCACTGGGGGGACTGAGCTTTTACTTAATGCTCTGTTCGTCAGGAAACCGCAAACAACAAATAGCCCTACACAAGCCCATTGGCTATTCATTGGCCAGAGATGCATTGTGTGGGAGGGCTTTTTTTCCAAACTGAAGGACAACACCGGGAGCTGGGACCCAGATGCTCAAGCCGCACCTCATGCAGCCCATCTGGGTTGTGTGTGTGTGTGTGTGTGTGTATGTGTGTGTGTGTGTGTGACGAGAAGTCACACAAACAGGACTGTGTGTTTGTGCATTCCTTAATCTCTTAATGCCTCGCTCTCTGGAATTCTACTAATGAGAGGCCAAAAAGCTTAACATAAGTTTTCACAATGGAGTGGTCAAGCACCGGTTGCCTGGTAACCATCGCCTTCAAGAATGCCCCCAACTCCAGGGTTCTGAGAGGCTTATTTTCATTATATCTAATCTTCCCACCCCAGCCCCCACCCCACAGTGGCAGCTACTCTCCCTCTCCTGTTACGGCTGCTACTGGTCTTGCTGTTGCTCTTGTTAAAAGTAGAGGCAGATTTAGATTTGTCCTTAGTTTGAAGCCAGATTGATGGAAGATAGGAGACAGTGGCAGCATCTTGCTGGCTGTCATTGAAACTTGGCCCAGAGCCAAGAGTTCATGACACACTTTATGTTGTAGTTTCGAGCGCACCAATTGAAAGGTGCAAAGAATCCCAAGTATGTTGGCCGCACACTCTAGAAGACGTACACACTAGATACACACACACACAGACACACATACACACACAAAGTGGGTCTCATGCAGAACAATGGCAGGCTGTGGCAGCCGTAGCCAGCGCACCTCAATGGTTGCTATTGTCGCAAAGGTGATTTCCCGGCCCTCAGTGGAATGGCCACCGTAAATATCTGCACTAAGGAATGGGGGTGGGAGAAAGTGGAGCTCGGTAGCTGATCGAGAGGTGACCCCCCCCCCCACCCCTCTTCCCAAGTTCCCTCCCAATAATTGCCTTCCTTTATGAGATGAACAACTGGCCCCAGCTACACTTTTGTTACCAGTGTACTAAAGAGGTCTTGAGATGATCCATTATCATTTTTCCTGCATATCCTATAGCTTAGGTCAGTGTATTGTGCTCTACAAATAAAATGTATGCGCTGTTCTTATGGCAATGGACAGCAATAGACCTCTTTAGATTGATATTAGATTATAGTAATGTCTTGTCATGCTGCTTGAGGACTATGTAGAAAGAATTAGGCCTAGACAAACTCAAACTGGGCCCTCTACAACAACCAGTTTTTGTAGTAAACTGACAGTGTAGGTCTTGATTATAAAGCTGTTAACTGCGTTGGGTAGGCAGAACGAGGTAGTTAAAGTTAATTCAGGGCTTTGTATTTCAGACAGTCTTCCTCTAACAGTTTTCTTTCATCTGACATCTAGTATCTAAACTGTGTAGCTGGGTTGCATTTCCCCGGATTTATTGTGGACTTGCTACTGTTTGTGACATTAATTATAACCTTGATGTCATTACAGTGAAACCTAAACTGTAGTTTGCGCTTGTGAAGTTATCTGTGGCAGAAACAAGCAAAGGAGCTTGAGCACTACACAATCATTTTTACTTTACTGAATATAGTCTACCTTTAAATGTCCAAGTAGCAGGAACTCATCTACCACAACCATGGACAGCATCTACCACAACCAAAGACTTGTTGTAGATATTTTATGGTTGAAAGAAATATGATTGTTTTCCATTAAATGATTTTTTTTATTGATAATTCTCTAATGTCTTGCACCATTTGTCGCCATTCAAAAATATTCTACTATCTCAAAATCTTAAATATTGTGCAAAGTTCCCCCAGTTATTGCAAATAACAAGCAAGCATGCTAAGAATAACACAATGACCTTTATTCATAGCACTTTGTAGCAACAGGATGTACTTTACAGAAGTGAAGAAGGAGACGTAGTGGGGAGGGTTGTGCTGTGGTCAAATAGACCAGCTTTACAAGTGGGAGGAGATCCGTGTGGGAGGATGCTCTTCAACTCATCTACGTCAGAGCTCCGTGGCCACATGAGATAAAAGTTTAACTTTTTGACAGAAGCAAGAGTGATGTTTGTGGTCAGTGTTTTATTTCATCCAAACACCAAAATCTCCTCAAAGACTAGTAGATGACCATGGACACCACAAGTCAAATCAACAGTAAGAGGAAGGTCACTGTTACTAGAGCATGTACTATTCCCACCGTGGATATTCCAATTAAGTATTCATTGGTCCGCTATAAATGTCGCTATTTTAAAGCTAGAAGCTAAACTAACTTGAAGACATGTTCAGCCTCCTTCCACCTGTGCTGTAAAGCCACGGCCAGTTCCCAGACTGTAGTCAGCCCACCTTGTGCTGTTAAGATGGATGCCAGAGGGCCTCTAGGGCCAGCCATATGAGCCTTCTCTCCTATTTCAAAGGGGAGCTCATCATAGCGCTGGGTGGGGTGGGATTAGAAGGTATAGTGACCCCTTCCAGGACTGAAGGGCCAGTCTCGAGCAGATCGCTTCAGAGGGTTTGAACCAAAGATTCTAGAACAGAGCTCTGTTCTAGAATCTTTGGTTTGAACTATGTAGTGTGATTTTTTTTTTTTTCTCCAGTTCTATTACAAGAGTATCTAGATCACTCTTGACTGGACATGTCCACTTGGATCTGTCCAGAATTTAGAGCAGTTGCTTTTTTTTTTTTTTTTTTAAACTGGCACCAAGTGTATTACTATTATTATTATTTTCTTTTGTTTTCAAAATGAAGAGCCTAATTGTCACATTCACACTGTCAATTCTGCCTTAATGTTCACCATGATCACTGTTGTACATATTTTTGTAGATTTGCCAATACCTTCATAGCCTTCAAGCAAAAAGAAGAGTTTCAATTGGTTAAAAAAATTGTTTTATTAAAAAGGAAATCAGGTAATATTGGTTTTAGCCTGTGTTAGACTAGATAACCTGTAATCAGTTTTCGCCCTCTTTTCTGCATTACTTACTGTATGTATATCCATTTTTGTGTCTTTGTCTTGGACAAAAGTCCAGTACCTCTACAGAGTTTCACTTCACACAGTGTAAAACCAGGAGGTGGTAAACCTTTGCCATGCAGGCATGCGGTTTTGGCATCCCTGATATGAAACCATGGTAACGCATGTTCTGGAATGACTGTAACTGGGACTTCCTCATACTCTTGTTTTGCTAGAATTAGCTAGGCTGTTGTGAGGCCTGGATTCTCAAATCAGTGCAAAACCAGTAAAACTGGTTTTAAAATACAATTAAAGCATTGGTGGTTTCCCTCCAATAAAAGTGTTGATATATTGCATTAAGAACATAAGAGTATGAAGCACAGTGTGTAGTACACACATCAATCTTTGTCCCAGCGAAGGCATCAGCTGAGTGGCTGCAACTGATGCATGGGGATAGAGAAGATGGAGAAGATTCATCATCAGGTGTTAGATGGAGGCGGCTTAGTGGCTGCAACTTATGCATAGGGATGGATTCTGGGGTAAAACAAAATGGCCATAAAGAAGACAGGAAAAGAAAGTCAAGGCCTTTATGGAGAAAATAGCAATTCTCACATCCTCCTTACTCCTCCTTTACTCTGAACAGTGGTTATTTTCTCTCCTACACACTGTGTGTGCATGTGCGTGTGTGTGTGTGTGTGTGTGTAAGACAGAGAAGTCAGTGTGGTGCGTTAACTGGCCTTGTATGTATCCTCTGCCAGGCCTTTGCCTTTGTGGTTATAGTCTAGTGGTTCTGGCACGAGCATTGGAGTCAAGGTCTTTGTGCTAGTCTTATCTTCGACTGTGCAATAATGGATGGTAATTAACCATAAACACTTAGAGACAGGGGTGTAGGAAGAGGCTCTCACACTGTCTGGTGATCATGTTTTTGTTATATTTCCCATTTTCAGTCACAAGAAATGTTTGTCAAGGACAATAGCAAAAATGTATTAATAGACATTTTATTTTCATATATTTGTTTCCCCTCCCTGTTCACCTCACCTTGTTTGCCAAGTAGGTCAGATTTACCGTCTTCCTTCACTTGCAGTTACTACACATCACAATACAGTGCTAGTATAGTATTTTGATCCCAGTGTGTCATGTCATGGTCATAAAGAATGTGCTGGGTAAATATGGGTGGTGTAACTAAACAGGCGTTCCCCGCATTTTCATGTTGTTAGTCATGAGTGAAGAGGCTCCGTGCCAATGGATCACATGTACTGAAATTAATATTACACTCCAAAGCCCAAGAACAAACAGTTGCCATAGAGCAATCGATCCCTTTTATCTCTCCAGTGTGTATCTAATTAAAGGGGTTCGTGTAGGTGTTGCCTTACCCAGAGGTGGGGACAGTTGTATGTACAGAATGCAGGGCACCAGCGGGGAAGTCCCGATACACTATACCTACCTTTAACCTAATTATCAAGTCACTGAATGACTTTGGACCTTGGGATGTGTTTTATTGTGTGTCTAAACTTTACCCTCTCTCTCTCTCTCTCTCTCTCTCTCTCTCTCTCTCTCTCTCTCTCTCTCTCTCTCTCTTTCTCTCTCCCTGTCTCTCTCTCCCTCTCTCTCTCTCACCCTCTCTCTCTCTGTCTCTCTCTCCCTCTCTCTCTCTCACCCTCTCTCTCTCTGTCTCTCTCTCTTTCTCTCTCCCTGTCTCTCTCTCCCTCTCTCTCTCTCACCCTCTCTCTCTCTGTCTCTCTCTCTCTCCCTTTCTCCCTGTCTCTCTCTTTCTCCCTGTCTCTCTCTTTTTCTCTCCCTGTCTCTCTCTCTCTCTCTCTCTCTCTCTCTCTCTCTCTCTCTCTCTCTCTCTCTCTCTCTCTCTCTCTCCCTCTCTATCCCTCTCTCTCTCTCTCCCCCTCTCTCTCCCTCTCTCTATCCCTCTCTCTATCCCTGTCTCTCTCTCTCTCTCCCCCTCTCTCTCCCCCTCTCTATCCCTCTCTCTATCCCTGTCTCTCTCTTTTTCTCTCCCTGTCTCTCTCTCTCTATCCCTCTCTCTATCCCTGTCTCTCTCTCTCTCTCCCCCTCTCTCTCCCCCTCTCTCTCCCTCTCTCTATCCCTCTCTCTATCCCTGTCTCTCTCTCTTTTTCTCTCCCTGTCTCTCTCTCTCTCTCTCTCTCTCTCTCTCTCTATCCCTGTCTCTCTCTCTCTCTCTCCCTGTCTGTCTGTATTGGTTTGTAATATCTCTCTCCCTTTCGTGTTTGTCCTTCTTTTCATCCAATCTGCTCCAGTTTTATTACTTGAAAAAATCGAGAATGACTACATCGGCCGGAAGACTCTGAAGATCACAGACTTCGGTCTGGCACGAGAGTGGCACAAAACCACGAAGATGAGCGCCGCGGGCACCTACTCTTGGATGGCACCAGAAGTCATCAAGTCCTCGCTCTTCTCAAAGGGCAGTGATGTCTGGAGGTGAGATTCATTGCACCTCGCCAGCTCAGTCACTGATGTGCACTTCACCTCAAGTGGATAAACTTCAAGGAGAATTTTTAGACAAAACACGGCTATGGTGTTGAGCCTAGTCCTGTAGTTCACTTCTGTCTCAATAGATATTCTCCATTAAATGTATACATTTACATGTATGTGGTATGCTTTGCATATCAGGAAAAGTCAAAAGTTCATGTAAAGTTTTTATGATACACTTGTGATTTTATATCCACCATACTATGGGTGCAAATTATGGGTGTCATCATTGTGCTATTATGTATAATTCAGTTAGTGCTCCATTGCTTTATTACTAGTTAAGAAAAACAGTCCACATTACTGTCCAAGTCTTTGCATAGTGATATTGTGTGGTGAACCCTCTGGTCTTTCCCTGCCAGTTATGGGGTTCTGCTGTGGGAGCTGCTCACTGGGGAGGTTCCCTATCGAGGGATCGACGGGCTGGCTGTGGCCTATGGCGTGGCCGTGAACAAACTCACCCTCCCTATTCCCTCCACCTGCCCCGAGCCCTTTGCTAAGCTCATGGAAGGTTTGTAGTGGCCATTACACCCCCAACGGGATGCACAACACCCCACCACTTGACCCAAAGTTAATTAAAGAAATGGTTTGAAAGACACCCAAGTCATGAAGTTAATCAAATGAAAGTATTTGCAAACATAACATGATGGTAAAGTAGCAAAGACATTGAACAAGTCAAGTTTGAGTACTTTTATTTACGTATAAAAAAAACGTCATGCATTATTAAACTTAAGATAAAAACAACATTCGTAAAACATTTGTGCTTTAAGCTGCAAGTTTTCCCCTCAAGTAAACACAAGTCCTTAACAATGACTTCAGCACTGATCACTGGCCTTATCTAAATGGACACTGTCCATTCTCTGTGCAGAGTGTTGGGAACAGGACCCCCACATCCGTCCGTCTTTCTCTGCCATACTGGAGCAGCTGACGGCCATCGAGGAGGCTGTGATGGCTACCATGCCCCAGGATTCTTTCCACTCCATGCAGGAGGACTGGCGAGTGGAGATCCAGGAGATGTTTGACGAGCTGCGCACTAAGGAGAAGGTCAGCTCAGGGCCTAAACATTTCGTTTAGTAGTCTTGTTTGTTCTCTGTGTGGTGATTTGGAGTTTTCTTTGTGATGGATGCAGTCTATTGGCTAGGTAACTGGGCTGGCATACTTCTGTTACTCTGTCTCCATGCTCTAGCAAGGCAGATGTCAGCACTGAGTTGTAAATGTGACCCAATTATTTGTTTTTTAATTTAATTTTTTTTTTTTTGGTAACTGAAATTAGATCGATACACATCAATTCATACTGGGTTTGCAAGAAGGAATTTGTATGCTAAGGCTACCACTTGGGTGTGCATTTTATGTAGGTGTGGATGTAACCATATGGTTAAAAAATCGTACAAAACAAACTGGAACTATGTATGAGGACCGCCAGTGTGAACATAGCCAAAGGCTGAAGTGCCAACCCTTGTCATTGATGTTTGTTTTTAGTCTATGCATTGCATTTATATTGGATGAATGGTGTTTGTGTTCTTGTACTTCTTGTTCTGTTCATTTCTCTTCTGCCATTGACAATTAAGGTCTGTGCTGTTGAATTGTATTTCAAATGAATTGAGTGTCATTGAGTTCACTTTCTTTGCTCTTGTATAGTTCCATTGTTTTGAGTGTTTGAATCTGCCCCTAATATAAAATTCTCCATTTTATAATTTAGTTGTGTCCTAGTATTGTGTTTGCAAGCAGTGAACAGCAAACTGTTAGTCCCTTATTACGGTATTCTTGGTGAAGGCCTCTGTTAAGGCAGCAAGCCAGAGCAAAATGCAGCGTGCGGTCACGTTTATCACAAATGGGGACACAAGAGTAACAAGTGAGCGAGTTTCTCCCCATGGGCTACGTGCCTGCTGGCCCAGCACTGTGGCTGGCTGTGCTGATCTTCCAACACTTCTTTATTAAACAGTTGCATTTCATCTTAATATTTGATCAGTGCTTTTCCCACACTCAAACTGGGAAAATGGACCATACGTTTTGATAAGACCGCATTATCAATAGAGGTGCACTTCAGTGCTAGTGTTTCAGAGAACATGTTTCTGTACCCCAGATCTATTAAGAAATGAATGTTGTTTAGATGGATCAAAGTATTGATAAGTTGGTGTACTTCAGTCGAAGTGTTTACAGGCGTCTTGCCCCCTTGTGTGAATTAAGGACAGTTTCTCTGTAACAGATTAAATCTGGCAGCCCTAGTATTTTGATCGCCTTTGCTTTTAATTGGTTAGTTTTTGTGCAAGTGAGTTAATCGTCGGCTTAACAAAAGCAAGCCATTAGCAGCCAAATGGTTTAAGCAGTGTTTCCCGTGCTTAATTCCATAAGCTGCTCACCCTCTTACTTGCTCGTTATTTCAAATGGGGATTTGCCAATTGCCTGAGCAAAGAATGTGCCTTTTCTGCACATTCAGCTCAATTGTTAAGAGGCAAACTTGGCCAGTTCTGTAGCAGACTGGAAGAAAAGAAAAACTGTGCATCTGTTCCAGTGAATTTCCCTTCAGTCAACTGCAAGTCGGTCTCGCTCGCTCTCGCTCTTGAGCTGAATCCTTGTCAGCAACCATAAGAGGAGTTTTGCTCTTTTGAAAGGTTGTAAGTTAAAGGTGATTACAGTTAACCAAATCCTTTCGCCTTTTCTAGTTTTGTGAACAAATTTTGTCAGATCTGCTTAGAGAGAAGTCATTCTCCATGGATTAGGCTACTGTGTTTGCCTGAGGGGGGGTGGGTGGAGGGTACTGAGGTCCTTATTACAGAGATGTTGTTGGCGTCACCTCTGTAATGTGTTCTCTGTATCGCTTGTGATGTTAGTTTTGCCTTGAACATTCTTTGAATTCATTAATGACATTTTAGTGCAGCAGGTGTTGCACTCTCGTGTTGTCTTGGCATCATGTTGGTGGTAGAGGTGGGCGAGGAACAAGTCACATTCCTGATGGTCCATGTAGGTAGTGCTTTCTGAAAGCCTTCAAATGGGTGACATGGTCTCATTCAACCCATAAAGCACTGGGTCTGAATCAGTTCAGTGTGAGCTGTCAGGAGTACGTTCACAGCCTGTCACACTGATTTGTGATCAGTTGTGTTGGAGAGAAACCAGAGTGTTTGGCCCTGGGGCTGTTGGAACTGAAACTGGCTGCAGCCAGTCTCTCTGAGCCAGTGATCCGTGGCCCTAGGTGAATGAGCAGTCCTGTATGCCGCATAGTGTCAAAACATCTGAAAGGCATTCCAGGTGATGCAAGGTTGCTTGGCCTTTACTCTAGTTTCAGGCAGTTCACAGTGCCTCCCTTTTCAGCCTTGAGTGTTATGAAATAACTATAGCCCCCAATGGGCTATTTTTAGATCCAGTTGATACTAGTAACAATGTTGCACGTGATACCAAAAGACTCTGAACTGTAATGGTTTGTCGAACGTTTACACACTTGATCACATGTTGATCTTCATTACCAAGACTAGGATCCACACTAAGTCGTTGTGTTCACTCCTTGTGAAAACAGTCCAATTGTGAAGGCTTGTGAATGGAGAGCTTAGGCCCATATAAAAAGGGGGAATGGGTTGTCGTTTATCCCATTACAAATGCCTGACTTCAATACACTTCGGTCCTGGCCAAGCATGCCAATAGAAGTAGACTGATAAAAAGTAATAATTTTATGACCTTGTATCATTAAGATAAGGTTTATTACTTTTCATGTCTATGCAAAACTTTGAGAGGACACGTACCACATATTTAAAACCCACAGAAGATGATGGCAGTCAATATGAACTTGCTGTCAAATTTTGTTCTATTGACCGTGATAATATTACAGTGATGCTTTGAGTTGAACTTAATTGAAAAGTTCCTCCAAGACAATGAGTTGACTTCAGGCGCAAAGAAATTAGATCGGTGACGTGTAAATGTATGCTTTTTGTATCAGTGAGTTGAAAGCCTTTCAGATTACATGTAGACCTTCACAGTGTGGCAGGTTGACTTCACCTCAAAATTGCAGTGGATGAGGAATAAGTGGCATTTACCGCATGGTAGTAACTGCTTTATGTACCTGGATGATCAGGGCTGCTGGCTCCTTGATACCCTTTCCTAGGACTTTGTCTGTTGTATGTTTATCATGTAAATCATCTAAATCATGTCCAGAAGATTTCAGCCTAACCAAGCAGATATGTGTTTGATTGTGATATTTTCTGTTCACCTATTTGACCCCAGCTTTTGGATTCTATCCCTAACCAAGCTGTCTGTCCTCTGCTGTCTCGTCCCTCTTGTGGTGGTCAGGAGCTGCGCTCGCGCGAGGAGGAGCTGACGCGAGCGGCGCTCCAGCAGAAGTCCCACGAGGAGCTGCTGAAGCGACGGGAGCAGCAGCTGGCCGAGCGCGAGATCAACGTGCTGGAGCGCGAGCTCAACATCCTCATCTTCCAGCTCAACAAGGACAAGCCCAACGTCAAGAAGAGGAAGGGCAAGTTCAAGCGCAGCCGACTCAAGCTCAAGGACGGCAACCGCATCAGCCTCCCCTCAGGTGAGCTCACGGGGCGAGTGGGGAGATCGGAGGGGTCAAAAATGACCACTCTGAAAGTTGCGCCAGGAGATGCAATGGCAAGACGTCTTAATGGAGGAAAAAAAAGTTGCTTCAACTACAGTAGGGTTTCTCAACGGTACCACCCCCTGGGGGGCGTTCGTACAACCTAGGGGGGCGCTGGGAATGTTTTTTTTAACCTTTTTTTTACATTTTAAACTTTCATGGTTTTCCCATATTTTTAGTGCAAAAATAGGCTACCTGAAAATAAATAGGCTATTTTCACTCATGGGTTTCTAACCCCTCTACCGTCCCAGCTACATTTTACTGTTTATCTATGCTCAGTGGTCATACATCTATGCTCAGTGGTCAGTGCAGTTCGGGCCTGCACGCGCCCGGACTCACATCCCCCAGCCCCAGCTATCGTCATCTCTATAGTAACGCCGATAAACATAACCCAAGTTTGCGGCTTAACAGTTCAATAACCAATAAAAATGTACACAATTCACTGTGACGTCTTCATCTTTAATAAAACAACACAAAGAAACATGGCGGATAGCAAGAAAAAGTGCCGACCGTACAATGCAAATTACATCAATTATGGATTTATTCCTTCACCGATGAACACTACTTTACCTATGTGTCTGCTCTGCGATCACGTTTTCTCGAATGAGGCCATGAAACCCTCGCGGTTACAGGAACATTTAATCAAAAAACATCCCGACAAAGCATCCAAAGATCCGGCCTACTTCAAGTCTCTGAGGAATCAGCATTCAAGGCGTTCTACCATCAACACCCTGTTTGCCCGTAATGTCAATCAAAGTGAGAACGGGTTGGTGGGGTGGGGTCTTATAATATTGCTATTAGTGGGTTTTTTTTACCCAACCAGTCTCCTATTGCTTCTAACAGTGGGATAAATCTGCTTAATAATAAAATAGGCTCATAGGGACATTTTCTTATAATTCCAGAAGAAACCAAAACAGCACAGAAATGGGCTCGTTTTTTTATTTAAGCAATATAGCATGAATGTGAGTGGCCTATAGCCTACCCAGAGGTGTAGTTTTTTTAATTTTTAATTGTGTGTGTCTGTGTGGGGGGGGGGGGGGCAGAAGATCAAAGTAAGGTCAGGGGGGCGTTTGCTCAAAAAAGGTTGAGAACCACTGAACTACAGTGTGGTAGTCCAGGCTTTTCCGTGCATGTTTTTATAGGACAGCCTTGACACACACAATCAAAAATATTCCATATTTTTATGGGATCATGGGAATGGGAACGCCAAGTACATGAACATGCCCCTGCTTCTTAGGCTACACACTATAGTCAAGCTGTACCCAACTCCACAAGGCTGGGTTTTTATCGTTGGTCAAAGTCACACAAGTGATGCAACACAGGAAACTTCATTTTTCAATGTCCAGAGAGGAAGCCAGTGGGCGAGTTAATGGCCATGATGATGCAGCTTTGTGTGGGCGGAGGGTTAAGTCATCCCTTTTTACTGGTGCTGAGGTGTGCTTCTGTGGCTGGCTGGACAAGTAGTTTAGACAACAATTCTGTTATGCTGTGAAACCTTACTGTGGAAGTCTGCCAGCCAGACATTTATATTGGAGGATAATTATTGGGAGTCAATTTTTTTACAGTCAGTTCTAGAATATCCTGTCAAGGACAATTTACTTCTGAAACAACTCCTTCTGACAAATGCAAAGACCTAGAAAAACCCCATCCATCAAAAAACTCTCTTAAGCACTATAATGGGCAATGTTAAGTAATTACTTTTCCTGAGATGAAAAAGGTACCCACATCTAACACAGTCTGCAGTAGCATGGAGCTCATCATAGCACGGTGCTTATGTGTATTGCTGTATTTCATATTGGTGTTCAACATCCTCCCCCAACCTTCCTCACAGACTTCCAGCACAAGATCACCGTCCAGGCTTCGCCCTCCATGGACAAGAGGAGGAGCCTGAACAGCACGAGCTCCAGCCCTCCCAGCAGTCCCACCATGATCCCTCGCCTGCGCGCCATCCAGCGTGAGTCCCCTCTGCTCAGGCCTGTAGCACGGACCAGCACGCCAATAGACCCTTTCAACAATAAAAACAAAAACAATGCTTGAACATTCTATTTGGTTCCCAATCTACTTCCTCTGCATTAAGATAACATATGGAATGTTAAAAAGGAAGTCTTGTGGGGCCAACTATGACGCTGATAATGGAACTCTCTTGAAAGGGTCTATAGGAATCCGTACAATAACAGTAACGTTAAAGTTTAGATCATATGATTCTAGCATTAGTTCACCATTTTATTGCTCGTAGTTATTGCTTACCTTAGCTGATCATAGTTACATAGTAATGCAAAAGTTAGGTTAGCTAAGTGTGGTAATACTTAAAGTTTTAAGTGAGTTAAGTTGTTGATCTAGACATTGCAATACTCCAAAATATGCTATTCATTACTGCAGATGTAGCACATATATTAAATGTTTGTGTTGAAAATCCTGTTCTACAATGACCTCGAATTGAGTGATGAACATCCTCTTGGAGCCTGTAGAGGGCAGTGTAGATTACCGTAAAACTTCAAATAATCGCCGAGTCGTGGCTACAGGTTTGGGTTAAAGGCCGGTCTCCAGTAGAGGCCTGGTCTGTTTTTTAGTTTCGGGTTGTATTTAATGTTCTAAAACCCGTCAGATCGTCTGTTTAAAGATTCGCAATGACACGAAACCGTTACAGAAAGGAGGTTACAGCAGTGTGAATTAGATGTTGCACGTCGTTAAGCATTCACATGTCTGGTCACAGTTGCAAGGTTTTAGAATGTTGCATCAAGTTGCTGCTCATCTCGTTGCGAATCTTGGGTGTGATTTGCGCTTAAGGCGCAGACTGCGCACGTTATGATTAGATGGCATTAAAAGGCTGCGGAGGGGAGAAGCTAGAATTCCAAATTGTATAACTTTTTTTCCAATATGAACTATGCCTATATGTCCGACTTCGTCATCGTTCAATTCATCCCTTGTGTTAATTTGCGGATAGGCCGATGGTAAGCTTGTTTTTATGCTGGCAACAAAACCAGAACGGTTTGCGAACGTTATTCTTTATTCTAAATGCCATGGCGATAAAGAGAAAGAAGTCAGAAAAGGAATTTACCTTAGACTAGGCTATATCAGAGCCCGTCTACGGACATTCTCTGGCTATATAACCTACTGAAATAGGTTAATGATGTAAAGTCAAGTGCGCTTCTATGGGACTGGTGTGTGCGCGCACAGTTTTTATTGAAGAGTCGGAGTGGCAAGTGCTGCGCATAGTTGCAGTGGAATGTGGCTGCCGCAGGGCATTATAAAACTTCTCACTCTTAGACCTACTCATACACGGCAGTGAAATGGCGTATTTAGCTGTCTAAATTCGAATCATATGCTGGGGGAGAAATCGTCGGACATCCATGATTATTTTGTTATTCAGCACCCCTGGTCAAAAATATGTTCCCGTGCGCCTGGAAGTAGGCTATGATTTGAATGTAGACTGTTGCCAAATTTGGCAAATACAAAACGGGACAAACAGTATGGTTCATGCTCTCTCATGCTGTTTCATTCCTGCCGAAAAGGAGGGAGAATGAAACATTAAGCACGTTCCACTTTTGCATAAATAATTCCTGAACGGTTTTGGTCAGGGCTGATAATGCAACTGTATTTGACAAAGGACCGATATAGGCTATTTGCTAGTGACAAAATATGAGCTTTCAGTGTGATACGATCTCTTTGTAGATTACGTTTAATTAAAACGTGTTTCATCTGTTCGGCTATCCCCGCTATTTGGATCTTACTGTATCTCACTCAATGAACCACATCTCAACACTAAATGAATGATGATCCGTAATTGTCATCAGATAGCCTAGTCATATAGGTAGACATTCAGTGTGTTTGAAATAATTAATTCAATAATATTTTCCATCTTTGCAGAGGAAAAGTTTTGTGTAAAGGGAATTAAAGGCCTGTCTCATATAGACGCCTGTCTCTAATACTAGCCGGTGCAGTTTGGCGATTTGGGAAAATAAAAGCCCGGGCTATTATATGGAGTTTTACGGTAAATAAAAGACTTGATTTTCACCCAGAGCATCAGCCATACTAGAAATTGAAACATCATAATCATTTGGCAAACCACCTTACCCCCCTTTCTCACTGCTGCAAGAGCTCAATGCTGATAACCAATCAAAGCTGAGCATTATGGCTGCTAGTCAGGTGCTGTTGCAGACCAGCCCTCAGGGTCACCCCTAGCGTGACCCTCGGGTGAGTTTCATGTCAGAGTTGCGTAACGATGTTCTCTTCCTCCAGTCAGCACACTCACTGAGACAGTCCGCAGGGACAGTATGTATGTGTACCACCAGGATGTGGATATCACAAGCGAGTGCACTCCACCTAGTGGCTTTAGGAAGAAAGGCAAGGAACCTGCGGCTTTGTGGGACTCTGTTTGGTCACCTGTGTGTGTGTGTGTGTGTGTGTGTATGTGTATGTGTTTAAACTTTGCCCAGTGGTGATGCACAGAATGTGGCAGGAGGAGCTAATGCTAGCTTATTACACTCTGACAATAACATTGATAATTTGGTTGCAGTTTTCTCAGAGTTCAGGAAGTTAAACATAAACCTTGGACTGGCTTCTTGTATAAGGCCTAGCTTATAGTATGGCCAGTCCTGGACATGATGTGTTTCCCTCACTCCAGGAAGTCAGTCCTAGCTGTTTATCTCTTGAACTCCAAACCCCATGACAGACTAACGTAATAATGAGCATCATAAAACAGGCTGCAGGTCAGTGACATGCTGGGTTACCTGAGCAAACAAACATCCTAAATATTTACTGAAATTCGCGTAATGAAATATACGCTTCAGTAAACATCCTAAATATTTACTGAAGCATAATGATTTGCGATACTTTAGCAAGAACATGAATAGTGTCATGTTGTTATGTTTGGTGCAACCCAGCATATACTTGGAACTGCAGTCTGTGTGTGACTCTGGTTTTGTGGTTCTCTGACCAAATGTCTTCCCGCCTGACCTGCTGTGGATGGTGGAGGGGGGCCTTGCTTGACTCATCCAGCTTCTTAACAACCCCAGTGTGTGGTTTTATTTTCCCTTTGGAGACTAACAAACAGTACCATATACACTGGCTCTCCCCCCGTGGCTGTGGATCTCTGAACTAAACTAGCCCCCTTTTATCAGAGCTCTGGCTGACTGATGTAACTGTGGTTGCAGTGACCTTAGACGAGAGCAACAGGACGTGGGGGCGGAGCACCATCTACAAGCCTGAGGAGTTTGAGGACGTGAAGAAGGGCTTCAAGAAGAAGGGCCGCACGTGGGGGCCCAGCTCTGTCCAGACCAAAGAGAGGGGGAACTGTGCTGAGAGGTGAGAGCTATTATAGCCAGCCACTGCAGGCTGTTAGAGCATCCTGTGTTGGGTTCAGATCTCATATTTGTTTGGTTTATTGTGTCTGAATGTTGGGCAGTAAGATTTGCGTTAGGGTCATTGTCTCAACTGTTCAAAGCAAAACAATTCAATGAATGCACACATTTTAATTTTTTTATGGTGAGGTTGTGTTTCATAATCCCTGCCCATGTCTGTGAACTAACAGTGACGTTTATGGTGAGGTTGTTTCATAATCCCTGCCCATGTCTGTGAACTAACAGGGACGTTTATGGTGAGGTTGTTTCATAATCCCTGCCCATGTCTGTGAACTAACAGGGACGTTTATGGTGAGGTTGTTTCATAATCCCTGCCCATGTCTGTGAACTAACAGTGACGTTCCCTCTGGTAGAGTGCGGCCCCTCTCGGATGGGAGCAACCCCTGGTCCACGAGCCTCCTGAAGTCCCAGAAGCCTGTGCCCCTCGCAGCTCTGTTTGCAGAGCAGGGTGAGTCTCTGAACGGACTAATAGTGCATCAGCTGCATTTGTGTGATAGTAGATTCACAGGTGTCTTTGTTTATGAAGTAGAGAAATCTTGCCTCTGTGACCCTTGAGTTCTAGTATGAATTTGAGATGCTGTCCTGTAAGTAAAGGAGATGAAGAATGTATGTGTGTTGCTTTAGGCTCAGGTAAAGAGGAGGCCGGTCCCACTGACGGCCTGGATGGCAAACCAAAGCAACTGAAGTTCCCCAATCAGGTGTACATCGATCTACCTCTGTGGAAGGACGAGCAGGGCGAGGGCGGAGGAGGCACCTCGGGCGGCACGTCGGCGACCGAGAACCACGACGACGCGGCCACCTCGGCCAGCTCCACGGCCAGCACCACGCCGCAGCACACGCCCACCAACAGCCTGAAGCGCGCCTCGGGCCGGCGGCGCCTGGACGCCATCCTGCACAGCTGCGCCGCCCTGCTGGCCTCGGTGGCGCTGGGCTCGGACGTCAGAGCGCCGCCCCCCGCAGGCGAGGAGCCGGAGCCCCGCGAGGAGCGCAAGAAGCGCGAGGGCCTGTTCCAGCGCGCCACGCGCTTCCGCCGCAGCACCAGCCCCCCCAGTGGAGGTGGAGGAGGAGGAGGAGGAGGAGGAGCGGGAGGGGTGGGCCGCTCACGGAAAGAGGAGACTGCGGCGTCCTCCTCGCTGTCGTCGTCTTCGTCCTCCTCCTCCTCCTCCGGGCCCGTCAACCTGCTGTCCATGTCGGTCATCTCGGAGTGCAACTCCACCAAGTGCTTGCTGCAGTCCGACTCCGAGGGGCCCGAGCCCAGCCCAGTGAAGGAGGTTCCCTCTGTCAGTTTGGCCAAGATGGACGCCGCTGCTCCCGAACACACGCCCAACTCACTGCTGAAGAGGAAAAAGAGCAACCCTGTGCTCACTCAGACAGGTGAGGGAGCCACACAAAATGCCTACCTACGTGTGTGTGGGTATACTTTTTTGTGTTTTTTTGTTTTGTTTGTTTTGCTTTGTTTTTTTTAAGGTATCAAAAGACATCAATGTGAATTGACATACAGTATAAACATATCAAAATGCCTTTGTAGGGTGCACCAACGTCGTGTAAAGAGCATCAGTCACTAAGCAGTGGCTTGAATTTGCTGCAGTTTTTCTTTTCAGTGCCAGAGAGGAAATTCACCTGATACCGCTACAGTGTTGTTATGCTAAGTCTAGACTATAGTATAGTAGTGTGTTTGTTTCCCCTGTGGTTGCTCAAATGTCCCCACTGTTTGTCCTCCCCAGCCAACGGGTCATCCAGCAGCCACTTCCCTTCCACTGGCCCCCCCTCTACCACCGGCAACACCTCCTCGTCCCAGAAGAAGAAACCAGACCGCGAGCCACCTCCGGAGAAGCTGACCCAGCCCGAGCCGACGATGGTCATCTCCAGGCCGCGTCCGCTCTCCCTGCGTGGCCGGCCGCACGCCTGGGGCCTCCTGAAGGGCCGCAACAAGAGCTATTCGCTGGGCCACAGCTCGGGCGAGAAGAGCGCGCAGAGCGTGGCGCAGAGCGTGGCGCTGGCCAGCGAGGTGAAGGTGGGCCGCTCGCTGCTGGACGTGGACACGGAGGGCCAGAAGCGAGACTGCACCGTCCCCCTCTGCCGCATCCAGAGTGGACCCAACCGGACCTCGGTCTTTGAACTGGAGAAGGAGTTTCTCTCGTGAAGACACAAGCTGCTTCCGGCTGTCGCTCTGTCTCTGTCTATCTGTCTGTCTGTCTGCGTGTCTGCTGTCCTCCCTTCATGCCTCAGCGCAGTGGAGGGGTTGACTCAAAACTGAGCTTACTGCCAGACAATGGCCTCCCAGTATGGAGAAAAGGCCTCACACGGTGCAAGACAGACTGTCCCAGATAT
Organism: Alosa pseudoharengus; assembly: GCF_046254945.1. Classification (NCBI taxonomy): domain Eukaryota; kingdom Metazoa; phylum Chordata; class Actinopteri; order Clupeiformes; family Clupeidae; genus Alosa; species Alosa pseudoharengus. The sequence continues at coordinate 27,079,842 of NW_027468620.1, read as the reverse complement.
GGAACACTCTGCCTCCTCTCTCCGTTTCAGCGGTCTGCCTCTCCCCCCGTTACCCCCCTCTTCCCCCCCTGGAGCACTAACTGACTGCCATCTCGTAGCATTCTCTCGTCAGAATCACTGGATCCCCCAACTGATCCCCTGATCAGTTTGGTTTTGGGTTTGTCATTTGACCATCTCCATATTGCCTGTACACTCATCTGCATTCAGGCCTTTGCTGCTGGAGTTCTCGTGTGGTACTTGTCCTTTTTTTTATTTTTATTTTTTTATTTATATCTGTATCTTGTTGCTAGGTAATTTAATATGGAAAAAAGACATTTTTAAATAGTAACTGATGAAGTGATCAACATTCCATTTTGGCAGGCAAAATGGCCACTTACTTTCTCTATCTTGTTTTGTTTGGACATCATACTGTATGTCACAACCAAGAACTGGGCATTATGTATGCACCACATTATCGAACAAACCTCCTTTTTTTATTCATTACTACAGTGTTCATGTTATTTACATTCTGCTATATGAGCAGCCATGGTGCCCAGGGGCTGTGGTTGCCTGAGAGAGCATTCGTTTGGCAAAGACAAACCAGCCTCAACAGTAACAGAAGGATACCCATTGGTATGGCAGCTTAACAACTGATTTAAGATGCCTGTGAGCTTCCCCTCAGATGTGGTCAATGGCAGTAGAGTAGAGGACTACTACAAACTACACATTCTAGTTATGAATTATGGACACCTTTTGAAATGATTTTGATAAAAGCATGCAAAATCAATCTAAATCTTCAGATTAGCAATATGAATGTGAGATTGGCTGATATTGGTTCTTTTTTTTTGTGTGTGGCTTGTTTGTTGTCCTTATTAGTCTTGTCAGAGGCACTATGTGAGGGGTACCACCTGTTTGCAAAATAGCTGCACATAAGAGTTCTGTTAGACAGGCATCCTCTTTAGGTCATTTGTTTCTACACACACACACACACACACACACACACACGTACAGTAAGGGTAGTTCTCTGATGTGGAGAGTCTGTGAGAAGAAAGGGTGTTTTGGCAGTGGTAGCAGTTAGGCTTCCTCCATTTTTGCTGTTTTTATTTGTTCTGGTGGGTGGTTAGGTCTTCACATGATATATGTGCATCTACTGTTGTTGTCTTGCATATGATAACAATTGCACACATTAACTGAACACACTGGAGTCTGTCCTGTCATGACAAGCTTATACTGTAATTTCCCCATTCAAATGTCTTGAAATATCTTGAACATTGTTAACAAATATTTGTCTTTTTAAGTCAAAACCCTCAATTTGGATATACTCAATAGAAAAGAACATTTTTGGCACCTGTGCGAAGTTTCTGTTTACAGAGCATCAGAAGCCTGTGCATGGTCACCACAGCTATTATTTACACAACTGAGTGACATTGAAATTAATAGTAGATTAGTGTCCTTATCAAGTGCTCAGTAAACGTTGACTACATTCCTGCCACTTCCTGAATGTCACTGATTGGCTAGTCACTGCCATGACTTCTTCTCAGAATGCTGCTCCAAGGCCCAATCAGTAGTGCTATTATGTTTTCCTGTGTTGTCCCAGTGGCTGTATTTAAGTGATGGGATTAGTATTCTTGAGGTCCATTAGTAAAATTATGGTATGAGGTACAGAGGGACGTTGAATGTTTATTTGGGATTGGAGTTTCCCAGACATCCATGTTTTTCCATCAGATTTCTGCATCTACACATAGTAAAAAAAAAAAAAAACACTGATTCACTGTAAAATGCATGAATTATGTTCCCAAGTTTTCCACAATGTGAGACCAATTGATAAAAGCAGTTGCTTTTGATATCTAGTGTAATGTTTAGTTTAAAGAAATAACATTTTCGGTATGCTTTTGTGGGAAGCAACTGATGCAAGCACCTCGACTCTTAAGACGGTACCTCTTTGAAGACTCATGAAATAAAGAAGTTTGACTAGGGTGCCTCACATTTTCCTCAGACTTAAAGACTTTGTCGGTGGGAGACCCTTTCCAGTATCCAGCCTCAGAGATGAGATCTAGTCAGAAGAGCACAAACCTGCCCACCCGTTGGGACCTCTCATAGTGTTGGAGTGCCTTTTTGCTGAGCCTCTGATGGACTGTGATGGAAACAGGAAATAGATGATGGAGGCCTTCCCTGATTGGTTGGTTATTGAAGGGACCAAACAACTGCTCTTGCATTCCTGCATTTTCACCAAAGCTTACTCCTAGGGCAAGGGAGAGAATTTTTAAAACCAAGCCTTGGTTTCATGAAATTATCTAAAATGTCAAATTGACAAAAATGTGTATTTCATAGTTTTTTTTTTTATTTGTTACATAGCTGAAACATGTACATAGCCTTACATGTGATTTTACCAGTATTGTGTGTCAGAGGACACCCAAGCGTTAATGAATAGTTCATGGATAGTTAACAGATCCCAATCCACGTTTTCAAGCAATCTTTGATCCTAGCACACCAAAATGTGACCACAACAGCTAAAAATTCAATCTCACTAGATATGTTGTGGGTCAGGTGGGTTGTGTTGAAGCAATTGTTTTGGCTATTACCGGTCTTGTGTGTTTTTTATGTAATGTGACTACATGCTCATTCTGAATGTATGGTCATTCTGAAAGATCTATTAGACACACTATCTGTTACCATCAATGTGTACTTGTACTTCTGAAACAATCACCTTTGATGAAAATTAAATATTTTTTGATTGTTGAATACACATTTTTGAAATCAGTGGCTGTGTTTTTACTTCACAATATAATCTATTTTGATAAATGGATGATTAGCAAAACTCCACAAGGTGAATTGTTTTCATAAGCCTGGTTGTCAAATGACTGGAAATTGTAATATTATGAATTGTAGATTCTATTTGATGTCTGAACTTTCAGGGTGTTGTTTGCTTACAGAAAGCAACTTCAATAAAGATCCACAATGTTTTTTTTTTTTTTTCAAAAGCAAAAACATTCTGTTTGTATTCTTGACTTTCTTATGTAAGCACAATCACATAGTTTACATTACATCTTCTTAATGTAATAATTCAGACAGTTCCACTTGTCCAGTAGCCCACTGTGTTGAGGTATGAGCAGATGCAGAACACACGTTAACTAACAACTACAGTAGTTACACACATAAGAGTAATAAACCAGAGAGCATGAAACCATCTAAACTAAAATGCCATATGGAAGCAAAGCACCCCTGTCGAAGACAAACCTGTTGAGTACTTTGAAAGGTCACATCAGGAGTTGAAGACTTCACAAATGTAATGCTAAACATCAGCATGTTCCAAACAAATAGTGCTACAGGCACTTTGCATGTCTTACCATGTAACACACTGTACTGTATCTGTTGGCTTAAACGGCAAAGAAAATATGGGTCGCGGCTTAAAGAACATGGGAAATTGTGGGGGAACCACTGTTTTAGATGAACATGTACGATATAGCAGGTTCCGATTCCTTCCAATATCCAGCAACTTCACATACAGTAGCCATTGAAGAGGAGTGGACCAGTATTCCACAGGTCACAATCAATAATATGATCAACTGTATGCGATGGACATGTGTCGCACTGTGTGAAGCAAATGGTGGCCATACCAGATACTGACTGGTTTTCTGAAGAATGAGAGCGAAGGTATTCCATTTAGGCCTATACTGTGTACGTACAGGCACATGATCAAGTCCTTTAAACAGACAATGCACAAAAACAGGAAGGCATTGGCAACCTTTAAAGGTTGCATTGTTGACCCTTAGCTGGGCATTTCAACACACATCCTACATCAGTGTCCGTTCTACTTGTGCTGAGCAATCCTCTTCTTGTATGGTGTGCAGGTCGGTCTAATATTGTCTATCCATCAATCTGTCTGTTCATCAGTCACCAACTCATCCTTTTGCTATTATAGTTGGCTTACACCAGAAAGATGATGCCCCAACGTTGGAGCTCAACTTTCAATATCTGGACTACAGAAACATCTTGCAATGGAAAATGCAACCCAGCACCTTAGACACAGTTCTCTTCTCTGTGCAGTATAAAATTTAAGTCTGCTCTTTCATTTTGCCAGCGGCCAGATGATGCAATTGTGTATTTCACTACTGAACATAAAATGAATGCTGGAATTCTTGCAAAAAATGCAATTTGATCAAGTTTAGTCATGTTTAACAGTATATTGTGCAATGTGCGTAAACTAAATGATCATCACACAATCTACATGAAATCAATGTGGGAATCTAGAAAACCTTAATACTACTCAAAGTTATTGACTTTGTCCGGAACTAACACATTTACTGTAACCTACATGCACAATAGGTTTGATAAAAGGGAAAAAATTACCATTTTGATGGATGTCACCTTCCCAGATATGTGACAAGCAGTGGACAGAGTGGTACTACGCCAGAGTCCAAGCGTCCAGCAACTGTGTCCTATCAGAATGGACCCTGAGAGTCCCATGTTTTATTATTGGGGGTTAGGTAGAGGATAAAGTGTTTGTTATGGACAGTCAATCAGGAAATGTCTGCCAAACATGTAAGTGCTTACAGCCATCCCTTTGACACAATCACATCAAGTTCCCAAATAAATTTGGCCTGCTAAGTGGAATAATGAACAATGGACACATTGTCCAAAATGGACAAATGGACACATAATGGGTGTCTATGCAGCTTCTTTGCAATTACAGTTTTTGCCCACTAAAAACAAATGCTTAGCTTCGAACCCTAAACTTCTTGTAACCATTGATAGAAATAAATGTATGTTTAAATTTATAATAATTTAACTTCAAGACTACTTTTAGTTAGCCATGTAACCCTTCATGGTTTTAAACAAAGACCCCATCCCCTCCCCCAATGGAATGCTAATGTGCTGGTTTAAGGCCTATCACTTACACAAGACAAAGGATGCTACCTTGATATAATGTATCCATGTATCATGAAATGTAAATGTATTCATGTCTGGTATCATTTTGATAGTCTCATTACAAGGATTGTAATGATGTGATTGTGAGAATGTTTGGAACATTCTATAAGTGATATTTCTGATATATAAGATATCTCTCCTCATGCTATTCTGATAAGAAGTCATAGGTGTGAAGTGGGTGTGAGTAGGTGTGTCTGATGCCAACTGGAGAACCAATAGTGGGATTGTTCTTGGCGCCATTTTTGTTCTTTGTTTAAAGCATTTAAAAGTAACTAAACTGCAATGTTTGTCAGATCAGATTTTCTAGACTTGGACTAAGGATGTAGCGGAAGAGAGGATAAGTTGGCTACAGGCCAACCTAGGCCTCAGGCCTGGGCTAGGCCTACATAGACCATAGACCTTTTTTGTACTCTCTCTCAGCTTGTAACATAATAAACCTGATTCCAGTTTTTCCTGAAGTTCGCCAGTCTAAGATCAATATTAAGTAATTATTCACCTACAATTACTTTCACCATACCTTACACACATACCGTTACACATTATATTTGCGCCGCTTTGCGCTTTGTTTGCAATTTATTCTGCAACTTATTGCAAATGAATTATTTATCTTGTAATCATTGGGAAAACAATTCTATTCAAAATGCAGCCTTAGCACTACAAATAGATCTCAGATAAGCAATTTTGTTATTTAGTTGTGCACCTGCTTTATACTTGCCCCGTAGGCTACTCCCAGTTTCTACAATCAATTGATTTTTTTTTTAGTGTGACAGTGAAAAGTATATGCAACCATACTCTCCTTTTCATGTCATCTTTATTCATCCCATATACTGTACGTTTCACTATATCATAACCTTATTCTCTTGTGTTCTGATTCTTATTTAAATGTGAAAAGTATGTTTCTGTGTTTGTAGTCTAGCATTTGGTTGTTATGATTCGGCCAGTCATCACAATTGTCATGTTGCTGAATTCTGCAAAAAGTGTGTAAGCAACTGTAAAAAGATTAATAGAAAAAATAGAAATGCAATGAGTGCCTATGCAGCCCTTTGATTGGACCCCAATAAGAAAAGTTTGTAACACCTGGTAGACCTACACATTACATAGATTGTATCGCAGTTTTCTGATTGCTTAGGCACCATTTTTGCAACTATTGGCTATTTTTTTTAACTAAAGGCCAAACTCTACACACTAAAAACAGGACCTACACTATACTAGCAAAAAATGAATGTATTGCAAAAGCACACAATTCTTGCAAAACTGTTCAAACTTTTAAAAATTGTGTTTTTGCGCACACAAAACACAAACTTACACTGAAAGTAAATAAAAAGCTCTTATGGCGTATCAGTTTGCAATAGAGTTCTGTTATACATGATATAGTGATGTAAACATGCATTCCATACACAAGTATTCAAACGAGTAAATCAAGTATGGATGTTTATTTCAATACAAATAAAGAGGTGGGGGTTCAAACAACAAAAAAACAGTAGAAGAAAACAATCATCATTTTGCAAGGATGGAAAAACAACAGAAAAATAATTAGGTTAGATCTTAAAACGAATGTGTTAAAGAGATGTGTTAAAAAAACAACGCAAGTTGTGTTATTTTAAAGACATATTGTGTAACAAATAAAAAAAGGAAACAACACAAACTGTGCTGTCCCTATTTGGACACATAGATGTTTTAAAAACAATGCAAGTTGTGTTGTTTTCAATACATTTGTTTTTTAAGAGTGCACCATCTTTTCAGTTCTGTCCGTAAGATTCCATCTCCTCCCTCTCCTCCTCTTACTTATTCATCTCCTGGTTCTCATCCTCGTTTCTCTCCTCTAATTCTGCCTTTACTCTCTGTCGTATATGGTCCACCACTGTAATCCAGACCAAATGCTAACCAGAGGCTTATTTATAGTGTTCAAGCTCCAATTGCTGAGTGAACTAAAACTGTTCTAACATGTCAATGTGGGAAGGCAAATTGTGCATCAATAATCACTGTTATTGTATAAGCATTAAAAAAACCTGTAAAACATTTTACAAACATCACTATAATGTGTATGTACAAAGTACAGCTGAGGTCAGGAAGCTTTTCAAGTCAAGTCTAACGGATGAGGATCTACAGTTGTGCAGGTGTTCAGTCAGCAATCCAGTACAATATTCTCCCTGAGTGTGACAGATGAGGGGCACACGCGTGTCCAGTTGACAATCCAGTGCCATTTTCTCCCTGAATAACATAGAATAGAATAGAATAGAATAGAATAAATCTTTAATGTCCACCAAGGTGGAAATTTTTCTTTGGCTCACCAGACATAAAAGACAGATAGACATACAGCCACAATATCGTCTCAGACATATGAGTTAAAATATCATGATAACATACATAGAAAAGAATAAGAGTAAAAAAATACATAGAAATAAAAGTAAAAGAAATAAAAGAAATAGCATCTCAGTTTGATATTGTCACTTGGTTTGATTGAGGATACTGATGGCATTTGGAGTAAAGGATTTTTTAAATACACTTTTTGCCAGAGGCACTCTGTAGCGCCTCCCAGACTTCAAGAGCTCAAACTGGCTAGAAAGAGGGTGTGTACTATCTGCAATGATTTTCCTAGCTTTCTTCCTCATTCTGTCAGTATATATTTGTGTCAGATGTCTTTGAGGTCTTCCTACTATTTTACTAGCCATTGACACTATCCTGTTTAGTTTGTTCCTGGATCTACAGCTTAGGTGTCCAAACCAAGCAGAGAGGTGAAAGGTTAACACACTTTCAATGTGCGTGGTGTATACTAGCTCAGTTATCTGAGCACTAACACCCAGACGGCTCAGTCTTCTGAGGAGACTGAGTCGTTGTAAGCATTTCTTAAAAATGTACTCGGTGTTGTCTGAAAAACTCAGATGGTTGTCAACAACCGTACCTGGGTATTTAAAAGTTCCCACAGTTTCAACTGCTAGGCCATTAAGTGAAACTGGCTCTGTTGTGTCTTGTTTTTTTGCAGAAGACTAACTCCTTTGTTTTTGACAGATTAATCTCTAGCTCGCTATCATTGCACCATGCTTCAAGGGCCTTTATGTGTGCTAGATAGGAGGCCTTACCAGAGGGGTCAGTTTTTTGTAAGAGGCCTACTAACGCCATGTCATCCGCATATTTTATCAATTTAAAGAGGCTATCATTGATAGAGAACTCGTTAGTGAATAGAGAGAAAAGTAGAGGGGAAAGGACGCTGCCTTGTGGGCATCCTGTACTGATGGTTTGCAATCCTGAGAAAATGCCATTTACACATACCCTCTGAGGGCGACAGGAGAGGAAGTCTCTGATCCAGAGAATTAGGCCCTTATCTATGTTAATTTTGGCTAGTCTTTGCAGGAGAATGTGTAGTTTAATGGAATTAAAAGCTGCTAAAATCTACAAATAGGACTATAGCACATCCCGTAGGAAGTGCAAGCTGTTTTGAAATAGAGTCTAGAAGGACCAGCACAGCATCGGCTGTCCCTCTGTCACTTCTATATGCAAACAGCAGTGGATCTAACAAGCTGGTAACTTGAGAGGTCAGAATATCCACCAGAACTCTCTCCATTGTTTTACACAATATGGAGGTGATGGCTATAGGTCGGAAATCTTCAGGCTGACTCGCACCTGGCTTTTTTGGTATGGGCCTTATTAGAGAACATTTCCAGGACGTGGATACACCTGCAGCTAGGAGGGCGTTAAATAGCCTTGAGAAGACACCTTTTAATTGTGGGGCACAGTCTTTCAGTAAGCGGGCTTTCAGGCCATCTGGGCCAGTGGCTTTATTCGGTTTCAGTTTGGTGAGGCTTTTGTTAACAGCTTTTTCTGTAATAAATATTGGTGAACCTATGGGGAGATTTTTGCAGATGTCATCGCACTCAACCTTGTAGGAAACATGCAGGAAAGATTATGGTAAACCTAAAGGACAACTGCAGAGTATAAGCCTGGCTGAACTACATAAAGTCGAAGTCACAAGCCAAAAAGAGAACCTATTTTAAGGACTCGTCTAAATGCCCAACGTCTGACTCTCTAACTGCATGCCTGCGCTGCTCATTTAGTTGCTACACTTAAAACGAGTTGGCTAGTTAGAAAGGCGGTGGCACAATGCTCATGTGCTCACAGCAAGGTGAAAAAGAACTTGAACTGAGGAGCAGATGCTGACCTAACTGTTGCATCTATGAGGGACTAAAAGGGAACTCACCGAGGGCCCTTGCTGCCTATGGTGTGGTGACACAGGTCATAGGGCCCCTGTCACTGACTTGCCCTCGCCGGGGGACAAGCGTCTCGGCCTGGAGGCAGTAACTCGTTCTGGGCTTCAGGTTAACGATCCTTAGCTCTTTGCTACAGACATCGATGTCATGCTGCTCCTAGAGATTGAATAGTACACTTACAATTAGCTCATGCAAACCGTTATTTATAGTCACATTATAGCTGCAATTAATATTACTTAACATACATTGCCTCCTTTGTAAGAGCGCAAAAATCTAAAAAAAAAAGATACAGACTTGACAGTGCATATCCTTACCCTGTTCTACTGTTTTATGTTTGCAGAATCTGAACTCGGTGCCATGCATGCCTTTTTAAAAAGAGAAGTTTAGAGAAGGAAGTCCTGGCCCCTACCTGCTCTCCATTGTCATGGGTGAGGTATATCCTGAAACGGACACTCTCGTATTTGGTTATTGGGATGAGTCCTCCATTAGCCCTCCTGTGAGCGGTGCGAGGGGCTTGGACACGGACCACAATGCTTTGCTCGGTAACATTCAGCTTCAACGTTGGTGGGCTGAACAATGCTGCAAAAACAAGACAAAGACATTGTGATGTTTCCGTTCAGTGAAAAAAAACATGGTCATATTTTGGCTGAACTCAAGAATTTCAGATGTAACACCAGCAGCCTGTAACTCTGTTGCTGTGTCGAGTAATGGGATGGATGGGTACTTACATGCCCACTGAGGGAAGAACCTGGTACTCAGGGTCCATTCTGATATGACACCGTTGCTGGACGCTTGGACTCTGGCGTAGTACCACTCCCTTGGGTCTGACGTCTCTTTGCTGAGGTCACACCGGTGCTGACTGATGTTCTGACAGTGTCGTACATCTGTCCACTGTTTGTCACCATATCTGTCATCGGAAATGGTCATTTATTCCCTTTCATCAAAGTTATTGTGCATGCAATGTAGGTTACAGTAGTAGTGTTAGTACCAGATAAAGTCAATAACTAAGTTCTCAATTAGTTTTTCTAGATTGATTCTTCCCAGACTCCAGGTAGATTGTGTAATGATCATTTAGTATATGCATATTGCACAGTATTGCTGTTAAACATTATTGCTACGTAGCTCGAGTTGCTGCAGTTAGAGTAACCAGGCAGCTACTGTGCTACACTTTGGGGGCATCTTTCAAAATACAATACTCGGTGACCTCAGGAAACAGAGATCAATGCGAAAAATCACCGGATTTTCCTTTAAGTCTCGCAAGAATCATTGATTTTATGTTCAGTAGTGGAATACACAACTGTATCATCTGGGCACTGGCGAAATGAAAGAGCAGACTTACATTTTATACTGCACAGAGAAGAGGACTGTGTCTAAGGTGCTGGTTTGCATTTTCCAGTGCAAGGTGTTTCTGTAGTCCAGAGATTGAAAGTTGAGCTCCAACATTGGGGCATCATCTTGCTGGTGTAAGCCAACTATAATAGCAAAAGGATGAGTTGGTGACTGATGAACAGACAGACAGGAGACAGACAGACAGACAGACGGACAGACGGACAGGGACAGGTTGACAGATTAATGGATAATCATAGATGTACCGACCTGCTGCACACCATACAAGAAGAGCGTTACTCAGCACAAGTAGTGGAATAGACACTGACATGTCGGCAGTCGGAGTAGGATGTGTGTTGAAATGTCCAGCTAAGGCTCAGCAATGCAACTTTTAAATAGGCCATGTGCACTTCCTGTTTTTATCCCATTGTCTATTCATAGGACATGGTCAGGTGCATCTACGTACAAGTAAAAAGATCTCTGGTAACACTTTACGGTAAGGGTACATGAATTATCATATACATAAATCATGAATTAATTCATGCATGAATTCATGATAATTAATTCTTAATTGCATGAATTCATGATAATTAATACTTCATTCCTTAATATCTCATGAATCATCAGGAATTGACATGAGTTCATAGTCTGTCATTCGTGACCACATACATGAACAGCACATCACCTAAAGCATTACTGTAGGTACGGTGGGCACATCATTATGAATTATGATTTATTAAGCATGATCATGAATATTTCTTTTTCTGCCAAAATGTGGTAATCTCTGCTCAAATTCTGATTTGAACACAACTTTGCACTTCTCTAAACGTTAAATGTAATCATGATGGATCATGCTTAAGAAATCTTAAATCATAATGATGTTCCCATCATACCTAATGTCTTAGTTGATGTGTTGTTCATGCATGAGGTCATGAATGAGAGACTGAACTCATGTCAATTTCTAATGATTCATAAGATATAAAGGAATGAAGTAATGCATAAATCATGAATTTAGGCTTGGAACCGAAGGGTTACCGGTTCGATCCCCGACCAGTAGGAGCGGCTAAAGTGCCCTTGAGCAAGGCACCTAACCCCTCACTGTCTGCTTCCCAAGCGCTGCTGTAGCAAGGCAGCTCACTGCTCCGGGTGTGTGCTTCACCTTCACCTCACTGTGTGTTCACTGTGTGCACTGTGTGTTCACTAATTTACAGATGAGATAGATGCAGAGACTAGACGAAAGTATACTTGGCCTAGAAACCTGATTTACCTTTACATTTACATGATAATGCATAAAGTGTTACCAATTGTAGTTCCGTCCCTAATAAAGGTCTTTCTTCAAGATGAACTGCACATTTTAGAGTGCTTTTTGTCTTAAACAGTCCAAGGCATATCTGTGCCAAACAGCATACTTTATAATCAGCATCTTTTGATATGTACTGTAACATCTAAAGCATCCCAAACATGCTTAGTAGGTGATATATGTCTAGTGAGTATGTAGGTCCTCCCAGGCATTGTGTACAGATTCTTACAACATGGGGCCATACATTATCATGCTGCAACATGATGGCGATGATGGTGGATGAATGTCATTGAAATGGGCCGGATCTCATCAATGCATGTCTGTGCATTCAAATTGGCGTCAATAAAACACGTTGTGCAGTCCCTTGTGCAGACCCCACTGCCACCATGGGCCACTCTGAGGCTGACAAGCACTCAGATGAGCTTCCCTGAAACGGTTCTTGACCATTTGTGCAGAAATTCTGCAGTTGTGTAAACTTTTAAACTCAGCTGTCTGGGTGGCTGATCTCAGATGATGTATCTGGTAAAGATGCTAGATGTGCTGGCAGCTGTTTTTGTCTGAGCAGCTGTTTTTGCAGAAGTGGAGACTTTATAACGTGTAAGGTTTTGAACATTATTATAATTTTTTTTATTTTGGCATGCAATGTGTAGGCATTTGAAAATAAGGCAAGAAAGATCCATAATTTTGGTATTGGGTAAGTTCAGGGCCGGTTCTAGCCTACTACAATTGGGTGGGCTGGTAGAAATATTGGGTGGGCAACATAGAAAAGCTGTGAAATTGGATAGAAATTGACATAAACACAAGAAACAAACAAAAACAATCAGTACTACCTAGCAATAGCTGCCTGGCTGCTCTGGCTGTTGGCTGCAGCAACTCAAGCTAGGTAGCAACAATTGTTTTCGTTTTTTTTTCTTACGGACTCAATGACTTTGGGAAACAGAGATCTACGTGAAAAATGGCCAGAGTTGAGGCAAGGAGAGGTGAATCTAACATATATAAGCACAGCTATGTACCAGCTAGCTACCATTACACTCAAAGTCAACTCATCTACATCCAAACTGGGTTTGAGGCTGCACACTGTGCAGATGCCCAACTGAAACACCAGTCTATGGGTTGAAATAAAAAACAATTCTTGACTTTGTTTGGGTGGGCAAGACACAATGCTTGGGTGAGCTTAGCCCACCTTGGCTCCTGCCTAGAGCCGGCCCTGGGTAAGCTTGTCAGTGCAAAACAAATTACGCTTTCTAGTGTGTTCATTGACTGTGTATTGTGTGAAAGAAACATGATTTGTGTCAATTGGTATGGTTAATCACAGACAGATGTTGTGCTAATTGTGTTGAAAAGGTGACAAAAGTATGTAACAATAGATATGGAGTAAATTCATAACCCCCCCCCCCCCCACACCACCACCACCACCAACAGCAAACTCCATTCTCTTCAAGATTATTGTGTGTGTGTGTTTATATTTGTGTGAGTGTGTGTGTGTGTGTATGTGTGAGAGAGAGATGATCTATTATTATTATCTACTATCTATCTATTATCAACAAGCCTCACAGGTAAAGCTGAAGTGAAACCCCAAAAGACAACAAAGACTGCGGAACTAGCATAAAGGTCATCTTTTGACTTGCGTTCACATGGTAATGGTGTCCTTGCTTCCTCCACCAGTGCTGGATGTACTGGAAACAGTGCAATGGCATGAGACTGCAAATATCCGGTGAGGGGAGTCCCTGGGCGTCAGCTGATGCTCAGACGTCCGGGAACCTTTGGAGTTCTTGTTCATTTTGCGAATTTTGAATTGAGCCAACAGGAAGTTTAGGTCACTGCCTGGGGGGTCCTTCTCAAGAGTTGGTAGCAAATCTATCAAAAGCCTAGAAGCAGAGCCCATTGATGACCAAATACATTCAACATCAGTTCCAAATGTTTTGGTGTACTCGTTATACTTGCCCTGACGAAGAGAACAAGCTCAAATCCTCTACTCCAAACATACAGTACATATCATGTGTCTTAATTAGCTTCTCCGCAAGGTCCTGCCAGTGGAATGATGATGCTCTGACTATCCATATAAAGGGTTTATGAGGTTGGTGTGTCTAAAGCAGTGTTTCTCAAACCTTTTCAGACTAAGGATCACTTAACCGATAAAAGAAAAGCCTCACGGACCACCCAACTTAAAAAAAAGTAGACCTACTTCAACAGTATTACACAATAGGCCTACTCAATGAACCACCTTGCTTATTGTCTTTGCACCTTGCTTATTGTCTCAGAGAATTCATATGATTTAAACTGGCATAGTTTACATAGGCAATGTTGCAGAACTATTTGGATTTACATACAAGTTGGTTCAATATTGCAAACAACTCATCTTATATTTTACCACGCCTGCTCATGGACCACATGGAATAGCTTGTGGACCACCAGTGGTCCCCGGGCAACGCTTTGAGAAACACTGGTCTAAAGTCTTGTCCCCCACGATTGACAGTAAACATTTCATTTAGGTTTGAGATCTTTGTGGATCCACATCTTTCTGAGGGAGGCACTCTGCAACAGTTACTACAAGCCTAGATCATATGCCTGATGGGGAGAGCTCCTATTTTGATATTTAAGATTTGCTTTGCAATGGTCAGGGTTTAATACACTACATAAAAATAAGCTGTGATGCATTTGTGTTGTCTCAAGAATGCTGGGAAATGCTGTAGTGCTGAAAAATATTTGAAAATATTTGATAAACTTTTTATCTCAATTTGACAGCCACAATTAGTAATTTCCACAGCTGTCTGTATCAGATCCGTTTCTTGAATTTCCCCTGGGGATCAATAAAGTATCTATCTATCTATCTATCTATCTATCTATCTATCTATCTATCTATCTATCTATCAGTCGTTTCTGGACGCTTTGTTGAACAATCTCCTGACCTACACAATGACATTTGAACTACTTTAACTACTCTCTGAATGTCACCAGTCCTTCCTGGTAGAGTTCAGATTACCTTCCACTCAACACCAGCCACTTACATAGTTCAACTGTAAAACCAGTCAGCAGTCTGCTATTGTTATTTTTATGGAACACTAAAAAAATACTAACTGTAAAAATAATTGCATCAGGGTGTGAGAATGGTGGAAAGAAGTGTGTGTGTGTGTGTGTGTGTGTGATTGTGTGTAGGTGTGTGCAATTGCTGGAATTTGCAATGGTATCAGATGAATTGTTTGGAGATGTGTTAACTTCCCTTTGTCAATGGGTTGTATTTCATTGATGCAGACTCGAGAGGCCTCACAGGAACAAATGCTTATGCAATTTATGCAGTGTCATAAACTGCATGAGGAAGCAGGCCCAGACCCCATTCCTCTCCAGTAGAGGTTTCCGTTAAACCATAGGTGTGAACTACATTTGTGAAGAACTTCCATATATGGCCATAAAGTCTCTTTATTTCCAAATCTTCATGTAGAAAACAAAGTACAACATATAAAACAGCATAATGAAATAAGCTTTACAAAAAATGCTGGGCAAGAACAAATGAAAAAAATATATATAAAAATATAAAACTATATAAAAAAGTAACAAAATGTCCATAACTATTCAAAACACTTGGGTACCCTGGGTCCTTGTCTGAGGGGTTATCAGAGGGAGAAAGTCACCAAGGCTCTGCTCTGGAGCTAGCGAGGTCCATAACCACTGACCTGGTCCTCCGGGGCGATCTCGATGTCGATGACAGAGCTGTGAGTGCTCTCCGAGGTGTCTGGGATTCTCTCTCTATGCATGTAGCCATCATCGTCATCGCTGCCTTCATAGCACTCGCGCTGCGGTTGTGGCTCAGGCTCAAGGTCGTCCTTGAGACGGGCCTCGTAACCGTCCCCGGGCTGATCGTCGCTGGACGGGGCACGAGCAGGGATGCGGAAGAAGGTCTTCTCAGGGCAGCCATCAGGTGGGATGATCGTCGGGCTTTCTGCGGGGGAGTCCTCGGGCGACTGAAACAGAGAAGTGCTCCCTGTCTGGGCGCAACTAGATATGGTAAACTCCGGCTGCAGAATGCATGGGGCACCTGGTGTTCGTCTGGGTCTTAAAGACACCTGTACAATGTATGAAAAAGGAGAAAAAGGAAAGAGAATGATAATATCAGCATAGCAGACAACAGAAGGTAACCACTGCTGCTGAGATAGGAAGCAAACATATCTGATCCTTCTAGATCACCATCAACGCTACTCCCAACGAATATCTGATGTGCATTCCAAAGTAGACCCATCTCTGAGAAGATAAGCAAATGAACCCTTTTACGTTTGCATCACATAAAGCATTGGTCAGTAGAACCACGAGCTGACAAATCAGATTGTACCAAATGTATGGATTGCCATCATCTGGTTAATACACCCATATAAAAAATTGTCATAAATGAGTAAAATTACATTTTAAATGTTGTGCACTCAGGCAAATATATTTTCAAATACGTAGTATAAATGTGTATGCATGTCTATGTGTATGATACGTGAGCTAGAGTATCATAACCGGGTTTCTCAAAACCAGGATATGGGCTTACCTGGGTTTCTCAAATTGAGATATTTTTACCTAGGCAAACACAAACATACTCAAGTCCATGTAAACGCATTGGCAAAATCAACATTTCTTCAGAAGAGTGAGTCTCTGACTTACAGGCACATAGTAACTGGAGCGTTCAATCACAGTCTTGATCACTTTCTGTGCACCGAGGAGAATACCCACAAGTGTTGCCAGTACTATGACACAGACCACCACAAAAAGATAGATGGGCCACGGACCTGTACATCACACAAACAGTGTTTAATGAGTTAGCACACAATGACACATTGCTGTGTGTGCTCAGGGACAACACATTTTGTGTCAATTTCAACACTGCAATTATGTGGAGATAGCCGAATTGTGTGGCTGTCTGGGTGGGTTAAAAAGTTAAAATTGTAGCAGAAATAGCTGAAATTTGTCTTTAACCTTTCACCCAGCCACACAATTGCTGTGTTGAAATTGACACAAAAATGTGTTGTCCCTGAGCACACACAGCAATGTGTCATTTTAACACATCACTTCTTAGAGTGAAGAGCATGACAATAAGAAGAGTGTACTGAAAAGATCAGTGCACAATTATCCATACCATTTATAACATCTGCATTCAAAGCCAAGAGCATCCTTAAGCAAGGTTGCATATAGGTTTTATTACAACAAGTTAGTAAGGAGTTTTGCTAAAACCAATAACACAGTCTACAGTAAGTTAGTAAGGAGTTTTGCTAAAACCAACAACACAGTCTGTGTTAGTAAGGAGTTTTGCTAAAACCAACAGCACAGTCTAAGTTAGTAAGGAGTTTTGCTAAAACCAACAGCACAGTCTAAGTAAGGAGTTTTGCTAAAACCAATAACACAGTCTACAGTAAGTTAGTAAGGAGTTTTGCTAAAACCAACAACACAGTCTGTGTTACAGTTTTTCTCAGTCACTTTGGTGCTTTTCTCAGATCAGAATGAACATTCTCATAACTATTAGTTCAACCTCCACAACATTCAGTCATTTGTGCACATCATAGTAGCAATTTCTCCTTCCTCTGAACAAATTGCAAATGCTTTTGAACATGTATCAGCTGTCAGTCAAAATGAACTATACTTATGGATGCTGAATAGTTATTCCCAATAAAACTAATTGCTTCATTTCATTGCTTGAGTCATTACATACAAAATTGGTGAACTAGTTATCAAATTCTGTCACAATGCTGTAGAATTGCAAAGAGCATATACAGTAAAACTGTGAAACGTACATATTCAGTGTCTTGTACTCACTTACTCCCCTAACTACAGCAATTTGTAACTTTACTGTAGTTTTCAAATGGCTGTACAAGTACTGTATAGTGCTGTCTTGTGCATTTTCAGGTAGTGGTCACCGAGTTCTGACCTGAGAGCATAAACTGTCGTAATGAAAACATGACAAAGCCATTTGACTATCATGTTCATAAACAATGGTATCAAGACTTCTCATTTTGATGACACTGGCAGTTTCATTGACATAAATACTTGCTTTTGAGGAATGGACTATCCATTTTGAGCAAGTGACAGGCTTTTGCAGGTTATCCACTAGGTTTTGCAGTTTGCACTAATTGTTTTGAGAAATGCACTAACTGCTGTGCAAATGTTAATAGTGATGTGAGAAAAGCACCAAAGTGACTGAGAAAAACTGTAATAAGGAGTTTTGCTAAAATCAACAGCACAGTCTACTGTAAGTTAGTAAGGAGTTTTGCTAAAACCAACAGCACAGTCTAAGTTAGTAAGGAGTTTTGCTAAAAACCAACAGCACAGTCTAAGTTAGTAAGGAGTTTTGCTAAAACCAACAGCACAGTCTAAGTTAGTACGGAGTTTTGCTAAAACCAACAGCACAGTCTAAGTTAGTAAGGAGTTTTGCTAATACCAGCTGCACAGTCTGCACTGATGCATTTTTGCAATATATTTAGGAGTGTGGGGCTACAGAACGTTTTTCTTTTTTATTGTGGTTACGACCCAGAGTACCTCTCTGGATCTATATTATCAAAATGAATTGGAGAATGTTTAATAAAACATCACTACCTATAAAATATATATCATAAAACCATATGTTTACCACCTGATATTGTTTTAATTACAAACAAAAAACTAATCAGTCAATACACAATTTTGTAAAGCAACATTTTGCTATTTGAACATTTAGAAAGGGTAAAAAACCCTATGCATTTACAATATAATAATTTACCCTTCTCAGGAACCGGGTTGCATACTTCCTTGGATGTTTTATAGAGAATGCCGCCGATGGCTCCCTCTACCTCCAAAGTTGTGCATTTCTCTATAGAGTCAACACTCAGCTGGATTTGGCCATGACACACTTTATCCTCCGGGGGGCACTGTAAGTCAAGTTTGCGCTGTAGAGCGCAGAATTGAACATGAGAAGTAAGGACAGAGACTTTCTAATCAGGAGACACAGCACTCAAAGAATCTCCCATAGAAATGTATGTTGTTAGTTTGTGACGCAAAGATGGCAGTCGTCTACACATATTCTGCCCTTTTCGCAGCCAAAAGTTATTTAATATTGAAAAATATATCTATAACAAAACATGCTTATCGATACTTGCTGTAGTCAATAAGCAATAAGCCCTGTGAGGCTGTAGGCTCCAGTGATTTTAGAACAGCTAAGAGGCGTTGTTAGGCAGAGACTCCTTTTACCTCATCATGAGTGGTGTGGACAGTGTAGAACATTTTCTTTTTCTTCTGCTTGTATTGAGGATGGGGAAAACTGAATTTAATCCCATTGGTTTCAATCATTATGTTCAGACTCGGGACGTCCATAAAACCTGCAGCAAGGGAGAAGTGGTCCTTGTCAATCAGTTTAAAGCCACAAGATTGTCCATTGCATCATTACACTGAGGTATCAGCAAAGGCCCTGAGATGCAAACACAATACTTTCAAATTCACTCGTGCAAATTCTGCAAAATGAACTACATGAGGACTCCAGAGACAATTAAAGACAACTTGAACATCACATAAAGAGCACAAGTAGCTTTCCCATTGGGTAGTGTCATATGTTAGGACACGAACGTGAAAGACCTGTATTGCAGATTATTTGAATTAATAAATACTTACAGCTGGTAATTTCAGGTCCTTCATAATCCCTGGCATAGCTGAAGTCTTTACGGACATCAACCGAGCGGATGTCTCCTTCCCAGGCAGTCAAGTTGAAATAGTACACGTCCACCATAGGTGTTGTGTCATCTGATATGTTGATATGGTGTTCTGATGTGTTGCTGTCAAAAACGGATTTGCCATCCCTGTTGATAAAACAACACCATGCAGTATCACCAAATCATTGAAGACTTCTCAAGACTGTGTTCCTATTTAGTGAGGAACACAGATACTTTAATTAAGATTTTGTTTGAGAGTTTGGAAAAAGGCAAAACCTAAAAGAGATTTTTCCTACTGTACCAAACTGCAAAAAAATAAATAAAAATAAATATTTGAAAAGCTATTTTTTGTGCCTGTTTTAGCCACTTACATCTAGATAGGTAAATGTATGTGTTCAAATTCTAACTCTTATTAGATTAGATTGAACTTTATTGTCATTGTGCAGAGTACAAGTACATAGACAATGAAATAGTAGTTTGTGTCTATCCAGAAGTGCAAAAAAGCATAAAGTGCAATGTGATTATCCACAGTATAGACAAGTGGTGCAGTATAAACAATATTTAGACATATAGTGCAGTGTAGACAGTGGTATGGCGTCTATGTACTGTAAGTGTATGTGTGTGTGTGTGTGTGTGTGTGAGTGTGTGTGTGTGACCACCATCCGCGCCCCCATGAACGGAATTCCATGAAACTCAGCATGCATTCAGAGGGTGTCATAGTGATCCTACAGGTCACATTTCGTGCAGTTCTGAACACAAAGATACCTGCGATTACAGAGCCTCAGTTTTGTTTTTTGTGGCGCTATACCATAAATGAGTGGTTATGGGATGGGTTGAGATGGCCCATCGAGTCTTACGTACAAAAAAATTTGGTCCTCCTAGGCCCTGAGGCACGACAGATCAAAAACTAAAATCAGTGGTTCTGTGTCATCCTTGTGGGGCTACATGCCCACCAAGTTTCGTGCAGCCCAGTCTTTCAGTGTCCCAGGAATCGTCGACACAAAATTACTGAAGAAAATCCGGAAGAAAAAAAAACTTTGCCTAAACCTAGAACCGCTACGGTAGCTACACTAGCTGCAGTCATAATAAGTGTATGTGTAGTATGAATAGTATAAAGAGCAGTAGAATATGGCTATGCATAAGTGTAATTACAGGGGCAGCCTTGATTGTCCGGCTCTTTGTTGTCCATGTCAAGGTTGCCATGGTCGTGGACACATCAACAGGCACAGGCAAGAGGAGTGGGGTGAACAGTCTGTGGTAGAGGTGAGAACAGTCTTTGATGATGCTGCACGCCTTACGCACGCATCGCTTGTCCTGGATGGCATCGATGGAGGTGAGTGAGGATCTGGTGATGCGTTCGCCAGTTTTCACCACCCTCTGCAGTGCTTTCCGGTCGGAAGCAGAGCAGCTGCCATACCATAATGTGCCACAGCTGGTGAGGATGCTCTCGATGGTGCAGCGGTAGACGTTCACCATGATCTGAGGAGACAGGTGGACCTTTAGTCTCCTCAGGAAGAAGAGACGCTGGTGAGCCTTCTGGATCAGGGTAGAGAGATATTGAGGGTCCAAGAGAGGTCCTCAGAGATGTGGACACCCAGAAGCTTGAAGCTGGTGACACGCTCCACCTCAGTACCGTTGATGAGGATGGGGGTGTGAGATTTTTGACTTCCTGATGTGATTGACTTATGATGCTAATTATATTTTAGGTAGATGAAATTGACAAACTTGTCACTTCATTAGTATCCCTATGATATAACTGCAAAAGTTGAGGAATAGTACTTAAGACTAACCAACCACAAAATGATCTTAAAGGTTCATTGTAAAGGTTGTGACATTTTCAAAGGGATTTTAGATATTTTTTCTTTGAACCTTGAATAGTGACTAACACTACAAATGGATAACATTAGCTCAACCTGTATCAGGATAAACAATTTACTTACGAGAACCTGATGATATTTACTGAGAACAAAACATTTCTAGCAGATCCAGAGTGGTTCCAGTAGGCAATGTTTATGCCATCCTGACAGAGGATGCTCAAGTTTTCAGGGGGTGCAACTGCAGAGGAGAGCAAAAGAGAAAACAAGAACAAAAAACAAACAGAAGACATTAACACATAATGTTATCTTAAATCCAGTCATCCCAATTAAATTATTGAATCTCTGGCTATATCTGTTGGGGAGGGTTCAAAAACAATAGACCACAAAACTATATAGTGAATAGCCTGGATATTTTGGTTGGTTGGAAAATGTATATCCGCCTAACATAACTTTGTATAACAAATGTCAAAAGAAAATTGACACTAGAACTTAGAAAATGTACTTTACCATGTACCAGTAAAAACCTATAGGTTGCTTTTAGGCTGCGGATATAGCCTACTTGTTTTTAACAACATGTACGTGTTACGCATAATGGCTGCTGGACATATCCTGCGTCCGTTTGATGCATCGGTCGTGCACGTCCTGGAAAATGAACGCAACACGTCCACAAGAGGCAATATTAAGCACAGTACATGCCAGTACATGTGCATGCATGAACCGGCTTTATTAACGACTTTGGGTCTGAATTCTGTGGCCTACAATCCAGTGGACCAGTGTAGAACAGGTAAGATTTTGTTCACAATGCAGCCAGTTGTGTACGTGAACGTACATGAACCCTTGGTCAAAAAGCAACTATATTCTCTGCTTCACAAGGCTGTTGAGGATAATCTCTCTGGTTGGTTCAGCATATATCTGATGACCTCTCTTCCTTCCTACATCTGACATCAGCTTTGCTAAAACATTTCCTTTCTCTCTGTGCAGTGCATTTCCCCCTTATAAACACACAGCCACCCGCTCTTTTCTGTTTCTCTGGCTAGCTGAACTATATGCAATAACTTTTAATATCTCACAATAAACTGTGCAAAAGAGAAAAAGACCAAAGCCGACAGCTACAATCTGTCATTCTAATCCAATACACTCTGTCAAATTCAGGTAATTCCTCCTCAGCCATCTAGCTGTGTTTTTTTGTGTGTGCACTCAAAAACATTCCAGTGCACAGAAAGAAGGGTGTGCAATATTATTGGCTGTTGACCTCAAATGTCAGCAACATTTGGTCAGACTGTTTGTCTGACCAAATGTTTGTCTTTAATGACAACAGGTGTTCTGAGTCCAAATCAGGTCTGCTAATGTAGGCCCAAATGTATTCAAGACTGAGACTGAGTTGTCTTTTGCAAACATCAAAGACTAGAAGGACTTTAAACAGGTAAAAACATGTAACTCGAAACATCAAACATGAAAAGGGAGTCTGACGCTTTGTTTGCTCATAGTGAAACTCAACATGTCATGACCGATATCCACAGGCTTCCTGTAAAGTTGAACCAGAGACTTTCTATAACAAATGTCAAAAGAAAATTGACACTAGAACTTAGAAAATGTACTTTACCATGTACCAGTAAAAACCTATAGGTTGCTTTTAGGCTGCGGATATAGCCTACTTGTTTTTAACAACATGTACGTGTTACGCATAATGGCTGCTGGACATATCCTGCGTCCGTTTGATGCATCGGTCGTGCACGTCCTGGAAAATGAACGCAACACGTCCACAAGAGGCAATATTAAGCACAGTACATGCCAGTACATGTGCATGCATGAACCGGCTTTATTAACGACTTTGGGTCTGAATTCTGTGGCCTACAATCCAGTGGACCAGTGTAGAACAGGTAAGATTTTGTTCACAATGCAGCCAGTTGTGTACGTGAACGTACATGAACCCTTGGTCAAAAAGCAACTATATTCTCTGCTTCACAAGGCTGTTGAGGATAATCTCTCTGGTTGGTTCAGCATATATCTGATGACCTCTCTTCCTTCCTACATCTGACATCAGCTTTGCTAAAACATTTCCTTTCTCTCTGTGCAGTGCATTTCCCCCTTATAAACACACAGCCACCCGCTCTTTTCTGTTTCTCTGGCTAGCTGAACTATATGCAATAACTTTTAATATCTCACAATAAACTGTGCAAAAGAGAAAAAGACCAAAGCCGACAGCTGCAATCTGTCATTCTAATCCAATACACTCTGTCAAATTCAGGTAATTCCTCCTCAGCCATCTAGCTGTGTTTTTTTGTGTGTGCACTCAAAAACATTCCAGTGCACAGAAAGAAGGGTGTGCAATATTATTGGCTGTTGACCTCAAATGTCAGCAACATTTGGTCAGACTGTTTGTCTGACCAAATGTTTGTCTTTAATGACAACAGGTGTTCTGAGTCCAAATCAGGTCTGCTAATGTAGGCCCAAATGTATTCAAGACTGAGACTGAGTTGTCTTTTGCAAACATCAAAGACTAGAAGGACTTTAAACAGGTAAAAACATGTAACTCGAAACATCAAACATGAAAAGGGAGTCTGACGCTTTGTTTGCTCATAGTGAAACTCAACATGTCATGACCGATATCCACAGGCTTCCTGTAAAGTTGAACCAGAGACTTTCTAATGATGAGACACAGCACTCAAAAAACCCTCCATAGAAATGCATGGGGCTAGTTTGTCACGCCAATATGGCCGTTGTCTACACATATCCCACCCCTTCCTCGGCAAAACGTCGACATGTGAATACATTGAGCCAATCATGTGGTGTGATGTGAATACATTGAGCCAATCATATGTTGTGTTGTGAAGACATCGTGCCAATCATGTGTTGTGATCTCGCCGCTGGAGCAAGATTGGTGTTGTGAAGCCTTGCGCACGCGCAGTTCGACCCAAAGACTGTGCCCGATGAGTGCCCATAAAACGTTGGTATATGGCCGCCGAGTGGAGGGACTTGCCTAAAAGGACTTTGCTTGAACTCAGGACATATGCTCCTTGCAGGGTCATTTTGTGCCAAATCAGACTAAATCCAGGAAAAGGGTTGCTGCACCTCCTGATTTTGCTTTTTTTGAATTTGAAGTTTGTCTACCTAATAGTTAGGTCCCAAAACTAAGACCTGTAAAATAGTTCAGTTAAATTCCAATGTTTTCATAATGTTTTCACCCTTGATTTTATATAATTTTACACTCTCAGAAATGCCTTATCTTGGAGGCTATGTTTGGACATTAATATCTTGACAAGTATTATTCCTAGCCTGCCAAAACGTTGTAGGGTGGAAGACAGACATGATCTCAGTGTGATTGGACTGTTAAATGTTTGTACTACATGGCCATTCGTTTTATATAAGGCCCTAAATATGGAACAAAGTGCAAAACTGGTAATATTAAACATTTTTTTTGTATTAACATGGCAACAATCACTATTTTGTCTGCAAATACGATACTTTGAGCCAATATTTGAGGCCTTTGCAATAAATGCACACAAAAGATAATAAGGTAATTTTTTTGGTAATGTTCATATTTTTTGTTTTGCTAATATTCATAGGACTAAAATGGCATGTGGTGTAGCTAGTAGGAACACAGAAATCAATATGTGAGAGCTCAAATATTGGTACAACATTAATCAAATATAGTACAAAAACAAGTTTATACTACCCTTAATGTCACTCTTTTTGTACTTTTTCCCCCAAATCTAGGGCCTTGTAGGAAATCTATGAGAATGTGTCATACTAACTTTTAATGGTTCAGTCATACTGAGAACATGTTTATCTTCCACCCTACAAACTTTGGGCTGCCTATGAATATTACTTTTCATTATATTAATGCCCAAGCATTGCTTTCCAGAAAATGTCATAATGTGATAAGGCTGTAAAACTGATGTAATTGCAAGGGCTGAAAATAATATGAAGACATAGGATTTGCGCAGAAATGTTTTACAGGCCTTGGTTTTGGGACCCATTCTTGATATAGACAAGGTTTGAACAAAACCTGAGATGGTGCAGCAACAGCCTTATCTGATTTGACATAGAATAAGCCTGCATGCTTTCCCTGAGATGTGGACCAGATCGGAGACGATCATTGTGTGGTGTCTTTGTGTCCGTGTTAGTTTTGGAGAGTATAGCCAACAATAAAGGGGATGAAGACCTCTAGCATCTTGCATGTGATGCATATTTTACTTCCTTCTCAAGAGCAACTGCTGTTTTCTCTTGGGAAACTGTGGATGACTAGCCTGGGTGTTCCCATGCTGCCTTGCACGCGATTTGATTCACGCTGCTAAGGCAGCCTGGAAACTACCGCCCTAATTTTTGCCTCAGATAGGGAACCAATCACAGAACAGGGGGGAAAGCAAGACGATGATGAGCTATGCAGACGCATTTGATAGACATCCGTGGCACCCAATTAACGGATCTGGGCATTTTTTTCAAATACGAGAAAATGAACATTTGGTTCCCAGACCACGTCTCATTGAGAAGTGGTGGCGCTAGCCAGGCTAGTGGATGACACTCAACCAAAACCAAAATGCTCATGGTACTGCAACAAAACAAATCTAAATACACCTGAATGATGGATGAAGCACAGCCTAGTTCTGAGGGTCAACATGATGTAGCAGACAGGAACCACATCAACATGAATTGGTTCAGTGCACTGCATGGCACTTACAGTGCTACAGTAATGTGCGGTAGGCCTACTGTGTAATCATTAACTTTATATCATCCCTGTACACTAACTCACTGCAGGTGTGTCAACAAGGTTAAGTGTTACAATTAGGACATGGCTCCTGCACACTGCTCAGTCTCAGTTCTTATGTGGCTATTTTTCACTTCACTCTTTCTGTCTCTTTGAGGTGAAACAAGAAAACATCACTCCAGGCGGAGCACAAATGACAGAACGAAACAAAAAGGATATCAAAGTCCGTGCCTCCACTTCCTCAGCGAACCAGAGATGCCCGTATGACACGTGTGAATGAGGCCACATTCACGTATCGCCAATGCACCACCCATAAACATTTTCATCTGAACGTGAGTGTCTCTGATGTCATCTGTAGCCACATATAAATACAGCACAAACATTTATAAACAACTACTTCCAGGAAGACCGCCTTGCCTAGGCCACAACCTCAAGAGGCGAGGATGTTGATCCAACAATAACTGGCCTGATCTGTGGCTTCCTATACCAAGAGCAAAATGTAATAATAATAATAATAATAATAATAATAATAATAATAATACATTTTATACAGCACTTTTCAAGCAAAGTTTATGTATGGACACATGTTAAGAGGGTGACATGATGCTGAAATAGCAATCACCTCCAACAACATTGACTTTCCTAGAGCAACTCTATGCAAATCCATATAAAACATGTTATATTAATTACATTTATTTACACAACATGTTCAATAAGCTTTGTTTCAACAAGCTTTGGCAAATTCAGATTCAAAGGACTCCCTTTTGACAGGAAACCTCCCTTTTGACAGGAAGAAATCTTGGGCCCTATCTTGGCGATCAGAAACGGATGGTCAGAGGTGCAAAGTTTATAGACATAGAATTGAATTGAATGTCTTTATTGTCATTGTACTTTACTATACAACGAAATTAGAGGCGTCCTTAAGTCCATATTCACTAATTTAATGGTGTGATTTTGTGATTGAATGCTGGGCACCGGGCGCAAAAGGGTTGCTCTTATGTTTTTATTAATCATTCATGGGTGTGTTTTGGGCGTAACATCTTTTAAACCAATGAGAATGACATCTGTAATTCCCTTTAACAGCAAGCAGCGCAACTTCAATGGTGAATGGTGATGAAAGCCTTGTGGTTAGAGTCTCTGACAGTTTAACAGGTCAAGCTGCACAGGCATGACAAAGTATAATAATGCAAGAACACTGAAAATCCTTTTGCAATATTACTGGAGGGTAACAGAGCATCTTACTGTCTGCTCAAATAAGCCTACACTGTGTTGACCTATTTTATCATTCAAAGACATCTAACATGCTTTTCTCACGCCTCCTCACGCCTGGATTATTGCAACAGTCTTTTCACATACCTTACTCAAAAGTCCTTACATAGGCTTCAAATAGTTCAAAACTCTGCTGCCAGCTGGCTCTTAAATAAGACCAAACGGTATGAACACATCACTCCTGTTCTAGCATCACTACACTGGCTCCCAATATGCTGGAGAATTGATTTTAAAATGCTACTCATTACATTTAAGGCTCTTCATGGCCTTTCCCCTGTAGTCTGAGCGAATTAGGGTTGAAGGTGGAAGTAAATACAGCAAAAGGATATTTGGTATTAATCGAATCGTAATTTCATGTAGATTAAGAATTTCAGGTGCCTACAGCGCAGATTTGTACCAGAAAAAAGATATACAGCTTTGAATGGACCATGGTATAATGATTATTGGGCCAAAATCGTATATTATCACATATAGATATTAGCTGATATCTCCCATACTGGTAAAAGGATCTTTACCAAACTTAGTGTACTTACTCACCATAAGTTCTTGATGAAATTAGTGGGGTCAAAGGTCAAGGTCACGTGGTCATACTTGACATGCAATGTTTGTTTTATACCGCTCAAGCAGATTGAAGGATCCTCATTAAACCCAACACAGTTAATTAAGCCTAAAAGCATTAAAGGCATTAAAGATCATGGGGTCACAGGTAGAGGTTAAAGGTCATGAGGCTATAGGTGGCTGAGGCATAGAATCAACTATCTGAATTGACATTAAAAAAGATTAAGACATTTATTAAAGCAAAACAAGCTTTATTTTCTGTATAAAAATAGTTTAAAACCCTCCACATCTTATTTTAAGAGGGTTTTTGTAGTAGCCTCTCTGAACTGTTTCAGTTCATAAATGATATTGGAGTAAAAAACAAAGTACTATTACATAACATTCAGTACATCAATAACACCATTGTAGTTCATTTGGACAAGCTGAATAGCAGAAGTTTTAGATTAAATCCAAACCATTTCGGTCAAACATCTGATAAACATTGTCATCTTGAGCTATTTCCTTCAACTTAAATTATAACGCCAGACAATCGATGTAAATGTCTATGTTGATAGAATAGTGTTAGAAATAAAAACTACCCTTACATCGCATTGCAATAGTTATACTTTGTTCCCTGAAGTTGGTAGTAGGCATATAAGCAACAGCAGCAGCGGACTGATATTACCTAGGATTCTACTAGGTATTATGGTGGGTTTTCAGGATGTGAAGGGATGTAATCATGGATTTCATAAAGGTTTATACTATTGCATGGGTTTTCATGTTTTAGAAGAATGTAGTCATGAGTGTCATAAGTCTTAATGCCACTGCATTTGCTGTGAGCAGTGTGAGGTCATTGTATCTTGTGTAGGCTAGATAGATAGATAGATACTTTATTGATCCCCAAGGGGGCTAGACCAACTGTCAGAGGAGTGGGGTGAGTGGAAAAGTACTGGGAGTACCAGGATGAGAGGATCTCCTCCTTACATGGTTAAGGGAGAGGGGGTGTTATCAAGCTGGTGAGGACTGGACAGGACAGGGATGAGGAGGCCACTGTGCCTTATGAGTTAGGTCTGCCCAGCTAGGAAGAGAATAAGATAACTGGAAACCAAACTGGAAGGAACCAGAAAAACTTAGGGTTACACTATTTTACATATGTTACCTATGCATTACATAGGTTTGCATATAGTTTTATGCATGATGGGAAGATGGTTTCCACCAATGTAAGCGACCCTGCTTGGTACTGATTGGTGAAGGGTGTTGATGGAGATGGCGTGAGAGGGTGGCACTTCTCAAGGGCTGAGGAGTATAAAATATAGTGTACAGTATAGCCATCCGTAGGGGAGATCTTGTCGGGGGCCCCAGCTGATGACATCTCCTCCCTATTGCTTTGATGGTTGGTCTGGACTTTGGTTGGGCTGTACTATCATTGCAATACGGTGAATAAAGATCAACAGTCTTCGGAAAATCTTCTATCTACATGGTCTCCTTAGGACACCTTGTTCCAGAGTGCTAAATTACTAAATAGTCAAGTGGTAATTGTTAATTGGACAATTGGATTTGGAAGTGGACATTTTCTAGCCTGGAAAATCCAGACCCTGGTAATCTAGAAAGATTAAGGGTCTGGCCACGAGCAATGTAATGGCTCAACTCGAGGGGCGGCACCAAGCATGCATTTGAAAATCTCACTGCACGCAATTGGATAACACTAGACCAATGTTTACTCTGAATGATTCCGGACTTCGACACAATTGGATAACTCTATGACCGATGTTTACTGACCTCCAACGTTGCAGCGCTGTCGTCATCAGTTTAGCTCGCCTCTGGCCCGCATATATCAGATACGCCGATTTGATTGGTTCCCCGGGATGCAAGGGGTAAAAATAACATGCATCATTGCTCATTCCATTGTGCTCTCGCGAGAGATTTCCAGGGTAGACATTTTCCACGACAGTATCCTGATTGGAGTACGCCTCTCTGTTTACTTTTCGGCACAGTACTACTAACCACTGCTAAGAAACTAGTCCCTCAAAATGTTATGCAATCATTGAAATGCAAGGATAGAATAATGTTAGAAATAAAACTATCAACACAGACAATTACATCGACAGTCTGCCGTTATAATTTATTTGTCTGCCGTTATAACGTATTTGCCTGGGTGTACTGTGGAGTGGGTAAGACTGTTTTTAGTGGCAGGTTAACACATACTGATGACTTGCGCCAGCTTAGCACCTGCGAACTCTGCAACTAGAAGGACTGGATGAAACGTGTTGAAAATGGTCTCCACTGATAAATATCACACATGCTAACTTGGAAATGAGGCCTTTTGTCCAAAATCCTGAACCACCCCTTAAAAAATGTGTTGGTGCCTATAGCAATGCTATAGTAAATCAGCTTTTGCAAGCCAGTGCTACAAGATGACAGTTCACCTCCACATTGGCAGATAACGCAAAGATCTGCGCATATGCCAGGTTCCTCTTCAAGTGCTGTCTCATCATCCATTGCAGTGAAATGGAAAATAATGAATCAAGACAGTACTGAGCACAACTAAATACTGATATTCATCCCAGGGGAAAATATTTCTTCTTACAACAGTCTCATCTTTCAGAAACAAAATTTAGAAAATGAACTGCTATCCTAATACTTTGTGTCCCTTAATATGCTTTGTAAGAAATTATAAGGTGGCTTGTAACTCATACAATTAAATCCCATTTTTTAAGAGATTGACAAATTCGTATTTAATTATATTATTGATATCTACCTACAAAATCTTCCAAAATATTTAGATATTATTTTTTGCCCACTCGTAACTTCAACTGAACAGATAACAACGGGCATGCCACATTACTAACATCAAAACTGGAAGACAATGTTAGTCTTCAGGGTCACAGAAATTGCCAGGAGAAAGTGGACAACACCTTGTCAATGAAGGGAAAAATAGTAAGGGCCACAGTTAACAGTCATACTAACTTATGGAAAGTCACAACAGCACAGAAAGCTATAATGTACAGCTGGAAGCAGCACTGCTTGTACTGTGGAAAGGACTGCATGGGCAATATTGAAAGAGATATTGGTCAGGTCATGACTATGCTAGTGGAAGTATTTCACTGTTATGTAACTGCTAAGCACATTTGCCTACAGTAATCGCAATCAGATTCTTGATTCTTATATACAAAGGAGGGATATTAAACTCATTGTGCTGTAGATAGGGACTCCCCATGTCAAAAACAACCAAGTCTATGTTGTGCAACATAAAAAAAATGGCTATATTTACAGTAATTGAATTGAACATGGCATGTTGATTAGCATGTCTCCACCATCTATAACCTTGTATGTCAGGGGATGAAACTGACCTTAGCCTTTGACCCCATGGCCCTGAGTCCCTAAGTTCATCTAACTTGTATAGACAATAAATGTACTAGAGTTAATGAAGATCCATCAGTCTGCTTTGGAGATATGAACCAAATACTGCATGTGAGTTATTTGTGTGACTCCTTGTAACCTTGACCTTTGACCTCAAGACCTAAATTGTCTTGCCAGCTCTTTGACAACTTATAGTGGGTAAGTAGACCAAGTTTGATGAATATCTTTTAATTGGCTTAAGAGATATCAGCTAATATCAAGATGTACTAACATACGTTTTTGGCCCAAAATTCATTGTGCCATGCTCCATTCAAAGCCCTATATATTTTTTTCGGTACAAATCTGCGCTGTAGGCACCAGAAATGCTTAATCTACAGAAAATTACGATTCAAATGATACCAAATATGCTTTTGCTGTATTTACTTCCACCTTTGACCCTTTTCTAGGCTAATTCGCTCAGACTACTGGTTACATTTCTGACATGCTAGCGCCCTATAGTCCAACACGCATTAAGGTCTTGCAGGCAAAGGTTTATTAACTATCCCAGGGGTTCCCAAACTTTTCAACCCGCGACCCCCAAAATAACCGTGCCAGAGACTGGCGACCCCCACTATCCCTGGATGTGACTCAAAAAATAAAATAAAATGTGCGCACCGGCCATACGCACTAGGCTTATCCAAACACGGGCTTAACGACAACACAAAAGAACAGAGCAGCCTGTTATGATTTTACATATATAACTTTACTATATGATAAGCAGAATACCTTAGTCAAAAAATAATATCCATGAGTGCACATTATTGCTGTCATGTGCAAACTTAACTTTGAAACATTACTTTAATTTCCATTTTAAAGCAACACCAAAGCACTTTTCCTGTCGCACGCTTGTTTATCCAGCACTGGCTTTGGAAATAACGATGTCTACAGACAAGGTAGAGTACGTTGCATGATTTTAAGAAAGTAATGTATTGCGACATCAGAAGCAAGTCATATTTGTAGTTTCTTATGTCTCATTCCATCGAACTACAGATCCGCTACCCGATCTGGCAAACTTGCATAGTGCGGTTATATAGTAACCTGGCCCTAGCCAGATGAATTTCGCTCCGCCTAGCTCCACTCATCCATCTGGAACCGATCCATTGAAGTGTTGCTTCAGAAGGCTGGACCTAATCAAAAAATGCTTGCATATGATTGAATAAGCCACTTGTCCGTCATCTATTGACGTGCTACTTCAACCACTCTCATCGAAGCCAACCCGTGACGCTGATAACAGTCTCACAGTCGCTTCTACGCTATGTCACATCTATGAAACTCCCGCCCTGCGTCCTGATTGGCTAAACCATAAAGTTGGTTGGAGAAATCACTCTCAATGGAAGAGGTTCCAGATGGATGTGAGTGAAGCTAGGCGGAGCTAAGCGGAACGACATTCATCTGGCTAGGGCCAGGTTAGTTATATAGAGGGTCGCGAAGAGAATGCAGAAGTGCCTTTCACCCTGTTACGAGTTGATGATTTTGGAAACAATATTTTAATGTACAAAAAATTCTTTGGTGTTGCTTTAACAGAAGAATATCTCAGTCAGGGTAATATCCACAAACTGTTGTAAACATATGTAGGCTACATTGTTGCTGCGCAAATTTACATTTTGGCAACTACGTTTCAGCGTTAATCTCATCTAATGAAATGGATGCGCGATATGCGCGGAATACAGTCCATTCTTGGTTTAATTGTGGAGACGGCCACACGGAGATCATCCTCCACATTTAGACGCGATCTGTATTTGTTTTTAATATATGTCAGTGCAAAGAACGGCGTCAGTACGTCCATCGCGGCCTTGGATAGCTGTGGATATTCCCTCTAGACTGAAATCCAGAACTCAGCAAGCGTCTTGGAATTAAAATCTGTCTTTAAAGTGCGGTCACATGACAGCTCAACCAGTGCGTCCTCCATGCCGGCTGACAGATGACTTGCGGTGGTTACAGTGAATGGTGATCTTATCCAGTCATAATTTTTCAGAATTTTATTTTTTCCAAATTTATTTGATTTATGGAAATCATTTCGCGACCCACCCCTCGCCGTCCCGCGACCCCCCCACTTTGGGAACCCCTGAACTATCCCACGAGTCCCGGCTAACACAGATTATTTTCTGTGTTAGCCCCAAAGCTCTGGAATGCACTGTCTGAACAAATAAGGTTAGCTGATTCTGTGACATCTTATACATTGGATACATTTCCATTATTCTTGCTAATGTTGATATGGTCTTATTTGTATTGTTTTTAGACATTTAATTTTGTTCTGTTTATTCTTTCATATATGTAAAGCACTTTGTAACTTTGTTGAGAAAAGCGCTCTATAAATAAAGGTTATTATTATTACTATTATTATTATAGGACCATATGCACCATAGCACACTCCTGTGTGGAGTGCGGTTGAACTTGGTTTGAATGCTGTTTTATGCAACCAAAACAAGAACAGGAGATAGAAACGTCCAAATGTGACTTGTTGCATACTTCTGCAAACATTTAAGTCATTTAGGAAGTGCAAAGGGAAGTGGAACAGTACATGTTGCAACAGCGCAGAGAATCTGTGCTATTTCTCAAGATGGGACGTCTTCTAGATTTAACTGGAAATCATTAGAATGGAGCCAAAGAGGGAACTCTGTACGTGTTTGTTCCTGTTTGACGAACACATCAGTGGATAACGTTCGGCAGTGTTTTAAGCTGAACTTGTAAACTCAGCATAAGAAGTATTTCTCAGTATTTCATGCAGTTCACCACAAACTTTTACTTTTACAAACCAAATTCCCAAAACAGTGTCCTTAACAGTAGTCTGTGTGTATGCTGTGTGTGTGTGAAGTGTGAACTAGGTTTAAAGTGAGCTAAACTAACTGATGTAAAGCCAGCAACACTAAAAAAGGGACTGCATTTCCAGGAGCTAATGTCAGTGACTTGTGCCTTGGTGCAGACACTTTAATCCACGTACTCACACACAAGAACATACTTCAAAGTGTGACACATGACCATCTCAGCATTATCAAATGTGTCATCAGTTATCCTTACTTACTTAATCAACAGCTCATCTAATGATTTCTTGCTGCATCACAGAATGTCTTCTAATTGTTTTCAGACTTTATAGAGAGACATTGTGCATTGAGAACTTGCAAGAAAAAGATCATTTTAGTTTTGCACAATGTTGATACAGTTGGTGGCTTGGTCGATGACCTTCAACTGCTTTCAAGAAGCCAATATTTACACAAGTGGGAAATATTTATGGGAAGTGAACTTTGATCTTAGGATGGATACTCAAACGCATAACTTTCTTGACAAGAACTGTTTGTGGTTAACAGGGCATAACAAGGCTAAATGGTTATATTGGTTTGCCAGTGATAACAGAGGGTTCACATGAATGGGTACGGGGTGTAATTCAGAGAGATTGTTGGACACATTTACAGATTTGATTATACCAGTATGCATAATCTGATTCAAATCTACATTATATTATGTACATTTTGGAGATTCCTAATGTTTGGCTAATGCCTTTGCAAAAAGGCAATTGCCAGCAGATTTTCATTCTTCTCTTGCGGTAAATCTGCAAGAGTAGACTGATGGACTGTCTAGACAGATGCATAATGTGATACAATACATCACATAATCTGCAAGTGAAATGAATAACCTAAGAGTTCTCAGCATCCTAGTGCATTAACAAGTAACATATTGATTCAGATAACCCAATATAAAGAAAATAGTATCATATTGCTTGGCATCAGATCAAACACCCATGCTTTTGTTAAGAGCAACTTACTGTAAGAGGCAGGTGTGCATGTTTTGGTGTCTGAGTATATGTGTATGTGTGTGTTGGGGGTGAGTACAGGGATGATTAATTTACTATAATAATGATGTAGTACTTTCTTGTTTCTGTACAGTAATGCTTCATTTTGCACACATATGTATGGACAACTATTGACTATTGACTTATGTGTGTGACAATCTCCCATTAGGGCCGTTTCCACCAACCAACAAATTTACCCGGTAAATTTACGCGCTTGGGCGTGTCTCTCTTCACAGAACCTGCCTCTAAGGGCTTTTTTTGAGGGCCAAAATAGTATCTACCCCGAGGTAGGTACCTTTTTGGTTGCAAAAAAGTCCTCAATGCTGATTGGATCTAAATACAGAAATGTAAGCTGACGTGTGCTTCAACCATGTTTCAAACAAGTGAAACTAACTAGACTCCATCACCTTACAGTATATATGTCACTGAAACAACGTGCATTAATCACAAATTCTCAGATTTTATTTAGGTGTTTTTGCAACATCAGCATAGAGGATTGTGACTTACTGCAACTTCAGTAATGCTTGACTAACCTACGAGGAGCTATTCCACAAAATCACCGGAGCTACTCCTGCCTGCCTTAGGTGTTGCAAAATATTCAGAATGATCACGTCATCTCCGCAGGGCTTACAAGCAATAGAAATGTCTGCCTGAAGTTATCAGACATTTATGAGGACGTCAATAATACTGTAGTCTCATTGCCTATTTTCAAATTTAAGTTAGCTATTTGCCATGGAGACACGACGGCTGAGAGGGTTAAGTGAGAGGACGTGGTCTCTCTCTTTCACTCCTCTGTAAACAGGAACTCATAATGGCCTTGGATAACTACTCTGAGTTTCACCGAACACAGTATGGTGAAAAACACCATGCCATGTCCTTGACACTGTCAGGCATCTGCTCGAAGATGTGAAGAACTTGCAGGCTTCTTCTATAAGTCACTTCTATAAAGGTGGCCATTGGTAACACACTAATTGTTAACATTATTACCAGACGCGCACATCCCTGGTTCAGAAAGTAAAAGTCCTGCCAAGTATGATCCAACCATTTAGTAAATCAGCTCATCCTAATAGCAGCCAGGTAGATCAGATAATTAGTGATATCACTTGTGTTAACTGCACAGGTAGAAAGAATATATGGCAGGACTTTTACTTTCTGGCCGACTATTACGCAATCTGACCTCAGCAAAATTGTAATTCAGACCAGCTCCTCAACAAGTGCTCTGGATACAGCCCCTACTAGATTCCTCATATAGGGATATTTCCAACTGCTTTTAAAAATGCTGTTGCTGTTTGTAATGAACTTAATACCTTCCTCAACGAAAACAGTATTTTCTAAAAATTCCAATCAGGTTTCAGATCAAATCACAGCACTGAAACGGCCCTAGTAAAATAGTTAATGATCTCAGACTTGCTACTGACTTAAACAAATTCTCAAGTGTAATTCTGGAGTATTCTCACTGTATTCTGATGTGTTCATATGTTATTTCTGCAGTATACAACGAGGAGAGGTCCATACCATTGTATATAACTTTGTCCAATACCAAAAGCCTGACCAGATGTGGACACTAGAGAGGCTTAGGCCTGTGTATATGTAGAGTTTGGTTCCAAAACACTATAAGTGGGCAATTCCATGGAAAATTAAGTTTTTTGTAACATCCATAACGCCAATAAAATGTGATGATATGGTATGATGTGAATGATTACATGAAATTTGAGCTTTTGCTATTTTTGGCTGAAGAATGTACATGAGAAAAAATGCACAAAAAAATTAATGTTATCATTCACATCATACAAATGCCAAGGCATTTCACTGGCGTTATGGATGTGACAAAAAGTAAATTTTCCGTGGAATTGCTCAAATCCATTTTTGGAAACATTAATAAATTACATTATTTAATTGAGTATTTCAGGTAATATCAATAAAATTGCAGTTCTGTTGTTTTGACTGAGTAAAGATAAATCAAATAACAATACCCAATTACATTTCCACGGAAAGTACTTGGTAAACAAAATGTAAAAAAAATAAAATAAAAAATAAATAAAAAATGTAAAATGGAGGATATAGCATTTTGGAACTCTTCATATTTACCATCAAGAAGGTCAAACTGCCCTGTGGCTCAGGAACTTCCGAGGAACATCAGTGACAACATGGGCCGAGGGAGATAGCGTGTTGTTCTGCTCAGGCTAGTATTTCCATCTGGTCAGAGCCTAGGCTTTGTCTTAGGTTTGGACTCTGAGACGGATCGAGGAAGCGGCTCGAGGAGCATCTCGTCAGGGCGCTCATGCAGGCCACTTCAAATAACAACCACAACTGTTAGACTCTGTGCAGTTTGCTGAGTTTTACTGTTCGAGACTTAGCCTGTGTTCTGTTATTAATTTTTTTACCATCTACAATAAATCATCATCTGATTGCAGATCCTGATCCAGCCGTCAAGCTTCATTGACCATCTTCAATACAGACCTTAGAACTAAAACACAACTACGGAATCCAACACAGGGTTATCGTGGCTACCATGTGATTATGACTTGTGTCTACTGTATTCACACTGAGTGATGTTTGTAGTACCTAATGAAAGTTGATAACTGGTCTAGACTAGGATGAATTAGTCACATAATTGGGTTGATCCTCTTTAGTTGCACTTTCATTGCATGTTTTCTCATGCACAAATAAGCAATAGCATGTGACTTGCAGAGGGTTGCTGAACTATAGGCTAATGCCAGCATCATTTCCTCAGCAGGTTTATGGTCAATGTGGCATCTATTCAGCTTCTTGTGATATACACGGTTTAGTTCACTGCTGTTTATGGTGACAATTGAACAGAAACTCAACTCCAAAAATAACAACTATGATGATAAACAGAAAAATGCATTGGCACAGCGTAAACTCTTATTGGGAGCCAGAGAACAGACAGACACGTTTTGGGTTTAAGCCATTGTCAGCATCTAACAAAATTCAATTGGACATTATGCCTTAAACATGCATATAGATGCATCAAAACAAAGGAGGATGAATGCTACAGCCTATTTTTGTCACTATAGAATTTGGCTTTAACTGAACATGCCAGATGCACAAATAGGGATGCCCATCAGGCCAAAAAGAGTCAATATGCAAATCTGCACATACTTTACATCTTGTTTGTTATTTCCAGTCAGAAGACCTTGATTCTGCCTGCTTGTTGAGATAAAAAAAATATTATAACTATCATCATAAATTACACAGAAATAATGGAATTTGCTAAAATGTATTATTTAAATTATTTATTGATTAGTGAGTGTTATATTGGGTTGAGATATTGCTGTGTTCTCTCTAGCATACATAGCTTATTTTCTGTGCATTTTATGCATACTGATTTAGGTCTGGTATGATGTACCATCTCTTTCTAAACACCTGCACCTTATAAACAAATGAGCATAAAGTCTTCACATTCAATGTGAGATAATTGACCGCACAGAAACTTTAACTTTAAAAGGGAAGATGTTGTGTGCCTTAGCCTTATTGGTGATTGCACGCTGTATGACTCAGCACTCATCATTTCAAGACATTTTCAGAGGCTACACTAGTTTATCCAAAGTTTTTAGTATAAGTATATACTGTATGAGTATAAGTATATATACTCTTTTGATCCCGTGAGGGAAATTTGGTCTCTGCATTTATCCTAATCCGTGAATTAGTGAAACACACTCAGCACACAGTGAACACACAGTGAGGTGAAGCACACACTAATCCCGACGCAGTGAGCTGCCTGCAACAACAGCTCGGGGAGCAGTGAGGGGTTGGGTGCATGTATTTAAAATACAAAATAGTATTTCGTAATTTGTACTTTATTGGGTTAAAGAAAATTGCTTTGTATTTTGTATCAAAATACTTTATTGTGTATTTTTCCCAAATATTTTGGTAAAACATATAATGACATCATAAAAGTGCACATCAATGAATGTAACCTCTGACTGGTGTTGACAGACTTGTTGCATTACATTACATTTATTCATTTTGCAGACGATTCTAGCCAAAGACACTTAGTGCTCGGAGCAACTTTGGGTTAAGTGCCTTGCTCAAGATCCAGTGCAAGACTAGTAACGGTTGCTTACACACACAATACACACCCTCTCACACCAACCTTAAGTTTCTTGAGAACTTTAATCATCCAATTGGAACTCATGGAAGGAGTTATGTGGTTGCCCTGCAACATTGCTCAAAAAGTTGCCCCATGTATCACCTAAAGCAACACAATGAACAATTCATATGCCCCTTAACGTCAAACTCAATATATCACCATTTAGCGCTTACATGGTACCCAGTTAGTTAACCAACTAAAAGAGTCACGATCCTTCCTAAGTTGATCTGTTGACTGTATGCAGATTTATGGCATGTCTTGTAGGCAGAGAAAAGCTATTGCTCTCAAACACTGTCCATTTACTCAACATAGTCAGTGTATTGATGAAGGAAGGCTAGAAGGAAGGCACAGGTAGGCTATGCAGTGGCTATTCAAAACGACGTAAAAAATGATGTGTTCATAAACTGACACTTTAAGAGGCTAATTTGGCTAAGTCTTTGCACTTTGAATAAACAAACGATAATTCTGACTGCAGGGTCCCAAATTGAAACAAGAGATAATTCAAAGTGCCAGGTCACAAGGACAGTTTCAGAATGCCACACATAAAAAGCATGACCAGCTACAGACAATATCGAGTAAAGGCCTATTCACACCAATAACGATAACGATAACGATAACGATAACTATAACTATAACCATAACGATAAAAGCTGATCAGTGTGAACGCTTTTATCGTTATGGTTAGTTATCATTATCGTTCTTGGTGTGAATAGGCCTTAAGAGAGCATGATGTCACTTACAGGCTACCAGAGACTTTTGGCAAAGTCACATCGTTGCAAATTTCATATGATGAATGATCATTCCACAAAATGGTTTGTCTTCCCTATCATCAAGTTAATTAGGCTAAACATAATAGTCTTACCTCAAACAAACAGCTGTTAGGCCTATGTCATATAAGCCATGTCACAGGCAGCTATGCTTAAATTCTGCTTATTTATTATAATATAATTTAATTTCTTAGCCTATAATATAATAATATTCAATATTTCAATGCTTATCTGTTGTCCTATTTTTAAAGCAGGCCTACCTACTGGCATGTACAGTAAATGGGCTACAGGTTTTCCACAGCAATAGCATGTTTTGAACAGGCACTGTACTAGTAGATTAAGTAGAGAGATATGGAAGGTTTGCAAAGGGATTTGATGCTCCCTATTGAAAATACTGTATTTTGATTTGATTCATGCATGGCTACTGTAGCCTATTTTTTAGTTAATTTTATTACAATAGAGCTGTATCAAACTATTATTTTATAAACAATTAATCTAACGATTATTTTTTCCGATAATCAACTATTCTAACAATTGGGGGCACTGTGGCGTGTACCATGTACGAGTCCAAGTAGCCACGGGGACCCAGGTTCAAATCCGACCTGCGATCATGTCCCGATCCCACCCCATCTCTCTCTCTCCCGCTCACTGTCCTGTAAGAACAAAGTCATAAAGCCCAAAAAATATACTTAAAAAAAACTATTCTTACGATTAATTTTTCAATTAATCTAACAATTATTTTCCCATTCTCAAATATCAGAAAGTCTCTCAGTAACTCACTAACATTAACATTTAACACGTGTACGTCCCCTCACATAGGCCTAACCTACACACATTTCAAAACAAACACACGTGTCAGTCTCACACGCATTGCCATAAGCAAAACTGTATTGCTCCAGTGCTAGTTGGTAAATCATCCATCGCATCCATTAATCTATCATAGGGCGCTCTGGAATCATCAGTTTAAATTGGGGTGTAGGCCTAAATCATCCCGGGTGCGTTAACAAATCTACATCGCTACTGTACGAGTCAAAGCAAATTATTCATGTCAACGAATTCAGTCCCAGCCCTATATTACAATAAATAATAGGCCTACCCTAAATTAGGGTATTTGCTTTAAAAAAAAAAAATAAATAAAAAAACATGAGCAGTTAGGTCTATATGTCTATTATATTTCAAAGGAGAAGCAATGCTGACAAGCCAGCTGGAACCTGCCAGCCTCTGGTGTGCACTAAAGATGAGTTCCCAAAACTCACAGAAGAAGAAAAAGGAGGAGTTGATTACTCTGGCAGGCCAGCGAACCCTTTCTTCTTCACCTTTTTGTCTCTTAAGCTCAAGGGCGTCAGTTTGTTTTTAATAGTGGTGGGGACAATAACCATAAGCTTGAGTGTGGTTTGAAAAGTGCTTGCTTCACGCACAAATGATAACCTAGGGCAAAGAGAATGGACATCTCAACATAAGGATACATTAGAAGATGATGATTGGTGTAAACTTTGTCACACGACGACGACGTGATAAGCAGTTCTGGCGCATAAAAACGCAACGTTCCATTCAGTCATAAATCATTCAAAAGTAGGCCTAGTGCTCGTCATGAAAAGAAAACAGCAGCTTAATATTTTTCAGGTGTTTAACAGTAGGCCTAGGCGCACTGTATCAGTTATGCCATAGGCAGTGAGATTATTAGGCATTGCATCCTGTCACTCTGTTTGGAACATCGCAGTTCGGGTTGATAAGATTCAGTTAATGCGAGTATAGGTCGTCTCAAAGTTTGGGACAACTTTGGGACAACTAACTACTTGTTAGGTTACCAATAGCTGTCTTTTCTCTAGGACTAGGCATATCGGAAATCGTGACATAAGCTCGTTGGTTTCTTTTTTCTTTTCTTTCTTGTTCGCGTGTTGGGTAGTAAAGCGATAATGCATTTAAATCAATGTACATCAGAGCCGATATGGCCAGCCCTGATCTGCTGCTCTGTAAAGGTATTTCTGTCCCACCCAAATTTGCTGAACAACTTGCGAAATAGCCTATTCATCACAGACATCACATGTATCACACGAAAGAGCTTTTTCTCAGCTTTTAAACGATGTTGGTGGTTAGTTGTTGTGGTAAACGGTTCGCGAGAAAAGTAGCTTTAATTTAATCATATTTTCTGCGCCCGTCTCCCTACCCATTCATCTTGGCTTCGCGAACTTTCCCTAAACACATGACAAACCATATATCTGAATAAACAGCAGACCTTACCGAACACAAAGGTGTAATTAAAGTTTAAAGTTGTAATTAAAGTTTAAAGCACTCCCCTGTACAGTTAGCCATTCCAGAGTAATCCGGTTTTACATTTGCAGCAATGTCTATGCATGTCTCCAACTTTGGGGTTCACAATGTGTTTAAATTGTTCAATAGGCCTACATGATTTTATAACAGGCCAAATACAAAATAAATGTTACAAATATCGCCTAGATAGCCTATCTGTAATATACATATATAGGCCAGACCGACCCTCGAGTTCATGCTTTGTTTTATCGCTGGATTTTAGGATAGCCTATGGCAACCGATTGCATTCCGAGCTACAGTCAACTCTAGCAGGCATTATGACTGGAGGGTCGGGTGGGTGCGGATGTTAAAAAACCTTAACCACAACACTCGATCCACACATATCCAGGCAGGTGTGCATGCTGTGAGGATGTCATTGTGCGCGCCTATCGCATGGTTTAGACTCGATGATTTCATATGTGGGGATTTTTTCGGTCGCAATTGGTTTGCACTTTTTTAGAAGTGGTGGGGACAAAATTCAAATTATAAATAGTGGTGGGGACATATCCCACCCGTCCCCACCGTAATCTACGCGTATGCTTAAGCTACCTATATTTCTATTTGACCTGAAGCTCCATTAATGCAAACTCACTCCCACTCGCTCTGGACTGCTGTCCTTTTCTACATTAATACATCTGCAACTACGGCACGTGTAAAAGTGGGGTCTGAGGACAAAGCTTGCTAAAGTAGCAGCACTGCCAATCAACAACAAAAACATGCCTTTTATACGTCAGTGTATGTAGACACAGGATTTATTGTCCTAAACACAACCAAAAAGAAAACCATACGGTTAAATAAAACTGGAAATAATAATTAGATTTTCACCAAAAACCGGGACAATTTGTGTCCCGGAAAAGGTTAGGCTATTATCCGGCAGTCACTCAAAAAAGAGAACAATTCCGGAAAATCCAGTAGGCTAGGCTTAAATTACGTGTGGCAACCCGGAGTTTGTGTTTAAACTTAGAAAACGTCTACCATTACATAGCTTTCTATGTCTAAAAAATAATAATAAAAAAATGAATGACGTGTAGCCCATGGGACTGAAGTAGCGTGTAGGCTAACGTCTGAGCGCCTGAACAGCAAACTGTACCCAAACCTTTCATTTGTGATATCACCAGAGAATGTCACAAAAAAATGTAATTTTCCATGGAATTGCCCTATGCAAGCTTATCTTTCTTTTACGGTCTATGGAGCTCCACATTGTAGGTTACATGCTATTCATTGTGTATAACATGATTGTCACTTGGAGGACACTTCAGACTTGTAGATAACTTACGTTAGTATAGTTAGCTAACCGCTGCTAACGTGCTAGCATCGTCACGTCAGAAAACCATGGGGCTGTGCACATGTGTTAGTGTACATTTATTCACCATATATTAATAATGTTGAAGTGGCTCTGCAATGTAGGCTATGTTTGCGTTTATTTACAGTACCATGTTGCTTACATGACATGACCCAGTGTCCTTGTAACATGCAGTCAATCTAGCACAGCGAATCACACTCACCTCCCATCTAGTTTGTCACCCAACAAAGCTAGATATTACTTTTGATACGTGTCTCCATGTCATACTGGAGTCTTTTTGAGAATTCTAAATTAAATATGATCCGTGGCTCTCCAAAAGAGCCTCTTGGGATGTAACTTTTACAGACAGCTTAAATATCACTCAGAATGTCACCAGTGACTGCTACCCCCTGTTGCGTGAGCGATGTATTGCATTTCACTTATCGGCCGCGTTGCTTGCGTCCACCGTGTAAACTATGAAAGGGAGCACGTCGCTCGCGTCGCTAACGTTGCTTGCTCGCGTTGACTCTGTAAGGGCTCTGGATATCACTATTATAGGCTATGGCATGTCACTAATAGCCTAGGCCTACTTGCTTATAAAGATGTGGGCCAACGCCGGCCGAGGCAGCTGCTGCCTTATTTTGAAACTGTAAACGATTTTTATTTTTAACGACGAAGCGAAATTACGAATATAAGAACACTTACCCAGCCTGACATTTCTGACACTGGCCAAGATGAGAAATATGCCAAGAGTTTCTATCATCGCTGGAAGGGGCAGGGCAGGAGCGGAGATCATGTGGATCCGTGCCTGGTAGCTGTCAGGCAGGACGTCCGTAGTGGGGAGTCTGAGTCCGAGGTGTGCCCAACTACTATCCACGGCGTAGGTCTGCTTAGATTACAGAAAGCAACAGGCAGCTTGCCTGACGTAGTCATACTGTACTCAGCAGGGGCGGAGTGGGGCACTAAAATCCACCGGGAAAATTCTGACGGCACCGGCCCCGCCCCCCAGAACAAACACGCACACACAAGGGAGGGAAAGTGAAAACCAGTTCCTATGGAGGAGCAGCTCCAATGTTAAGTCCCATAGACCTATTTTTTTAAAAAATACTGTGAAGCCAAATCAGCGATCTTATCCACCAAAAATATTTTTCAGTGTCTATACAGTAATAATCTTCTAACTGTGAAAATGTCAGACACTATTTTGCCTTATTAAAAAAAATCGAAATTGCTCCTTTTGTTTCATAAACGAACTACAAAAAAGCCACGTGACTTTACCCTTCGACGTTACCAGAGCCCGTCTACGGAGAGC
The DNA here is from genome assembly GCF_046254945.1 of Alosa pseudoharengus. Lineage (NCBI taxonomy): Eukaryota > Metazoa > Chordata > Actinopteri > Clupeiformes > Clupeidae > Alosa > Alosa pseudoharengus. Next base: position 27,035,158 of record NW_027468620.1, on the reverse strand, counting down.
CTTGCCACTCTGTATTAAGTCCCATTGTACCGAATTTTGGATGCAGTTCCACCAGAGTTCCACTGGGGGCGATCGCCATGAGTGCAGAATGAATGGGAGTCAATGGAGCTAGACGGCTAAATTTGTCTCTTTCACCTGATTGTCGTTGACAAATCTCAGATTTGATTGTAGTTTGTATAACTTCAACATGGGTTATAGGTCAAAAGTTGAATGAACGAGTACTTATGTCCTTTTGATTTCTTACAGGTTGGGTCGTTGTTGCACATAACACGCTAGCATTGTGCTAATGAATGACGTCATTGACACATTTGAAAGGCTTTTTAGAACAATTAAGTGACTTTAAAAAATATAATACTCAACCAAGTGTATTTTCTTTCCCTCCCCTTTCGAATACAATACTCAAATTACTTCAAAAAAAATTATATCCCGAGAAAAGTGGATTTTGAGGGGTACAGCTCCATAGACCTCCATGCATTCTGCACTCGTGGACGAGCGCCCTCATGTGGAACCACAGATGGAACTGCAACCAGTTCAGAAACCGGAAGTTTTCCGAGAGTGGCAGTTCTCCCCTTATTAGACATTCTCTGACGTTACTCACGGTAGCATGGTTTGTTTATTAGCCTGGTTAGCATTGCCACTTAACACTTACTGCCAGCTCTTCATGTGAGTAGAAGCACAACACCAGTTATCCAGACATAAAGGTTATCACCACGCGGTTTACATCACCTTCCGTTATTACAAAAATATGTAAGCCAGTTAAGCAAATTGCCTTATTGATCAGTTAGAGATTAAGCGCCCAAACCTGTGACGTCACATGCAACTGTAGTTTGTTATCACCATGTTATGACAAAAACTCAAAACAATTCAACTGATCCTAAAAATAAGGTATGACCACTTGAAGCAATAGAGGTGACCCCAGTGCCTAACATATGGAAGGCATTAAATTAAGATCCCAATGTGCACCGAGATATATTTTTTCTAAAAAAAAATCCCATCCCCTCCGCTAAACTCTAGGAACGCAACCACTAGATGGCGATGAGATTACTTTCCCTCCATACTTTGCACGTGACGTCACAACCACTGGCTGGCGGGCAAGAACGTCGTTCTCCAGCAACGAAATCCAGTAAATTAGTCTAGGATCTGGCCAGGACGTCGCCAGTTCTACTATACAAAAGTTGGTGTTTTGAGGTGTAAATAACATGCCAGATAGTTGTTGTGCGATTGGATGCACTAACCATACCTGTCAACATTTAACTTTCCAAAAACGGGAGATTTTTTTGTCAGTGTTTATACCGGATCTGTGTTTGCATATTTAATACGTTTCATACACGTGTTTCAACACTGCATTTCGGTCGTTGCTTTTACCTTATCATTACCCATAGACATATACACTAGATGTCGCCTTGACTACTGCTGTTCATTGGAACGAATGCGTCAATCGAGACGCCATCTTGCTTCAGTGATCCTCTATAATGCATTAGCGTCAATCTGGGCAAAGATCTAGCGAAAATAAAATCACCATAAATCGTCAAAATCTCAAGCAATTATCTAGTTTTTTGGGTTGTTCCAATTGACAGGCATGTATTTATGGTTGAGTCTAGAGAAAACTAAGCTTAAGACGATAATAAAGATACATTTTACCCGTCTAGCCCCATAGACTCCCATTCATTCTGCACTAGCTAGCGGCGGCCCCTAGAGGAACAATGAGTAAACTGCAACAGGTTCGATACAATGAAAGTAAACAGGCTCTTCTAGACAGGCTCTGGTTGAGGCCACATACCCCTCGTCTCGTTTACTCATGTAAGTTGTAATCTCACCAGAAGTTGCTGTAGATCTGTAGAACATTTACCATTGCTAGCCTACTACATAGGCTACGCCAGTCGTTACTTTTATAATCATGGGTCAGTGCCATGGGCAAACGAGATGTAGCTGAATTCATAAATGACAAAGCCATGAGAAAGGTGATTTTCTTACGTTTCAACAACAAAGAAGCCGATCTGCCATCATTGTGAGAAGTTCCCAAATTTGTCGCTAATCGCTAAAAAGGTTTTCTATCGCTGGGGATGGCCAAACGTCGCTAAATAGGTAACGCTGACAATACAGGAGAACTAGTTTAGCGCTTCAGATCCCTGTACAAAGATGGCGGCGGTGTTGACGCATGCTGAGAAGCAGAAGGCGACATCTAGTGTACATAGATATATACACTAGATGTCGCCTTGACTACTGCTGTTCATTGGAACGAATGCGTCAATCGAGACGCCATCTTGCTTCAGTGATCCACTCCTCTATAATGCATTAGCGTCAATCTGGGCAAAGATCTAGCGAAAATAAAATCACCATAAATCGTCAAAATCTCAAGCAATTATCTAGTTTTTTGGGTTGTTCCAACTGACAGGCATGTATTTATGGTTGAGTCTAGAGAAAACTAAGCTTAAGACGATAATAAAGATACATTTTACCCGTCTAGCCCCATAGACTCCCATTCATTCTGCACTAGCTAGCGGCGGCCCCTAGAGGAACAATGAGTAAACTGCAACCAGGTTCGATACAATGAAAGTAAACAGGCTCTTCGTAGACCGGCTCTGGTTGAGGCCACATACCCCTCGTCTCGTTTACTCATGTAAGTTGTAATCTCACCAGAAGTTGCTGTAGATCTGTAGAACATTTACCTCTGCTACTACATAGGCTACGCCAGTCGTTACTTTTATAATCATGGGTCAGTGCCATGGGCAAACGAGATAGCTGAATTCATAAATGACAAAGCCATGAGAAAGGTGATTTTCTTACGTTTCAACAACAAAGAAGCCGATCTGCCATCATTGTGAGAAGTTCCCAAATTTGTCGCTAATCGCTAAAAAGGTTTTCTATCGCTGGGGATGGCCAAACGTCGCTAAATAGGTAACGCTGACAATACAGGAGAACTAGTTTAGCGCTTCAGATCCCTGTACCATGATGGCGGCGGTGTTGACGCATGCTGAGAAGCAGAAGGCGACATCTAGTGTATATATCTATGTCTAGTGTATATATCTATGATCATTACCTTATGCATGCCAGTTATGTATCCGCCTGTCTGCAGCCTACTTCCAAAACTCCAAAGCTGCTTGCTGTCAGATTTGGTTCCGAGAAAACAAGTTCAGTGTATCAACAAGTCTCAATAACAGTTTATGTGATGTGTTAATCAATTAAATTCCCAACAATTTCACAACAGTTCTGGAGTAGGCCATTCATCTAGCCCGCTTGCTTACGACGAGACAGGCTGAGCAGTTGGCACCTTATTTGGGTTTTGGGTTGCCAGGTTTTAGCCTATGACAAAACGGTTGAAATTGAAACTAAGTGATCGTGTATGTGTAGGGTATATTTCATACACAATCTGGCAACCTGAATGCATCAATGATTTTAAAATGAAGTTTGATGGCCATGCAAATTACGGGAGTTTTCCGGGAGAAATAACAAAACGGGAGGGTGCTGGGAGATGACCTTGAAATACAGGAGAAACCCAGGAAAAACGGGAGTGTTGACAGGTATGGCACTAACCGCTGAGGAGATAAGCCGGGGTTATGTTTTTACCGGATCTGATAAGGAGAATTCAGAGAGAAGACAACTATGGATACAGGCTATCAGACGTGAAATCGTTTCAGGAATGGGACCTGGCAACCTTCACAGTATAGGCCCTACACGTCTGTGCAGTGATCATTTCATCAAAGGTAATTTCAACATTTGTTTGAATACAATGGGTGTATGATCATGTAATTAATCGTGTCTTAATTTACCCTGTAGTTTCGTTAATCAACACCACCAGCTGGTTCCGTGAGTCAGCTGTTTGTGTTATGAGTCTAAGCTAGGCTAACAGCTGTCGTCTTTTGCTAACAACAACAGAAGTTGTGTGATAGGTTGTTTTGAGGTTTGTGATATCTATATATGGTTTTCAATGAGAACCAGAGATGACCAACAACAGTAGAGCTAGATTATTTACGGAGGAATTATTACTGCTCGATTATTAAAAAAAAAAAAAAAAAAAAAAAAAAACGTCTGCTTCACACAATTTAGCTAGTTAATTCTAGTCCCTTATGCAGCTAGCTTGCTAACAGACTTGATAGTTACTAGAAAGACCTGGAACTAACAAACCAGAGCCATATAAAGGTACCTTTATATGGCTCTGGGACAAACAAATGTCAATTAAAAATACTAACAGGCTACGGCTACATTTGGAGAAAGGAACTGTAGTGCTAATGCAATACAACAAGCCTATCAACCACAAACCAGGCACTTTCAATAAATGTGTAAGGAACTAGATATTTAAGTGTAGCCTAGTATAAAAACAGCTTTGTGGGTGGATGAAAATTTCAAGCATCATGCAAGGACATATCTGGTACGGCGTATTGCTGCCACACTAAAATAAATAAAAAGGCTCAGTATTATGTAATTACGTGAAAAGTTTCTTGTTATAACAATATATTTTTCATGTTTTTACAAGATATTTATCACGTTTTTACATGAAATTATCACATTATTTCACAATTGAGTTTTTGGGAAAATGTCTAAATGCCATATGTTTTAATCTGTTTAAGTTAAGGTACCCAATTTATTTGAACTGTATTTAACCTGTAAGAGGTTTATGTTTGAAGGAAATTTGATGATTTCTGATATTTGACAAATATCTGACAAAATTATAATTTTTTAATGATTTAAAATTGTTAGAAAAATACTTAGGGCTTTAAAATCATCAGTTAAGCTAACCTCTGTAAATATGTATTTGATAGAAAAAAACAGTTTTTTGCTAAAATGATACTGTTTTTACCGGAAATGTCCCCATAGCATAGCAAAAAGTGTGTAAAAATGTTCCATTTTGGAATACGGCGGCCATATTGGATTTTTGGACAAAATTCAACATGCCCCAAGTTTTAATCTGTTCCAATTAGGGGTTCTGACCTAGCCTAGAAATCTAGACGCACCCTAGCGGCAGCAAATTACATTTGCTGCTAGGGCTAGTCTAGCAACTCTCCGTTGGCTTGTGAGCTCGAAAAATTAAACTTCTATCAGGCCAATCAAATCGTGTATAGTCGTTAGGCAGGCTTAACATAATGATTGATGGCAGAGTTGCAACGGTTTGGCTTGAATTCCCTGCTACTTGAAAACAAATAAGATGGATGTTGCTGTTGGCGAACAGTGTGACACGAGTTAAGCTTTTATTAAGTTGGCAAAAGTTTGCACTAGCCAACTAGCTCCGCTGGTGATAAACGCATGGGACTCATAGCGCTGTTGCGTGCAGAGGGAATTTGAAAGACAACCGATTATCCCGCCCCTCGGACTGAGCACTGCGAACGGTGAGTGCCCAGACCCTACATTTTAATGTGGGTCTGGCTCGTCAGGCTAGTTCTGACCAGGAATCCATGGAGAAAACGTTGACCAAAAACTAGGCCTAATGTTTCCAGCAGATGACCTGTCTAGGCCTACTATCTTTTCTTTCCCCATTCGACAGAGATCCTAGTTTTTTCGGGTCAGTTTTTGGCTTGACGCTTTTGTTTAATTTTTGTGCATTCATCTTGACAAAATTTAGTGGATTTTCACAGACAATAAACAAATGGCACTAAATTTGGGATGATAGAGAAGAGCTCTGTAAAAAAGCAACTGCTCAGTCCGCCATCTTGCGCGCCCTCTGTTATGGTCATAGTTTTAAACTTTCTCAGCGAAAATTATTGACAAAGATGGCAGAGTATTTTACTGCCTATGGTGAAAATCTTAATGTGATTAAAAACTTTCTTGACGAATATTGATACTTGTATCAACAAGGATTGTGTTTAAATACATCACACAAACTTAGTCAGGGTCAATATACGAGGTACCAGAGCTGGAGTGAGAGCGAGACGCGAACGAGGGGCTAAGGTACAGAGTCAGAAAACACCTGAACATTCAAAGTCTAACTATAGATGGAGACGCTCCGTCACCATCGCCAGGTTCAGAAAGCGGCCCTATCGTCCGGCCTTGCCAGCTCTACTGCTCTCCAATGTAAGATCTATCAGGAATAAAATGGACGAGCTTTTACTTCAAACCCTCAGCAACTGGAAGTACAAGGAATGCTCTGCCATCTGCTTGACCGAGACCTGGCTGGATGAGTACACCCCGGATGCGGCGGTCACACCTCCCGGCTTTTCAATATACCGGGCAGACAGGTCAGCTAATCTATCACTCAAATCAAAAGGTGGTGGTGTTTGCTTCCTAGTCAATGATCGATGGTGCACCAACTCTACCATTGTAACACAGTTCTGCTCCCCGGATCTGGAATTTCTTATTGTCACATGCAGACCCTTTTACCTACCACGAGAGTTTGCGTCTATCGTGCTAATTGGTGTTTACATCCCACCACAAGCCAATGCTATCACTGCCACCTGTGTACTAGCACAACATATAGCCGCAACTGAAACATCACATCCAGACTCTGCCGTAATAGTTCTGGGGGACTTCAACCACTGCAATCTGTCTGACGAGCTACCAAACTACACTCAACAGGTGACATGTCCGACAAGAGGAGATAACATTCTGGATCACTGCTACACCACTATCACTTCGGCTTACCGTGCATTCCCGAGTGCTCCGCTGGGAAAGTCTGACCATGCAACACTCTTCCTTGTCCCGGAGTATCGTCAGAAACTTAAATCTGTGAAGCCGAAGTCAAACATCGTGAAAGTATGGTCCACAGATGCTATCGATACGCTGAAAGGCTGCTTTGAATGCACCAACTGGGACATCTTTAAACACACGTGTGTCAGCCTAGACGAGTACACAGAGGCTGTGACGTCATACGTCCGGTTTTGTGTTGATGACTGCATCGGGACCAAATGCATCAAGACATATGGCAATGGTAAACCCTGGTTCACCAAAGAGGTTGCTGCACTTTGCAGGAAAAAAAGCTCTGCATTCAAGAAAGGAGACAAGGAGGAGTATAAGACTGCCAAGTATGAACTTCGTTCTGCTATCAGAAAAGCTAAAGCTGATTATGCATTGAAACTGGAGCATCAACTGGCCACCAACAACCCCAGGTCAGTCTGGAAAAGTCTGAAGGAGATGACCAATTTCAATAGAGGGCCTACTTCACCACCAGATGAGCTTCCTGATAGACTCAATGCATTTTATGCCCGGTTTGAGGACAATCAGTCACCAGCAGTCTTCCCCTCTCCTCCCACCTCCTCCTCTCCTCCCTTTGTCATCCAGGAGGCAGAGGTGTGCAAACTTTTTAAAAAACAGAAGGCCAGGAAAGCAGCAGGACCAGATCAGCTTTCCCCAGCGGTTTTCAGACACTGTGCAGATCAACTGGCACCTGTCTTCACTGACATTTTCAACACTTCTCTGCAGCAGTGTGTAGTTCCACAGTGTTTTAAAGCCTCTACCATCATTCCGGTCCCAAAGACAACAAAAACAACTGGGCTCAACGACTTCAGGCCCGTTGCCCTCACTTCAGTGGCTATGAAGGTGTTTGAACGTGTGGTACTCTCCCATCTGCAAATCACAGTATCACCGCTGATGGATCCCTACCAGTTTGCTTACCAGTCTAACAGATCTGTGGAAGATGCCATCAACCTAGGAGTTCACTCTATACTGCAACACCTGGAGTCAAGCAACACCTATGCACGCATGATGTTCATTGACTTTAGCTCTGCCTTTAACACCATTGATCCACTCATCCTCTTCTCTAGGTTGCAAGCCATGAACATCAACTCAGCTCTGTGTCACTGGATACTGGACTTCCTGAGGAATAGAATTCAATCAGTCAAGGTTAACAATACAACATCATGCCCTCTGACCCTCAACACTGGAGCGCCACAAGGCTGTGTGTTATCTCCTCTTCTGTTTTCCATCTACACTAATGACATGAGATCTCACCATCACTCTGTCAGAGTATTGAAGTATGCAGATGACACCACCATCATAGGCCTCATTAGTGACAATGACGAGTCCCAGTACCACAAGGAGGTGAAATGGGCTACGGACTGGTGTACTGAAAATAAGCTCCATGTTAACGCCTCAAAAACCAAAGAAATGGTTGTGGACATGAGAAGGTGGCCTAACACCAAAGCCCCGTCTATTATAGGTGAACAGCCTATAACCTTGACTGACTCCTTTAAATTTCTTGGCTCACATATCAGCCATAATTTGAAATGGGACATTTTAACACCACCCACCTTATCAAAAAGGCGAATCAGAGACTTTATTTCCTAAGACAACTGAAAAAGTTTCATGTCAACAAAACCCTTTTGCTGCTCTTCTACAAAGCCATCATTGAAAGCATCATCACATCTTCAATCACCGTCTGGTATGGGAGCTCTGACAGTCGCACCAAGAGGAAATTAGAGAGAGTTGTCACCAAAGCCTCCAACATCACTGGCTGTGACCTTCCATCAGTCCACTCTCTGTATGCTGAACGCAGCTTGAACCGAGCAACCAAGATCATCAGGGACGCCTCACATTCGAGCCATGATCTCTTCCAACTTCTGCCCTCTGGAAGACGCTATAGATCTCTGAAGACAGGAACGACGCGCTTCAACAACAGCTTCTACCCTTCAGCAATTAGACTCCTGAACTCCTGAAGATTTGCAACTCTACTTATTTATTTATATTTATTTAATTTATCCCCTCCCGCTATTAACCCAATTATCATTGAATCTGCAAGCACGTTCACTAATGAACATTTCTTGACGAAGCTGGCCTATCTTAGCTATATATTTGATATATCTTAGCGATACATTTGAGTTAAATGTCCAGTTACAAGGCAAAGACAAGCACCTACCTACCTCACCTAGCAAATAAGATTAGGCCTACTGCATTCACCAAAAAACTTGAGTATGGGACAGCTCGCCTCGATCGCGACAGTATTATGCCTTTGAGATTTCTGAGCGAAATCGCTGAAACGTCTGATTGGGAGGCACTCTTGTGATCCCATGTATTAAACAGTAGGCCTACATCACATCCCTGCAATGTTTATTTCAAAAATATTTCCCAACCAGCAGTGCTCAGTATGACTGGATTATGGATCCATTTAATGCAGCATGTTGGTATTTCATTGAATATATTGTACAATGCTGTAAAATGGCCTATGCTTCCTAATATGTTGCTGGAAAACAGAAATATGTGTGTTATGTATTTATTTATTATTCTATCTGCAGCACCAGCTGGTTTTAACTCTGTTGAAGAGGATATATTTAGAACTTGTCATTATTTCAATAAATTTGACAATTTTAAACTTGACCTACCACATTCTTAGAGCGATGAGGGACAGGTGGGGCTTGAGAATGCCCCCTTGATCAAAGTGGGGAATGAAAGAAAAAGTTTGAGAACCACTGATCTAGTTTGTTAACTACCACAGTCACGAGTTGGGTCGCGATAGTCTGTCATTTTTAAAAAGTGGGTCCCCAGAAAAAAAGTTTGAGAAACACTGGCATAGGATGACAGTCAGGTACGAAGCACTGCACCATGTTGTTAACGTTAACCGCTTTCACACACACACGATATAAAATACATGATGATAAATATAAAATTCAATATCAAAACACTTTTATTTACACGATTACTCCTGAAGCTATTAACTGCACATTCACTATATAAAAATCACTGTTTGGAGGAAAGGGTTTGCGTGCAGTCGTGGAAATTGTTCAAGTGGCAATTTCGCGCTGGTTCGTCCATGCTTATATTATTTAGTGAGGCGCGGTGGTTTATGGGATTAGTAGTTCCTTCGCTCGGAAATGAAAATATGTACACAGTGTTGTACCTTTGACTTTTTTTGGATTTTCTCTTTGTTTTTTCACTCGAAATATGTTGTATGCTTATGAGTTATGCCGTAGCTGGTTAGCCTAAGACATGCTGTAAAACTCTTTAGATACAGATTTTTCCAAAACGTCAATGGGACAAATGAATGGGAATCTTACTTCCGGCACCTAACCGCATTTCGGCTGTGGGCGGGACTGTGATGCTCTATTAGCATCCGATACCTGGTCACAGATTCGTCTGTTTAACTCAAGTTCAAATAGAAATGTTTGTGATGCCCCACTTTGTTGTTTAAAGGTTTACAACATGATGTGTCGGCATTGGAAGTGTCAGGTTGTCTGTAGTTGGCTACATGTGCTGGACCATGAATATGCCACCAAATAAATAAAGCCAATTTCACTGCGAAGTGTTGTTAGCTGGTTAGTGGCGCAAGGAGGTAGATATCAGGGTATTATACAAGCAGTTTAATTTAGTAGACCCACGTGGAGTTTATTTAGTTTTATTTATTTGTTGGCATATTCATGGATGGATGGAAAGAGGCCAGAGCCAGTGATATCCTACAAGATGGAGGCTATGAAGGAAACAAAAGTTTGTATTTGGGATCAATTTGCAAAGCTGTGAGTGACTTGTGGCTACAGGGATGGCAATGCCACAAGCTGAACTGAAAAGTGATCTGGTGGAATTTCGCAAATGTGCTTTGGAAAGGAAATTAAAAAAAGACAAATTCACGACAGAAACAAACAGAAAAATGCAAGCCAGCCAAATAGAATGAGTGGAGAAGAGTGTCACAGAACTTTATGGAGGTTCAATGCATGGGCGGAGCTAGGGGGTGGCTTAGGGGGCTTAAGCCCCGAATCTTTTTTCAAAAGCCCCGAATCTTTTTTTAAAAAGTTCCCTTAAATTCCCGACAACTCTTATTTCCAATATAACTTCCTCTCGGTTTCTCTATAAATGTCACAAAATGCTCTATTACTGAGGAAATATATCCCTTATTTTCAAAGCCCAATATTGAAAAATAATTTGACTTGCTACACGATCTATGCCAGGTCTCTGGGCTATGGTGATTTCAATGGTTAGATTGATTTGTTTAGATCCAGTGAAAATGCTGCCTTGACAACGCTACGTCATGGCTTCGGTGTTCCAAAAAGCCTCTGTCAGAAGTCTGTCACTTTTACAGTCTGTGATAAAACACTTTGTGTACATGTTGTTGAAACGTTATGGATATTAGAAAGTTTTTCAAAACACCACCCAGCTCCGTTTAAGCAACAGCATCGCCCAGTGAACTGACGGATGGTGTTTTTTCAGGTTGGTGATTTCACGTTAAGAGCTTTCAGTCAGTTAAGCAGGCTAACGTTAGGCTACTTGGCTAGCTCCCTAGAAGCTAAATGCTTAACGTTAAATGTCCTCGTTCGTCGGCGGAAAAGGCAAATTCAGTACTCTCATAGGCTAGCTAAGCCTACTGCAGAATAAGAAATTCCAGCTCCCAAAACAAAGTGATCCTCGTCTTGTAATAAATTAGGCTACACTGTTTTGAAATGTCAGAAATACCCATTAACAGTTATCTGCCCATGTCAACTTTTCAGTGTCATATGTTGCACAAAAGAATGTTAACTGTTAGCCTACCTTAAAACCTTGTTGATATCCTATCCACCACCACAGATCTTATAATCCAAGAGTCCACATAAATATAAAAGTCATGTTATGTTGTTTTGGCTGCCTAACTAATTATTAACTTAAAAAAAACCATTACAATGATATATTGAGAGGAAAGGGCCCTTTCCACAAGTGTGTTAATCAAGCACCATGCAGTCTGCATTCATAATCTAGGTGCTTGATTTTATGCACCTGTGTAAAGGGACCTGATGAAACCTATGAATAATCTTGCTAAATTACAAAATTAATATAATTTAGAAACGCCTATGTCAAGATGATAATGCATTCCTTCTAAAATACCCTTGTATCATGATGACTGGCCATACTGTAATTATATCATAATATTATGTATATTATAGTATAAGATATTCTATATATTTGTCACACAGATGAGATCAGGGAAGAGGAAGAAGGAGAATAGCAATAATAAACAATAATGTCATATCAAACAATAGCCTAATGAAAATAAACAAATACTATAATATACAAACCATAAGAAAAGCTTAATTAACTAAGTACATGCTAAACATCTTGAAAGACCCAAAACTATAATTTTACACAGTGTGCCAGTCAGATACCTTGAATCTGTTGAATGTTAGTTTCACATTTTTTAAGTCTCAATGTGTCCATTAGTTTACACAAAATTCACTAGAAGTCATTATTTAAGGGGTTATTTTAAAAAACAATTAAATGGGCTAAGCCCCGAATGTTTACAATGTCTGGCTCCGCCCCTGGTTCAACGGAGTTGGAAGTATGTCATCAACTAACTGGACGAGGAACTTGATGTGTTGAAGTTCGGCTCTCCATGTCGGATCAAGACAGTGTACGGTCCATTGCCAGGTCCCAACACATCCAAGTTCCCTGCTGTCTCATCCCCACTGCTCACGTGGCCTGCTCCTTCTCCAAACCTGCCCTCACCTTCTGCTGGACAAACCAGCGTCTGGATCTCCCCCTGCTACTGTTCAGGTTGGGGCACGTTGGTGAGTTGCTGCCTAAACCAGCCCTTCCCGACACCACCTGGCCCACCACCAGCATCCTGTGCCAAAGACAAGACTCAAAAACTGTGACAAAGACAAGCCTGTTCCACAGCGGTCTGGACGTTTCACTCCCTTCCTGTCATTACAAAAATGTTGCTACAAGTTACCATGGGATCCTTGGACTCTCTGTACTGAAGTACTTCTCTCGCATGTGTGACCATGAACTCCTCCTTCACACTACTGAATGGGCCTCAAACAGGTAGGCCCTAACACAGGTGGTGTTTGTTGTTAAAAGTGCTATATGACCAAATAACACATATACATCTAACTAAGATATGTTTGATATTTTGCTGATTTGAATAAGAATGAGTTTTAAGTCAGGTGTTTTCATTGTGGTAGCAGATCTATCAAAAGGAACATTGGACATTACTTTGAATAGGTCTGCTGTTTGTGTTTGTGAGAGAGATCCTGGAAAGTATGTTACTCAATATAAGGATGGATAAGCACACATGTTAACATTAGCCTTATAGCTCATGTTTTTGCATTGGTGATTATTACTTAAAGGTGCTCTAAGCAGTTTCTAAGCTAAAACATTTTTCACATACAGCAAACATTACCTCACCATCTGCTAGTTGCCTGTGTCCTGAACACTGTAAAAAAACATGGTCTCTGTGGACAGCCCAGACTCCAAAACAGCAACAAAAACAACTTGGTCCAGCCTGGGGGTTCCAAGTACGTGGTTTAGGGACAAATTTGGGTTAGTTAACTCAGACTAAGTGGTAAACCTCCTAATAGAAGAGCTGAGGGGTATTAACGGCAGCGCGTTGGTGCTCTGCGTGCTTGGCCGGAGTTTGCATCCTGTCTCTTCTTTTCACCTCCTGAGTAAGATAAGAGTTTACATATCCACTAGTTCCGAAGAATTTATGAAAATTATACTTATACTAAAAGTAATTATACTATAGTAAAACTTAAAATGTTTTAATTTGACATGTGTGTGGTTCTAGGAATCCTGCTACTCTGCCTCATCTAAAGGCACAATCGTGTGTGTAGGCTAGGGTTGCCAACTTCCTCAACCCCAAATGATGGACACATCACTATATATATATGGAATTCAAATGGTTGTTTTTATCTTATACATTTCTTAAGAAATACTACTGATTTGATGCTGTTTTTTTACTGATTTACAAATGGTGCACTGTCACTTTAAGAGCATTGTCTACACCAGTGTTTCTTAACTGGTGGGTCGCGGAACCATTCTGGGTGGGTCGTGGAGCTTGTGGGTAAAAAAAATAAATAAATAATCACCCATTTTAAGTGCTACTTTGTCAGATCTACAGTACTATCTTAATATCCTGAAGACTTCACAAATGAAATGCCAAACATCAGCATGTTCTAAACAAGTAGGCCTACAGGCACTTTGCGTGTCTTACCATGTTAGCTCACCTTATCTGTTGGCTTGAACACTTGTTGGCTTCCCAGCTCCATTCAAATATAGCCTATGGCTATTCCACAAACTCTAACATTGTTTGTGCTACATTTAGGCATATAGCACAATGATAAGTATATTAAGTTGGTATAAACAACCTTCATTCCTGTGGAAATAGAAGCATGTAATGATGCGCTAGCTAGATATTTTTCTGTTTGCAATTAAAAGTGAATTATGAACCTGGTAGCCACCTAGCTATCTGAGTGGAAAGTGTTTCAATTGGCATAGCCTACATCATGTGCTTCATGTAAATGCTTAGTTTAAGGGAAATGGATTATTGAAGACTTCAAAACTCACCAATTCCATTACACATTGTTCTCATGATTTCCTTTTAAAAGTTTCTTATATTAAAAAGGTGAAATCAATTACCAACAATGACAAGCCAGCTGGAGAAGTAGTTGTGATAGATAGAGACATAACATCAAGTTTGAGGCAAAGAGTTGCTTTGAATCGATTATGCTGTTTATGCTGTGAAACATTTTCTTGTCCTAAGTATAATCCTGATTTATGCTATACCACTAGAGCAAAAATGTGGCAATGAAAGGCAAGCCCCTCTCTTTCTCCCTCCCTCATAAACAAGTCCATGTTCCATAAGTTAGGCTAGCTTCAGTCAGCTACGTAAACCCCCAGCAGTCAGCATAGAAAGGTTTTAGCCTACTTCACGTTAGGCTTATGAATAACATTATATAGACTAGCATTGAAGGTCCAAAAATCTTTCCTTATTTGCCTATTATGCAGCTAGTGTGTAGTGCCATCACACCTGTCAAAGTTTGGCAGATAACTGTAGCCTCATCTTTTTCCATGTGGGGAAACAAAAAAACGCAACCCAGGTTTTTTTACAGTATCCAAGACAATTGTGCGATGCACTCGATCAGTTTTTCACACTGCAGTGTCTTCTAGGCATCTTAAAGTAGTGAGGAATCACAACAACTTCTTCTGCTAACAACACAAACAATGAACTGCAATGAACGCGTGGAGGGTATTCTTCCAACATGGCGGATATATATATTTGTGAGGACCATCCATATATAGTCATGATGAAGGGTCTTTATATGAATCATGATGTACAAATAAAACAGAAAATACACAAAAATATAAAACAGCAAAATGAAAAATGCAACAGAGAAACGCCAACATAATTTAAAAAAATGTAACAACAGAAAAATGATCATAACCATTTTTTTGACAAGGGAAAAGGGACTCTTTGGCATTCAGTAAAATTCTGGAAAAAAAAACAGCTAGACCAGCTACCAATGCCACTCCTGTCCGTCTTTTACTCGCTCAAGTGCAAATCATCGAATACTTTTACCATGTACCAACAGGGAAAGAGGATCAGCATTGAAACATGTAACATGGGATTGAAGAACACTCCGGGTTCACATGACAGTTCATCTCCTCCGTCCGAGTGCTGTCCACATCACAGGGCTGATTCAGAAGGTAACAAACTCAACTAGAAAACCGATGGATTACATACAGTCAACTTGGACTGGAAGCTTGAGAACGAAGGCAGCCCTGACAGGATACCACAGTGTGGTAATGTCACCTCGTCAACAGGAGGGAGTCACCAAGGCTCTGCTCTGGAACTAGCGAGGTCCATAACCGCTGACCCGGTCTTCCGGGGCAAACTCAATGTCGATGACAGAGCTGTGAGGGCTCTCCGAGGTGTCTGGGATTCTCTCTCTCTGCATGTAGCCGTCATCAGCGCTGCCTTCATAGCACTCGCGCTGCGGTTGTGGCTCAGGCTCAAGGTCGTCCTTGAGACGGGCTTCGTAACCGTCCTCGGGCTGATCGTCGCTGGACGGGGCACGAGCAGGGATGCGGAAGTGGGTCTTCTCAGGGCAGCCGTCAGGTGGGATGATCGTCGGGCTTTCTGCGGGGGAGTCCATGGGCGACTGAAGCAGAGGAGTGCTCCCTGTCTGGGCGTAACTAGATACGGTAAACTCTGGCTTCAGAAGGCCTGGGGCACCTGGTACTTGACTTGGTTTTAAAGAATCCTGTATGAATTTTGAAAGAGAGACCAAACAAAGGGAATGATTACATACAATCCCACAGCATAGCTTGAATTTCCCCTTGGGAATCAATAAAGTATCTATCTATCTATCTATCTATGTATCTATCTTTATTACACGGCTCTTCAGAGTGCTGCAGAAAGTTCCATTCACATGAATGGCCCTTTCCAGCGTTCGGGCCTATGTTAAATCTATATAAATCACCAGCAAAGTATATAATCACCACTGTCAATGGCAACGGGTTGATTAACGTCTTTCATATCCCTCCGCAAGAATTCCGTTAGCTTATTGCAATGGAATTTCATTGAAAGGGAAAGTAAGCTAGTAAGACGTTGCCACGCAACACCTGAAACTGTCAAGTTCTATCTGTGTGGCGAACTATTTATTTTGTCAGCGGAAGACACGAAACGGTAGCAAAATCATTTTTAAAGATTCATTGTGTTGGGTTTCTTTTCTCGTTTTGGCAAGTAGCCATGTAATAAGCGGGATAATGTATTGTCCGCCGGTAATTATCAGAAAATAAGTCCCTTCAGGTCGAAGCAAAACCCCTCCGCTGCACTTCAGGGTTCTGTTCTCCCTGTCGGGACTTATTTTCTGATAATTACCGGCGGACAATACATTATCCCTTACAGCACACACTGAAAATACAAGGTTCCACTGCTGCTGAGGTGCTGAGCAAATACAACACCAGCTTCCTCCAGTGGCCACAATCACTACTCCAAGAAGGCCATCTTGATTGATGTGAATTCCACAGAATTTGGAGGGTTAGCTCCAGCCAGTTATCATTGGCGGTCACCATCTTTCTTTTTGACTAATCAACCAAACCAAATGTGCCACCACATTCTGAATCATCTGCAAATGTTTAATCAAACATGTATGCAGGTTTGCTCATATTACACATGGATCACATGAATTTGTGTAGCATATTGTGTGAGGTCTGATGATTTAAATGCTCAGGAGTAGGACTGGAACTAATGATAGTTGATCTGTGAAGTATTTTCTCGATTAATCAATTAGTTGTTTGGAGTCTGGTTGTTTGGAGGTAAGACTTGACAACAATGACAGTGAAGTTTTGACTTACGGGCATATGGGCTGATAAGAAAGACTTGATAGCCAATTTCCGTGTACAGAGGATAATGAACACCAGCGACACCGGGACTATGATGCTGATGACCAAAATAAGATAGATGGGCCATGAACCTGTGAACCATGACCATGACCATGAAACATACAAATAGAACAAAATAAACAATTGCATTCAATTTACAAGAAAACAATCTGCTGAAATACTGTAGATTGCAGAAGAATTTCCAACATACAAATATCAGAAAAATACCAGAAAAAGCAAACGTGTTGCATTTACACACTTCAGCCCCTATTTTCCCAATGATATCCCCTAACAGAATATTTTCCACCCTGGGGGGGTTATCTATCATTTGATTATAATCTCTCTGCCAAAGATGTGGATTTTGAACACAGTTGTGGCAGTTCCTCTCTAACAGGGGACATTTGAATGACCCAGGCACAAACAAGCACTGCTCTAGACTGATTTATCTATGTGGCAAAAAGATACACTTTACTTGACAGTGTCAACATAAGAGTGACATGACACTGTCATGAACGTGTCATAAACAATTTGTAAACATTTATGACATAATGCTTTTGTTATTAAGTGACATTTGGTTTTTGTCATAACAAGTTAAGGTTAGGTTTCATGTGTCATGACAGTGTCATGTCACTCTTATGTCGATAACTGTCAAGTAAAGTATTACAAAAAGATCACCTCCCAATATATCCTAATATAATGGACCTGTCTCTTCAGCAAGAGGTATGTGGTATTGTTCGCATTTAACTAAATATTTTACTAATTAATATCAGATAATTGTCATCACATGAAATTATCAAATTACATTTTGTCACTAAAGGGTAAAACAAACTTTGTGAAAAGTAACTTGACTAACTAACCCTTTTCAGGAACGATGTTGCATATGTCCTTAGAGTATTTATAGCGAACACCTTCAATATTTCCCTCAAGCTCCAGAATGGTGCAGTTTCTGAACAGCAACTCGCCATGGCACACAAGAGCCTCCAGGGGGCACTCAAAGTCAAGCCGTTTCTATGATAAACAAAGACATGTCGTTCACATCATGAACATGAGGACACCGAAATAAAGACATGTCAGTATTAATATTAAGACACAAAATGTTAGGACACAAATTTTGCACTGAGATTGGACATGAGCTATGGTGCTGTGAATCTCTCTTTAGATTTACAGTTCTGTACTGTACTGTATTTAGTGCCAAATCATCTAACACTACGGGTAATTTCCCAAAGGTGCTTCACAACGATTTAAAAAGAATGCAGTACTGCAACACTAAAACTTTTTGTAATATCTAACAAATGTGATGTTGGTACAAAAAAAGTTCAATCAAATATGTGGCATCAATCTCTAAAATAGCTCAAATAGTTGAAGTCAGAATCAGATATACAGTTTACATACCCTGCACATACACATGCTAAAGTTGACTAAAAAGGAATATCACCATATCTCACAATTGGCATGGGGTACTTTCCATAAGATCATCTCTCAATGCAAATCAAACCAGCTATTAGGCTAACTGAAATAAAACCATGCCAATCTCTAGGTATGGTGAAGGGTGTGTGATGATGTTGGGCTATTTTGATTCCAAAGGCCAAGGGAACTTTATCAGGATGCATAGCATTCTGGATCCATGAAATAACTGGCCTTTAAAAATAAAAATCTGCCTGCCTCTATGGGAATTTAACATAGGGGTATGCATACTTATGAGCCCCTGTATTTCAAGGAAGAACATTTATTTATTTATGATACATTATTCATTCACAAAGAAAATTGGCGTCCAATTTCCAAAAGATGATTTTTAATTCCTCTTTTTAGTCAACTTTAGCATGCGTATGTACAGGGTATGTAGACTTATGAGTGCAACTGTACACCAAAGTAAGCAACAGCCTACCAACAAAATGTACAGAAACAATTTCAAAATTAATTACCAACACCAACAAATTATTCTTAATTTAACCACTTTCCATCAAACAATGCAGAGCTGAAAGGCTTAAAGCTGCAGTTGGCAAGTCTGACAGATTGAGGGGACTTAGTCAAAATGTTTAATGTTTACAACTCTCATGCCCCTCCCCCACTACCACCTAGCACCCTCTCATCGAGTTTGTGCTCATCAGGGCACACCAGACTGCACCAGACTGTGATTGACAGTCAGATCTCACACAGCCCTGCTCTGATTGAACCAGAAGAACCAGGAGCTGTGGATTTTTGCAAAACAAATAACAGGCTCTAGGTGGAGGTAGAAGAGTGTTCTCATAAACCGGCTGATTTATGTTGTTCTGTCTGTTTCAGTGAATATGATCAAAAAAATCTTGCCAACTGCAGCTTTATTGGATCAGTTTGTCAGTTGGATCCCAGCATAGATACTTGAGCATTGTGTATTGAACCCTTGGACGATACCCTTGACATTTTATCTGCACTGTCCAGGTTCACCCAGCTGTAAATGGGCCCCAGCATCAGTTAGGAGTTTACCATGATGGAGTGTCACCCAATCCAGCGAGAGACTATGACTCATTCACTAAGCCCTACAGACACTGGGCATGAGCACAGCCCACATTAGGCTCCATGGATCCATGAAAAGACAAAGATTAATTTGATGTGATGTCCACTCCAACGCATATTATGCTATAGATATGCTATTTATTGTTTTAAATACATATTTCCAGTATGTTTCTTCAGAGCTGTCCATGACCACTTTTTAGTATTTTGTTTTTAAATCCTTCAACAGACATTAAATGTAACAAACCTTGAAAGGTTTAAATGAGTTGACAAAACAGCTTTCCCTGCTTGTTAAAACCCCCTCTAAGGCAAAACATATACAGTCACCATTAATCTTACCTCATCATGAGTGGTGTACACCGTGTAGTAAAACTTCCCATCTTCGTTTAAATACTCGCCAGTGGCATTCTGCTCAATGTAACCGTCAAAGCCATCATTACTATAATCAGAATCATCAACAACCTCAAGGGGATTGTCAAAAGAGAACATGATCCGATCAGTCTCAGCAGTAATATTTACAGTTGGGAAGTCCATGAAACCTGCAGAAAGGAACACAGGTGGTGGTTATCTATTAATTCAAAGGGTGTATATAATTGTGCATAGCGTCATTACACCGAAGTGTCAGTAAGGGTACGCAGAGAGATAAAACAAAGAGATACCTGCACAGTTATATAAGCTCCCAGGTGTTTTATTAGGCTACAATCAACCAGAGGTCTTGTCATCAAGCAGATGAGTGGGCAATGCCCCATGTCCACCAATCAGTCAGTCCTATATGGCCTACATTAGCCCAAGTATTACATTTGCATCAATTACAATATAGGGCAATTCCACGCAAAACTGTCACATCCATAACGCCAACTGAATGCCATGGTATTTGTATGATGCGAATGATTATGTAAAAAGTTTTTCATGTAAGTTCTACAATCAAGAAGAGTGATTGTTCAAATTTAAAGTAATCATCATTCACATCATACCATACCATGACATTGTGTTGGCGTTATGGACGTGACAGTTTTGCATGGAATTGCCCTATATCATTATACATCAGACTGAAAGAAACCCAATCCCTCACATCTGCACATGTCAAGAATAAAAGAAAAAAGAAGGAAAAAAGAAGATATTCCAGCTCCAATGTCCTGTAGCAGACAAAAAGAGAGTGAGGAGAGGGGAGCTGATATTGTGATTGTACAGCTTTCTTGAAATGCGCCGCTACAGGGATCCTCTCATCCCCACATCTGATATTACTCTGATATTCACTGATGCGTGTGCGCAGGGCTCTACATGTCTTCCCGACATATGCAAGACCACAAGGGCATTTGATCATATTCACAACAAAAGTGGTTTTGCGGGTTGTGGCCCCATGGATCTTAAGGACTTTACCACTGTACTTCTGGATTAAGGACAAAAATATTCTCGAACAAACCCATGTATAGATAGGCATACGGTAATTAGGGGCCATCATGCTACCCATAGCAGTACCCTTTATTTGTATAACATAATCATTCCTAAAAAGAAAATAATTATTGGTAAGTACAAGTTTAGTCAGGTCAGTGACACATTCAACACTAGGTTTTCTCATAGAAGACTTTTGAGAGAAAAAATCCACTGCTTCTAAACCACCATTGTGTGGAATATTGGTATAGAGACTGGAAACATCCAACGTAGCAAAAAGAAAGGCTGCATTGGATAATTTAACAGTTTTAAGTTTACAATGAAGTCAGGTAGATTTTTTCTTACACAAGGTGGCAGATTTAGAAGTATGAAGACAGATCCTCATTCAAAATTACATTCACAATTTCATTAATATTGGACTAATAAGTGGTACTTGTGGACTAGTTACTCTGTTGGAATGGAACATTTCCTTTAGTCTCAATGACCTAAACATTTTTTAATAATAAAACACTCTGGGAGATTATATAACAGTGTGCAGTTATCTCTTCATTTTTTCATATTCTGGCTCAGCCTTATATCCAGCACCTGTTTAGTTTTTTTGTAGATGCGCGTGCATTTTCATTCAACCCTCGGAGAGATACTCATGAAACATCAAACCCAACCAGTACATTCTGCAACAATCAGCAACATGACTACTCCATGCAATGTTTTCCTACACTAGTAATCCGTGCCAATGGATCTCTCCCTTTTTCTATAGAGTTAAAGGTCAATATCATACAACTGCACACTATCTGAACATGTTAAAAATAAGTCAATATGTTTTTCATTCACCAAATTGTTTTGTGGATTATTTTAATGAATGACTACTTACAGGGGACATCAGAGGGAAGATCGCTGCTATAGCCGAATGTTACTTCAACTCTATCTGAAATGTTGGACCCATCCATCGCCACCAAGTCGAGAATGTATACATCATTTCCGGGTGGCGTTACAGAGGACATGTCAATATGGCGATGTGATATGCGGCCCTGAAAACGTGTCTCGCCATTGCTGTTGATGGAAACAACATTATACATCTGTCTAGGAGTTTTCCTTTGCATTGAAAAACAACATCTTGCATTAATTTGGTATTTTAGTTGGTCATTTAAGACTACTGAAACAAGACATTGGGTATGCCAAAAAATTAGCTGTTTTCACTTCAATTACTTATATTTGTTATGTGACGCCAGCTATAATCTGCCCCATTTTAGAAACTAGTTATATTTTTATTCAGTGTGCTGGCAATGATATAATAATAAATTGACAAACTTGTCATGTCATTGATGACCTCATGAAATAACCACAAGATAAAAGTGCCTAACTAACCATGTTTTTAACCATGTTTTTTTCCCGTTTAATGCAAATGTGTTAAAATGTACATAAATTCAGGCATATGAGAGCCACTACATTTTTAGTGCCATATGAAAGGCAGTAGATATTTTGGTACTTTTTCAGGAACCTTGTGACTTGGACTATACAAGAAAGACTATGGGTTGTATTTTGGGCTCCAGCGCATGGCGTAAAGCTCGTTATTCACCCGCGCAAAGCTTAATTCGGCACGTTTATTTTTTAAACATTGTGACCAGGGGTCTGGCAATTAACAACCTAGGGAGGGGCCTGGCGCGTTGTCTAAAAATCGCTATCATACACCACCTAAACCTGGTCAGAAGTCAATGGCGAGTTGTTCATATGCTATTTTAAGAGCGCATGTCAACAGTCATATTGGCAGGTGCACGCACCATCCTTCTATCATTCATGAACGCACACCAGCGCATGTCCATGCAAAGCATTACAAATTGCACGATTACAATGGGAAACATAATTAGAATAAAGATATTACGAAATACTGTCATGTATTAAATGAAATAATCTCATGATGAGTAGTTATTCACCATCATCTGCAAATTGGTAATGACGGTTAAAAGTGATTAGGGGAGAGGCGAGAGACACAAATGGAGCACAGCTGAAGACACACGGTCACAAGATATAAGCAACTCCTCTGCAGGATAAATGTTGTTTTATTCAGTCATTTGAGCAATATTAGGGTAAGTGCTTTTTCCAGCCTATGTTTTCGATGGTAACCCATTGTCAGTCAATAGTGAAAGTAGCTGCATATAACTGTCTTCGTTGACTGACACCTTGGTGAAGTTAGTTTCACTTTGCCAATGAGTTCAAAAAATAGACGAGAGCAAATGTGTGAAGGCTATGCTAGGTTTTAGTAATGCATGGTTTAAGAATGACTATTTCATACGGTCTCGCAAGCAGCCTCCTTCAAATGTGCCGTTGAATGCCAAAATACCGATGCATTTATTTGACATATCGCACTTTGCACCGTTAAAGGGAATGCCATATGTCATTCTCAGTGGTTTAAAATGATGTTACGCCCCAAACACACCCATATGACTGATTAAAAAACCTAGGAACACCTTGTTGCGCCATGCGCTCCACTTTTGATAACGAAACCCCTCCCAATGTGAACTGGACATCCTACTAAATTTGAATAGACTTTTGACGAGTGACGATGCACTTTAGAATGTCATGATAGGGCCCTATAGCTCTGCCTGCATGAGGACAACACTATTTACTCACTTGTAACTTTTGATTGTTACCAAGTACAAATCAGGTCCAGAGTGGTTCCAGTAGGCAATGTTTGTGCCATTCTGACAGAAGATCGACACATTGTCAGGGGGCTCAACTGTAGAGAAGAGCAAAAGAGAAAACAAGAAAACAGACGAACAAAACACATTAGCACATCATATATGTTATGCAGTGTGATTAATTACAATCAATCCACTGTATCAACCGGTTTCTGATGATGAATCAAAAACAATGGAGCACAAAACTACATAGTGAATAGCATGGTTAGGTGGGAAACATCTGACTGGTATGTTGATGTCCCCTTCACCATCAAAATTGATAATAGGAATTGTCAAAGCCACAAACCATTACAGCCAATCAACATATTGCTTAAAGAGCACAGCAAGGAGGGATGTAGTCTGTTGAACTCAAATATCAACATCAATCTAATGACACTGCCACCCTTTCAAAATGTCATGACCAATATCCAGAGGCTTAAAGTTTAACTCCAGACACCTGCCAGATGACACAGACGCCAGTGTTTTTGTGACTGTGTCAACTATAGGGGTTATGCAATAATGGACATGTCGTCTTTTTGCAACTTGCACATGATGCCTATTTCACTTCCCTTCCAAGATCAGCTATTCTTTCCTTAAGGGAAATTGTGGTTAACACACAACCAAAATTGTCTAGATCTGCTCCACCACGCCTGCATCAAAAACTTGAAAAATGAATGATGGGTGAGGCTTGGGTATAGCCTGGTTAAGAAGGTTCCAAGAAGGTTAAGAAGGTCAACATAATGCAGTAAGCTACTTTGTCAAACTGATGGTGCCAATCTACTCTGTATCATAATAATAAACTTCAAATGTTCCCTGTACTCTAAGTCATTGCGGATGAAAATGTCCAAAACAGCTCAAGTCTGAAAATCAGGACATGTCTGTTGGACACAGTCCTGTTTCAGTTCTTAAGTGGCTGTATCTGACTTCACCCTTTGTCTCTCTTGAGGTGAAACAGCGTCACTACCACTAAGCTCACTAAGTGTCCCCACCCGGATCGTTAAGTCAACGCGAAACAAACAGGATGTATATCTGGAAACCACAGACGTGTGTGACAAGCAACCAGTCTTTGTTCACACACAGTCAGCGCTCCAGCCACAAATCATCTGAGCATGCGTCGCTAGGCAACCTACATCCGTATTCATGCTGATAACTATGTTCAAGCATATGACATCCTGCTCCTGCCTCAGGTTTTTGGCATTTTTGTATTTAGCAGTTTCTGTGATTCACCTTCACAGAAACTACTCATTTTGTAAGACTAAGTGCAAATGCTAAGGTACATGACTGATCTCTGATATACATAAGCCAAACACAGCATTATCATTTAAATAATTCTGCAATACTGCATGCATTTATTCAGCAATTCAGCTAATTCCAGTTGGACTGTTTTGCTTGGGTCACCACCACCTTGAGAGAGTAGGCTCTTGACACTTTGTTATTGTAGATCATTGACAAGCTTCTATGCAGCAGCAGGTTAACATGGCATATGGGCTACACCAACAACAAATTGTAAAATGAGACTCTCTAGGCCCATATGTAAGATCTAATGATGTTGAGATTGTAATTCTTTGAGACTCTACCTCAGCGTACTTTGTTACACCTTTGCAACTACTGTTTGAATTTCATTTTCTTACACAATATGATGAACAATGAGTTTTGTTTAAAGGAATGTAGGTTAACTCAGAATCAAAGGCCACCAATCCAGGAAGCAAGGGTTATTATAACAGTGGTAAGGAAAAACTCCCTTTTGACAGAAACCTTGAGTGGTAATGATGCGGGAACCCCCCCCAAACACAGCTCAAATCTCTAAGGCTGAAAATGAATCAAATAGCCTAAACATGCAAAAGCATGTTTGACAAGCATGACAAGCACAGAGATTACGAATACAAGAACAAGGCAAAACTATAGCCGCAAGTGGCAATGGCAGGCCCAAGCACCTGCGGTCCGCGATCCATGACATTTCGGAATCCAACAATGCACTCACATGTGGTGCATGCGTCAAATACATGTATTTGATGTGTGTTCTACTTGTTCTTGTTTCCTGCCAGTAGCCAGACCAACGGATACCTTGTCTTAGCTGAATTTCTGAAGCTAAGCAGGTGTGGGCCTGGTTAGTACTTGGATGGGAGACCTCCTTGGAAGTAGGTGGCACTCTTCCCTCTGGCCCAAAAAAGATTAAACCCAATGCCCCGGTGCAGTGATGGGGACACTGCACTGTAGGAGATGCCGTCCTTTGGATAAGACTTTAAACCGAGGTCCTGACTCACTGTGGTCATTAAAGATCCCATGGCACTTTTCGCAAAGAGTAGGGGGTTCCCCGGTGTTCTGGGTAAATTCCCAACCTGGCTCATTCAATCTGGCCCCCTAATCAACCCCCACTGTAATTGGCTCATTCACTCCCTCACTCTCCACCTCAAGCTGGTGTGTGGTGATCATTCTGGCGCATAATGGCTGCCGTGCATCACCCAGGTGGGTGCTACACATTGGTGGTGGTTATTGAGGTCCCCCCTTCCATGTGAGTTTTGAGTGTCGAGAAAAGCGCTATATAAATGTAATGTGTTGTTGTTTTTGCAAGTTTTATACATTGGAAACACTTACTCACTTCCTGTTGGATGTGATGATTGACCCCCCCTGCTCTTATATTCGTCTTAGGGAGGTCCATATTCCTACCAACTATTCTGTGTGTGGGTGAAACTATTTGCTGACCACAAGACTCAATGACATAAAGGTGCGCTATGGAGTGCCTGGGCCACACTTGAAATATAGAGACTGTGAGTGATGATATGGTTGCCAAATTTCATGATTTGTCGCCAGTGGGAACTATTCATTTCAGCCTATTTATTTATCATCAACAACATTTTGACATCATGTCTTAATTTTTATATGGTTCTGATGAACCACCTAGGAGAAGTGTGTTGAAATTTATCATGTGGCACGACTCTAATAATCATTCTATCTGTTGCCATATGGTGGCGCTATGGCAAATATGCATTGTGGGCATGTTAATATCACCATTACCATACCAATTAATAACCTGTGAAGTTTGAGCCATGTCAAGCAATGCATTACAAATGTATCACACATTTCCTGTTTATGTGTCGAGGTATGCAAATTCATCATATCGCCATTTCAGCTAGTTGGGCATCGAAACCCGGTTCTAATATGGCACCGGCGCCAACACAAGCAATAGTAATGGCATCGAATAACAATGTGGATTTCAGTGCCTCATTTCGATGCCACTTAAATCTCTGGCGTTTCTTTTTTTTTATACGAAAACCTGAACAAGAGATAGAGAAACCCACATGTGCATGTGTCTGTAAACACTGGTCATTTTTGGAAGTGAAAATGTAACTGAAATGTTGCAACACCACAAAGAGTTGTGAAATCACATATGCTCTGCAATGCTTTCAAGAGACATCTTCTAGTTTTCACTGGAAACCTTTAGAATGCAGTCAGAGAGGAAGCATGCGCATGGTGGCGTGTGTTTAGGGTTAACACATCTGTGGACAATGATTGATGTTGTTTTATGCTGAACCTGTTGATTTCACATAATCACTCTTTACTTAAGTTATTTGTAAGTACTGTCAGTATTTCATGTTGTCAACACAAAGGCTTTTTCATTTTTTAACTCATTTAAAAATTGCCACCCTGTTATTTGGGTACCAATACAGGGCGCCCAGACATTCCTCACATATGCTGTCTCTCCACAAATTAAGAGTGTGTTCTCCTTTGACTGTTGCACGGTGCACCTATACTATCGCAATACCCTGAAATTACAAATGTCACAACAATACCTAATTTTATTAGTATCGATACTTTTAAGAATGACAGTGTTGTTTTGCAATTAAGATACATATTTCATGTCAGTGTGCGCAAAGCATGCTTCTAGTGCTTCCCGTAGCCTGTGTCTTTTCTCCTCACACACGCAGCTTTCAACATGCAGCGGTCATGTGGTAAATACAACGAGACATGGCTGCTAGTTATGCTGTGGCCACACAGCAACAAAATAATGGTAGGCTAATGTTAAGTTGATTTGTTGACTTGCACCTCTCAAGTTCGTGTCACTCAATATGAAGTATTCAAATGACTAAATATTGTTTGCTATTAGTAATTATGCAGATCATAAAATATAAGTTATAAACAAAATATACATAATAAAATGAATTTTTAAAAAAAATGAAATAGAAACATATAACATGAGCAATCATTTTCTGTTTGTGGCGTTAAAGGTGGTGCGATGAAAGATTTGGGTGCGCCTAAATTTTGTGCTGGTGCACCTAGATAGCCCTGCAATACAGGATTGACCCAGTGCACTAACTCTGTTGATGTTAATATGGGGAGTAGTAGTATTGGCAGTGAGTTGGTTAACATCACCTCATGCATACAAATTTACCAGGCGTCCGGCGTATGTGGACTGTGTTACTGCGTAGATCTAGGGACCTAGGGCAACACTACAGTAAAGGACTGCATTTCTAGGAAGTAAGAGTTAACTACAGTTCTGGCGCTGATTCTCTCATGCACGTGCATACAAAAATGCATAATCCAACGTGTGCCATCTTCTGTTGGATGTCTTTGTAGCTAAATCAACCACAACATTTCAGTTGGATTTAGGAGTTGTAAAGCAGTTGTCAGGCTGCAGAAAAGGCAACCCAATGGTTATGATGGAGTCACCTGTCACTCCTGATGAATTCATTGGTCATTTATGATGTAGACAAGGTTTGAAAGAAATCTGAGTCACCACAGCAACAAACTTACAAGGGAAGACCCTCTAGGCCACACTGGTAGTAAACAGATAGTCAGGAAGTCTTTTAGTTACACACTGTGATACTTCGACATTAGAATACATTAGAATGCTTCCAGACAGATGGCTTTGAAGTGGGCGCTTGTGGTGCTAAATTGATAGCTAGGGATTGTGCTGAGCTGTTCAATGGGCTCTATGCATGCATCACTTCCGCATTCAGGTAAGAATGTTAAGACATTTCCGGGAGATTTAATGTAATATCTGTTCGGTTCTGTAATTTATTGTCTTTGGGAAACGTATAGAAACTGATAATAGAGTTATATTTAGCAGACGCTGTACATTGCGGCATACAGCAGTGGTGGCTAGAAGTGCTGTCCTCCCATCTTTTAAATGACATGAAAGTTCCCTCCCACGTCTGTCAACTTTCGGTTTCAAACAAGTTCATAGAGATTTATTAGTGACAATAAATGAGTATATCAATTAGACCAATCTTTATATGCTGGAATTATCATGAACTACCATACAAATAAATATATTAAAGGTTGTATCAGCGATTGCAGGCCCAAACATACATGATCACATTCATCACATTTTTCCTCACGGTCCGCTAGCTGCCCGCCCCATAGGCAAGCCGTCAAAAAAACTTGTCTCTGTAGGCAGCCTAGGCTACGATATCTATCTGTAAACAAAAACAAGTACCAACAAGTGCTACCAACCACTCAAAGGCAAAATAAATAGTGTTCCAACCAATAGACCTCTGAAGTTCGCCTACAAAAAAAGCTGCCATCTTTGAGATCGGCATCTTGCGATTTTTCCTATGGGAAAAAAACATGGGTTTTTGGATTATTACACCCATAGTGCTGTCCAGAAAATCTCCGACCTGGAAATATGCAGACATCACGGAGATACTGTCCATGAGGGCATACAACATTTTGATAGAACACCTGAAGGGAACGTTAGAGACACGTTAGCCTACAACTGCATGGCAAGGACAAACAAATTCAGAAGACTAAATCATCATAAGCAGAAGGCGCTGAAAAGGCAGTAGCCTATAGCGACGTCGTTGACGACAATAACAGGAGTATTTAATAAATTGTTAACCAACACGGTTTTCTGTTCATTGATAGCCTTCATGACCTGCTGAGCTCGCTGGTATTTGCTGAGCATATGCCTAGAGAAAATGAAAACAAAGAAAACCCAACTTTGTTCCAAGCTCCTTAAGTAAATGCTACACATGGGGAGAGGATGCTTTTGGAAAAAATAACACTGTTATTAATGTTAGTATTTTGTTTGTTGCTTAAAAACGTTGTATGATCTTGAAGTCTTGAGTTAGCCTACTGAATTGGCTGGTAGCCTACCATAAAGTTTGTGCATGCTCTCTCTCTCCAACGCAAACCAGATTTGTGGTTCTATAGCTAATTCTGGTACATAACGTTGAAAACAGATAAATGTGTTTATTTGAAGCACACATACAAATACTGTAGGCTAGGTCAATTTCATCTGCGCACTTACGTGACTAGCCTACTTCAAGTATTAGCCTATGCACAATAGATTTCTCTTCTTTAGCCTACATAATGCATAGGCTATATTTTGTAAACAAAAAGCAGCTGTGACAGGCAGCGGCCGCATATATTCTGCGTCATGTCTCGCATCTTGTGAACTCTACAAGCCCCCACCCCTCACTCGACAACCACACGGAGATTCTGTAATGTGCGTGTATGTCGTTCACACATACGTCCGTATAAGGTCAGTATTAGGTCCGCAGGTTAGCATCATATCTGAATCATCCGAAGGGTAGGACCTCCGTTTGACAAACCTCCTCATATACTCCGGAGATTATATCTGAAAGTGCTTAGGAAGTACACGAGAAACACACGTGCATTTCCTCTATAACACGGAAGTAATGCAGGCCATAGTTTTGCACAAATTGAGGAAGAAATACACCAAATGTTGAAGAAAAAAAATCACGTGTGATGAAGTCTTGGGTCTGTTATTCATCTACTCTGATTCTGAAGGAGAATATCTGCCTTTTGGAGAACATGATCGATCGTCTATTGACAGTGATAGTCACGGTGCGTCTGTGAATGGAGGTGCGTCTTTGCGTCAGTGTCCACTAAGCATACCATGCTTATTTCAACCCTCTGCCCAACAAAGCTGGAGGTGCCAGTGGTAGGCCTAATAGTGATGATAGTGTCCGTAATGGACGTGGTACAGACAGCAGGGGTTGTAAAAATAGTGCCCTCAGGCTACTTTATTGTATAGTAGCATAGGGTTTGTGGTTATAGTAATAGTTTACTATTGTTGGTTTACATGTGACTGTTTTCCTGTTCATTTGTTATGTGGGTGAAATGTGAAAAAATAGAAAGTAAAGCTGCTCAAATATGTTCAACATCTAGTATTTACTGAAACGTGCATAATTTAGGGTGGTTGCCATCCAGTGATGTCATAATATGCAAATTAGACGAGTTAATGTATCCCCTTTTTAAACTTTTGTTCATACTCAATGATTTTCACATTTACAGTAGGACTTTATCTCTGACCACTTTCAAGCCATGGCCTTTTGAAATTTTGATGTAGAAATCCTATTTAAACCCTGGCGGCTAAAGGGTTAAAAGTAATGCGTGAGTGAGCAGGACATCTCAAATAGACAATTGAGATGTTTACAAGCATCCTGAGATTTCACCGGAAAAGACGTATGCTCATTTTATCAACAAACTACCTGTTGACTTGAAGTGATTTTAAAGGTGCTCTAAGCGAGGTTACGGGATTTCTTTTGAGAAACATTGTTTTGTTGCATACAGCACCTCAATGATTGAGCTCAGCCCATGCTGAGCTGATAAGAACTGAACTCAAATACCATCATGTCACACTTTCCACAACAAACACCTTTGTGGAAACAAAAGTGAGATCTATCTTTATGACCTAATAATGCACCACACCAGCCTTAACAGCCATGCATTGTCTAAGCTGGTCCATGCAACCAGCAAATGCAACAATTAGCCTCACCACAGTCGCTGAACACAACTACAGATTCAGGAGTTGGTTTCGGTGGTTTCGCAGTGACTCAGGTGTGAAAAAGAAACCAACGCTCTGGCAGCCTTCGGAAATCAAGACGGAGAGTGAGCAACTCTATGTGGTCACCCCCCCATCTCTAACATATACTATGCAATGATGTGGTGCTTTCCATTTTAAATTTCAGGCATAAAACACAACAGTCGAGACAATATCAACTTTTCTTTGGCCGACTGGCAGCGCTTTTCTGCGCGGAGCCTATATGGACTAGCCTGAAAACCAGCCGAAATTAGCCCCACCCACAACATTTGAGGTTGGGAAGTTTGGTCTGGAATAGGCTCTATGCATGACTCCATTTTGGATTTGCTTGTGCTGGCATATCAACTTCATGATGTAGCTAGACAGATGGCTTCTAAGACCCCGTTTACACTAGGAAAATGCATATATTTCCATGCGCTTAGGCCTTTCATTTACACGAAAACAGAGGTCTTTGTTGTTCCCTTGTTTGTTTGAAATCTCGGATTGGCCACTTGTTTGCTCGAGGGGCTTACAACACCCTTCCCCAGTTGTTTTTAGCCTGTGAATGGAATTATTTTTAAATACGAAAGAGGGGAAATATCCGTTTTTCCGAATAGCATACCCTGCTACGTAGGAATTTTGTGGTCTTAGATTTCGCTATCAGGTGTTCAAGATATTGACAGTGCAATAACTTAAAAAAACGACCAGTAAACAATGTCAAGGCATTTGTGGAGAAGACGGATGGTTCGGGTGTTCTTCCTACAGCGCACAGTAAGCTATTTCGTACTGTAGCTCCCATTGCTTGGGTTTATCCAATTGAGTGCAGAGGTAGCCCCCCCGTATCGGTTGAAACACACCCCATAATCACGTCCCAATGGAGCAGTATCAGACTCAAATTCTGAGTAGAATTGAATATGACGACCACAGGCTATATATGGACGATATCATCTAGATGTTTGTGTACAGTCCATTGGCTTATGTGTGTGTGTCCTCCCCCTCCACAGTTACTGAGGAGTCCACAGGATGCGATCACCACTGAATATGAAAAAGGACTGATGTACTGTGGTGTTTTCTAAAATGCCAAATCAGTCTAAAGGAGTTACTTCAGGGTTCTAGAGTGCGACCAATTTGGTCTCACATGCGACCAACATTTTTTAGGGTGCAACTAGAAATTTTCCTGGGACACACTGGTGCACCTAATGTCATAAGGGTGAGCGCCTACTTTCCTGGCATCTGCTGTCTCTCCACGAACTAAGCATTTGTTCTCCTTTGAGTAGTGCTGCACGGTGCACCAATACTCATTACTTTTAAGAATGACAGTCGGTGCTTCCCGTAGCCTATGTGTCTTTTCCCCTCACAAACACATGCAGCTTTTAAGCTGCAGCGGTCATGTGATAAGTAGCCAGCTGCTAGTTTAAGTGGTGCTGTGGCCACACAGCAACAAATAATAGTAGGCTAATGTTAAGTTGATTTGCTCAAGTTTGTGTTGCTAACCTACCTATGGAATTGAGATAATTTAGGCCTACTGTTGGGTTTAATGACATTTCCGAAATAAGCTACGCAAACATTTAATATCTTGAGAGAGTTTCTTCTAGGTAACTATCCCGTTAGCTCATGCATCATGTCCATCTTTATTGTAGCCTAGTGCTTAACAAAATCACAAAAATGAACATCGCAAGACACTTATCTCTTCTATTATCTCATCCTTTGATCCTGTGAGGGAAATTTGGTCTCTGCATTTATCCCAATCCGTGAATTAGTGAAACACACTCAGCACACAGTGAACACACAATGAGGTGAAGCACACACTAATCCCGGCGCAGTGAGCTGCCTGCAACAACAGCCGCGCTCGGGCGAGTTAGGTGCCTTGCTCAAGGGCACTTCAGTCGTGCCTACTGGTCGTGGTTTGAACCGGCATCCCTCCGGTTCCAAGTCCGAAGCGCTAACCAGTAGGCCACGGCTGCGCCCTAATAAACTCTTTGTACACAGCCCTGGCTCCATGGACTGGAAACAAACAGTGGAGTAATCCTGTCTCCTGAACATAACAGAATGTAAAACAGGGGACAGAAGTTTGAGGAAATGGAAGGGGAGTTTGTTGGGAGATTTGGGAGTTTGCCCTCTGGTGTTTTGTTGGTGTTTGGTTAAAAGATCAACAGCTTTGTTGGCATCCAGGCAGTACCATAATCATGAGGCAACTCTATGCTTTCCACAACTACACTCCCCTCAAGCTGCTCATTGTCCCTCTTCCCTGAAATTCTTTTTACATTTCTTCCCAATTCAACCTGTATAAACTTGTATAATGAATAAACAACTTAACTTTCCATGTGATCCTGGTTTATAGAACCTAAATAAGGAAGCTATCAAAAAGAATGTCATTTCTGAAGACAAACAATACATATATCATACATCAATACAGACAGACAGGAGTGGGATCCAAGTTTTGTACAATACAGACAATAAATTACAGTGCCATGATCTTCATGGAAGTCAGGTCTTTTGGATCTTGGCCCAGAAAAGAACTATATGATTTTTTGGTCTTCAGACTGATTGTGCAGCCAATGCTTTACTTATTTTTCAGGTCACTGACATTTACAATTATTCAATAAGCAGACGTTTTTATCCAAAGCGCCTTACATATACAGTATCAGTTATACAAGGGCCATAGACCTCTGAAGTTCGCCTACAAAACAGCTGCCATCTTTGAGATCTGGTATCTGGTGATTTTTCCCGAATTATTTTTTTTGAATTATCTCACCTGTTAAAGGCGAACTATGCAGGTTTTTTTAGCTTACAGTAATAGCCTATGCAGGATTTTTAGCTTAATTTACCTTAACTTAACAGCTTCGGAGTCATTGGAATAGTGATATGACTTTTTTTCGGATTGAATGGTGGCCATTTTACATAACGTCCCAACTTTTTCTGATTTGGGGTTGCATTTCCCATCTCTCTGTAATAATGGACTAACCTTCTCTGAGCATATTTCTGCAGTAACCAAGTCATGTAGACACACTTTACAATATGAGGAAGATCAGACCTTACCTTACACAGTAGGCCTACTCAACTCAACTCCTTGTGCAAACTATGGTCCTGTCTAAACTAGACTATTGTAACTCAGCACTAGTTGATCTCCCTGCATGTGCTGTCAAACCATTGCAGATGATCCAGAATGCAGCAGCCCGTCTTATTTTTTACCAGCCTAAGAGAGCACATGTAACACCTCTTCTAGTATCATTACACTGGCTCCCTAGCCTGATGTCGTCATACTCAAATTCTAGTCAGAATAGGAGTCTGATACTGCTCCATTGGGATGTGATTATGGTGCATGTTTCAAACGATACAGGGGTTCTTCTTCTCCACAAATGCCTTCTTCTCCACGAATGCCTTAACATTGTTTTCTGGTTATTGCGGTGTCTATATCTTGTACAACACATGTGATAGCGAAATATAAATTTCTACATTTTAGCAAGAGCATTTATGTTAGGAAGAACCAGGAAGAATGAAACACATTTTAATTAAATTTCACTTACAAAGACATTGTACCATACTGAAAGCTAATATTTTGTCATTAGCAACCTACATCTGTTCTGAGGAGTTCTGGTCTGAACCGTGACTCCGAACAGCTCTGGTTCAGGCATATTTGCTCCCCAACGGAACAAGTCCAGACCGAACTTCCCGACCTCAAATGTTGTGGGCGGGGCTACGTTTGGCATCCAGGCTCTCTATTGAAGCCAGAATTAAATCCAAAACCCTGGGGTTCCCACTGGGTCAGCGCCAATTTACCTCGAGTTAATCCAGCCTATACCCCCTGTAGATCACTGCTTTCCTCCAATGAACTTTTGTGCTGAGCCAATGTCATCACCAAGTCTCAATGAGATGTCCAATGTCATTCATTTGGCCACTAGTTTGGACTCCTTTAAAAAACAATGTATTTTATGCGTTATCTTACTTTTAATGATTTTAATGATGATTATGACGGTGATTATGGTGATAATAATGTCCATCTTCATTTCTTGATGTCAAAACTTGTTTGTATGTCGCCTTGGATAAAGGCATCTGCCAAATTAAATAAAGTAAAGTAGGCCTAAAGTAAAGAGCCTTCCATGCAGAAGGTCCAGTGAGGTCTCAAGAGGTCTAGGAACAAAAAGGAGAATCTTGAACTTGACCTAATCCTGTGTGTTTCCTGTACTTGGCTTAAAGTAAATAATCAGCTGCAAGTTTTAAGGGCATATCTATTAGGATTTTTAGCCTATTCACCTGAAATATATCCTTGCAAAGGCATATAATTGACATTTAGAGGGTGATAAAACACAACAAGTTACCACCATATAATTTATTTTCTAACTCTAGGGTGGGATACATTGTCAAAAATGACTATTCCCCTCAGATGGCACCGACCATCCCCTCTGGCTCAAAGGCTACATATTTTTTTAAGCAGACGACTAGCTCTGAATTAGGTTGGCCAATAGTCTATATCCTAAAACTATTTTGGGGCCTAAATATAAACAAACGCTAGGCAACCATCTTCTTTTGTCTGATTTGATACAGAATCTCCACATTTCGTTATCCTACTGTCATCATTTAATACCTAATTTCGTAATTGTTAGGCTACTTTTAATACCATAATTATAGTTACGTAGGCCTTTATACCAGCCTGTCCAGTTGCCTCTATTATTCCAAAGTCGCGGAAACCGTCTTCCAGGCAAGCAAGGTGAAATCCATACGGGATGACATGGCAAAACAAAACATAGCAACTTTAGCAGCAAATGATCTAGCTGCTAATTTACACTTTTATTAAGATGAGATTCGGCAACATATTAGTTCGTTCGAGCCTTTACAAATATTCTCCTGACAATGTAAGATCTATCTGCTTAAATCTTCTATTTGCTCAAACAGTGTTGTCAGAATCGAGCAAGCCCTAGGCGGCGGCCTGCTATTTTTTTAGCGAGCCTCCAGTAGGATATGTCAATATTAATAGAACGAATAAGATACTTACCAAGTTTCACCATACCCACAGTGGCCAGTATGGCCACAAGCTGATACAGACAAAGAGTCTTCATCATTATCTTTCATCCGACATGTAGCGAAGAGGATCTTCTGAAGAAATCAACGGACTCGGAGCAGCGCGTTGGGCTACACAGGGAGGAGTTTCCTACATTTGGAAAGTCCCCGCAGTCTAGTCTAACGTTACCAGAAATCTCAGGCTACCCATCGATGACTATTGGGATTCAACTAACCATCACACACCGGCTACACTAGTAGCCTAACGGCAATCCTTCTAGGATTAGTTTAATATATTTTATTGGGTAATTAAAAGTATTATTGGAACGTTAATGGAACTTCGGCGCATCGTTGAAAATGAAGCAATGTCGCCATCAAGTGGTAGCTGCACTGAAAATGGCCAAAATCTGCAGGGAGTAGCGTAGTGATATTACACGGGCCATGTTGGTCTACACCTATGGTCTACACTAGCCTGACGTTGTCTACTACACACCATCGACAGAACTGTCATACAGTAGTGAGTAGCCTAACAGGCAGGCCTAATTGAGTTCTGGTTTAGATACAGCAATCTTGAAAGTAGGCTACCTGAGCAGAGTGAAGGGTAGGCATATGGATATATTTTGATGTGTGAGCCAAAATACTTTTGACTGAGTTTGAAATAGCCTACTGAAACAAAAGCCTGTTCATTTAGCATATAATTTTATAAGCGACATACAAAATGGGGAATTACATTTAAGTTACATTGCCAATGAGACCTTAGGTTATAAACCCTACTAGAGGGTGAGAGGATTTGAAAATATATTTTGATGCTCATGCCTATCTCTATGTTTTGATGGTCAAGGATTTCAATGACACCACATACAAAACATCATAAACACCTGAAGAATCACCATGGCCACCTACTTTTCCACCATAACTGAATTATGCTTTTAATTACATCTCTTGAACCAAACAAACACTGAAAAATTGATGCCTACTCCTTTGTTTGCATTGTGGCCCACATCCATAGACAGATTATGTGCCACTGGGTGCCTGGGCACAGACGTGGTAAGGCAGTACACAGGTTGAGCTAATAGGGGCCCTATAATAACATATCACACATAGCATAACCTGTGTTATTTGACTGAGGGGCCCCTTTCAGATATGAGGGGTGAATAACATAACCCATGGTATATGATTGAGGGACCCTTTAATGACATAGCATACATACATCACCTATGTTATTTGACTGAGGGAACCTATTCTGTAGGCGTGAATAACATAACCCATATTATTTGACTGAGGGGCTCCTTTCAGATATGAGGGGTGAATAACATAACTCGAGTTATTTGACTGATATCAGGGGTAGAGAACATAGTAGCGACTTCACATACAAGCCCATTCAGTAATGCATGAACATAACCCCTCACTGCTCCCCGAGCGCCGCCGTTGTAGCAGGCAGCTCACTGCGCCGGGATTAGTGTGTGCTTCACCTCACTGTGTGTTCACTGTGTGCTGTTTGTGTTTCACTAATTCACCGATTGGGTTAAATGCAGAGACCAAATTTCCCTCACGGGATCAAAAGTATATATACTTATACTTACTTATACTTGACAATGTTGGCTCTATTGCCATGATATTCCTACATCACTGCAGACTCACCAAACTCTGTGCTGTATGTACTGTTGAATCACTACCTAAGTGGATGTGAATGACCACTGACACTTGCTTCATTACAATATGCAGATGTTACAGGCTCAACCTGCGAATAATTCTCTCTGTCACTTCACACTTGCCTACTCTGCTTGTGCTGTATTGCTGACTTATTCACATCAAGACATTGGTATTGGTTATGATGTCAGAATGTGTGCATGATAGACTCCGCTAATGACAGACTCTACTAGAGGTGAATGTGTATACACTTTGCTAAAGGTTCTCAGTGAATATGTAGCCACAACCAGGGCTATGGTATATATATAGCACCAAGTATGCTATGATATCAGAAAAAACTTCTTGTCAGGCCAAAATGGCATATCAAAAGTGCAATGTGTTCTTGGCCCATACCAGTGACAAGAAAGTCCGGCCAGAACCTTTTCCATTATCTCGTTCTGTTTTGTTAAAAAATCTTGGGCCTATTAAAACGTGCACAATATCCAATGGTTTCCAACTATTCCAACACATTTAATAAACTGTGGCCACGTTTTAGTAATTTGAGCTCACAATGAACTTTACTTTAATGTGCCTTCAAAAATTAGGAGACAGTCAATTATACTTAGAAAATTGAGCTTGCAATGGATCGCTATTGTGCACACAATTTACTTTAACATACTCACAAAGTATGTTTTTCTCCAAACTTTACATTTTAGGAGCTGTGTACTAATGCACGTAGAATGCTTTATAACCGGGCCAGTTCTCGCCTACTACTGTATATTAAGGTGGGCTGGTAGAAATATTGGGTGGGCAACATAGTAAAGCGGTCAAATTGGATCAAATTGACATAAACACAAACAGCAGGTTGAGATCAGGTTTTAGGCCTATGTGTTTGAGAGCTTGACACCACTGAGGATGAATTTACAGAAGATTCCAAAGTACAGACAGGGCTTATTAAGCTTGGAGTAGCAGTTTGGCTTTAACAGCTTTGAAGATTGGAGTACATCTCTACATTTTTGCACATCATATGGTAAGTAGCCTTATTGTGTGGAGTTTTCAAAACTCTAAATCCATTTTGGCGCGTGGGAACATATTTTTGACCAGGGCTGCTGAATAACAAAATAATGGATGTCCGACGATGTCTCCCCCAGCCTGATACATTTTGAATTTAGACAGCTAAATACGCCATTTCAGCACCATGTATAAGTAAGAGTGAGAAGTTTTATAATGCCCTGGCCCCTGGGTAACCACATTCCACTGTTCAGCAACTATGCGCAGCACTTGCCACTGAGTCTCGACTCGTCAATGAGTCAGTCCATGTCAAATCAGACAAAATCCAGGAAAATGGTTGCTACACTGTCTCAGATTTTGCTCAAAGTTTGCCTACCTATAATATTTAGGTCCCAAAACTAAGACCTGTAAAATATTTTTGTTAAACTCCCATGTTTTCATACATTTTTTCCACCCTTGATGTTGTATCATTTTTACACTCTCAGAAATGCCTTATCTTGGAGGCCATGTTTGGGCATTAATATCTCGGTATGACTGGACCATTAAAAGTTTGTACTACATGCTCATTAGTTTTATATAAGGTCCTAGATATGGGGGGAAAATGCAAAATTGGTGATATTGAGGGTCTTGTAAACTCATTTTTTGTATCCACATGGTACCAATCATTATTTTGTCTGCTAATACATCACTTTATTAATGTTGAGCCAATATTTGAAGTCTCTGCAACAAATGCACATGAAGATATTAAGGATAAACAAGGTGTGATTGCATTTTTTGGAAATGTTCAAAGGACAGAAATGGTGGTAACTAGTAGGAACACAAAAATCAACATGGGGGGAAAAGCTCAGTTTATAGTCATTTCATGTACAAAGTGCCAATGATGTACCATGTTTCATTCATGCATAAATACACTTGGTTACACTGTATACTTATCAGTTTTCATTCTTGGCCCTGGGGCAAAACAATGATTTTGACTCAATTTATTTATCTATGGTACAACAGGGGCACTTTGTACACTAAATGGCCATACTCTGATACTTTCACATAGATTTGCGTGCCTACAAGCTACCCCACATATCATTTTAATCCTATGAAAATGATCGAAAAACACAACCTTCCCTTGTTTAATCTTTAAAATCTTCAAGCCCATTATATGTGGAGAGCTCAAATATTGATACAACATTAATGAAATAATATGTAGAGAAAAAAAACAATGATTGATACCAAATGCACACAAATACAAATTTATACTACCCTTAATGTCACACTTTTTGCACTTTTTTCCAAATCTAGGGCCTTATATTAATTTGTTATTCATACATTAATCTATTAATCCCGGGCCTTATATTAATTTGTTAATTATACATTAACCTAGGGCATTATATTAATGCCCAAACATTGCTTACCAGACACCTTGAATCAATTTGAACAAAATCTGAGACGGTGCAGCAACAGCCTTATCTGATTTGACACAGATTAGATAGCAAAATTGGTCTGGCCCACCACTGGGCACAGCTATGTACCAGCTGTTGACCATTACACTCAACACCACATCTACATCCAAGCTGGGTTTAGGCTCCACATCACGCAGAAAACTGAAAAAAAAAAAAAAAACTGTCTATGGGCTGACAAAAAAATACTTTTTTTTGTTTAGCCCACTCTGCATAGAGCCAGCCCTGCTTTAAAAAGTGATACAGTGCTCTTGAACGTCTTAAAGCAAGGTCAAAGTCTGTGTCTGTCTTTGGAGCAAGCCAATTTTTACTGCAGGGTTTCTGGGATATGTGGTTCCATTCCTTCAGTCTGAGGAGCTGCACTGTCAAAACTCCTCACGCGCTGCTTGCATCCGCTCACTCCCATTTCGCGCTGGATAGGATCGGGTGGTAAGAACTTTCTCTCTCCTTTCCTCTCGACATATTGTTAGTAATATTGATGGACTAACGACTTTTATAGAAAATAAATCCTTAAAAGTAGTACTATTTCGGAGGCGCTGTTGTCGCAATACAATCAAAGATGTGGTAGCTAGTCTTTAAAAAGAAATGTAAAATGCCAAGCTCATAAATTGTTCTACTGCCATATTCAAGACAGTGTTCTTGTTTGTCCATGTTAGGCTACTTGTTCCATTAAACTTAATCCGTTCGATCTTGTTGTAATTTTGACAAGGGAGGCATTCCTTATCCGTGGTGCTCCTAAGTAAACTCCAAAGTCAAGAGCTCTGTCTAGACGAACTTGAGTGACTAACACTTTCCCACCGATGTCCTTGTTTGCCCGTTGCCTTTTTGGGGAAATGTAACCATGGTGCAGAAGAGTTTTTTCAAACTGAGCCCAGGCTGCACCGTCAGACCAGTGTCTAGAAACTGTTGTTATATTCGTCAGCGCTCATATTTACTAATAGGGTTTACATTTTTGGCATAGGCGTTTCAGTAGACTCAGCAATAGTTGTAGGCTACTGGTGGTTGCAGCTGCAGCTGCAGCCTTTCCCCTATCGGCCTGTCTGCAGCAAACACAGTGGCGTGCCAATGCTACCAGAGACAGTTCAGCAACTCTTAGCAAAGATTTCTTTTCCATTCTGTCGATTGCCAAATTTTTTTGCGGTTGACCTTAATTGACCTACGATGTTCTGTCCATTTGGAGTGTTTTGACTGGCTTGGCAAAAGGACCATGCGGTGGTCATTTGTGGGAAATGACGGAATAACAGTTCAGTTCGTGTGTGAAGCATGTTTATGTAATGACCCAACAGACCTATAAAATTAAAAGGGGTTTGTGGTTTAGTTTCTTAAAGTAACTTATAGGCCTAGGCGAGGCTACTTTAATTCTCCGATAGAAACTTTGACAAATGAAATGTACAAGTTATGATGGGTTGAATAATGCACACACATTTAGATGATGCATTGTGTAGGTTATAAATAGTTTCAAGATGGCATCACTTGTGTGCCACTGCTGGAGGACTGATGTTGAGGAAAACAAGTCTATCTATTTATCTGTCTATCCAAAAATGTGTGTGTGTGTGTGTGTGTGCGCGTGTGTGTGTGTTTATGTACAGAATGTGTGTATATGAGCGAACCTTAGCAGACAGAGGGAATGCTGTAGCAACAGAAACCATGCAGCTTTGCTGGCCAGCACGGGCCAAAATGACACGCCCAGATCTGAGTCATGGGATCTAATGCAGGACAGCTGGAGGGATCGAACATGGCAGGACCCATCAGGGGATAAACACTGTAAACACTGGTTGCTAGCAAATCATCACTAACACACACGCACACCGACACATACACACACACACACACACACACACACACACACACACACACACACACATGCAGGTGAAGGCACACTGGCATACATGCATAAATAGGCACACATACACTTGTTCACATGTGTGCACACACACATACACACACGCACACAGACACACATACACACAGGAAAAGCATGTCACAGTTATGTAACATATACTGGCCCTCTCCTCTCACAGAAAGTGAGGGAACAGTCAAGAAAGAACACTGGCATGCACTGCTCTGGACTGCCACTCACTAAACGCTCCAGCTGTTAAAATATTTTATGTGGAAGTACGAATGGCCTCACAAAACCTAACTTACTTAGTTTGGAACCTTCACAAATAAGTTTACATTTATTTATTTGCTGAGTACAATATTATTCAGTGCAATCAATCCAAACCTCATTTGACTGTGCATGACAGAATTTCACCCAATCATGAGTGAATCTGTCTCCCATTTTAGTAACTTCCCATCCAGAGTTTGTAAAGAACGGTGGAATCTCAAAATGATCTAAAATGAATATAAACAATGTAACTGAGCTCGAGGGAGAAAATGTATGAATGCCCCTGGCATTTTTCAAAATGTTTGATTGAGTTTTCAGTTTGCTATAAATACTTTTCAAAATGTTTGATTGAGTTTTCAGTTTGCTATAAATACTTTTCAAAATGTTTGATTGAGTTTTCAGTTTGCTATAAATACTTTTCAAAATGTTTGATTGAGTTTTCAGTTCGCTATAAATACTTTTCCACTGCTTCTTTATTCCCTTCATTTCTACTTTTCTCCTTCCTCCTCCTCCTTTTGTGTCCTCTCTTCTCTTTCTCTTTACCTCTCTCCTCTATGGGTGTTCTCTCCTCTCTATTCTGCTCTCTCATCTCATTGACTTGATCCATAACTGTCATCTCCCTCTCTCTTTTTTATCGCTTCCACCACTCCTTTCTCTCCACTCCTATTCCTCTGTCCTCTCCTCTTCTTC
This sequence comes from Alosa pseudoharengus, assembly GCF_046254945.1. Classification (NCBI taxonomy): domain Eukaryota; kingdom Metazoa; phylum Chordata; class Actinopteri; order Clupeiformes; family Clupeidae; genus Alosa; species Alosa pseudoharengus. The sequence continues at coordinate 26,991,958 of NW_027468620.1, read as the reverse complement.
CTCTGTTCCGTCCCTGTACACTTTTGCTTTACTCTTGTTTTGCTCATTTGTGTACGCACCTCTGATCTCTTCTCCCTCTTCTGCATTCCTCTCCCCCTCCGTCGTCTTCCCTCTTTTTTTCTCCTTGGTTTCTACTCATCTGTTCTCGCTTGCGCCTCTCTTTTTCCCTCTTTTTCTTCCTCTCTTTCCTCTTGTAAAACCCACACATCCATTTCTCCTTTCTCCTGTGTTTTCGCCTCCTCCTCCAACCTCATCTCCTCTCCTCGTCCTCCCCTCGTCTCCCTCTCTCCTCCTGCAGAGTTGACCTCGCGAACCCAACCGAGCAGAGATTTGCGGCCAACATAAATCTCCCCATCTGATGGGGGAGAGCACAGGAAACCCATGGTGTGGCGTGACCTCAACACTGGACACGACCACAAGCTGCCCAGGCACGTTGTGTGATTTGAGGCCCTGACTTCGTTTCACAACTGCTGGCGGCGCAGCTCTTGGATGCCTCTGTCGCCGGACCTCCTCTGCACCTTACAGAGGGAACTAGATCCTCCATTTCGGAGGGGGATCAGAGGAGCCATCTTGGCCTGACTTCAGAGCACTGAAGACTGCTTGGTTTTTTGTTCTTTCTTTCTGTCTGTCTTCCTTGCTCCTTTCTGTTTGTTACAAACTGTGTTGGTACTTTTTCAGAAACACATACATTCTCTCTCTCTCTCTCTCTCTCTCTCTCTCTCTCTCGCTCTCTCTCTCTCTCTCTCTCTCTCTCTCTCTCTCTCTCTCTCTCACACACACACACACACACACACACACACACACACACACACACACACACACACACACACAGTCTGAATCCATGTCTCAGAATAAGCCTGCAAGCCTGTTTGCCTCAGCACCTCCAATCTGAGGCTAGCCACCAGGTCACCATGACTCTCCTGGGTGTGTGTAAGCGTGCAGTCCTTTCCTGCCTGTTCTGGTTGACGGTAGCCCCTGGGCCTTTGCGTGGCGATTTCCACGTGGCACACGTGACGGACCACGGCCTGCGCACCTGCGTGTGCGAGCGTGAGCTGCCCCCCTGCAGTCCCCTCCACGGCGTCGCAGAGTGCGTCTGCAAGGACCTCCCGCTCTCCTGGCTGCAGCGGGCCGAGGGCAAGGGCCTGGTGCAGCGGCGCCGGCTCTCCGTCTGGTACTCTTCGCCGCCCCACGTCGCCCTCTATCTAGACAACGCGGAGGTGCGCCACCTGTCGCTGGTCAGGTGCTCCGCCGCGGCCGCGGTGCCAAGCAGCGTGGCCGCCTCTACCGTCTCCGCCGGCGCGGCTCCCGCTGCCAAGCTGCCGTCTCCCGAGCACTTTGTGGTGCAGAGGCTGGAGCAGCTGACGGTGTGGCTCTGCCGGCTCGGCTCCAGTCAGGAGATGTACCTGGGGAGGGAGATGGGCGCGGCACACCACGAGGAGGCCCGCATCGCCGTCATCAACACGGCCGCGCTGGCAGGGGAGATCAGGCTCAAAGCCTACACGGTGCGCACCGGCCTGGACGCCAACGGGCTCCTGCCCTTCCCCAACCTGCACACGCTGCCTCGAGAACTCCCGGACAGTTCCAGCATATTTGTGACCTTCCTCTATTGAGCGATGCCAAACACAATGGCAGAAAAAGGATTGTAAAGTATTGGTACAGAAAGAATTGTAAAAATTGGGTTGTGACACAATTGTAGAGTTTTTTTTTTCTTTTATGAATGTTATGATTGATTGGAAGCTATTTGACTAAGCCAGCACTAATAAACACTTTAAACATACAAGAAAATGATTTCGTTATGAGACGTGCATGTATTTGTTTAGCAATATTAAGAGCCGTTTTCTCCATGAACAATGAGGCTAAACTGTGTTAGAAATTACAGCTGCAGATGTGAACTGTACAGGCATTTCTTGGGAGATTGTTAAGCCATCTGGACCAAAAATGTATTGAGGGAATGCCAGGGTTTGATTAAATCTTAGTCCAATGGTGCAGAAGAATTAAAATGAAATAACCTCAGCCCATATGTCATCACTCCCTGAACTCTCCTGCCTATAGCACATTACTCCGGTTCAGAGACATTGAGTTCAGTACCATAATATACAGGGGCTCCTAATCCTGCTTCCAAACCCTGGCTGCTCTTCCATTTGCCTCTGCTCCAAGCACAGGATTTAAAATCTACTATTGATTTTCTACGTCATCAGCATATCAAAACTGCCACTAGTGATAGCTGGGTTTGTTTTGTGGTGTACAGTTGGGTTCAATTGTTTTGTGGTGTACAGTTGGGGAGGTTTGAAATTTCCTGTCATAATGCAGTTCTAATACTAATGAAATGGGCATCTGAGCTCCAGCAAAAATGCTTTTGTAAAATTGTTTGACACTCATTGACTAGTTGAGCCAAAAAGTTTTCTTATCGAGTATTTCTTAAAACAAATGAACAAAAAGTAATTTAATAATTAGGTAAAAATGGCAGACAACTGATCTACTGACATGCATGCTCTCCTGTACTCACTGGCAGGAAGTCAACGCTGCGGTGCGCAGATGGGTCCTGTGCTCTGTGCCCAGCTGGCATGGGGCCAGTGTGTGGCCTTTCAGACCATGTGTGATGCCCACTGTGCCAGTGAGCCACTGAAGACAGGCGCTTATGCCAGCTCTGTCCCAGCAGAGTCGGAGAATGACAGACTCCTCAGTGTAGCTGACAGGGTACTGTGAGAACTGTAGGCCAAAATCAAGTATTTGGTGCAATATGAGCATCAACTTTTAACATGAGAGAGAGAGAGAGATGTGGTAAGTTTGCCTGAAAAATGGGACTTTGGGTCACTTTATATTTTTTTCATGACTGACATTGTATATGGAGAAAAGAGTCTTTTAAAGCCACACATATTGCTTCCTGTTCCCCACTTTCATAGAGGATTAGTTTTCATTGTCTTTGTTTCAGAGCAATAAGCATTAAATCTCTAAGCTGTGGGGTAAGGTTTTCTTCTGACTGTTGGTGGAGGTTAAAGAGTGTCCTCTGCGAATAACCTACTTGAGAAAGTTCAAAGCTGGGTCAAAAATGTCTATCACCGTGTGTTCCTGGAAGCCCATATTCTGCCACATCCATTTCACACGAGTAGCCATATCTTGGGTGAGTAAAATGTCTGTTGTTTTGTCATTAGTACTCTGAGTCACAACTGAGTTTTAGAATCAGGAAATGCCCCTGCTGTGTTTGTACCAATTCCTGGGAAAATGTACAAAGTCCGTCTGGAAATGAGTCTGTGGTTTGCCAAGGACCAGCCTGCCCTGGCTCCCATTGGCCCAATGACTCACGCTGATCCAGCTTCAAGACATTTTACTGCTCAGTGGAATTAACTGCATCAAGCATATTACCATTACACATATACTATAATAAGTCATTACATGCTCTATTCCCACTGAGGTTTGCTGGTATACTGCTTGGGTCAGCTTCCACAGCAATTTGTGGGACAGACTGTGAAGAGTAGCCTGGAATGGTCTGTACTGGGATGAGTATACTGTAAGTATGAGGTGCTGTTTGTAAAACACTGCACATTGTTTTGTCCTGCATAGTTTTTACACATTTAACATTGGCACATATAAAATAATGCTCTACAATTTTAACTGTCACCTTTCAAACATTTACAGACAAATTAATAACTCTGTCAATATATTTTTCAAGGGTATATTTTGCAGTACTGTGCAGATTAAAACAATGTTCGACGTTTTGCAAACAGCACCCCATACTTATACCATAGTTATATAGCTAAATGGCCTGTTATAGGTTATTATTCCACTTAGACAGTATGAAACAAATCTATTGCTATTACTGTATAGTCTAACACTTGCTAACTTGAATAAAATGTGTTATTGATAACTATATGTAACATATTTGTGAAATAATAAGTATGAAATACTTTTATAAAGTAGATTTTTACCATAGGTGGATTGCCCTAATGTGGGACATTTATTGCTTTTCGGACTTCAGTAGTAGGCTCTATTATGCTAATGTGAGGGCAACACATTAAATCCACATCCAATTTTGATCACAGGACCCTACAGCTTTGGCTTTCCCATACTTTCACTGACATTCATTAGTCTGGGGAAGAGCCACACCCACTGGAGCTTAGGTGTCCCACATTAGGCAATGTCCCACATTAGGACGATTTAGTATACTGTTTTATACAATAAGCTTATGCTTCCAAAACATATTGTTCGCCTAGGCCTACAGCATGGACGATGCTCACCACTAGGTAGCGCCCAAGAGCCACAGAGTGGAGTAAAAGACCAATTGGCCCAATTGGCATGCGTAGCCTATGACAAGATGTTTGCCGTGTTACTGTTTCCGTGAAGGGGAGATGAGCCGAAAGCAACCAAGTGGGTGATGAATTTATAGTTTTATTTGTATTAACTTGTTCCATCACTTCAATGAGAATGCTGCATGCATCATTGTCTAAAACAGAAGTTTTGACCTAGACAATAATATGGGACAAACTTAAATCTGTTTTAAACCAATATAAACCTACATAAAATACAATTGGAAATATATGAATAGGCATTTTAGCACATAAAAGTGACACACAGTTTCCTGTCATTAATTAAGCCATGAGCTCCAAGGAGCAGGGGTCACGGACGTAGCCGAATTATGATTTAGCTAAACAGATGTTGCCATTTAAGAGTAACAATCTGGGAATTTAACTGCAACAGACTGAAATGCAGCTGTCTGACAGCACTTTTGGAGTATAGAGTTTAGAGTATGGCCGTGGCAGACTGTTATGACATTTTTTATTATAGGCTGAGTATTGGAGAAATTCGTACTGGGTTTGGTAAGTGCATTTGTAAAGTAGTGTACTTTGTTTGATTAATAAATGGAGCTAATTATGTTCATAATCACGCATATTTTAGCTGTAATGTTACAGTAATTCAGACACAGGTGCAGGCCAACTTAAATCGGTTGTACCCTGTAATATGTCAGTGGTTGTGGAATGGTTAAGGAGCTGGGCTAGCATGCAGTAGCCTGAAAAGTTGTGGGTTTAATTCCCAGCTTCCACCATTGTGCCCTTAAGCAAGGCACTTAACTCCAAGTTGCTCCGGAAACAATGTAATCACTTGTAATTTAGTTGGCATAAGTAAGTCACTCTGGTTAACAGTGTCTGCTAAATTAATAAATGTACTAAAACATATGTGGTGCTGTCTTCATCTGAACATGCTGGCCTGATACTTTTTAAAATTTTCAATTAAATAGTCATTATATTAGCCTTTACTGTATGGCTATGTGTATATTATTAACCTCAAGGCCCAAGCTCCTGACACGTGGCCTAGGCCAACAACGATAAGTTTCTAGAGAGACACCTGCTGAAGTGTCTTTTTAGCATACAGATGCAGCCCTCACATCAAATGAAGGATCTTCTTTGCTGATTGCCTGATGTTGCACTAAGCAGTGGTTGACCCCACCGTTCAGTCGTTTGACCCCTCCATACACACCACCTAACTGGTGAGATGTGCAGGAGTAAATAGATGCAGGAGCCGCAGGCATTTTATTAAAAGCCCGGGGAAGTCTATAAAATCAGACATTGATCTCCACACCGGCAGTTTACCACTAAAACATTTTTATAATCAGCCTTTATTGTTCTCTTCCTCCTTGTGGGAGATCCGACCATGTTCATTTTTAAAAGGCCAAATCAACCATAATTCAGTTTATAAACTGCGGCGCCGGTGGAGGATGCCGGCATGAATATTCATCAGCCTCCCTCAAGCTGCCTCGGCCAGTGATTCATTAGGCATATGTAAATATCACTCACTTTAATTGTTCCTAAACTGACTCAACATAATGTTGTCATTAGCAAATTATTACTTATTTGTGAAACTAATGGTACAGTATGGCGTGCATGCTAAACCCGTACCCCCAACACACGTGTGTGACTGCAGTTATGATCCCCTTTCTCCACAGCCCGCGGTATGCTGCTCCTTGCAGCCGTGATGGATGGTGCGGGTCCCAGTCAGAGTGATGATAATGAGGGAACGTTAGAGAGGGTGGCTGTGTGGTTGTGCTCCTCTGTTGATGTGCCAACAATTAAACAAACTGGCACTTTGATGGGTTTAGGGCACCGTTGATCTTCCTTGTACGCCCCCCAGCCGTCAGAAGAAGCCACAGACGTGCGCACAGACTTTTACACACCCGCACTTCTGCACTTACAACCCCTGCCACACAAACAAAAACAGCACACACACACACACACACACACACAATTACACACGCAGCCGCACACACACGCACACGCACACACACACACACACACACACACACACACACACACACACACACACACACACACACACACACACACACACACACAGATCACACACACGCACGCACACACACACACACACACACATACACACAACCACGTGCACATACACACATTAACACTAAGAACACACAGAAAGAGTGAGATCATTGTTTATGGATCATCCCATCTACTTCCATGGCCCTTTCATTAGGATTAATGATATGCGTTCAATTACCAAAGGCTTTTTTAATATACAGAGAGGTAGCATATCACACATCGTTTGATGCAGACCTGCTGTGTCGTTTGTCCTCTTTGTAACAGCTTTTAAACAGAGATCTGTGGAGAGTTGGAAGTTTAAAAACTTGGAATTACGGCTGTAAGCCATACCACTCTTTTTATAAGCAAGACTTAATTTTTTTATTTTTATGCTGAGGATAAATGTAGATAATATGTTACAGTCCTGGTTGATATTGAACATGCATAGCAGGCTATACCTTACATCTTGCAACTGTAAACCTTGCAGAAAACTCACTAAGCCACTTCATTTATATTTTTGCCTTCGCTAAATAGAAGCACAGCAAGCTCCCGGTGCTCATTATAATTTTATTGGATATAAAACTAAATACTTTTAAGGAACGTCACAGAACATTTATAATTAAAACATCTGGTTTTCTGTTAACCCCGGCATTGCAATTGCAGTTTTATTTTCTGTGCCCACGCACAGACCAATTTACAATTGTGATAAATTTCTCCAATAATAAAATATGCCTTAATGCCATAAAAGCCGTCTGCTGCTGTTTCTTTATGGAATTCTGAGCGGCCCTAAGCCTCCATTAATGAAGCGATGGTGTTTGTAAGAAATGCAAATCTTTCGGGCAGGAGACACTGGCTATGAATAACACAGAAACACTAGTCTAATACATTTCAGTTGAAACTTAGCGAATACCTAATACTTCAATTATATAGTTTATTTTATTTTCTTAAGAGCATCAAAATGAATTAATGAACTTTATATGGAAGCAAAATGGTATAGAAAAAGCAGTTGCATAATATTTTACATTCTCCAGTCATACATTTATTTTTGATCCAGCCATATTTTATATTACAATTGTTTTAAAAATGCTAATTATACAATTAAAATAATAAATTACGAGAATGTTATGTAAATTTGATTATATATAATTTGAATACTTTCAAACATCGGGTATGTCAGTGTCACAACTATGACACGGAAAAGGAAAAGAAAACCATATTTTACTGGAGCATTTCCTTCTGATCCAGATTTTTCAGGCACTGCTCTGGGCACTGAACGTGTGTTTTTATGACCAGTTCAGGCCAGCGTGGTTGTGATGGCCCTAGCAGACCTGGGACCTTGACCTGTGGGTCCTCTGGGGGACGGGCTGAGTGCTGGCCCTGCAGAGGTGCTAATGGGGCTTAACGAGGACATTGCAGCTTTTGTTTAATCACTGTCCATCACACACACACACACACACACACACACACACACACACACACACACACACACACACACACACACAGTAAAGCCTCTATATCCCCAACTTTCACTGTCACAAACATGCACATTTTTACAGCCCAGTAATTAAACTGTTTGGAGTGTTTTATGGTGCCAGTTGTGCTTAGCACAACAGCCATGACAAAACAGGCAAACAAAAAACAGCAGCCCTGCGCTGACAGAAAAGAGAGTCTTAGGAAGATGAAGAGGGAAGAGAGAAAGCTCAGAGAGATAGAGAGTCATAGAAAATGAGAGAACGAAAAATAAAGAGATGGAGTGAGAGAGGGGGGAGGAGGAGAGGGGCAAAGATAGAGAGAGGGGGCTAATAAAGTAGCCTGATGGATGAGCTGCTTTCCCCTAAGGATTTGACTCCATGTAAATTGGCCGCGACAATGCATTATGGATAAGGCGTTTGAGATTATAGCTTGTTAATGTGTCCACCCCCCACCCCCCAGTGCCTCCTCCCTCGACTCAACACCCCCGCTCCCCCGTACACAGGGCCCTCTGCTTGTTTGCTGGCGATGACATGGTCACCTCATTGTTGGGGCGCACAGGTCTTTAGGTACAGATGGAGAGAGAAAGGGGTGTGTGTAGAAGAAGACGGAGGAGGGGGGAAGGAGGGAGAGGGGGAGCAGAAGGGGGAGGTAGGGAGAGAAAGAGTGTGTGTGTGTGTGTGTGTGAGAGTGTGTGGGAGTGTGTGTGAGTGTGAGTGTGAGTGTGAGTGTGTGTGTGTGTGTGTGTGTGTGTGTGTGTGTGTGTGTGTGTGAGTGAGTGGGAGTGTGTGTGAGTGTGTGTGTGTGTGTGTGTGAGTGTGTGAGTGTGTGAGTGTGTGTGAGTGTGTGCGCACGCAAGTCTGTTAGTGTAAATGTGTGCGTGTGTATGTGTGTTTTTGTGTGTACATGTGAGTGTGTGTACATATGCACACGTGCATGTGTGTCTCTGTGCGTGTATCAGCGTGTGCATGTATGTGTGTGTGTGTGTGTGTGTGTGTGTGAGTATGCTGCAATCTGCCAGCCATTGTGACTCATTCACTCAGAGGGAGCGAGGAGAGACCCCCAAAACAGTGACCAGCGGGGAACATCCCAGTACAGCCAGTGGGGGACAGAGGCTGTGGCCATATGCCTCTGTAACACACACACCCCTCCACACACACACACACACACACACACACACACACACACACACACCCCTCTCCCTGAGCTCCGTGTGGCCCACACAAGGCCTCCCATCAAGCCAGTCTCCAGGCCATCTGTTTGCGGCAGGCTTGTGGGCTGCACAGGCTGGGTCTGATGTGGGATTATGCAGCAGGCCATCCACAGCGGTAGGGACGCACAGCGGAGGATTACTGCAGGGTCAGCCCATTGTTCCACAAGCTAATCATGGAGGATATGAATACGCTATGGAACGCAACGACATGGCATCGTCTGTGGTCCAGCTATGGCGTGCCCTGTATGGCCCAGACAGAATTTTTAAACAACTTTGCAAATGATTTCTCCTAGAACAATGGCGAGCATAAGGGTGTGCCCCTGTTGATATTGTGACTGTGAAAACACATTATGCTGTTTGTTGAGACTTGCTTAGGTCATATTGAGAGATAATATTGTGATTTTACTATTTAAGTTAGAATTGAAAGTTGACATTTTTGGTTATTAACAAATGTCAGGTTGTTTGGGAAGATTGGCATTAGTCCCAAGCAGCAATACATCCACTAGCTTTCTGGCATCTTTGGGTCAACACTTATAGTAACTGTAGCTGTACGTCCTTTATAAGTCTATTAAATAGGAAGTTTGTAAGTCTCAACTGGTGTTTTAAGCCCCCAACGTTGTCTTCAAGGCAGCGCTGCCTGGAAGGCGTTAGGGTAAGGCATGGGTTAAGTTTAGGGTTAGGGTTATGGTTAGGGTTAGGATTAGGTGCCTTTAAGTCAACGGTGGCAGGGCTGCCTGGAAGATGACGTTGGGGGCTTAAAACACCATTGAGCGTCTCAACTGGTGTGCCTGATGAAACCACACGTTAACATGAGCATGACTTTCTTTCCCTGGTTTACTGTAATAAAGTAGTTTTCAAGACTGTCAGACTTTAGACCTTAATTAGGCACTGTAAACTAATCACAAACATGGCTGCCGCTCATAACACATCAACTTCTCCAGACACTTTGGGCTCACATCCGGACTGTCCTGATTTGACGGAGTCGGAGCACCATATGCTGGACGAGCGAGGCACCCTCGCTCACCCCAGCCTCCTTCCCGCAGATCATAACCACCGCATCGCCAGGGCTTGTTTATCGGATGCGACTGTTAGCGTAATTTATGTCCTCGCTCGCGTTCCTCCCTCCTCTCCGCTGTTGCATGCTAAAGAGCCAGCCATAAGATATGCAAATGCCCGCGTCGGCCCCCCGAACTCCAGCGCAGTAAAACAAAGCATTTGCATTTGATAGAGCACATAATAAATGGGTTATTAGCATTTTAAATGCGTCAAACAAACTTTGGAGGCGCTCGCCGTGCATGCTAGCCGGTTTTAAATACGCCAACACACGTGAGCGTCTCAGGTTTATATATGGCATGGCTGAATGTCAATCAACTGTTTATGGTCGGGCCCTGCATTATGAGCCTAAATCAGGGGAAAGGTGTTGTGAGTTAATGTTTACAATGCTCCGTGTTTACAGGATGCAGTAAGAGGAGACATGCAAATGTTTTTGATGTTCACCCCTAATATGAATTGTTTGATTCATTCATCCATTCATTCATACATGAGCGCAGTATAACAAGGAGCTAGTAGCTAGTAGCAAGTGAGCAGCTTATGTTTGGTCAGTCAGACTTCATTGGATATAGCCACAGATACACTGTACATTTTTACATTAAGTAATTAAGGGCTTTAATACAATGTAATTGTAATGTATGTACATGTACATACTGAATGTGTTATTAACCATAAGTTTAGCTAATACATTCATAGTTCATTTAAAGTGCCCAGAATAATTTGTACCCAAGTTACGCCTGTCGGTGTCTAGTACAGTTCTCCTAGAGAGTTCTCCTAGAGAGGGGAAAGAGAAAGCTGATTTTGATGACTAATATCATCCATTATTTAGTATTACAAGGAATACACAGATGGCAATTCTTCTAATAAATTCCCTTGCCCCATCTACAGCATTTATTTTTTCACTCTCTGAATTTTCTATGAAAATGTACAAGGTATGAAACTTATGATGACTTTAAGCGTTGTCATTTTATACAGTACAGTCACATCCTATTTCTACACCAGTGGTGGAACACCTAACTGTAACTAAGACATAATGTTTTATTTATTTGTGATACTCATGTGCAAGTACAGCTTATGTTATACATATGTGTGTTATGTGTGTGTTTGTGTATATGTGTCCAGATTTGTGTACATTGTTTTTTTTATGTGTGACATTGTGTGTGCATCAGCGTGTGCTTCGATTTGTACATACTTTGGAATATATGGAGGCCATGGTGATAAACACCACTTGTGGTCATTCCAGGGGACGGGGTGGGGGGGTCTAATTTGGGTATATTAAGAGGATATATTTATGTATTTGTGTGTGCTTGTGTGTGTTCCTCTCACACACCGGTCCCAGAGCAGGTCCGGGCCAGTCCAGATTTGCAGTGAGTTCGGGGAAATGGCGTCCATGCCACTCTCCCCCCATTACTATGGAAATCAGGCCAGTGAGACAGGTGGCCTTACAACCAACACAATTAACTTTCTCCATTAGGCTGTGGGCTTACAAAGCCGAGCGGGGTGACGAGGAGCTCACTAAACACACTCTGCCCCCGAGCAGCAGCAGTGGCAGCCTGTCCTCACTCAGACACACACACACACACACACTCACACACACACACACACACACACACACACACACACACACACACACACACACACACACACACACACACACAGTAACACAAATACCTACTTTAGAGGCAAGGTGTCAAATGATCCCCTTTATATCCCTAATTATTCCCACCCATACTAAACACAGGCATTATTTTTAGCCCTTGCATTTGTAACTTTAGGATAGAAGAAGGACTTTTATATTTCACTGTAATAACTCTGGACAGTAGACATTTGTCTTGGAAATGGTTCCCCCTGTGCAACACGACTAAACACTGATACTCTCACGGTTCTTTTGGACTGTCTGTTTTTCTGTCTCTGTTTTTCCTCTACTCCTTTTTTCTTCTTCCGTTCCATCTCTCTCTGTTTTTCTGCACTCTCCCTCTTTCTTTCAATCTGTTTGTGTTTCTCTGCCTGTCTGCCCACATCCCTCTAATGCTCTCAGGGGGATCCATTTATATATGCAAATCATTTACTTCTTTGAAATATTCTGTTGCCCACAAAAAGAACAATTTTCCTTTGACAAGGACTGTTTGTGGATGATCACACTAAAACAGGACATATCAGAGGACTGCTGCTTATTCAGTCCCCAACTCATTTGCAAGCAAGGATTTAATCAGACAGACAGAGCCCATTTTTATTTTATTATTTGATCTTATAGACATACAGGTTGTTTGGATCCATAACTGACAGAAAGTTTCAGAGTGATTTGAATAATTCTGTCTAGAAGAACAATGGAGGAACAACAGCACAGTCTTGCTACTGTGTTACCTTGGTGCAGTTACATGGACCTGGTATGCTTACAGTCATTTTTTGTTATCATGATGTGGAAATGTGATACTTTATATTTTGTTATCATGATGTGGAAATGTGATACTTTAGATTTTTGTTGCTTGGCACAGGACATGGTCTGCCCTATTCAGTCTGTTCTTAGGACTAAATTATCAGTGTTAAATAGACCCTACTGCTGGCCACTGAACAACCCTGTGCTCAGTTTGATCGTAACCCCCCCCCCCCCTCTCTTTCAGTCTCTTTATCAGATTGTAATGCTTTTTCTTGGAGGCCAGGGGAAGACATGCCTCCCCTGTTTTGTCTGACAATAGCTGTCAATTTACATGTAATTACTTTAAATCATTTAATTGTTTTGTTCATTCTTCAATGTTAGCACCTAGCATAGTTGAACTTATTGCTGCACTATTTGTAATTGACTGATCGAGAGATCACAGCAGCAGGTGACTTTATATTATCATTAAACATTATTGAAATCATCTACTTGCAATAGCGGGTGATTTTTGTTGCGCAATTGGCTCTACCCGCCTCTACCCACCGCAACTTTTATGTGCTCACACTCACAGAACTTTGGCTCTGAGCCAAAGTGGGAGGGTTGGGGCCTGATATAGCTGTTATTGGGCCAACAAAGTCCCAATATAGAATATGCTTTGCCCCCCCCCCCCCCAGTGATTTTCAAAATGTAAATAAGAATATTTCTATATTTCTATATATTATATTACATACTGTATTATTATATTATGTCTTATCTCATTTGGCTTCCTCTGAGTTGTTCCATGCTGGGGTCAAACTGGTCCACTGTGGGTCACTGTGTTGCTGTGTCTGTGTGGGCCGTCAGTAATTGGATAAGTGTTGGTTTAACCGGATGCTGGGCCCACTCCTCCTCTGCTCATCAGACAGAATTGGCAGAGCTACCTGACAACCCAACGGCTACAGACAAGAGAGTACTAATGAGGTGAGATAGCACAATGCTGAGGGAGCAGATCTCATGGGTCTCTCGGGTGAGGCGTGAAGAGTGAGATGGGAGAGAGAGAAAGAGAGTGAGATTGAGGGTAATACACATAGAGTAAAACTCAGGAGGAGAGATAGGAAGGGAGAAAGATGTTGAGATTGAAAGAGAGGCAGTAGATAAAGAAGAGCCAGAGATCTCTTACTGTAATGCATTAATGCAGCCTAAGTACAATGCTATACACTTTTGTAAAGATGTAAATGTCATTTGTGAATACTGGCATAAACCCTTCATAAACACACACATGTTGCTTTTCAAATATGTTATTGAGTGCTTATGATTGTTATAAAATCCTTATGTGGATATACTTCATTTGAAGTGTTGAAATATCACCTTGAAAAGCATATTACATTTTCATTGGTAAAATACTCGACAGAATGTTTTGTGCATGAGAAGTTCTGTATTGAAACTCAACAAAACGTGAAGGCAAATTCCAGCGTCCACTGTTTACTTGCAAGCATGTGTGGTCAACCTCTATCAAAAGTTGAAAGGGGAGACAGAGAGTAAGACGTAAATAGAAGAGTTTAACAATAAAAAAGAGCGTAACATTAAGTAAATAGAGTTTAGATCAGTGTCAACTCATCGCTTCCAAATGCCGCACATCTCTGATCGTGCAAGAACTAAAGAGCGATGCTTTAGAAAGGCTGGGGTATTGAAGTGCAAGACCATTGAGTTATGTTGTTTTCTGGGCGCTTCCATGGTAAAGAGTTTTGTGATCTCTTTCTCCGCTTGTTTGGGTTTGGAAATGTTTGCCTCCACTGTTGGCAAGACATCCAACAAACTGTGACCCCGAGCTGGCAAGCCTTGTCAGGAAACAGAGAGGATGCTAGTCCTTGTTGTTGGATTTCAGAGGAATTACAGCATAATAAATGTTTGGAACAAATGAAAATACTTACAGTGGTCCACATCCAAGTCTCTTTTTCGCAGTATTTCGGGACATCGTAATTGATAATTTTAGACCATTTTGAACTGTTTTTGTAAGTTGTTGATCTCACTAGATTTTTTTGTCTTTTTTTTTGGTTACTTGTTTATCTCACTACTGTTGCCTTGCTGCATCATGGTCAACAGACAAACACCCACAGCAACAAATCATGCTCCTCTTCCAGCGATGAATGAAGCCGTTTGAAGTGAATAGTACCTACATCACTGACACAGCAACGTATTGTGTTCCAGCTGCTATGCTCTAATCACTGTTGGTGGGAAACGATGACCACAGTGTAATGAGAAGCTATGTGTGTGAATGTGTATGTGTGTGTGTGTTTGTCTCTCTCTCTCTCTCTGTGCGAGTGTGTTTTTGTCTCTCTCTCTCTGTGTGCAAGTGTGTGTGTGTGTGTGTGTGTGTGCCTGTCTCTCTCTCTCTCTGTGTGTGTGTGTGAGTGTAAGTGAGTGTGTGTGTGTGTGTTGGGGGACAATCAGTAGAAGAGAGGGCTATAAAAAGAGACAGAGCGACCCTCCCACAGAGTTTACTGGGCCGGCCACTTTAAATGGCTTTAATCCCCATTAGGTCATAAAACAGCAGCCAAGAGCAGCACTCCTGCTCTCCGGGAGAATGGGGCTCAAAGGCCAGCTGCGCCTGATGACCTCATGTACAGTCTCAGGAATCAGGATATACAAGCCTGGATCTCTTTCAGGGTGGGGTGGGGTTAGGGCTGGGGTCTCATCAGTACCCATCACTGCCACTCACAACTTTACAGCACTCGTGTAGTTTGTGTGTGTGTGTGTGTATGTGTGTGTGTGTGTGTGTGTGTGCGTGTGTGTGTGTGTGTGTGTATGTGTGTGTGTGTATATGTGTGTGTGTGTTTTGTGTGTGTGTGTGTGTGTGTGTGTGTTTGTTGCAAGGGGCTATGTTTAAAGGATGGAGGTACGTGGCGGATGGGTGGGTGGGGGGGTGTAGGGGTGGCACACCATCTCAGGGACAAGCTGCTGGTGCAACTTCAGTGGAGAGGCTCTTGACAATCCCGCGCCACAATGCCACTTGTGAGAGTTAGGCTGGAGGGACAATGCTGAGGCAGGTCCCACTGTGCCTGCCCAAGACCCGATGAGGATGCCAAAGAAAAAGACGAGGAGAAAGAGGGGACTCGTCTGGATGGAGGGGTCATCAGAGAAGACGAGAGCGTGTGTGTGGGTGTGTGTGTGTGTGTGGGTGTGTGTGTGTGTGTGGGGGGGGGTTATGGGGAGTGCTCTGGTGCCTCTCTAAAGCAGCACCCAAGGGGGGTCGCTTTACGTTGCACCCAAAACATCCCTCTGCGCCGGATCAAGGATCACCCCTTTTCACGACATTATTCCCCTCCGCCTGTTTCGCCTATTACCACATCTGCATTTTCTCTGCCGCTTACCTCCCACATTGCGGAGCCGGGCTAATGTGTAATTAATGAAAACAACCTCACTCCGATTGACCGGCACAATGGACGAGCGGGAGCCCCCACCCACCCCCCCCCTGGCCACAGCCGCACCCGTTGTGGGGCGGGAGAGGGAGAGGAAAGAAAGGCCGAACCCCTCTTTCCCCTCATGTCAAGCTCGGCTCCGGCACAAAGCTCGCTCCCCTGTGTCCGGCTTATCCTGGCCAGGCTTACACGGTAATCTGTCCCCCCTGCTCCCCCTGCTCTTGCAGAGAACCCCCCCCCCCCCACACACACACACACACACGCAAAAAACCTTCATTTTCTGGTCATGTGCACTCATTGAGAGGGGCCGAACCGGACACAAAGTGACATACAAAGCAGAAAGGAGGCGAGCGGGCTGCAACACAGTCTGAAAGGGAAGGCGAGGAGGTGGACAATTGTCCTCTCTGAATGGGACAGTTAAAATAAGACGGCGAGAGGCTGTTGCGGCAATGGAGTCTCCATCACTACATGATGGCAAGCCCTGCCACACAAGGCCAGACCCACCTGAAAGAAAGATGGGAGAGAGAGGGAGGGAGGGAGAAAGACTGAGAGATGAAGAGAGAGTGAGTGAAAGATATCGAGGGGAAAAAGTAGAAGTAAGTGAGTTATTGTGTAAAAGAGTTTTTTAAGAAAGAGAGAAGAAGAAAGCCAAACACAAGGCGTTCAACGCATGGGCCATCTGCCAAGGAGAAAACCCAAGGGTGTTTACAAAAGGCATGTTCAGGCTAGATATCACGGATAGATATAAAAATACATTTTCTAACGTTTCAATCAAAGACAGACATTTTTACAAAAATTTAAGACAAAACTTTTCTTGCATAAATTAATACTTTCACAATTATGTCACAAAACTGTTTGACAGAATCATTGGATATTTGTCATTGTAACAACAACATAAAAACAGGTTTTTGGATAAAATCTGAAGGAAAAATTCCACCCAGTAAGTGATATTAATGTTCCGACAAACAAACTTTCTAAATGATCACGGTGCCTTTAATGGATCACAATGATAAGTGCTCAGTGTAAAGTGAGTGACAGCTTTGAAACCACAGACTACGAATTGCCTCAGAAAGCTTAAGGAATTTACAAATGGTTTCAGAACTTGCCAATCTAACAAAGGACATGAATGGCCCCATTTCATCCTGAATTATAATTTCTCATGTTTTGTTTAATTACTGAGACAGTTACTTCAGAGGAAAATAACTTTCAAGTAAAAATAATTAGAACCTACATATTCATTGTGGAACCCCCTTTAATTAGCAAGCATGTACTGTTTGATCACAATGATAATGAGATATTTCTAATTTGAAGGTTTGTTTACTTCTCAGATAACAGAATGCAGAATCTAGTAACACAAAGCAACAGTGATATTGATAGATGATGATACTTCCTCACAATCAACTGTGATATCTCTCTATCATTTTTGGAAATCTTTTGACCAAGCATGCAACCCTAGATTTTGCAGGAAACATCAAATACAGACTCAAACATTTTTGATACTTTTACAAAGTTGACTCACAATGTTTTACATCTTGACAAACAATGTGTGGCAACTTTGTGTGAGAGGTGGAAAAGTTCTGTTTCTGAGTCTGCATGGTGCCTTTAGCGGTCTGAACTCTAAATGTATTTTTTTTTTGTTGAGAGAACACACATCTAGCCCCTACAAATGTAGAGTAAATTATATATTCTTTCAAAAGTATTATCAATAAAATACTATTAATATGCTTTTGGTTTTTCTTTAGCACTTTCTGAAGCTCAATAATGGAAACTGGAGCGTAGTACTCATACAGCATTTCCACTTCGTTGGTCATCTTTGAAAACTATTATTAAATATTAAAATAATATTAAATGCTAATATTACCCTAATCCTCAAATGCTCATTTGAGTTGAGTGACGTGAACGGCAAATCAATAATAGTATCTGTGGCCCAACCCATGTTTTGCTTAACTGCGCATACTAGAAATGAGGAGATACCCCTCTGTGTGTGGGTACGACCTTGACCTCTCTTTAAACGTGTAGCCTAGTAGCCTGTCTTACTCTGGCAGTCCATCTTTTGATGCCATCGTTGTTGGAATTGGGCCCGCTGGCTGTAATAATGACAAGAGCGGTTTTAAACAAAAGCTACCACTCTCTTCAGACAGTGCTAACAACCCTGGCCATTCTCTCGTAAGTTCTCTTCTGCTTGCCTGGGTTGTGGACTATGCCTGACCACCCTGGAGATGCTCAAAGCTGTATTTTGCTGTGCTGCTAATTATATTGTGTGTGCAGTGAATGGCTCTTTTTAACAGGTCTTTGGGATGTATGTGTTTACGTGTCCAGGGTTGGGAGTGTTATATGTAGCCTGAATTGCTAAGGATATCTGACAAATGAACTATAGAATGTCCATACCTCTGTCAGCCACTGCATGGCATGGACTGACAATCTAGAAAGGCTGCCACCCTCATCTAAGCGCACGAAGGATAAGTAAAGATTAAGTTATAATGAAGTGAATTTGTTTAATTTAATGAGACCAAATGAGAAACAGACTCAGAGAGTGCTGTGTTAACAGAACGCTGTTGGAGTTTTAGCAACAAAAAAGTGCATTAATATGCTGCAGCATTGATGTAAAACAGAAACATGGCCAGGACCCAGAATGTTTTCATGATTTACTGACTATTTGCCTGGTGATAACGAGCAAGTTTCAACACTGTGGTCAATGATTGATAGGTTTATTGAATAATATATCATGGTTTAACAGCTTTTTTACTTAAGTTAAAAAACAAACGAAACCAAATTCTGTCACATTTTATATGCAAATGGTCTAAAACCTGAGCTTAAACCTCCGCATTATCTCTATAGGTCTAAGAAAATTGAGTTTATAAGATCAGTGTCTCAATTCTGTCTTTTGTTCTACTAAACCACAACAGCCTAATGATACTGACAGGCAACAAGTGTCTGCCAGGACTGCATTAGCCCCGCTAAACAATGGACTAATACTATGTGAATACAATGGATGGTGAAAACTAGTGTAATCTGAAGCATGTCGTTCACTGTTATTGGGTGTATGGAATACAATGCAATGCAATATTCCGGTACTGTATATTCAAAGGTAGTTAGTGAAGAGACAAGTGAAGTGGATGAATGTTCACTTGTCTCTTCACTAACTAACACTAATGATTTGCTCAAAGCAAGTGCAAGACATTTTAATATGAAAACTGCATCCAGAGCCGAAGCTTACTCAATAATTCAAATTCCTATTTTTTTCCGAACTTCAAAATTGTCCACCAAACTTCATCACTATTTCCACAGGCTCCCCCACAGATCACGTTGGCTGAACACAATATTGGGTTTGTTTTGGTAAAAGATAAAGCACTATGAAAAGACAGAGGGAAGCCAAGAGATAGACAAACAGACCACCACTGACACTGAAAAACAGAGGATGAACTGCACAGAGAGAAAGAGAGAGAGAAAGAAAGAAAGAGGGTGAGAGTATCAGAGGCAGGGCATGTGAGAGTGGGAAGGCCATGTTGAAAAGGCTGTGGGCTTAAAGGAACAGATTCAGCACATCAGAGGAGGCCTGCTGAGACAGTAGCGCTGAGCAAGGGCCCTGAGGAAGGAAGAGAAAAAACGTCCCTCCATTAGGACCCAATCCCTGATGCTGTGGTAGGAGGGTGGCAGAGCCGAGAGGGGGGCGAGGGGGACATTTGGGGGCATGTGCAGAGGGGCTGAGGAGTTTTGGGGTGGAGACTCATAAGCCACTCCAGCTCAAACTTCCTTGACATAGTGGAATCCCCCCTCCCCAAACACACACACACACACACACACACACACACACACACATAGAGATAACATGCATAATGCACAAACACCTTTATACATAACTGTTTTTGACAAACAGAAACACAAATATGGCTGTGTATAGACACACACACACACACACACACACACACACACACACACACACACACACACACACACACACACACAGAATCCTTCTCCCCATCTCCCACATTGAGACATTTTTCCACATTGGCTGGATTAGGAACACTTTCACTTAGATCTATGTGGTTGCCCCACGGACAAAGAAACACTTGGGGACAGGATTAGTAGGCTTAAAAGGGATTCACATATGTCCAGTTCAAGCAATTGGTATTCAAAGCTTTACACTTTCAAATGCCACCAAGAGAGAGCAAAGAAGCCCGGAGCTTTTCTTTGCATTGCAGTACCTTTATGAAGAACGCTTCTCTCTCTGTCCCAACAATGGCACTCTGAATACACATTTTCACTTTTTTTACTTGTGTGTGTGGGGGGGATTTTATATCTTAAGAACACCACATAGAATATAATCAATCATCCTCTCTCTCTCAAACACACACACACACACACACACACAGAGAGAGAGAGAGAGAGAGAGAGAGCAAGAGAGAGACGTTCACACACATACACACACACACACACACACACACAACACACACACACACACACACACACACACACACATACACGCACACACACACACACACACCATCCTCAGTTCAGCTTCTGAAATGGATGCTGCTGACCTACGTTTCCAAAATTACCTCTGCATTGAATTCTGTCCTTTTTGTGTCAAGCAAAGGCTTGAGAGGAACTGTGGAAACTATTGATGTGATGTGTCTAAATATTTATCAGCTACATTTGGCCCTGAGGGGCAAGCCCCCTCTGGAGGCTCTGAGACAATCATGGACAGCATGATGCTCTGGCATCAAACCATTTCTAATTGACCCTGCTAGGACTCAGTCAGCCCACACACAGAAATGGTGGCATTATGCTCAGATTTGAAAAAGTAACATAATCACAGACTAATGACTCTGGATTTTTATGTGGTGAAGAAGCTAAGAATGTTTGAAAATGTCAATATGCACCATTTCTGGGACGACACAGAACACTACTATATGTATAATGGCAACAAAAAAATGATGTAATTGTATAAAATGGCTACAAGGTATAATATTCACCATGTTAAATAAAAATAACAGAGAAACCACACATGTTATGAGTTTAAATATAAAGCATTATCTTGGATAATATGAATTTAAGCCAGAATAGTCTTGAGTGATCAAAATGTTTCAGACATTCAAGACAGAGGCTCAGCAACTGGTGCAAAGATTTAGTTTGTCAGATCATCAATGAATGTAAATATGATCCATATGCGATTACAAATGCATAGACTTCCCTGTCTGAAAATAATTCTGCTGAAATTAATTTGTGTTAGATGTGAATTTCCACAGCTTTATTATCTTCCATCACCAATACCACTGCTTTTTCAGGCTTAATATAATAATAATAATAATAATAATGATAAAAATAATAATGTTATATTTGTATTAGTGTTATTATTATTGACATTATTATCATTAATAATAATATTAATAATAATAATAATTATTATTATTATTAATATTATTATTATTGCTAATACTATTTCTAGTAGTAGTCTTGAAGTAGTAGTATAAGTAAAATACTACCATTATTAAAATAATTCACATTTACTGCAGACATAATACAACTCCTAAAGTAATACTGTATGTAGGCTACAGCAGCATGCTTTTGATTGACCCAAAACACAAATTTGGAAACATGTAATACAACTAATGCCCTTAAAATGTGGTATGAGGGGACAAGACAAGTAGACACCGTTTGCCCAGTGCATATGAATATGAATACATATTTTGATAGCCTATTTAATGTGTTTCTTCATAGACATAGCCTAATGCTGGCATGAACGAGCTAACTCTAGTTAGTGAATCTGGTTAAAACTTTAGAGCACCTGATGATAGCGCTTAATGCAATTAAAACCATATAGGCTAGGCTATATTCGAAACTTTACAAAATGAACTGATCATATTACAGTAGGCTGTGCAGTGTGCATGGTAGGCCTACTGATGACAGAAACATTGATGTTGTGATTTACTATAAATCTAAATTTAGCCTATATCCTAAGTAGGCTATAGGTTGAATAAAACTGCTATTCATATAGCCTAATCAGTATGAATACTCGTAGATAGGAAAAAACGCTGCTGCTGCAGCCGCCTTTCCATTAAACTAAATGCAATTCTATGATGGGCTATAGAGCAAATAAAATGTTAGATGGGCTCTGGTCTTTGAGGTCCGTAAATAGGCTCCATCAGTCTGGTAACGTGAGCCTAAGTAAACAGAATATGCCACTTCATCCGAATCCGGAGCAGCCTGCTCTCCAACATAACGTTGTTTAAACATAGCCATTGCCATCTTTTTTACGCATATTTGGTGTAGCCTATTCATGGCAGATCATTGCGGAAGTATAATTGCCTATATGAAATTTAACTTGGTCATGGCTGGTGACGGAAGCTGAAAGCACGTGATCGTTGAGTTATCGCAGAAAAAAGTTTCCAAAGTGAAATGAAATGAAAATACATTAACATACTTACTAAGCAATATTAGTAGCCTAATGAATGGCCAATCTGTTAATCGACATTAACCAAAACCGACATTAAGCTATAGGCTAATACAAATGTTAAGACAATATTCTGCAGTTTAATCTGAAAAATAAAAAAATCAATGTTAGCAAGAACAAAGTAATGATACCAACAAATGTTCGCAACAATAGAAACTGCACATAGCTATGCAGTCAAACAACCGTCTTGAAACGGCATTAAGCAAATTAACCATGGATGCAGGTCGTCCAAAACATGCTAAACGTGTGTCCCGCCAGCTTTACAATGCGGTTGTAAGGTGCATCTGATGAAACAGTTGTTTTGAACTGACCCGGTATTATTTCAAGAGAGCCGAGGAGTGTTTTCAAGTTGCCTTGGTTTCAGAGGATCCCGGACTGAAGTGTCCCCCATGGTGGCACTACAATGAATATGAATAGATGCTCCTTTGGTCAATGGGACAGTCAAAGCACACCGCCCCGTATAATGTGGACGTCATCCTAACAAGAGCATTATGAATAGGGGGTTCCTTTTGTCTGTCTGCGCTCTGGCTGCACTATAAATGCCAGCCCTCTGTTACCTCGCCACAGACCAAGAGGTGCACACGCGAGATCAAAAAAGGCACGTTAAAAGTTTGAGCAAGCCGACAACCTCTCCGCGAGTGCGTCGACTCGTTATAAATTCCCTTGAAAAAAAACAAAATCTAGAGGGAGGACATCAGGTGATTGTGCTTGCGTTACTTAAAACTATAGGCAGACAGAGCGGGAAGCGACCTCCTACCCAAACCGAAGTGATAAAATGAATTCCGACTCGAGCACTAGCAGATCTTCATCACCCGATATGGATGAGATGTATCTACGCGACCATCACCTGTCAGACGGGCGACTCAACTCGGTGTCTTCGACTCAGAGCGAGCTCCTGCATAAAATGTCAAGCGAGCACATCGGCAGGAACGGGGATAAATCACCTGGCGGGAGCAAGTACAAGCTCAAGAAGCAAGTGACAGAGCAGGAACTCCACAGCCTGCGACTGAAGATCAACGGGCGCGAGCGAAAAAGGATGCACGACTTGAACATGGCCATGGATGGCCTGCGTGAAGTCATGCCGTACGCGCACGGGCCGTCGGTCAGGAAGCTGTCAAAAATCGCAACTCTCCTTCTTGCCAGAAACTACATCCTGATGCTGACAAGCTCTCTGGACGAGATGAAGAGGTTGGTGGGGGAGATTTACGGCGGGCATCACTCAGCGTTTCACTGCGGAACGATAAGTCACTCCGGCGGGCACACTGGAAACCCCGCACATCAGGTGCATCCACTGCTCGGGAGCGCACTGACATCCTCCACACCCTCCACGCTCTCCTCGACCTTACCGGGACTTACCTCCATCAGGGCGCCACACTCCTTGATGAAGACGGCTCCAGCACCTCCTCTGCAGCTCGGCAGTGGCTTCCAGCATTGGGCAGGTTTGCCATGCCCCTGCACCATTTGTCAGGTACCGCCTGCACCCCATATCCCCATCACCTCAACAGGATTAACGAGACTGTCTAGCGAGAAGGAAGTGATGAAGTGAAAAGGGACTTTTTAACAGCAGTGTTATCGTGCTCAGTTTGACCTGGACGGACTAAGGGAAAGTGCTGTTTTGCATGCGTTGTTTTTTCTGTTTATTTGTTTTCCAGAACCCCCTATCTCCTCCTTGTAACAAGGATTTCGTCAAAAAAAGACGATGAAGGTAACCATTTTGCTGGCCATTACGTATGACTCTACATGCGTTATCAAGTGTGTACATATTTTTGGACTTGTACAAAACTTAGTGTAGGCCTATATGTTAATCTGCTGGAGCTTTTACGTGCGCCTGACGCGCATACACTGTCATCCGCGGAAATTAAAGCACAAACTGACTTGTTGATCATAACTGTAATGGACAGAAAAAAAGAGCAAAAAAATCGCATGTAGGTGTGAATTTTGAAACAGGCACAATTCAGTGATATGAAAAATGCCGTTGGTTCCTTGTAACAAGGATTGTAAAATAGCTGTCTGTATAACTAAATGAATGTGTGTTTAGTTCGCCATAGAGCGATATAATATTGTCTTCTGACGATTTTATTGGATTATGGATATAGTTTTATTCTAGATGTGTGGCTCTGTAGGCTACTTACGTGCATTTGTATTGGAGTCTTTTAGCATGGCTTCTGGTTAAAACCACTACAAGCATGTTTGTTCTGCTGGAAAGATTTTGTTGTGCCAGAGACTGTCTTTATTTTTGTACATTCTTGATGATTAATGAAATATTTATTATTGCCCAGTGTTCCTGGATGAAATTTCAATAAAAATGTGACACTCAAATATCATTGTTTTGTGCGTGGTGTATTTAAGGTAGGCTTTTTGTGGAAGCAGACCAGGGGAAATGAAGAATTTTGTCAGGTTATTAAACTTGAAGTTGTAGTAGTCTAGCTACTTAAATTGGCCATCAATATAAAAGGAAATATTTGCACCCTAGTGAGGTTCCAATTTTCATAGAATGAAGTTCTATCTTATGGAAGCAACCCAGACCCACAACCCAGACAAGGCTGCATTAGGCCTACACAGAGAAAGGGTGGAGATGAAAACATAGGCTACAATTTAGAAAGGCTAAATGGCCTATGTTGTAATAAGCACTATCACAGATACTTGTAAATAATGCATGCATTATTATGTATTATTTTGTTATAGTATTGCATTATTACATAATATCACTTACTTAATTAGACCTATTAGACTTAAGGCTATAACAGGTTATAACTAATGATAAATAAAATGCTAAAATAGCCGAAACACAAACAGCATGACAATGGAAACCTTTAACATTACATGACCATAGGCATTAGGCATTCGCCTATTATTATTATTGCTACTGCTGTTATTGGTTGCATTATTAATTAACTGACTGAATTGATCAATGCGAGTTGTCCATTGATTATCGAATTAAATTGCATCGAACTTGTGGTGAATAACATTATGCAGCATTGAGGCAGCTGAGGAGGCTGAGGGCTGCGTGAGGCCCATAAGGAAAACAAAGCGCTCCACCAGTCCCCTGGGTGCTTTCAGCAGCGCAGCCCTGATCAGATAGGCAGCCACAGAGTGTATGTTTGTGCAGATTACAAGTTAATTGTTCATATGGGAATGGGGAGAGCACGACATCAGAGAGAGTGCTCGGATTACAGGATCCTAAATGCAAAAGATTATGCATTCAGCGTCCATTCTTAGAGCATGTAAATGAGCTAACGGATTCTAAAAGAAAGCCTTTTGTAACGTTCCTTGTAGAGAAGCTCAAGTTCTTTCGTCCGAGTAACTGCGTTCGGTTGGGCAAGTGAAAGAGGACTTAAACAACTTCGGAGACTATTCGCGCCAGATGGAGCAAATGAAGGCCCAGAGCGTATAAAGATGACAAGGCACAAAATCTAGGAAGGAAATGTCAGATGGATAGGTCGTCTCTCCACAAACAGATCTAAACTGATTTACCTACTTTTTTTTACCACAGCAGAACATATAGCAGTTAGGCTAATCATTAGGCAAGCCTAATGAGGTAACTGTCAAAACAATTAAGTGGCCTAGATGGCTTAGGCTAATTGTTTCACGGCCCGGATAAACTATAAGCTACCTAGATCAATTTACTCCTTATGCTAAGCTACTAAACACTATAACTTTTGAAGTGACACGTATGCACACTGCTATTTAGACTTATTTTGAGAAGCTTTTTATTTTTTATTAAAGATTAATCTTGTCATAATTTGTGGAAGGTTAAATATGTTATAGTATGTCTGTTGGTGCCAATCTCAGATAGGCCTACAAAAAATAACAGATAACCGTGTGTTATGACTGGCTAAACAGGTGCTGCTTTCTCATTGGTGAAGCAATTTAATTGACGTGAATGGGACTAAATAATAATTTGAGCCAGGTTGTTTTTTGGTAGATGTGGACTTCCATCCCTTACGAAATTGGCTTACAACACTAAAACTTAGAAAGCAAATGGGCATACTCTAGCTTAGTTAAAAAAAAAACAATAACAAATCATCATATTTTGTAAGCAAATTAGAGAGTACAGGGTATTTTTCTCTCTATGCCACCCCTGTTTGTTGCCTTTAATTACAGTTCTCTGGTTAATAAAAATCCTCGCTGTTGGAGATTCATTAGAAATTCCAATCGTCATGATAACACCTCTGTGAACAGAATATTTTTGTGTACTTAAAGTGCACCACATAATATTGTCATAGCTGCTGTACTTTGCAGTTTCTTTTTCTGTCTCTCTTCTCATCTTTTTCAAGTGTGCGCTAACACAGGTGCGCGCAAAAACTAGGCCTATGAGCAGTGTTCATTCGGAGTGCACATGTTGCCTGACAGACCAAGACAAATTCTGTTTTTTAATATAAAATTGTGCGAAGGACCTCGAACATGCAGTTTATTGATAATCTTCCAACATCACGCTCGGTAGGTTATACCATCAACAGAATTGCGCAAAAGTTGCGATCTAGTTAACAAAACCACACTCTTGGTTGGTTTACTCTTGGTTATTGGTTATTAAAGTGGACCCCGGGGTGTCTTCTAGGCAACAGTGGAAAAGACAGCTTTGCTAAGTGGGTTTCTTTTTCAGGACATGACAAATGGCCTGTCGTCATCTGTGGACACACCTGTTACTGGAAACACTTCAAATTTTACACTTTTGAGAGTGGCCTCGTTAGGATGGTATTCTACTCAAAGGTCCTGCACAATGAACACGGGCATCAACAATGCCCCGTATTGCCGAGGGGCCAAACTGAGCTATCAAAGCCGATCTTGTGCGGCCAAACACCGGGGGCTGCAATTGAAAATACATTTCAGTTGAATAAGGAGGCATCGGCTGCATCGAAGGAGCCTGTGTCGCCCCTAGAACAAAAGCAGTTGCGGGGATAAGTTATTGACTCCTCTGACAAGCTGAATGCAAACCATTATGGCAGACTGCTTCTCTGTCGGCCGTGTCCGGAACCGAATTAGGCGGCAGGTGCAGGAGTCTCTCCTCCGTCCCCCACGGGAGAGGCGGGGGCCTGTCATCAGCTGATTTCATAGACAAATGTTTGTCCCATATAGCCAAAACAGAAAGCATATTTCCATCATAAGAGCATTTTGCCACAGTCATTTGTGTCGCGGTACATTTGCATGTTAATTGGGCATTTGACGTGCTGAGGCCGCTTAGCCCCCTTCTCTCAAAAAGGCTGAATTAAATAACTTTGCAGGCTGTTTAATGCGTCCTTTTTTAAGATTTCTGCAGGTATGCATATTTTTTTTATCTTTAGAACTGTTACAAATTTAGAATACTCATATGTCAAATATTCCAAAAGACACAACACGGCTAACTTTGAAATTCAGATATGATTTAATTGAACAGTTGTCAAATGTAGACTGAGGATAGATTATAAGGTTGCCAATGGTGGTATACACAACAACTTCAATAACAACAAAACTCAGACACAGCCCCTGCTCTTTCTTACCATGCATAACATTGTCAGTATAAAAGTATCTTCAATAGGCTACATGTTTAATTCTGAATTACTCAGTGATGCTTAACTCAGCTAAATGAGCCACACCATTCACATTATACATAATCTTCAATTTCACATGTACAACGGTGTTTCTGATTCAGGAGAATTTAATTTACTAACCAGAATCTCCAAAACACTCAATCTTGTGGAGTCAGAATCGGTAATAACCTAATGACCAAATGTAAAACAGTGATTAGATTGTGTATGCATTCATTACAGCATCATTTAACAGCTCACAGTACAACCAGGCCCTCTGTTTGGGTGTGTATGTTAGTTTTCTTTGGAAATATAAAGGCCAGAGAGAGAGAGAGAGAGAGAGAGAGAGAGAGTGAGGAAATCAAGCCATCATTTCTGCAAGCCGTAACGCGCTCCCACTGTGTCTGACAGATGGCGTTCACTGGTTGGCCATAAATGGCTGTCACCGAGTGTTTGTCTGTCTGCCAGTAGCCCGCGGCTCAGGGACTCCCCGAGAGAATGTTACTGTCCTGACACTGCCCAAAACGAACTGTCCTTGATTGTCAACCGCCGACTAAACCCGGGCCCTCGTGCCACCCCAGCCTTCTGGCCAGAGAGAGGATGCAGGGCTCTTTGGTGTGGGCGGGGGGAGCAGGTGTGCTGCACATGGATGGGGCAGGCAGGGCTGGGGAGGGAGATGATATGTATTTAAATAACCAGTGGCCCATATACTCAAAAGCTGCCACCGCTAGTAACACTACCAGAGAGACACTGAAGAACAGTGCCGAAGCCTTTCCACTGTCCTCGGACAAGGAAACCAGGTGATCAGGTGATCAGGCCTGTGGTACTTTAGTAATGAGCGCACTACTGTTCAGGAAACTGAATAGATGTTTTCTCCATTTGCACTTGTTTTGCTGTAACAGCCCTTAATGCCCAATCAAAATCATTACAATCAGGCATGAGGTGGCAATAAAACTAAGCCATACATCTTGCTTACTGATGAATAATAATGATACAATAAGTAGCTTTTGGCCAAAAAAGTGTCTGAATGATCTGGAAGGCCACTTGGAGAGTATAGACCTCTGCAGGCAAAATAAATTTGATTCAACTAAATTCGATGAATCCCCCCCGAATCCAAGGCTCTCCAAAAACGAATAGGTTCTCCTTGGCCCATGCTATACCTTTCGACCAAATATCTTGAAAATCAGGCTGGTAGTTTTTGTATCATCCTGCACACAGGCAAGCACACAAATAAACAAACAAACTGAAATTATAACCTTCTTGGCATTGGTAATAAAAGTAGGCGCAAATGAAATAATGAGCTGGCAGATCTATATCTCCAATGGGTATCCTCTTGTGCCCTTCCCCTGAAACAGAGGACCATACCATGGGGATAAACAGGAGGTGTTGACAGCTTGGCACCAACATGTGTGGCATTTTACCATATGATATTCATGTAAATGAAGCACTGTATGCAGATGGGCTAGGGCTACTGTGTGCTAGAAGCAAGTTCGCAAGGGACTAGGTGGCACTATAGTCACTGTAGGTCAATGTGGGCTTTGGGCTTGTTTAAATGTTGAATTTGTGCTAATATATACTTGTATACGTGTATGAAACATGTACAAATGCATTTGCAAATGCATGTCAAGCACTAGATGGAATAAAAAGCTTTTTTCTGCATGACATGCAGTACATAACGCTGGGAAATTACTTTGCCACACAGAAATAAGATTAGGTTAGTAAATGCTCAAAACTGACTAGTTTGTGTGAACCAACATCAAACTAGCTGTTAGGGTGAACACTAACTAATGAACGCAGCAGGAATCCAGTCATTCATCAAGACATTGTTTATGTTTTTGCCTCATTTAGCTGAGAGGCGCTTCCATAAGTTTTATGTCTGCATCTCCACACACTTACTCCCCCCCCCCCCCCCTCCCCCCAACCCAAACACACCCACCCACACACACACCATCACCCTTCTGGCCCTCACGACTTCACACTGAGAGAGTCCCACTGGGACACAGTGCCCTCCTGCCTCGTCCCACTTGACTCATGTTCTGCGGGGTTGTTGGCAGAACTGGAGCTGGCGTCGTGAGCCAAGAACCCATCATGTGCCAGAGGGACTCCGTCACACTTGGTGGTTTCGATCAGCCTCAACCCGTGTCCACCGGCAGGAAGCTTGTGACAAAAACAAACATGTAAACACATAAAGATGTGCTGGGCCTCCAGATCTCTCTCTTATTACACGGCTGAGCCAGCCAATGAAGGTAGTCGGAAATAAATACACTTAAATATCAATAGCGGAATTTTACCCTCCATTTTATATATATATATATATATATATATACTCTTTTGATCCCATGAGGGAAATTTGGTCTCTGCATTTATCCCAATCCGTGAAACACACGGTGAACACACACTAATCCCGACGCAGTGAGCTGCCTGCAACAACAGCGGCGCTCGGGAAGCAGTAAGGGGTTAGGTGCCTTGCTGAAGGGCACTTCAACCGTGCCGACTGGTCGGGGTTTGAACCAGTAACCCTCCGGTTACAAGTCCGAAGTGCTAACCAGTAGGCCTCGGCTGCCTTTGACTTTTACATAAGATAATCACTTCTTCCTAGCCACTCCTCATTATCCTCCACAAGAAGGTTATGAGAAGGATAGCTTAGTGAAACATCTTCAAATATCTCTCTTATGAAAGAGCTATGGCAACTGGTGAATCTCCATTATCATGATAAAGTGTGCAGTGCAGTTGTCAGACTGACAATCTCAGTTCAGTCTTAGAATGTCAGTGTACACTGAGGTTGGAGGGGGTCTGCCTGGTCCTGTTCTTACCTCTGCCACACGCGTTGCTAGCCAGAGGAGTCCAACCTCTATGTGCGTGTGTGTGTGTATGTGTGAGAGTGTGTGTGTGTGTGTGTGTGTGGGGGGGGGGGGGGGGGGCAGTCAGGGTATAGGGTTGGTGTGAATGAAAACGTGATGGCAGAGCTGATGGACTATGTGTAGCATGGCAACGGAAGGATTCCGTCTGGACAGGCTGGAGCTGTCATACGGACAAATCACAACTGATCTGGATGCGTAATGGCTGCCAGATGTTAGCGCTTTGTACCCAATGGGTCCCAGGGGAACATATCTAATCTGGGAAGGGGGAAAGGAGGGGACATCTATGTCCACATGGGCAGGGGCGCAGGAGATATTTTGAAAGTGAGGGGGACCAAATTGTGAACACAAACCCATAGTGAAATCAGATTTCCAGATATCGGATTGCCACCTCTGGCCCACTTTCGACCATCATATTTTAAACTTGCCAGAATATTAAGATAATACCATTGATTGTTTTCAAAATATTGTTTGATTAAAATTGTCAAAACTGTGAGATGAGCCCAACGCCAGATCTGCCCTCAGACCAGCTTCTTGCTATGTGCTATGTGCAATTCTACTAATTTTTTTGGATTTATTTTACACTACTTGGGCCAATGGTAGAATACTCTAAAAGCAACATGATGTTGATATTTTATGAAGCCATGAATGAATCATCATGCCTATGATCCAAACATAGACTACATGATCAAATAGCCTATTGTTAGGCCTACAGTACCTAAATTGTCTATAAACCAAATCAACTCTCCACTATGTGTCTGCAGTTAATATTTATGCAATGTTAGAACATGTTGGCTTAACAAGTTACCAGTCCAGAACACACAGAAAATTGCAACAGAAAGTTGCCTTTATAATCAACTATTTGTTCCAACAGCATTTAAACAAAGAATTTATAAAATTGAAAAAAAATATATATATATTACATAAGTAAAATAAAATACTGTTACTGTAGTAACTGTACCACATTATCCCAAGCTTCAAAGAGCTCCTCATGTATGTGACAGCCAGACGTGACACCGCTAAATTCTCAGCTTGTTTATACCCCACACTGAACGCGTAAGAAAGGCCCATCACTCTGGGGTGTGGTCGCCTACTCTCTGGGATTTATGCACCAAGGTAACTGAAGTATCCAATTTGTGTCTTGAAATTATGTTTGAAATAAATGTCTTAGAACAAAAACTTTGGGTAGGCCTGTATACTTGTATTTTATAGTTAGGCTAGTGAAAACGAGTTGATCAGTAGGCTAGTTGAGTTTGTTATCAATAAACATAACAGCTAATGTCATGTTGAGCAGGAGATAGGCTACCATAAATCCTCAAATTATGCCCGGGATTGATTCTATTTATAGCCGGACACAGGGCTTGAATTATCTTTTTGTCTTTAAGGGGGTCTCTCTATCTCATAAAAAGTTGACACACCCCGCGCATAGCCTAACAAGGCGATACAATGAAATAGTATAGGCGCAAGTGGCGCTTTTGCGCAGTAGGCTACAGTATATGCGCACGGTAGGCCTAGGCTTTACCTTGACACACGCATACAACAGACAGATTTTTCATAGAAATTGATTACTTTTAATTAATTTGAACATATTATTGATTATAATAGTCCATATCTCATTTCAATTTCACAATACAAATAAATAGACTAAACGATTTAGTCTGTGCCATTCTCAATTTCACAACGTAACTCATTTAAACCAGACCACCGTCTCAGATAGGCTATCCTCAGTGTCAAACACAATAATGCATGTGCAACTTATACACAGGGGAAAAAGCACTAACTGGCAGAAATGAATAAAGCCAGCCAAACTATGTTTTAGGCTAATGTGTTGAACCGTGGAAAATTAATAGACGAACAATTTTGGAGTTTGCACTGAGATATTGTCGGGTATCCATTGAATATTCCGACATCAGAGATTGCTAACAGGTGTTTCAAAATAGCTGGGAACTTTCCGGAGGTCTGAATGGCAGAGGATAGCTAGATCATCAGACAACACAATCATTGTAGGCTGCATTATGGGCCATAATGTATGGCTTTGTCAATCAACATATATAGGTAAAGCGCAAGTTCAACAGCAAACAGGACTTTTCAGCACGTATCAAACCACGTAGGCTAGCCCAATGAACGCCTATGCAAATAGACAAAACACTCACATCAAAGCAGGGTGACTTCTTCAGATTTGCGAGTGCTGTCAAATCAATACGGTTTGCTCATATAGTCTAGTGGTGTGGTGGTGAAGTGTCATGCTGCGTTCAAGAGCGTAGTGTAGGTCTACGTCCCGTAGTAGCCTATATTTTAATTTAACGTCTTTAATGGTAAGAGATCGCACAGGGATGGATAATGAGCGGTTGTTTAAGATTAAATTACAATGCCAGACATCTTCAGATATGAGAGACCCCCTCAGGTTTTTGACTTTGTTGCTTTCATGGGAGCCAGTCGTCACTCTGGAGCTCGGCTCCCTCTCGTAATTTGAGCCCTGGCCGGACAAATAAAGGCAGGTTCCCATATTTGCCTATACCATACCAGCAATTGCCATCAGTCCACCAGCACTAGAAGACATTGCTTCGATTTAAGTCGATGAAATAACACCTCTTCTTAATATTTTATTATATTGTTGGTTGGATTAATAAAGTCGTTTTCCTACCATGGGTCTCCAACACACGTTCTCAAGCTCATTGTCTTGCCGCCCCTTTCGAGCTAATTGCCAGAGGCTGAAGCCTACTACATTTAATTGTTGCGTGACTCAAGGCATTCCAGCCTACGAATTTAATAAAAAGTAGCCTACTAAATCATGCATAATTAAACAATAACTCAATTTAGGCTACTTGGCTACGCAAAAAGGTTTCTATTACAGCACAACCCCTATTCAATGAATGGCTGCCTTGTCTCGCAATAAACAGCGGTGGAAATCCCGACACTTTTTCAACTGCATGAAACATAACAGTGAACCATCAAATATCTCCCAGAGTTCAGTGCCCATCAGTCCCAACATTTAGCAATATAATCAAACAGTCCAAAAGTAAATTAGATCCCAAACCAAACCTAAAATGTTATGCTTTTGATGGCCTACCAGTATGCCGCTCCAAACGAAAAGCATCTCTAATGATGGTTGTTAGTAGACAAACTGGCTTCAGATAACCAACAGAGTGAATATGAGATTGTGCAGTCTTACAGTACTGTAGATGGCTGTGGTTAGTGATGTGATGCTGTTAATGGGGAGTTTTACATAGTTAGCGCAAACCCTATAGGTTATTATTTATTTAGCGTATATAAGGCTTTTTTTCCTTATCAAAAGTGAGGGGGACGACGGCTGTCTCTTCAGCACTGCGTGGGACACATCCCCCACGTCCCCCGTGCCTCCTGCGCCCCTGCACATGGGTGTATACATGTATTTGTGAGTGTGTGTGTGTGTGTGTGTGAATGTGTGGTTGTGGGGGTAAAGTTGACTGAGTGAGTGTGAATGTGAATGCCAGTAAGTGTACAGTAATTGGCCAAGGTGTGATACTAGGTAAACATTAACGTTATGTAACTCGGTTCAGCTTCTAAAGAAGCTGCAATGCCATGCATGAGCAGGTGCTATGGAGCTCAATCTTCTATCTTCTCTCACTATTTCACAATGCAAGGTTTCTGAATAAGCAACATAACTTTGAAAGATCTTTGACAAATATGGACTTTTCTAGTAGATAATTCTGCAATCCTGCTTCAATAAATGCCCATATTTTTCTCCCAGCTTTTCAGTTTTTCCATTTAATATGGGATGTTCACAGCCAAGCATTTTCCTCCAATTTTATCCACAAATGTTGCATAGTGTTGTTTACTCTCTGCATAATAAAAATTGTGATACAATGTTTTTCCCTCGCATTGCTCATTCCTGATCAAAATATTGACTTCTTACATATCTTCCCACTCATATCCTTTTCCCTGTGCCCCTGCGTAAATTAGAATTATGAAATTGTGTTTATTCTGTTGTCTTGGCTGACGTTCAATGCAACACACCATCTACCATGTGTTGTTTTTACCAGGGGGTTTTCAAGCTGGACTTAATTGTTACACTCACAAGAACAGAACTAATCATTAATAAACTCTCAGTGTGTCCACAATTACTTCAGCCCCAATTATTTTACTTTATGCATTCGTTTAGTGATGTCAGCTGCTGTTCCCATGTGTGGCTGTAACGTGACAATATGTCCGGCTCTGTTTTTTTTTTTCACACCCAGCAGTGTGGGCCGTGCCGGTATGGGCGGAATCGGAGCCCGCACGACCACCGGAGGCGACGTGACAGCTGATGTGAGAGCTGTGCTGGATGCTGCGGCGATGAGTCCAACATCTGGTCACGGCGACATTCACACTGACGCTGAGAGCAGGGACGTGGGTGTGCTCCACACAACACACACACGTTGTCATCTTGGATAAACATGTGTCAGGATGGATTAGGATGATGTGAATTATGCATTCATATTACAGACTGGGACAAATGGGCTGTTTAGTGGCTTGCAGGACATATTTCTGGCAGATTTGGAAGATGTTGTGACATTTATATTACATGTGTATTATCATTCACACCTGCCTGGAATTAGCCGCTTTCCTTAAACAGGAGCTCAACAGATCTACGCGGCCTTGTGAAATCATGTGTACATTTCACAGTGATTTGGATCTGGCTAAGCAGTGTTCATATAGCAATGTGAAGGACACATGTTCCCATATGTGCAAGACAGAAATAGAGGAGGAATGGCAGAGAGAGAGAGAGAGAGAGAGAGAGAGAGAGAGAGGGAGGGGAAGAGAGTGAGCGATAAAGAGGGAGAAAGAAACAAGGCCAAAGACCTCATATTCAGGTTATCAAACTTCTCTAACACTTACATGTCAACTTGAATAGCAGAGCAGATGCTTGTTTCCCTCAAACCTAAAAGACAGCAGATCTCACCAACTACCCAGTACCCCTCCTCCTCCCTGCCCTCCCAACAAGAGGAAATGAGACAAGGTGGCGCCTGTCACTCTCCGGCCGTGATGGCCCGTCACCAGAAGCCCTCGTCCATTCTAAGCCACCGCCAGAAAAGGGTGTGTGTGTGTGTGTGTGTGTGTGTGTGTGTGTGTGTGTGTGCCTTGTTTCCCTTCCATCTGTCCCTGGGACTGGCAGTCACGGGGGGGGCCGGACCCTGTCTGATTATCCCATTAGCAAGCCGTTAAGTGGCCTCAAATGTAAAACACTCGCTCCCCTGGATCCTAATGTCATTGGCGGCTGCATTTGAATACCTGCTTTTAGGCCCTTCTGGAGATGCAGTCTCCAGCCAGGCAGAGGGACTCCTGGCCTGCAGTCCCTCTTCCTCTTCCTGGGGACAAAGGGAGCAGGGGACGGCACACTTCTGTGGTGTGATGGTTGTATGGAGAGATAGAAAGACAGAGGGTGAGAGAGAGAAGAAAGAGAGAGAGAGATAGAGAGAGAAAGAGAGAGAGAGAGAAAGAGAGGGGGGTGGAGAGGATGAGTCGCAAATCGGGCTGTTTATGTGCACATCTGCCACACAGCTCCCTCCAGCATGTGTCTGTGCCATCACACTGGCGTGTCAACGCCAGCGACAGGACGTGCCAAACGACGGCACACGAGGGAAAGGCCAGGCTGTCCAGAAAGCAGTGCAGTCTGCGGCGGATCTGGCCACGATATGAATCTGAACTGTTCCGGAGTCAGTGGCTATTTGGGCTCTGTCAGTGGTTGTTCTGTGGGTCTTAGATCAGCAGTCTGGTGCATGGTGTGTGTGTGTGTGTGTGTGTGTGTGTGTGTGTGTGTGTGTGTGTGTGTGTGTGTCAACTATCTGTAGAGTATTCAAATGGAGGTTTCAGAAAGATCTCATTTCAGCCAAGCCTTTGTGGATCATACACTGTCAACATTCTGTCTGCCAATTAGACATTTCTGCAATAAATTGATGTGTGCTGCCGCCAAGATGAAAAACAAAAACGCCTCATTTAGTCCTTGGTTTCTTTTAATCAAGAAAATCATCTGTTTGGAGTCAAAAGTTATAACATGTTTATGTTTTGTATTTATTCGTCAATCAACACTATTGGTAAACAGCACTATATCAGTTCTTACACACATAAAAGCTGTTTGAACACTCAGGGTAAATACAGGGCAAACATGTGACAATATTTGTTTGAGGAGATGAGCCGTGTGTGTGTGGGTGGTGTGTGTGTGTGTGTGTGCGGGGTGTGTGTGTGTGTGTGTGTGGGGGGGGGGGGGGGGTTTGTTTCCGTGAGTGTGGCTGAGGAGGAAGCACTGCTGCTGGGTCCTCCAGCTCAGCCCCAGGCCTTCCTCTGGGCCCAGCGGCTCCCCCTCACTTCTACTACAACACCGTTTCCTTTCTCCTGCTGCTGGACCTCAGGAAAGAGAAAGTGTCTCTTATCTGAATGTCTCTCATTTGAATGTCTCTCATTAATTGAAACTGGTCTGATTTACCCATTGCATGTTGCTTGGGGTCCGAGGATCTGTAGGATTACAGGCAATGATTTGGTGATTTTATCATTGCCATGAACTCTACATGACTTGAAGCATTTATTATGTAATCATTTATTATGTAATCGTTGTGATTCAGCTAGCTGTTGCTTTCAAATAACATGCGGTCAGACACCTCTTCAAGCTTTAGGTGGGAGTTATTGACAGCTGCCCAATGTAATTTAGGCCACATGTTCAACCACTTGAGATGATAAAGTGCAAGTGATCGTAAAGCAATAGCCTTAAGCAGGATCCCCACCAAGAAAGGAATCAAGGTGACACAAGTGCAAGCAATGCCACCATCAATTTCCAATATGGTAAACAACTGACATGCTGCTGCTCACCTCAACCGCTACTCTCTAAACAATCAATACACTCATCAATCAATCAATCAATCAATCAGTCGACTGATCAATCCATCATCCCAGTCGTTCTAGGAGTGCCTTCCTCTCCATCTGTCTTTACTCACCGCAGAAAGGGAGAGAGCATCTCCTCATTAGCCACCCATTAAACGAGGGCCGGGGTGCCCACTCTCTCTAGGGCCTCTTTGTCGGGGGACAGTCGGGGCGGCCATTTGAATACCTGCACGGGGCCTTTTGTCCAGCCAGGTCCAGCCCCTGGCCACGGTGTGCTGCCACTGTTATGCAGGAGCTGAAGGGGTCCTTACTGGGGTTGACTGGAGGTCATCCATCATCCGGCTGTCAGATGTGGCCCACCTCCCAGAGAGCCTGCATCCCGCCTACCCACCACCCACCCCCTTCTCCCCTCACAGAACACCTCTGGGGGGGTGGTCCTGACACACCCTAAAACACAGGGGGCTGAAGGGTTCCTCCAGCTGATTGTAGCTCACCGACAGACCATGACTCTGCTGAGTAATATGGCAGAGGTGGTTAGCAATCATGACACAGTCGGCTATGATGCAATCAATGTTACATGTGGGTCATTTTCACACACTCTTCTGTTAGATCGATTGTAATTGATTTTCTGTTGACTGTATTTCTGGTTGTGTTGTGTTACTTATGTGGATCAATACTGTTGATTTGACAGGTTATTACAGTAATGTGTGGAAGTATGTGTGGCACTGTGGAAGGTAATCAAATAGTCATAGAAGATGAAGTCAAGAGGTGACCCTAATTACAGCCAGTTGATTCTCTATTCTAAAGAACCCGTCAAAGCACTGCTGAACAGACAATACATTAAATTGAAGTATTATATTGTTTTGTACTTGTGAGTCGCTTTGGACAAAGGCGTCTGCCAAATCCCATAACCATAACCAAGGGAAATGTAATTGAGGATGATTATCAGTTATAGGTATGAAGAGCTAAACTTTTACTGAACAAAACTATGCCAATAAAAATGTGTGTCTGTGTGTGTGTGCATGTGTATTAGTGTGCGTGAGTGACTTCTCATGGCATTAGTAGTTACCTGCACACCCATGTGGCCCAAAACCCACCCGTTGTAACTGCCAGCGTTTATGCATAGAAGAAAGCTTTGATTTGACTGACTTAAGGCTATCACTGTTTAAAATATAAATTATAACAATGTACTTGTAAAAGTATGTGAACCCTATATTAACCTGTCACCTTGGCAATATCTCTTCCCCTGATCTTTTGTTGTTTATTTTGCCTTGACACAAATAAAAATGTTTATGTGTGTGTGTGTGTGTGTGTGTGTGTGTGTGTGTGTGTGTGTGTGTGTGTGTGT
This sequence comes from Alosa pseudoharengus, assembly GCF_046254945.1. NCBI lineage: Eukaryota > Metazoa > Chordata > Actinopteri > Clupeiformes > Clupeidae > Alosa > Alosa pseudoharengus. The sequence goes on along the minus strand of NW_027468620.1, from coordinate 26,953,138 downwards.
GTGTGTGTGTGTGTGTGTGTGTGTGTGCTTTTTTGCCTTATGGATTGAAAGCAGTTGCATATTCTCCCAGTCAGATGAGAAGGAGGGTAGCTGGAAGAGGATGCAGCCAAGAGCCAACAGGGAGGAAGAGCCAGTGGAAACGATCACATCTGTTCTGGGCATCAGATTCAGTACTGCAGGACTAATGCAAGACTGTAATGCAAGAATAGATCTCAGACCCCACACAGCTGCAAATGCAACTTCAAGAAATCTAGAACTTAACAGAATATAATAGAATGTTACAGTATATCACTGTGCTCATATATTTCACATTAATAGGAAAATGACATCTGAAGGCTGAGAACTGAGGCTAAAAAACACTTGGATCTCCAGTGACTGTAATGTAATGGTCTCAGGTTTTTACTTCCTCAGGAGTTCCTTTTAAAAAGCAGTTTATTATTTTTTAATTTATAATGTTTTGTTGTGTAGAATAATATACTGCATTTTTACATTAGTATTAATTTAAAATGCTACCTTTTTTATTTGCTACAGCAATTATAGGCCGATTCATAATTACACATAAATCCACATGTTTACAAATATTATTCGTAGGATGAATGAAAGTAAAGAAAATGTATAATGTTTATTGACACATAATAACAGTGCTTGCTTTGCCCCATTTCTCTGTTCTGCGCCCATCTTGGCATCCTGCCTCTTTCACTATTTTATTTGTGTTCATCACTATGACTTATTGCCCTCCTGTTGCTAGTACACTTTAGCATTTCTGAATACAATTGCTCTACTCTTGTTTGGCACTAGCTAAGCACTTTTTGCACAAAAGGCGCTATATAAATAAAATCTGATTGATTGATTGATTGATTGACTGAACACATAATGTACTATCTAAATAAATAAAAAACATGCTGCTATTAGAGTTTGTGAGACCAGGAAAATAAAAAAGAATAATTTGTACATTACTACATACTTTACTTTCATCTTTAATTGCTTTAGAAATAATAAAAACAACATGTGCAACTCCCAACCTAATGTAAAGGTGCAGTAGACGTTGCATCATTATCTATGTCCGTATGTGTAGCTCCTCTGAAGACAGTTTGTCTTTGTGTACAGTGCGCTGCCTAAACGCCCTGATGGGCCCTCTCAGTGCCACTCACACCCCCTTTTGTGTGCCCCTCTCTCTTCCCCTGTGCCCCCTTCATCAAAGCACCCATGCGGGCCCTCGTCCCCCCTGCCCCCCCCACCCCCTGTGCCCCTGTCCGGCCGCGGGCTCCCGGCGCCAGCCCTGCCCGGCCCACAGAGAGCCCCCGCCGCACGCCTGAGAGCTGTGAAATCGGCATGATTAATAATTACAATCATTTGCAAACATGCCAGCTGCTCCCGGGGCTGTAGGCACCTCTGATTTATGGATCCGTACACCCCGGCAGCCATTGTGTGCCCTGTCCAAGGATGGGGAGGGGAGGTGGAGGGGTAGGACAGGGGACGTATGTGCCCCCATTATACTTTCCAAATATGATTTTATATTTTCTTTTCTGACTGTCTATTCTCAAGCATACCAAGAAGTGGCTGGGTGAGAAGCATGTAGCGACGAGTGTCCCCTCTCACTCCCCAAATATGATCTCATCTTTTCTTTTAGCTCCATCTTGCGCAGTTCCTCTATCACACACTCTCCGACTGCCTGCCTTCCAGCCAGCCTCCTCCCTTTCCCTCACCCCTGTACCTTTTGGGTAGGGTCATTCTTCTGAGGCGGGGTGGACAAAGGCCCCTCCTGGTGGTGTTCCTAAGAGCAGAGAGGCCAGGAGCACCAGGGCCATTGTTAGCAGAAGCCTTTGAAGAGAACCTACTGGATGCTTGGAGAAGAGGGGCTGTGCTTTTTATCCACAATGACTTTGAACTGACTCCGAGAGAGATAGAGTGAGGAGGGAGAGAGAGAGAGAGAGAAGGAGGGAGAGGGAGAAGCTTATCTCCAAGTGAAGAAGAGAAAGAAGGTGTAAGAGAAAAATCCGAAAGAAAAGTGATAGGTTACAGTAGTCATGATATAAGACCTGTGAAAGTGCATCAGCTGACAAGATTATTTATACCTTAAATATGGCTTTTAACAAATTCAAGAATTGCAAAATCAAGAAGACTTTATGAGTCATTTCAATGACAAATGATCCATGTCAATGTGCCATTATTTCACCATAACAGCTGTCATTTGATATTATTCCTTGTGGTGATAATTTTCAATTTTACATCATATTGTAAAACATTTATAAAGCATGCAAGCATAAATGCCTATGATTAAGTATGTATGCTGTTTTTTTTCTTCAGTTTGTCTCTTTATGAACATATTTTATGGCGGCAACAAAATGAACTAGAACACACACATGAGAGCAACATCCATTACGGCTACGACTTCTTCAAAAGTTCATGGCATTCAGTAGTGATGGTGGCAAACTTCACAGACAACCACCTCAACTTGTACAACCAGCCAATCCCAGCTCAGACACAATACATCATCGGCAAACAGCAGCACAATGGCGTGAAGTTGTTTGCATAGGATTGGTCACGGCCCTGCCTCTGATCTACTGCCAGCGTCCTCTGCCTCCACACCCGTGCGATGGCAGACCCAGAGGAAATCAGGCCGATCCGACGCAGCCTGGGGTGACTCGACCGGACCCTGAAGCTACGGTTGGGTGGGGGGGGGTGTACTGGTGATGTGTCTATCAGCATCCCCACTCAGGACAGACTCGGGATCCAGGCGATTAATGCGCCCATTAATCATGATCAGAGAAGCATCAGTCGTCGGGATCCCCGCGCAGACAGGAGATGACAGCGAGAGGCCGTAAACCTGTCCAGAGCCTAATTTGATTACTGTCCTGACCAGCATCTGTGCCGTCGCCACGCCAGACCCCCGCAACCAGGCCCTGCGCGCTTGATGGAATGAAAAAGACAAGCCGCTCATGCGTGTAATGGACGTCTAAATCACCGACGTGCCCACGGAGGCTCCACACAGGTCGGCCAGGAGGACTTCTGCTAACTAAACTTTCTCTGTGTGTTTGTCAGATGTTTATTTTTGAGTGTGTGTGTGTGTGTTTCAGTGTTTTTATGTCAGGTTGTGTCTCATGGGCTGGCTCAAGTTTGATGGGAATAGCAATCCAATGTCATTCCAGGGAGGGAGAGAGGGAATAGATGTTCTATTTGCAATCTGGGGAAAGAAGACAGAATCAGCACATGATGTCAGATGATCCTGTCTGTTAACCCCCCCCCCCCATCTCTCTGTCTTTTACACAGACAAAATGCCCCCCCCCCCCCCCACCCCAAGACAAAACCCAGCCATTCCTGAGACAGGTGATATCAACAGAAGCCTTCACACCCGGAAGCCACTTAAGACCTGGCATGTTTGGCATGCCGAAGCGCCCGAGGCGAAGAAGGACTGCCAGTCAAGCAGCTGGGCGAAACCTGCCCGGTCGCTCGTCCCAGCCTCCGCCCCCCCCCCATCTCCACTGCCTCCCTACCTGACACCTCGGCGCAGATGGGCCAGGTCCCCCAGGTACGGCCCTGCTAAACACTCGCCATTAATCATGGCATAAAGCCCGCCCAGGGGGACCACCTCAGGTTAGCCATCATTTGGAAATAAATTGGGTGAAAAATAGCTCTGGCAGGGAGGGAGGACTGCTGCGGCACGCCACGATGCCGTCTCCCCCGAGGGGAACGCCGCTAAGTGTGAAAACAGGCGCCGTCCAAGCCGCTAAGTAATCTGTCAGTTAGTTAAAGACATCATAATTCATTTGGCTCCGAACAGCTCGGCAAAGTGATAACAACCGCGGCTGTTTGCTCGCCGGCTCCGAAACATTCATCTTCTTTATGCGCCCAACGTAAGTCTGACGAGGATGGTTCTGACTGACATTCCACCATGCCATTTAATCCTCACACTCGGAGAAAGAGAGAGAGAGAGACAGAGAGAGAGAGAGAGAGAGAATGAGAGGGAATGAGAGGGATTAATCTGAAAGAAAAACATTCATTAGAGAGTTAGAAGACATTAAGTAAATGATGACAAACAAACATTAAGGTAATACAAATTTAAAGAATGACAATTATCGCATTTTTGAGGACATTCTGGGTCCACAGAAAATATATACGGAAGGAATCTTAAAGAAATGTTCATAGTTGATATGGCCCTCAGACATGACAATAAAGTGTCAATATGGTGTCAATACTCCTAAAGCATTATAAAGTATTCTTAAAGCCTCTTAATAATTGTCATGTATCTATATCTACATACAGTATATTGGCATGACTGAATTCATAACTTTTTATGATCTTATTGTATAAGCCTCTTATTGTGCTTCTTTTAGAATTTATGTTTAATATATTTATATATTTATGTTTATATACTGGTATATGTTTAATATAATTTATTTATTATAATTAATGATCATCATAACCATTATCAAGTTTTATTACACATTCTGATACTTCAAAATGTAAAGGCTTACAGTAACATCATTGTGCTTCATGAGTGCATTCATTTAATTGTACTTATGTGCACCTATGGCAATGAGGCAGAATAATTGAAACCTTTAAAAATTTTTAGATACTGACTTTTTTAAGTTACAGTAAAACAAACAAAATACAAAAACAACTGTGCGTCCCAGAAGCCTAAGCAGTTCTAAATTGATTGACTGTTGTGATATTTTCTGTGTACCATCCTATGAGTTTAATTCTCTAATTCTTGATTTTGGAATCCATGAGATCAGCCAAAAACACCAAATAAAAATGCTCTACAGATGTGTTTGGCCTCTTCTCTCTGTCCTTGCAAGGTGTATGATCTGCACCTATTTTAGGTCACGTTAAGAGGTCATATTCTGCAAAGTAGTCTCCACACGTGGGACCATAGGACCCATTCAGAAGGCTTTCAAATGTCTGACATGTTCAGTGAGGCCCTCAACAACACTTTGTCATCACTAAACATACAAACACAAAGCCACTATCGGAACTCCACTTATTACCGTCAATCCCGTATTTCCACCGTCTTGCGTGTATGTGTCACTTAATATCCATTTCTATACAAACCAAGACAGCGGACTCCTAAAGAAACGCAACCACCCACACCATAGGTGTATCTATATTAGCTATGTACCAAAAATGATATTTTACCGTGACTCAAAGAGCTGTAAACAGTGTTGTAAGGCTGCGTGTACACAACCGCTTGGAGCTCCAGTGGAATTTTAATTTCACGGCGAGAATTCTCGGTCTAACCGTCCATGTGCCGTTGAAACGGTGTAAATAGGTGACCCATCAGGCCAGCACTATAACTCCGAGCGTGGTAAACAAAATCGGATATTTCAGGCAGTAAATGCTCCCGTTAAGAACCAAACCAGATTTTGTTCAAATCTACACACCTATGGCTACTGAAAAATTTAAGGTTAATTTAGCAAATGTTATTTTGAAGTGTTAAAAAACATTGTTGTTTTAGAATTTCTGAACAAAAGTGGTGATAATTGGGGGTTTTACGATAGCACTTACAAAAACCACATTCAGAAACCGTCCTCCACCCTTGAGTAGCTACAGACTCAGGCACATTTAGACCATATTTCACAGAATACCTCCACATGGAGCCCAAGCGAGGGGCCCCCCTGACTTCAGGCTCCAGGCTGGCCTGAACGGGAGTCCAGGCGCGGCCACCTCGGAGAGCCTCCTCAGGGAATGGCCACTCTGGCTGCTCCCTTTCCGAGCGGATTAGAGGAGCATGGAGCCCGGCCTGTCCAAAGGGATGATTTATGACTGTGGGGACGAAGGCGTTTAAGTGGCAGTCTTTGCTGTATTGACACTTTGGCACTTGTCAGAGATGACAGCATCCAAAATGCACCAGGCTGTTATTGCTGGGTTCCTGCTATGTGGGCCTTACATTCGATCGAAGACAGGAACTGTATACCTAAAAGAAATTAAATACAAGTGAAATCACCCTGTGGCATAATTGTGTTTAGGGAAGTGACTTAATCAATAATAATAGTAAATATTTTAATTTCTTGGTTTTAATGGGTACAGGAGCACAATTGAGATAGATTTCACCACTAAATGTCCTCAGAGTTTTAATGCCCCTATAAGTCACATTAACGTTGCTCAATAATAATTCTTCTGCTAATTTTTAGTTGTGGGGTACATTTTTACATTTACTATCAGGCATTTCCCTGGCAGGTTATCACATAGTCATACTTCATCAGTGAACAACAGAGATGATGCACAGTGGTTTGGCTGCATAATATGCAGAAATAAACGGAAGCCGTTTATTCAACCACATCTGATCTATTTATGATATCTCTCATCTGGGCAGTCTACGGAATACAAAGATTACACTGGCTCTGAAGGTGTGTCTTTAAAACTATATCTCTTTATATAACTCTATTCTGTTTTTTAAACTAACATAAAAAATAAATCACAAAGCAATTACCCCAAAAGCAAATAAAGAAGGAAAAGCACTTTCAAATAAACAAAAAAAATAAGTAAGTAATAGTATGCTCTGACTTTCTGATTTTCTGTACATTCAAACGTGATCAACTTTTAATACAAATATTTCACAAAGATATTATATTTACCTATATATTACTAATATTTACCTATATATTTCATAAACACCATTCTGGGAGGCAAAATTAATAGAGACATATTTGCCTATTATAATGAGATTATGATATTAACACACACACACACACACACACACACACACACACACACACACACACACAAAACACACTCATAGAATTCTTGCACAGTCAGAATTTTCTAACCTTAATAAGCCTACAGCACATTAACATAACACATTTCCTTAGTCCCCCCCTAGATCATTCTAGGTGATGGTCTGTTCCCCTCTCAGGCTGTAGGGGTCCGCTATGTCTTCTCATCACAATGCGTCTAAAGCCAGCACTGTGCCTTTCATATCCCTCTCTGATCTCCACAAGTCCATTGTTACCAGGGTGAAATTAATAGACTCCGTTGAGAGCCAGAGCTTGCCCTTTCGTTTGATTCCAATCTGTTTGTTCACCTCTGCCACACTCTCACACACACACAGTCAAGTGCACACCATGGGCTCTCATCTGTCAAAAGGCCATGGTTTTACCTGCCCCGCTTTGATGCTGCTCCACACACAGGACCCAGACTATGCCCAATCCAGGGGTGAAACTTTGAATTGAACATTGGGGGGGGGGGGGGGGGGGGGGGGTGTGCCCTAACACTTCATCATGTAATAACCGTTTCATTCATCATGATGATATGATTATGGGGGGGGGGGGGGGGGTTATCGGGGGGAGGAGGGATGGGGGTTGCATTGGCAGGTTTTGATTATTTGATTATTTTAGGCCTAAAGCCCAATCACTTGTATCAGTTACTGTGACCCCACGTGACACTTCACTCCTACCTCTCACCATGTGTTCCACCCATGGGCTAAAAAATAATGATTAAGCCTCCCCGACTGTTGGCCATTTTTCCCAGCCGCTGCACTGGGGTCATCGGAGTGGGGTCATCTGCAGGCATCACAGTGGGGATGGAGTCGCATCCATTCCCGCGCTGGAGAGAAAGACAGAGCTCAGATTCTTACCTCCAACAGCTTGAAGCTGTCAGCAAGACTAGACAAAATAAATGACTTGGTGACCTACTCTTCCCCTTGTTTTCTATGGGCCTGCACAACGTCTTGCATTGTCTCAGGATTTGTTTTGGAGTCTTAAGCAAAGATGTCCTTGTTTTTTTTTTTTTTTAAAGACTGCTCCTTGGTTTGATTGTCTTGGCTGAGATATCTTTGTTTTGGCCTGCTTTTGATCTACCTTTAAAAATGACTTTCATCATCCATCATCCTTGAGTGTCTCTTTATCACAGCAATGGGAAAAGAAAATGATCACTGCATCATTCAAACAACCGATGTCTTCCGATGTCGCCTTCCTCTGGACTGGCTTGTGCAGAGGTGTGAATTCTGCATGCATTGTTTTCCGGTCCCATTAGCTCAAGATTGCAGCTCATTTTCTTGTAACTAATTTCACTTACAATAACATATATTTTCTTGTGGTAATCTATTTACTTATTTAAGAGAAAAATACTTACAGAACTTTGGTATTCATAAATCATGAGCACACAATGAACACATTTATGTGTATGTAATAAATTCATTGTGCATTATTAGGTCTGGTTATAAGTCTATATATTTAGAAATGGACATGAATGCATTTAAGCACTCTAATGTTATTGTTTAAGTACTACACACCATTAACAAACTTGTATGAAGTCACATTACGGCTCCATGAAGAATATTTAGTGAGTGAAGGGTATTTGGTTAACATTTAACAAAAGTAAAAGATCTTCATCAGGGCCATTATCAAGACATTAAAGAAGCTTTATTATGCATTCTGATAATTGATAGTAATAATATCGTAGACATTAATATGTACGAATAATTATGTAAACTTTTGTCCATCATTATGAGGCATTGTGAATACTTTAGAACTCTTTATTAATGTCTCTCATGCTTTGTGAATACTGAGTGCCAAAGTTCCTTAGTTCAGTCCATTGAGATTAAAATATGAAGATAAAAAAAAAAACATGAAGAAAAATCACAATACTAAGAAAAAACATGTTCTCATCTCAAGACAAGAAATTCATATGCTTTTTGTCAGTGTGTATTATAACTCCGTGTTAAGACAACTACTCTTGTGTATGATGCTGAAGAAAACACAAATCTTTACCAACTGGCCCTGGATGTTCAATGCTTCAATTGTGTCATTGAGAATGTTTCTTTTAGATGCCATATTTTCAGCCCTGATGCATAATATTTTCCCTTCCTGAGAAAGTGCTTCTTCAGAAGTCTTTATTATAGAAGAATTTATTATAGCACATGGGAAACCACAAAAGTTGTGAAGGACTTTTTTGTACACAGGAGCTTCCCAACCTCTGCACTGGCTGTTCCACCAGTATGGGGTAAAACTGACAGACGGCCCCCATTGCGCTTTAACCTGCCAGGCCCAGACTATAGTGTGGCAAGTCGCCTTATAAAACACCACTACCCGTCAGATGGAAGGCAATTTATGCCGAGCGTTCATTGTCATCTGAGCAGCCTTTGTCTGAAGCCATACAAGGCATATTCTAAAGATGTTTGGGTGCTGTAGTACATAAATCTCTTGGAGGCCCCCTTTTAGGTGCCACTCCGTTTGCCTGCTCTATATCATATTCGTGCGAGGACCCCAGAGCTGTGTGTGAATGGTCAGTGTGGATGGTAGACACTGGCGGGTGGTCTGGGCAATAAGGGTTAAATATGGTTCAGTCCCTGAAGGCATCAATGCCGGGGGTTGTTAAAAAATAAGTAATGCTCGCTCTATATCTTGTCCTGAAGTCAGAAAATGACAAGAGGTGGCGGGGCTAACACACTGTTGTCCCGCCTCTGAACTTCATGCTTGAAAGTCAGACTGAATGAGGCCTGTACACCTCTTGTTGTCCTTAAATTTATCGGCTAACCATCAAAAGCTGAAGGCTATAACCTTCTCTTTGTGTGACCCTATCGATATACTGTGCCTCTTTGTAACACAACATTGGACATATGTCCATTCAGAGGAGAATTTATGGAGATGTATAGACTTATTCCTGCTCTTAGAGACAGAGTAAACACAGAGAGACTACATGAACTGGCTACCCACAACTAATGCTGGACAAGCAGTGTCTGGCTGAATGAACTCTGCATGACTTTGGATGTTTTAGTCGCAGTTTAGTAGTCTGAGGTTCAGTTGCATGCACCAGTCTGCAGGGACTTCAATGTCTTTAAACTGATAACACATTCCTATTTAAGTAGTGAGTTTGAGAATGAGATGTGAAAGACTAAGAGAGACAGGGGCAGAGTGGAATACTAAATATCACCTGGAGATTCCAAGCTCCAGCGGCCCAATCCCAACAGGGGGTGGAAGTGTTGATGGGTGTGTGACCCAACTTATACCTTATTCCTATTTTAGAGGGGAAATCCAGGGCTACTTAAAACATGTGGCGGCCACTCATCTAAAATCTTCAGCAGTGTGTACGCATCTCATACCTGCATGTTAGGTCATCATAGTTGTTTCCACGTTATTACTGTGGGGAGGGGCTGCAGAAAATGAGAGTAAGGGGCTGCCATCACTCACTCCAGGGTGCGGGAGGGTGTAGCAGCGATATCAGGCCCTTTTTAAGCTCACAGTAATCAGCCCAGCCTCAAAACGTTATCGGACATTTTCTGGGGGAAAGTACTGTACAATCACAAATCACAAAATACTTCCCTTCCCTTCCTTCCTCAGGGAAATATGTTTTTCAAATTAAGACTGATTATGATTTTTCTAGGGTTGTGTCATTAACTGATGATACTGCCCTTGTCTCAGCGCATATTCACATGTATCCACAAAGTGAGGAGAAATACAGACCTTTCTCACAGTGCTTTTGTACTGCACTGAAATGGTTAAAATGAAATGGACCTCCTATGGGCCATCCTTTTTAACCCTTAAAGAGGTGGCACAGTAGCCTCCCTGGGTGAAGTCAGGACGACTACCTCTCAAATCCTGAGCTGGACTCTCTCCTGCCGCCCCCTCCTACCGATGTTCCCCATTGTCCAGCTGACAGTGTGGGCCACTGTCTCCATCGATCACTTTGACAAAGTGCCACCGTCGGCTGCTCCCACACAGGCAAGATCCGCGTCTCCGTCTGCTTACGCTGGCAGCCAGGTACATCGCCATGGCGACGCACGGGGGCCGAGCCCAGTCGTCGGAGCCCAGCGGCGAGACCGGTGTGGCGGCCAGCGTCAGTCCTACAGCGTCGCGTTGAAAGGAAGGAGGGACTCACCTCTGACACAGTCTCCTCCCGTGAATGGGGAGTTTGTTTTGCGATTGCCATGGTTCGTCCTCACGCCCAGTCCCTGGACAAACACTGGTAGAAGGGGGGACACCCGAAAGAGGCGGAGGTGGTGGTGGTGGTGGTGGTGGTGTCTGGATGGGATGGGGTTTGGGGGGGGGGGTTCAAAGCGTTCGGGGTCCCAACTTCAGCTGTGTTCACATGAGAATCAATCTGTTCAGAGTCTTTGAAGTGAGAGGCCGAGAGAAAGAAGTGATTGGGGGTCGCCGCTGAGAAATGGAGATGAGGAGACTGGTTCAAAAGCAACAAGGGAGGAGCGCCCTGCACCTCTCCATCAAAAGGGAGCCATTAAGTGATTAACATGGGGCCTTTTTATATCTGCTTACGGAGATATCCATCAAATCCTTGCAAGTGTGGGCTTTAATAGTTCTGAGATATCACCCCACAGCTCCATTTAACACCACAGCGCTCCATATTGAGTCAGGTTTACCAAGCAATCGGAGAAAACTAGTGGTATTCATAGTTTGAGAAATGCTATGGCCTAACATTAATTAGTTAAACAGTAAAACAGTTATTCAGAATGACTTCTCTTCAGAGTGATATTACAATGTTGGAAAATTATTTCCAGCTATACAATATATTTTACATACAAAAAATGGACCAAAATCAACCTGGGAAGCATAGTTGATAAAATCAACATACTGCATGTATTTTGCTAAACCACTGAATAATTCTATATAATGAAGGGGTCAAGCCTTTAGGCATTTTGTTTGCCATTGCACACTGTATAGCAGTTTGATTCTAATTTAATTTGGTCACCTACTCCTTCTCCAAAATCTATCACTGTTCTGAGCGTCCAGTTGCTGTGAAAGTACAACTGGACACTCACTCATGCAACCTGAGAACACAGTCAAAACAAAGGTCTGCTACAACAGCCTGTCCCAAGCTTGTTGTCAGGCACTTAATTCTAAATGAAAGGAATGTTGTTTTATTTGTATTGCTCTCTAGAGAAACCAAGATTTCTGTCAGGAGAAAAAAAGACTATGAGGACAAAGAACAAGAGCAAGGGGGGAGACTGACGCTTTCGGTTCTTTCTTCCTTTCTCGGCGGAACGCAAAACAAGCTCAGACAACTCTCTGCTTTCAGCTAATTAAGCTGTTTTAAAGAGAGCTGGTCGAACAGTGACACCCTAGTGGGGAATCAAGGAGTCAATGGGCCGATACTGAGGGAGAGACATTTATGGGTTGGCTTTTGCCATTGTCTCCCCCTGAAGGGCCTTTTCTACATGGCCGCCTCCGTCGCAGTGACCTGCACAATGAGAAGAATGCCGGCCCTGACCTCGCTGCTGGCCACAAAGGGGATAGCCACAGAATAAAAATTTCACGCCGCTGAGCTGCGCTGCAGTGCGGCCAAGATTCCACAGATAGTTTCTGTTTCTTTTCTCTCCCTCTGCCTCATTCCTTCCATCTATCCATCTCTCTCTCTCTCTCTCTGTCTATCCTTCCCTTTCTCCATCCCTTTTCCCTTTTTCTCTCTTACTCATCTTTAATTGCTTATCTAATGAGTGACAAGGGATTCTGTGTCACTTCTTTTAACATGTAAGATCTTTTAACATTAAGAGCTTGAGATACGTATGAAGAATGTATTCACAGTTTGCCAAAAACCTAAAGAATATCTTTCTCTTAGGGCTTTGCACTTCTGAACTTGCAAGCATGGGGTTGGAACCACACTTATCTGGCTGTTGGCCTAAAAACTTTTTGCCTGGCAATTCCCCAAAAACCAGTGGCCAAGTCTCACGACCCCCTTCTCTCCAACCAGCAAAATGTTAGTTTTGGATAATATTGCAAGACAGACATTGCCGACAGAGGCAGAAAATCTTCTCTAATAGGTAGGCTATGTCAACACCAAAGGCATTAATGTCAGCATTTGACAATCTGATTTATTATTTTCCAATAAGTAGCACTCATCCAATATATACAGTAGCTGCTGTTCCTGTGGCAGAAAAGGCTGCACAGTGTTCTGTCCCTGCTAAGCTCCCACACTGTATCATGGAGCTCAAAGGTCATTGCTTCAGGTGCAGGTAGAGATTAGAGTTTTTGTAAACACAGCATGCACTTTCAGAGGAACGCTATTTGAACACTGTGAATTATAGGCCTACTGAGGCCCTAGGTTCTAGTTTTAAACCTAAAAACTTTAATTCAGACACCCAATCATTTCGCGACTCCTTCCCATATTTTTGGAAACCTCCCCTGGAGGTCCTGTATGCTAGTTTAAAAACCACTGGTCTAAATGATCCCATTAACACAGCATCATAGGTCATTTTCTACAAGGAACATTTAAAACATTTTGAGGATTGTTTCTCATCCAAATGTTCCCTTAGAATGTGAAAGCAGTTGACAAACTTAAAGCAATAAAAAGTTGGTCAGACTTTCAAAACATGCCATCACTGGCAAGCCTGTAAATACTTGTAAATAGCTGGTAAACACCAAAACAATTTCAGATTTGACAATAAAGCAGCATAACAATCACTTTACAAAGTTCACTGAAGAAAATCTCATGTACAATGTGAACAACTACTTTAAATATATCATCAAATTATAGACACAAATAATAAAAAAGTGGAAGTGAAAAGTGTTACGCCGTCTTTTGGACGGGTTGCAGCATAGGGCCACGAGTGGCGTGCGCGTATCTCCGTGACCCTCCCCCACCCACACGCTGTGCAGCGGGCACCATATGGGAAGCCTGAGCCTGCCAGGGGTTAATGACTGGGAGAGTCTCCCACCGGAGACCGCTCCAAAAGTAACCAAAGCATTGTTTTAGAATTAAAACTCGACCTTCCGAGGGGCCTTTAGGGAAACACACACATATTGTCCTAAAGGAGAGGAGAACAGACAAGGTGCTAACAAACAAACATATTACATACACACAATGCTAGCATGCCAGCATGTGTGTTTACGCATGTACAGTCAGTTTACATCCTAGTGCTTTTCTCTTTCACACACTAAAACACAAGTTTTCCTTCAAGCCATACTTTCACTTTTTGGTGAAAATACAAATATCAACAGTTGCTACTCAGTAAAGGCTTCCTTATTAAAAAATAATTAGACCGGATTAAAGAGAGCATAAAGGTAAGCTTTGGAGGCCTATTGGCTTCTTAAAGATTTGCCTTTGTCTGGGACCAACAGTTGTTTACCACAACTGCCTTTCTTGATTACCTTTCAACTCAAAGTCCAAAAAAACAAACAAAAAAAAATCAGGGAAAACTTGGAATGACCACCTTTGAGGCTGGCCACTAAGCGCGTCCACACAGAAAACAAAGATGTCTCTTGGAGACCGTCTCAATGTCTGCACATGTTGCAACCCACTTGATGTACATCCAACTCATGTTGTTTTGCTCAAGAACAGAGGCTCTGTCTTCAGTCGAAACACAAACCCCCTCTCCCTCGTCAGCCTGCCACAGAAGGGTCGAGCTCACGGCATCTCTGATCTGGCGGCGTTAAGTTTTACTTTTTAATTATTATTTTAAGAGTTAAAACCAAACTGTCAACACCACCTGCTACTTTTTTCCCTGCCAGTTTTGCCTCTCTTTAGCACGAGCCATGTGTTGTCATAATGTAGCGCCGTCACACAAAGTGTTTAGCACAGTTTCAGCAGAGCCAAAACATGAACAACAAAGCACACCAATTATAGAGTCATTTATGTGTTTGTTGAGGCTTCAAATGGGCCCGCTTCTCTCTGGCTGACCATATTGAAGGGGTCATGGCGAACATCTGAAAGACGGCTTTATTACAGAATGGCTAATTCCCCCTTACGTTGTGATGCTGAAGGAGAGAAAGAGAGAGAGAGAGTGTGAGAGAGAGAGAGAGAGATAGAGAGGGAGAGAGAGACCATGTGTGAGTTGAAAAAAAAAAACTTTGTTCCTTGCAACAATTTGGCGCCAACGGTCCGCACACATTGCTCTTGCGTCTGTCCCAGCATGTGTTTCTGGGATTGTTCTGGACGGGAAAATGCCGAAACAGCAGGGAACAGGAGATAAACGGGCAATTCGTGACTCATTAAAAGAGGCGACGGTGGCCAACATTGTGGAGAGTGGAGGGACCCTCGTTCCAACTGGGCTATAAACTTTTTCGGCACCAGCTGGACTGAGCATCTGTCGGCTCACGGCGCCGAGAGATGAGCCGCCACAAATGACATCCGAGCGGAAGTGCCGCAGTGCTGGTGCCGCGCGGTGCGGAGTCCGGAGCGCCTTACATAACCCGCGCTGATTGGGCACCCAGGGACTGTTTGGAACGGTGACACAGCTTAATGTCAGGAGGAGACGGCTGCCAACGTTCTCGCTGGGCACGGGCATGGGCAGTGGCATCAGCACACCAAGCTGACACTTGGCTCCCCTAGGAAGAGGAGGTGGGGGGAGGGGAGCGGAAGATGAGAGCATGCTGGGAAGAGTCAGGGATTCACAGGAGGGTGTGCTGACACTATACCTCATGCCTGAACCCTTGCAAAGTGTACTAAAAAAGTATACTTTGGCCAAGTGTGTTTAAAAGTGTACTAAACACCAACGATAACAGTAGGTTTTTGTTGAATATGGTCAAGATTTGGGATAGGCTCGGAGATTGCACAGATAGAGTTTTTTTCTGTATTAGAGATTGGTAACTTTGTGGCATGTTTTTGCATGTGTAAACATGTAGACTTTTTGGATTGTAGGATCTGTGACATGTTTGTGAATATATAAATATAGTAATTAAAAAGTCTTCTCTCTTCTTTCCTCTCACATAAAGTAAATCTCTACTCTTTTAAGCATAAGTTCTTTGTCCATCGATTTTTTAATGGGGTGTTTACAACCATATTACCCAGTTAGTGAATCAGCCCATGAAAAATAGATAAGAGCAGGGGCGCTGCATATCGCATCCACTGCCAAATGAGTGCCGTCTTAACTTAAGTCTTCGCCATGTGACAGAAGGGCTTGCTTTTCATTTCGCTGCGTCGGGGTCCAATTTGGACTTTGAGAAACTTTACGACTCCCCGAACCAATTTCCTGGAATATGAAAACCCCAGCATATGGCGGAGGACAGCACGAGGCTAAGAAGTCAATTTCCCCATCGTGCTATAGCGTGAGGGTGACATTCATTTCAGATGTCCTACCCTTGGCCCTCCTGCGCTCCACATACATTCTGGTCAAAAAACTGCAGCGGGCCTGCAAGCGTAGTGGTCAGTGCAGAGGCAACTGTTTAAAATAAGCCCAACACCGCCAAGCCACCTGACCAAACCAACAGAAACTGGTCTGGAGCTGCCAAAACGTTCAGCCCTCTCCATTCTCTGGGCAATATTAAAGGCCTGCTGTTTCACGCCCATGAATTTCAATATTTACGGTGGACCGAAGAGGAGGAGGGGTGGGGGGTAGAAGCATGGCTGCGCCTGTTTCAGGGATGGAATCCGTGTGCTAGGTTTTTCCATTTTGCCTGGCCAGATGGGGTGCAATATGCCACCTTTCTGGGAGGACAGATGCAGATACCCCACCCCCACACACCCCATCCCACCCAAACATCCCCCTGGCTGTGGGGGCATGTGACTCGGAACAACATCTGGACCCAAGGCGGTGCCACCCCTACAGTTTAGGATGCTGTTCCGACAGCATGAACACCAGTCGACCTTTAAGGGAACAGCCAGCTATCTGTCTCTGTGTGTGTGTGTGTGTGTGTGTGTGTGCGTGTGTGTGTGTGTGTGTGTGTGTGTGTGTGTAGAGGGTGGTTCTGACACTAATTTTAATGTGTGTATGTGTGTATGTGTGTGGAGGAAGGGGTGCGGCAGTATCCAGTATCCAGTCACCCCTTCACGGTCTCAGGCATTCCGATGCCCATCAACTGTGTAACAACCATTGAGTCCTCTCCCCCCTCACACACATACTCCACCACCACCTCCCCCCTTAGAAATAAAAAAAAACCAAGAGGCTGTCAATCAAACGGGTTGCCGTGCAGTCTGATGGAGTCTCGCTCAACATGGGCCTGTCATGGGCTGATGGACAAGTGGAGTTTCCCACCTTGTAGGGGGTCAGACTGTGGCGGGAGAAAAAACAAGTTTTTTCCCCATATTCCTTGCTGCTTGTTGGCAATAAGGAAAGTTAAATATTTGACCTTACAGTAAGTTATTCCGCTACAAATCAATAGTGTCTCAGTGCAGTGTGATCAAGAAAATGACGAGTACATGAAAGCTCTAATTCTAAAAATATTAAATGCTATATTTTATGTTGTTTTGCAAACTGCAATTTTTTAAAGTTTTCCTTTTATGCAACATAATCACACACAAGCCTCCAAAGCCCAATTAAACAATAATACGACAATTTCACAGTACAGCAGTCACTGGGCAATTATTCAACTTACTGAGGCAATAAACTGCCTTGAAATGGCTTTGTTTGTTGTTCTTAATCTACGTGGACGCATACTTAAATGAAATATTGATATCACTTCTACTTTAATGCTTCAAGAAAAAATGTCACTCACTTGACTCACCAGTCTAATAGGCAACAACAAGGTTAATTTATAGCTCTTGACCATGGTAGTCAACCATAATGAAATGTAATTGTCTCCAAAGGTGTGGCTTTGTATAATGTCATGTCACACATGGCTTCACAGACCCTGTGATCTATTCCAGGTTGGCCACAGGGTTAAGAGGGTTCCTCTCTTCCATATTCCACACATTAACACGATCATGCATCATGTCAGAGTAGAGACACATCCGAGTGGAGATTTCTGTCATTTCCCACTTTCTGATAGTCCTGGTTAACCCTCTTTACAGTCCTTAGACCAACACATGACAAAACATGAAAAAAAAAAACACACTGTACAAGTTAGGAGTTAATGAAAGCCTCTAAAATGTCATCTCCTGTACCCCCTCACACCCCTACCCCATTCCTTCCCACTCTCTCTCTCTCCCTCTTTTTTTGTCCTTTTTTGAATAATTAGTGATGTGTGTCAATATTGCGCCCCCATAGTAACCATATGGTGAGCCCGGGCAGACAGGCGATTGTTTGGCGCTGTGAAATATTGTGTTGCCCGGCAAGCAGTGGAGCCAGAGCCGGCAGGATCCGTTGTTCAGACTGACAGTTACATTGTGCGCGTGAAAGAGGAGAAACTTCTGAGGAAAGGACGCGAGCGCACCCAGACAGAGTGCCCTGACCCTGGGGAGAAAGGCCGATTGGACATGGTGCCACGGCCGCCTCCGAACCGACCCCCCCCCCCCCCTCCCTCTCCCCGTCTTCCCCTACCTCCTCACCCACCTCCCCCCTCCCTCTCCCATCCACTCCTCAGGCTGGGGCCCCTGTGGCCCTATCAAAGGGAGGGCCACTGCATTTATGGACGCCGTTTGAAAGACCAAAGAGAGAAAGCCGTCATGTGTTTACCTCGGAGAGGAACAGCCCACAACAGGCCTGAGCAACGGCCTGGGTTTTACAACAGCCATTGTGAGACGTATTGGTCATGTGAATATCCATTACTTGCCCATTATTAACAATCAATTACTCAAATGAAAGTAATAATGTCTCACCAACTCACAAGAGATAAACAATGAACATAAGCATTTTATGATTTTAAATAATGTATATATTTGTTTATCATTTAGATAAAAAAAATATTAAAACAAGACAAAAAACAAAATAATCATATTTACATTGACAACTTACAAGATGTTGGATGATAATGTTGACACAAAGGAAACATACATTTGAAGACATAGATACTGTATACTTTTGAACAAAAGTAAATATAAATGCCCAGTAACTGTGTTAGCAAGAGCTTACCCTGATCAGTTCACCCTCAGTGTCTGTAGGTGCTCGCTCTGGGGCTGCAAAGGAGACCTGGGTACCATGGAAAGAAGATGTGGATTAATGTGGATGTTCATTGCACTGAAGGTGCTATATTTGGATGAATTTTAATAATTTACAAATTTGGCATATATCTTTACATTGCACAAATAGGTATACATATTCCCCATTTTGCCCAAATGAATGGCATTGGCATGGCATAGCACGGCACGCTGTTAAAAAACGAGGGACAAATGCATGCTGGAGGCAGTTGTTAGTGGCGAACTCTCTATGGCATGAATGTGGCATTTGTTTTTTGGATCGTTTGGGGTAGCGCTGCCTGGCACGGCGGTGAAAGGCAGCGCGACAAACAAGAGCGGGCGCTCGTTTGGCCACCTGATCAAAAAGCCGCCATCTTCCCTGACATGGTAATCTGCGCCACTTTCATCGGGGCGCTTGGCTCTCTGTGCCAATTACCATTCTGCTCGCTCAATCTGCTTTGTTCCCTAATAAAGACAGACTAAAGTGATGCCTAGTCTGCCTTTATCCACAAAATAAAGCCCAACAATTAAAGCCCGTGTCTCTTTGCACAGCTTTTGATCTCTTACAAAGCTGTCCCACTCACTGTTTGCTTTCTTATTTCCCCAGGGTTGGGGTGGTGGGGATAAGGGTGGTGGTGTAGGGGGGGGGGGGGTGGCAGTATGGAGGCTCAGCCAGGCTCGTGGACTTGGAGCGCCGGGCGTTAACAGGCGTGGGCCAGGCCTCTTGTTTTAGCGCTCTCAGGCTTGGTGCAGGGGCCTGGCGAAGCCATCGGCGTGATTCATTTGTCCACGTTGACCCCGGGGTCCCACGCTTAATTGCCCCCGCAGATAATCTGCCAGAGCCCAGCGCCAGGAGAGAAGCCCGCCATTCCGGCTCAGCGCTCGGAGCACTGACCCCATGACCAGAGGGCGCTGACCACAAGAGGGCAGGGTCACACACACTCACCCGGCCCCTTAATCAGCCTCAGATCCAGTGACTTCTCTCACTCCGGTGGACCCGGGTGGCAGCGTCAACAATCTACTTGAACTCTCCGACATTGCCTTGTCATAAACATGTCATGGCAGATGCCCTATACTGTGTTCAGATATCATAACCCTCAAAATCTAAAGATTTGACAGAGTGATATTAACATACAGTAGTTGGTGATTGCTACTGTCATTACAGTCATTAATGTAAATATCACATGCTTAAAAGTAGTCATAGCACCAACTATTTGCAAATCTGAAAGTCATCATGGAAATTGCTGATTATTGTCACATTTATACAATTATATTAATACATACTTACTTTACAGAATATTTATTATATACTTTACAGAATAAATTATGAAAAGACATGCCATCAACCATTGCAGGTTGATCACATGGTTATTTCAGTGTTAATGGTGGAGGGTTCAGGTATGTGTTCCTATAGCAGACTCCCTCCCTGTCGCCCACTCCCACTCTCATGACCCCACCTCCGGAGGCCTGGGGCCAGAGGCTGAGAGCGGAGCCTAGCTCAGCAGCCCTTTAACGAGGTGTTACGAGCCGTTGCCCTCGAGGAGACGTGGGAGAGAGAGGGGCGCTCTGCATGGGCACCAGCCTCTCTGTCAGTGGCCAAACACAGACGTCGGCAGCGGGGGGGGGGGCTAGGGAGAGAGAGGGGGGGGGGGGCTAGGGAGAGAGAGAGGGTGGTGGAACTCTCCTGGTGCCGTGCCTGCTGGATAGACCCATCTCACATCTGGTGTGGATGACAGAATGGGAAATCCAGAGGACGGAAAAGCAGCAAGTGCTTTTTGTTCCAGGGATAAAAAGAGCGTTTCATAATGTGGAAGTTCTCCAACGTTGTGAGTTGGAGAATGTATTAAAAAAAAACATGCAAATGAAAACAAATAAAACCAGTAAAAAAAGAGAAAGTATTGTCTTGCTGGGGATATCATACAAACATCACAACATGCATTAAGGCGAAGCTAATTACCAGGAAAGTTGGGATTGAGGAAAATAAACATTTAAAAAACACAGCATGAGCCCTCAGAACACATTTAACATGCTCCTTCTCGTTTATTTGGCAGCGCTTTAGTCTCTATACGCAACAGCAACAGGGGGCAAACTTTGTTTTTTTTATATTTTTATAAGAGAAGAAAAACAAGATTTGATGAAATGACACAAAGAGGAGATATTTCACTTTAATGCCAGCTCCACTCATCAGCTTTTTTTTTTTCTACAGTTTTTTAATCACTGTTGCTCCCCCACTGAGTTTCGCAGACTTTAATATCAATTTTGACAGTACTGGTATTCTGAATTGAAGATACCAACAATTGAATCCTATCACCACACAAAATAAGCAAAGATGTTGATATTGTCAATGGCTGGCTGGCATCTCAGAATCCTGTTGCAGAATCTTATCTTTCTGGTGCTGAAGCAGGAAGTGACCGACACATCTAAGGTAGCTCTAAGCAGTGGTGGGAACAAAGCCCATCTAACTCTCGACCAACCCAACTGACCACCGCCCCCCTGCTTCCCCCTCATGGAGCAGGGGTTACCCGGGAGCCTGGAGCCTGGGGCTGGAGCAATGCTGCGTTTACAAAGGCCCTGACAGCAGAAGTGTGGAGAGAGTGATGAGGACTCCCGCTGGTCCAGCCTCCTCCACTGGCTCCCTCCATTCACAGAGCCACAGACCCTGCTGGCCACAGCCAACCACACACACACACACACACACACACACACACACACACACACACACACACACACACGTCGATATCCACACATCCATTTAGAATATATCAACTCATCTACACACAAGCATGCTCACACAAACATGCACAAACACACACGCACATGTACATATACCAAACTCAGTGTCCTCTCTCTCAGTGAGGGGTGAGTTCCACCTATTGGAGCTGAGCTTTTATGTATGGCTATGACACGAGACATCCCTTTACTTTAGATGTCAAACACCACATCCAGGAAGAGTTGGGTAGTAATTGTAAACAGAACAACTTTTAGACCATCCAGAGTCAACCGCCCTTCTAGATGAACCTAATAGCAGTGTACGTATTTGGTATTATTAATGATCATGGTGTTTTACATTACATAAATGTTGCATGTCTTGTTGACATGAATTTTCTTACATTAAATATGGTGTTTAAAGCAGTGTCGTGGACATGACTTTTTTCACTTGTTGACATCAAACCCATAATTTCAATTAAGGCCCCAAGAGTCTAATTATTTTTTACAGATGTTATACAGGTGGCACACAGACACACACACACACACACACACACACACATGCACACTTTACATACATTCTCTCTCTTCTTCATCTTGCTATCCTAACGTTACTCAGCAAAAGTGTTCCTCTCTCTCTATCCCCCTCTCTCTCCCTCTCTCTCCCTCTCTCTCTATCTCTCCTCCCTCCCTGCCTGTCTCTTCCTGTGTGAAGCGTCCCGCTGCACAGAAGCGCCACTCTCTCTCCGGGGAGAGCAGGCCCTCAGTGTGGGGTGTCTTTATCCGGCAGCCCCTGGCCCCTGGCCTTGGGAACCTCCGTTCTGTGGCCCCCAGGTCTGTGTGCCTGGCCTGGGGCCGTCGCAACTCTTTGTGCCCCTACTGGCAGGGGAGCAGACTGGGAAGTGGGAGCGTGTCATGCCTGAGGACTCTCTCTTTCTCTTTCACTCTCCCTCTTTTTCACTCTCTCTCTCTCTCTCTCTCTCTTTCTTTTTCACTTTCTCTGCTCTGACACACATCTACGTCCCTCCAACGGTCTCCCTTTCTCCTCTCTCCCCCTCCTCACATTCTCTCTTAGTGGTGGGGGGAAAATCGATTCTGTTCAGTATTGCGATATTTTGTGCACGCAATTATAGCGATAGTAGCGCAATATTTAATTATATAATTGATTATCTAGCTTACTTTTATTTGAGTCAGGTTTATTCGGGGTTTACTCTGATAACATTAATTAGCTTATTACGCCCACAAAGTGGCACTTGTTGTGCTGCTTTGTTGTTGTGCAATCAACAGCAATTTCAAATGAAAATGGCTTCACAATCACAATCTGGTGTACACAACACTCTGCCTTCTTTCACATCGAAAGTGTGCGTGTATTTCGGTTTTCAACAAAAAGCGAATAGAAAGGACCTTGACATGCACCATGCCATGACAAAAGTTTTTGAACTACCCTACTAAGTTAAAGTGTAGAAGATAATGTTCACAGAATTAAATGTGACATTTGAAGTAAGTTAAACAGTCTTATGTTTTTCTTATTTTTTGTAATGCCTTTGAATAAAATGGGAGACATGAATCGCAGTATCGAATAGCAATACTTGTTGTATCGCAATATGTTAAGAATCGCAATAATTTTAAGAATCGCAATAATATTGTATCGTGGCCCAAATATCGTAATAGTATTGGATCGTCAATTCCCACCCCTATTCTCTCTTATGCGTATATATGCACATGCTCTTATGAGTAACACATACAAGTTTGCACACACGCACCTATTGTAAGACTAATGCAAATGCATGGATACAGAAATATGGACATATTCACACACACACACACACACACACACACAGAGAGAGAGAGAGAGAGAGAAAGAGAAAAAACAGAACCATTCTTAGAAACATCCTGAAGTTAATTCATTGCGAACACTAAAAATACCACAGAAGCCTATTCATGGGTTTCATCAGGTCCCTTTCCACAGGTGTATAAAATCAAGCACCTTGATTATCAATGCAGACTGCATGGTGCTTGATTAATACACCTGTGGAAAGGGACCTGATGAAACCCATGCATACATTACATTATAGTCCACCATACTATTTCTATCCCTATCATAAAGAAAAGCTGAAAAGAATGTCCTTACCCTATCAGAAAAAAACCCTACCTGCTTTTCCAAATACATATACCACAAAGGTTCAGATGACTGACTTCCATAAAAAAACATAGTGTGCCTGCCTCCTCTCATCGTTTTACTATATTTAGCTTAAGATGTTAGAAGAGAGACAGAGAGAGAAGGATAGAGAAAACAGGGATAGAGAAAGAGCACACACACACACACAACACTATGAACTCAAGGATGCTTGAAGAGAAATGTAGGTGAGAGGTGAGATGGAGAGAAGGTGGCAGAGAGAGGAAACAGAGAGAGGAGAGACAGGGGAGCTGGGTTCACACAAAGACAAAAACCACTGAGAGAGACAGAGATGGAGGGAGAGAGAGATAAACACTAAGAAAGATAGAGGTGGAGGGAGAGAGAGAATAGCACTGAGAGATAGAGATGGAGGGAGAGAGAGAACATTGAGAGAGATAGAGATGGAGGGTGAGAGAGAACATTGAGAGAGATAGAGATGGAGGGAGAGAGAGAAGAACATTGAGAGAGATAGAGATGAAGGGAGAGAGAGAATAACACTGAGAGAGATAGAGATGGAGAGAGAGAGAAGAACACTGAGAAAGATAGAGATGGAGGGAGAGAGAATAGCACTGACAGAGATAAAGATGGAGGGAGTGAGAAGGACACTGAGGGCCAGATGTACTAACGCTTTTGCGCCCACTTCAGGCGTATTTGTTTCGCAACGTGCGTGTAAAATCATTGCGAGGTATGTACAAACAGGCCGCAATGATGTAAAAGCGCAAACTGCCTGTCGCCGGAGCTGAAAGTGGCAGATTGCGATTGTCATGTCATGCATATGCATTCATGGGAGGATCCAGGGGAAAGTGGGAGCTTAGCGTAAAAAGATGGGAGGGGAAGAGTAAAGAGCGCCTAATTATGTATTCCGGCGGTATGTACAAAGACTGCTCCTGAAAGCGCACGTCTATTCTGCGCCTTAATACTTGCGCCTTGTAAAAGCAGGTTTTAATCCAAATTGAAGTTCAATGCTTCAATAAGAGAACCTTTCAAAGACAACAGAATTGCTATTTAGAGCACCAGTTTTGCAAGTCTTTGTAGGCTACTATCAAAAGCAACATTAACTTTCGTTGGCCTTTCGAATGTCTTACTTTCACTTTCACGTCATTCACTTAAACTTTCCTACTTGCTAGATTTGACCAATTTTCCATAGCCTACGTTCCCGCTAAACCCGCTAAACGTTTGATTCTTTTTAATGTTGTCATCAGTTAACTTCATTTGTTTGTAGGCTCTGCCATTCCGTTGTGGACGTTCGTAAATTGCGTTTATGGGCGGAGAGAGGCAGAGAAAGGCGCAGTTTACACCAAGGATCGAACGATTGATAAATACGACGGAAACTTGGGTCTGTCAGCGTTCGCAGTCTGCGGTTTGTCCATGGCGCTGATAACGTGTTCGCAAATGTACGTACTACGTAGGCCTACATCTGGCCCTGAGAGAGATAGAGATGGAGGGAGAGAGAGAACAGAACTGAGAGAGATAGAGATGAAGGGAGAGAGAGTCAAGTCAAGTGCTTTTATTTTTCACATACATTTTACATGTAGTGAAATGTAAAAGGGTCCTATGCTCTGCATTGGAATAAAAGAACATAACGCAAATATATATATATATTTTATAGTAAATAAGAGCAGTATATACAATAAATAAATAAATGCAAGTTAAAAACATATCTGTCTTTGGGAGAAGAAAAACTTATTTAAAATGCGCTGAGTTGAGCAGTCTCACTGCCTGTGGATAAAAACTCAATCTCAGTCTCTCAGTCCTTGTGTTGAGACAACGCAGCCGCCTGCCCGATTTAAGCAGGGACAAGAGACTGGAGTTGGGGTGAGAGGAGTCTTGCATGATCTTCTTCGCCCTTGCCCCCACTCTCATGGTATATATGTCTCTCAGGCTTGTGAGGGGGGCTTTTATGGTCCGCTCCGCAGAGCGCACCACTTTCTGCAGGACCTCCCCGCCTTGTGCTGTGCAGTTACCGTACCAGGCAGTGATGCAGCCTGTGAGAATGCTCTCCACCGCTGAGGAGTAGAAGGTCTTCAAGATGGAGGGAGAGACCTTGAACTTCCTCAGTCGGCGGAGAAAGTACAATGGCTGCCTGGACTTCCCTGTCAGGTGTTGAGTGTGCAGTGACCAGGAGAGGTCCTCAGTAAGATGTACCCCCAGGTACTTAAAACTAGAAACCCTCTCCACAGGCTCCCCACTGATGCTAACTGGGATGTATTTGTTGCTGGACACCTTCCTGAAGTCCACCACCATTTCCTTAGTCTTCCTGACGTTCAGGGCCAGGATATTGGACTGGCACCATAGTGCTAGGTCATCCACCTCCTTCAGGTAGGCCTGTTCGTTGTTATTTGAAATGAGACCCAGCACCACGGTGTCATCTGCAAACTTGATGATGGTGTTTGAACTGTTGGCGGCTGTACAGTCATGTGTATAGATGTTATACAGCAGCGGGCTTAAGACACACCCCTGGGGAGAGCCTATATTGATGGTTAGCTTCCCTGAAGTAACTCCTCCCCCCACTCTGACCACTTGGGGGCGATCAGTGAGGAAACTGAGCACCCAGTTGCACGACACAAACTGATCAGTGAGGAAACTGAGCACCCAGTTGCACAAAGAGAACAGCATTGAGAGAGGTAGAGATGGAGGGAGAGAGAGAAGAGCTCTGACAGGGTAAATTGCCTAAGGTGCAGCCTATTTTCCAGGCTCTTGTTGCATTTGTCTCATAGTGAGCATGGGACCCATCTACTGTGGACCTGTCTTCACAATACTTCTTGTGACATAATGTTCAACAACTTCCACCCAGGACTGCATTTCCCAAAGGAATCATTGAGCAACCAACATGGTCACTTAAAGAATGAATGTTGAAGATTATCTTCATCATTTTGTTTTTCTTTCTATGTTAAACGTTCTCCAGTGATGGTTTGTGAAAACACACGCCTGTTCAGCACGCCAGAGTTCTGCAGTGCCACCGAAATGACTAAAACATCACAACAGAAACCTAGCCTAGTTTTTCTCCAAGTGACACAGATGCATGAGGAAATTGTTCAATGGAAGGCTGTCTTTCACACCTGTGAGTTTACATTTGGTGGAAAGAGACCCATCAGATGCCACAAATTGAGCAATCAGTCTGTTCAAGTTCAACAATTTAAAGACATTCACAATTGTACTAAAGGCTCTTCAATTTTGTATAGGCCTATGAATTATTACCATAATTTCCAGACTGTTAACCAAGGTTTATACATTGATTTCCAAAGTGTATTCTGCTATGAGGTTAAAGCAGGGGGCGGGCCATACATAGGAATGCATTTCTTTTCTTCATTCTTCTTTAAGATTAAAACACGATCTGATTCTGATTCATTGGGCTATTAGGCACTGTGGTTCATACATAGGTGTGGTTAATACATGGTTTTGTGTTTTTTATTTGTATAAAACACTGTCCTGTGGTTTATACATAATGCGGCCCATACACAGGAAATTACTGTAGTTCAGCCACAAATCATTGATCATTTAATTACATATTGTTCTACTCTCCATAATCAGAAATATGTGGCATCTCTGCTTTACTGGTGTCAAGACCACTTTATTAGGAATTGCACCTAGTATTTTATATTCCATGGATCTAAACCCTATATTATTCAAATGTAGAAATACTGTATATTAATATACTGTATTTATTCATAATGGCTTTGCTTTACATGTTGTTTTTGTCACAAGTGAATCTCTGAAAGTTTCAACAAGAGAACACCCCAGGGTATATAACTATACTGGTGTCATATGCCCGATGTCGCTTGACAGTTTTCACCATTTATTTAACAAATAGTGTTTACAGACCTGTTGTTTTGCTATTTTGAAACCATAATTAAAATATGTAAAAATATATATCCCACTCCACATAACAGGACATAACCTGAAATGACAAATAATATGTGGTCACAATTTAACTGTTTTTGTCTTTCAGTACACTGTGCAATTTTATAAGCATTCAAATCCATACAAATATGAACATATGACAAGAATGCAGAAACATATCTAATGATGATATAACACACACTCACAAAAAAATAGCATAAAACATCTGAATGCACAAGTTGGGCTCCCACTGATAACATTCTATTCCCAGTGAGGGGGCTTATCTTGGGGGGGTGGGGGGGGGGGGATTGTTCGTTGGTGCATCTATCATTTCGTCTGCCTATTAAAGTCCACAAAAATCTGATCAAAACTTTTAAAATGACAAAACAATCACAGCAATTAAAATGTGTTTCTTATCAAGAGGAACAGCACCTGTGTTGTTCAAAAAAATATTTCCTTGAAATGAGATGGAGGTTTTAATATCGTGATGTGGGAAGTGGGAGGCACTGTGAGCACTCACACATCCAGTCTTTGAATTTAGTCTGTCAGACACAGCAGGTGTTTAAATTACTTCATTGTCTTGCAACCTGCATTTGGATTTTTGATTACCTTTAAAATAAATCACGTTTATTTTGTCAATGAAAATCCTTTGCATTTTACCCCTGGTTGACATATTTTTGTGGTAGAAAATATTTTCTTACATTATATAAATTAAGATTTAAATAAAGCTGGTATTGTGATGTAGTTAGTACTGACAGTCTAAAACACACTGCTTGCTACGCATTGCTCCAAAAGCAGACCAATGCTCTTCCAAAATGTTACATTTGAGTCTACTGCCATCTAGTGTTACAAAACAGGGAACGGTTGGTTACAGGAATTGGTTGTCCATCCCTTGTCTAGCTACACACAAACATTTCATTGTACTGAGAATATTTGGTATTTTTCCATAAGGCAGATAGTGAATTGCCATGGTGGGGGGTGTATTAATGTTCCAAGATAGCCCATGTGTTTTTTTTCAAATTCATACTTAGGTCTATATCAGGGAAAACATTGAGAGTTAAATCTGTTCTGCACTGCATAAACGTAACAATGTATGTGGGTGTGTTTGTGTGCATGTAAACATTTGAAATGATTATTAATATTATGATTATGATTCATTATTATTGGTAGTATTGTTTTGTTGTTATTATTATTATTTAAAATTGCAGTGCATACAAATGACCACCAGAGTGCACTGCTGTTCTAGCCCAGTGTCTTCAAGTCACAAAGTTCACAAAAAAACACTCTCAACTCAAGATTTACTTTTTGTGATTCTGTGTAACAGGTGCAGATATAATTCCAAGTAAATTGCATGTTTTTAAGCCCTACTAATATTTCATTTTTGCAGAGCGTGCATATACCTCATTTCAAGTAGGTTACAGCAGTGTGCACGGAGGGGATCCCCCTGTAGCTGTCCTCACCAAAGCTCAACAACAGAAACAGTGTGCTTCCTTTGACTAAATGAGCGACATGGTATCTGGTGCAGCAGGGTGGGAGTGACGCAGATGCAAAACAGATAGCAGAGTAAGCTATTGTAAGACATGAGAGCTGCGTGTCTACACACCACAAATGGTGATCACATAAATGATTAGAGATGGAAGGTGAAAGTATCTGTGACGTTCTTCAGTTTTGGAGTCTACCTGCAGACCTGCACTTCCACTAATACTTGATTTTTTTTTTTTTTGTACTTACTTGTTTACTTGGCCCTCCCATTTCTCTAGGGATCAAAACACTGCAAGACGAAACATAAAAACAACAACAACAACAAAAACTGTTCATACAACATCTACTTGCTTAATGGATATTGGAAAAATATAGGGCTGAGATTTACCTTGAAGCATTATTGTGTTGGAACTGGAGTTAAAACAAGTTGCTGGCTGTTGTTGCCATTCAACAGGTCAATCATAAACCATCATAAATCGTTTTCCTCTGTCAACTCTGGCAACTAACAGTCGTTGGATTCAAACTGTTTCCTGAAAAACATAAAGAGAAGATAGCACTGCTGGAAATTGATTCAATATATAGGTAGGTTGATCAGGCTATATTATTTTTCTTATAGAGGAAAACTTAAAAACTTAAAAACGCATGCAGTCTCATTTGTACCCCCCCCCCCCTCTCTCTTTCACACAGACACGTATGTGAACTCACTGAATAGCCTATTTCATGTTTGCTGGTTATGCAACTTGACATATAGGTTACAGCTGTCTGCATATTGCAAAATGTAATGTATTTGCATAATGTCTAGAAGAGAAATAATAGTGCCCTTTTTCTTCTGAAAAAACGCCTGTGTTTGTTGTGTTAAGTACATTGTGCATAATTTCAACTTCCATCCTCAACCAGCCATCTTGCTGTTTAATGTTTTGCACTAATGTTCCCCGTGCAGACTTGCCAATAGCTGGCCTATAGCTTAGGCTATATTACAGCTTTTTGACCATTTCATAAATAAAATTTAAAAAGAAAACCTCTTCAAGAACAGAGCATTCCCAATAACAAGGTCTAGGCTAAGAGGCTACAGGTGTATGAAGGGCTCTAAGAAACCTTCTGAAAACAATGTGGAAAATACACAGTGTGACATTATCGGAACTCACAGGACGCATATCGTAGCCTGAAAGCTAAGGAATTTCACAACAGATAATGACGTTCGACTCTCCCATCCTTTGTGCACAGAGGGTGGAGACTGAGAGCGTGAAGAGAGAAAAACGTCAGCACGTCACGCCATCATAAGCGTAACGTGATGGCGTCACAGACTAGCTTTCATGTGTGCGCCCCTGGTGGCCATCGATAGTATTGTAAGCGGCTCAAGCAGCCTTGTAGCCTATGTGAGCGAGCGTGTGTGTGGCGGAAAGTCCCTAGCTCTGTGGAAATCCCCACTCTTTTCCGTGTTGAAGAAGCCGTATTGCTTAAATTAAGTTTAACACTGTGAGCTAGAATCTTATACCGTGAGGACACTACAACATATTTGTGAGTTAAGGTTAATGGCGCTATGGACGACTGCGGTTACATTCAGTGAAGTGCCAGTGGTCTAGTCGGAGCATCTTATGGGCTTTGTTGATACCGACATATTGAACAGGTAAGAGTTGCATCCTGTCGCTTTGCCTTTTTTTCGGGCCCGGTATCGCTGCAATATTTATAATTTTACGCGATAGGCCTAACGTTATAGCTTCCAAAGTATATCAACCCAATGTCTCGTTTACAAAGCCCCTCAGTCTGGTATCGGGGTTGCTTTCCCTCTCTCTCGGCGCCACCGTTTTTGACAGCCATTGTTTACGAATACGTCACCTACCAGCAATTAAATAGCATTAACGAAGGATGAAATATTCATATTGATATCAGTGTCACTGACAAAAGCAACGACGGATGTCACGACTAACAGTTTAACATTGTTAAAATGTGTCTATCAAACCAATTACGTAATCGTAGCGTCAGCAAGGGCTCCTGTTGTAATATTTTTTCGAGCCCGAAGTACCTTAGCTGCGGCGGTCTCCATTGTGCCCAGTCCTGTGGTGTAGCTGTCTGCTTTAGCCTACTATGTAGCGAAATCACACAAAGCCTCGGAGACAGCGTTTAGCGAGGGCCCTTGGCCTTAATGGGGGAGAGAGTGAAGGCAATATCATAACATATCCAGAGCTTAAACTGTTATTTTACTTAACCTAAGCACCTCTGGCGGGGTTGCTGGTGCCCTTGTCTTTAACGTGACATCTTTTGAGTGAGAGTGCCTTTTCACCTAGCAACTTCTTGTCTTCTGTTTCCCATACGATTGTCTTTCTCAGTACAATTTGTTTCTTAGTTGACCGCCTTCTTTGTGTCAAAGTCGGCAAAAGGCTTGCCGACCAGACAGTTTCTGTCAGCATTATCCAACTGACATTTTCTCACGAGCTTGTGAAATGACACCAGTAGGTTTGATATGAGGCCAAAAATGATCTAAAATGTTTTTGGTGATTTATCTGGTTCAACACTGCATGCTGCATGGGAAATCTTTTGTAAACAGAACTCTTGTATGAGGTGGTATTTAAAACAGACACAGGTCAACCACATTATTCCAACTCAACACGCATGTCTAGCCTCTTTTGGTCATGTTTTGAAATTCATTCATAAAGGTACAGGTAGCTAAAGTACAAGTGATCTTATATCAATGTATTGTTCTTTCTCTGAGACTGAAACTGAAGATCAAGATCATCAGCAAGTGTTGTCTGATGTATGCTGAGGCCTCCTGCCTAACCTCTGTCCCTCTCTCTCCATCCTTCTCTGTCTCCTTCCCAGTACCGAGTTGGTGCCGATTATTCCGGAATACGCCATGTCGCAGGGTCAAAATTTCCTGCCCAAGTTCTTGTTTGTGAGCAACCTGTTCAAGGCCATGAAGATCCGGGAGAGGGTGCCCAACGACGTGGTCAAGCCGTCGTCCAGTGGTGGTCTGGTGCACCACCTGCGGGGCATGCACCGGCACACGCTGGAGATGATCCGCATGAGCCACTTCCACCAGACCTTCCGCGAGGTCATCCAGTCGGCCATCTTGGACCGGGCCATGCAGACCTCCCTGGAGCAGGAGAAGAGGCTCAACTGGTGCCGCGAGGTCAAAAAGCTGGTGCCACTGCGAACCAATGGTAAGATCAGAAACACACACACACACATACACATCCCGGTGCTGAAACTGGAGACCCTGGTACCCTGTTGTCGCTGACTATCAAGTGAGATTGATCGATTCAAGCTGTGGATCAGTGGCGATTACTTACAGTTGATGTCTTTTTGTGAAGTTCTCCCTATTGGGTATAACACTGGCTCAAATGATGAGCGTTATCCATGTTAAACAGTGAGTGCAAACAGTTCATCTCTAATACTGGAGAGAAGGTAACCTCTGTTATCCTCAATAATTATCCATAATTCCAGGGTAAAGTATGCATTTGTGTGTGTGTGTGTGTGTGTGTGTGCGCTATGACAGTGAAGCTGACATGTGCTAGGTTGCTCAACATAGTTTAGTCAACCCTAGCAAAACATCCTCAAGTTGAAACTCCAGGCATTTTGTGGTTCCTCTACTTGGTGCTAGATGTATAATCTGTACTGTGTTTCGGAAAGTAGTGTCATGGTGACCTGAAAGGCATATTCTTCCATGTAAAGAACCCCCTCATATCCCCCACATTTGACACGACTTAACTTAATATCTCAATCGACTTCACTTGTCCATTGCTGCTGATGAGTCCCCCTTTGTCGTACAGAAGTCAGAGTGCTAGTATGACTAAGAAGAAGGAAACTTGTGTGAGTGTACCAGTGGAGTCTCCCTAGCTAGTTTACTAGTCATTTACTGTAAGTCCTCTCGGTGATGAGGCACTGTATGATTGCTTAATGTTCAACTATATTACTGGATTTTTCTCTTAATTTTTCCCAAAGAGTTTATAGTCAATTGTGAATGAGTAGAATAGGAACTGACTTTGAGAAAAAAGGATATGGCCTCTTTGCGAGAGACTGCTATTTTGCTTGCAATGGCAGATGACAGATCATCTTTGAGAGTTGAAAACTCATATTCAGCATACATGAAACATACGTGACAGGAAAATTACATTTCAGCGTGATAACAGCTTTAGGCTTAGTCTTTTAGAAATGGCTGCTGCTGTCCCTGGTTTGTATATTAAACTTAAAAGAGAACTGTATGTTCAGAACTTGTATATTGACTTATGTTTATGTTTTTTAGTAGATGGCCTAGTTCATCTTCATTAAACTACATGTATTGACAATGTTGTTGTTGCTAATGGAATTTAAGTGTTTCTTCTGACAGTGTATTTTAAATGGACAAATTCTGGGTTGTGAATACATTGTCATTTGAGTGTGTGAATATATTTTCTACATAAAGAGGACAGGAACGTTTCAGATATACAGTATTAACTATATTAACAAAGGCTAATTAAACCATAGCATTTATGCCTATTGTGTAAGAGTTCTCAGTCACCTGACATGATACGTTTTATAGCCATACTGTATAGCCTAAGTGAAATATTGCTGAAAAATACTATTACCCACAATTCACTGTGTGATTGTGCATTTTAAATATATTTTTGTTTGTTAGAAAAGGAGTTGAAATAATGTTGTTATGTACGCCTGTAGATCATGAGTTGGTAACTTCTGAAGGCTAAGTTGGCTAAATGGCTGATTAGAGGCTGACTGCGAATTCTGCGAATGTTAGTGCTTGAGAAAGACCAAGGATGTGATATGTCAGGACCTGGCAGCCATTTCCTCCTTAATGAGAGGGGAATTTCCTATTTGAAGTAACACAAAGCCCAGGGTTTATCTTGTCTTCTTTTTTTTTTTGGGAATCTCTGGCCTCACTCAGGGACATGACACATATGTGACTCCTCAATGTGGAGTTTACAGAGTGTGTAATATCAGCCCAGGCCGAACTTGGATCCTCCAGGTGACAGGGGAACGTGTGGACAGTGAGGTGGGACAAACTGGTGGCTTCCACTGGTTGCCACCACACTGCTCAACTGTGAGCCACATTGTTTGTGTACACTTCTCGAGCGTGTGATTGAAACCCGGCTCGTCGTTGATAAGGATGTGGTTGTGTGAGTCGGTGGAGGGTATTTCCAAGACGGGATCTTATCGGTGTCATGTGTCCAATCCCAACTTTCCCTTTTCACTCGCAACCAACCAGAGGGCTTCACCATAAAGGAGAAAAGGGGTCTCAGCCCTGGACTTGTTTTTGTCTTGAGTGAGAGCAGAAGAACCTTTAACTTAGTTAATGCGGAACAGCCACATCCAGGGTTCACGTGTCCTGTGGTTTCAACATAGGACAGTTTCAACAAGTGGCCGTGAGGCTGTTATATCGAGTGTGCATTTTAGCTTCACCAAAATTGCGTAATAGCCATATTTTTGGCTTTCGTATCTCCGTGAGCTAACCTTAGACGTGCACACCATCAACCCACTGTGGTGTTGTTTACATTCTCATGGTGTGGAATCTTTGAGCCTCGAAAAAAAAAAACGTGCCCTTCCTCTTCCTTTAGGTTGGCGGAAAAACATGATATTCAATTTTTTCATTTGGCTCCATTGTTTGCTGAAAGAGCAAATGTCTCCTTTTGTTGTAAATTGAACAAGCCTACACTGCAGAGGTCTGCGTTAGTCTTTGAATACCTTTGAATACCTTTTACATAGTAATTCACAGGGCATGGAAACAAATATCAGGAGGGAAATAAGATGTAGCTGTGGAATGCCCTCTCTCTTATCAAAAATAAATACTAAAATGGGAAGTATATGTCACAATTCATTCAAGGCCCTTAAAGAGGAGGGGTTTCCCAGTGTCCTTTTCTCTACAGCCATACCATCCTTCCCTGGTACCCGTGCATATGTGAGAGACAGGATGTAGGCCTGTGTGTTCTTTGCAGATTGTCATGTTTGTTTTATGTTCAAGTGACCTGAAGTGACCAAACATTACAGTTTGCCAGAGCCATGTAGTAAAACCATGAAGAAGAAGAAGAAAAGAGGAACTGCGATTACTTTTCCCCTTCCTCCATTCTTGTGAAGGGTGCAAAGTTGTACACATTATGTAGCCGACATGAAAACAGGTTTTATGTTTTTATTACTCCTGTTAACACGTGGTCATAAAACGCCCATCCCATTGGCTGTCACCGGGCAACGCATTCCAGTCGCGCCGAACCGAGCTCCGCCTCCCGGGAAAGTCCGGCTCTGTTGAGAGGACCTGCGCCTGGAGCCCAGGGGAGATGAAAACGACACCAGCCTATCGACACTGACTCAGAGAGAACCACACACACACTGGGAAATTCCTGTGTGTGTGTGTGTGTGTGTGTGTGCGCGTGTGCGTGTGTGGGTCTAACTTGTGTGTGAGCGGTAGGGTATTTCAGTGTATGTCCATCGCACTTATCACTTGTGTTGCCCAATGAAGAAAGTGGGCTACATCTCTGCAGATTTGATTTAATGAACAATAATCTCAAGACATCTAAGAGCTGGTGTCACAACACCAATGCTTTTGTCCTTTCCAAGGAGGCATAGAGTTGGAGCTGTAGAGGTTCAGCTGAGATTATCATGCTTCTTTCATAGCTAGCAGTTGTGTTGGTCAAACACATGGGAACATGGGAGTAAATCTAAGTTGACTTAGGGTTTGGATGGCCATTGTATGGTCTTATTTTTGGAAAAGTGTTTTAACTTTAAAATGCAATAAATAATCAGTGTCTGAAGACATCAAAGCACTCCTTGATACTTTATTTTGGCATGATTCGGATGCATTTTAGTTCTTTGCTTGCAGTGAGTATTTCTACCCAATGTGTGTTCTTCACTGATTGGTAGGTTTCATAGCATACAAAGATGAAGCAGGCAGTCTTTGACAGATACAGTGTTGGCACTCTGAACCAGCCTGCTTGTAGAGAGGACGCTGCTCTCTAAAACATAGACCAAAAGAAGCGCGCTGCTCAAAGCTCCTGCTGGAAAAGGGCCTCAATCGGCCAGGCATGTACACTTTGATTTTGAATTCATGCTTTGAATTGACCCTTTCTTCTTTTTCCCTGCCTTTCAAGGAGGAAAGAGGAGGGGATGATCTCAGACGTCTCTTTTTTTCAGACCTCCCGTCATGTTTCCTCTCTTCAAAAAAAGTGGGGATGTTAGTGAGATGTAACGCACACCCATCTGATGTGCTTTAACCAAGTTTTTCGGAAATCCCCTGTGCCTTTTTTTTTTTTTTTGCTCTCTTTTTTACAACTCTTTCAGTCCTGTACTCAAATGTTGGTGTCTTTCTAGCTTTTTAATAGAAAGAGCGTGGCTGGTGTTTGAGCATGATATGGTCACCTGCAAGAGTTGTGTTTCTCTTTGCCCTAGTTGTAAAACCTCAGGAGTGGTGAGCTTTGAGTCACGCAGGTGCCTTGAAGCAGATCTCTTGTAAGCTTCCCCACAGCTGTGTCTCTATTGCCAGGCTGCTTGAGGGTACAAAACGACTGGGAAAAGTGTGTGTCTTCATTTCACTGTGCTGTCGAACTTGCTCAAAGGCAGTCTGCTAGTTTGCGTGTGTATTTGTGTACGGCGATACACTTGTGTGTGGATGTACGTGTGAGACATTGTGTAGCTATAATAGCACCAGTTCTCCCTCACTGAACATCAAACACCAGTACAGTATCATTAACACCAGTACAGTATCATTAACACCAGTACAGTATCATTAACACCTGTACAGTATCATTAGCACTTTTATGATTTGTGTGCGTTTGTCTGGAAACTTTGGGGAACTCCACATGATAGGGCATTTTTGTTAATACGACAGTGTTATTATCACTTATCACTGGTTAGATATGAAGGCTCAGGTGTGCTCTAGTGTCATCATCTCAGGTGATGACAGGAATTACCCGGACTCTTAAACCAAATCATGTAAAAGTCTAAAAATATGGCATACACTAGCTAGAGATATGAAAAACAAAGCTTTTCCCTGATATATGTTCTGTCTTAAAGCAACATCTTTAAATGGGAACGTGGAGGCCCAGTCTCTTGCTTTGAGTCTCTTCTGGGTGAAAGGCTGCTCTAAACACCTACTGTACCATAGCTGTTCTGTTTGAAAGTCATGTTGGAGTCTTTTCATGTTTTTGTGTGGTCATGTGTGTACACGCACATTGATTGGTATGTGTTGTGTTCCAGGGGACGGTAACTGCCTGCTCCATGCCGCGTCCCAGTACATGCTGGGGGTGCAGGACACGGACCTGGTCCTGAGGAAGACCCTGTACGCAGTGCTGAAGGAGACCGACACGGCTGACTTTCGAGCACGCTTCCAGACAGAGCTGCTCCACTCACAGGAGTTCACCCAGACAGGCCTCCGCTACAGCACCATGGTAATGCTAACACTCACACACACACACACACACACACACACACACACACACACACACACACACGCATACACACACACGCATGCAGACCAGCATACCCAATATAGACTTTTGTTTGGTACTAATGTTATGCTGCAGTGTTATTTTTTGTTGTTCAAATATCTGAAATAGGTAATATAGGTTGTTTTAGTTTTTTTCCACTGCAGCATTGGGGGGTTTCTGTGGCTATATTAAGATTATTTTACAGATAGCAGAGTGAGATGTGATATTTTTTTCTTTTCATGGTGGCCCACATCCGCCAACCTCACCAAGACTGCAGTGTTGGTCTTATTTCGAATTCTCCTTGTGGTGTCCTTACTTATTGTGTGTGTGTGTGTGTGTGTGTGTGTGTGTGTGTGTGTGTGTGTGCGTGCGTGCTGCAGAACTGGGATGAGGAGTGGAAGAAGATCGTGGACATGGCCTCACCAGTGTCCAGTAGCAACGGCCTGCAGTTTGACTCACTGGAGGACATTCACATCTTTGTGCTGTCGAACATCCTTCGGAGGCCCATTGTGGTCATAGCAGGTTGGTTGTTCTGGCCTCAGCACTCTCTTCCTGTAAGGGGCGTACTCAGCTTCCACATAACCGTTCAGCAGAAATGTTAACATGATCATGTGTCTCACTAAGGAAGCAGTCGTCAAGTTCTTTGGTAACTTGCTGAACCACATACACCCAACACATTGTTCACAATTCAGTCTTCTATTCTTGTATTTAATTCATTTAAATGGTCACTATTACATTTTTGAACAATTTTAATCAATTTTAACTTTGATTTACTAGGTCTGCCATGGCATGTGACATATTATAGGCCTGATCTACTGGGTTATACAATGCTGATTTTACGGCAAATTCAGTGAGCGTTGTCGAATGTCTCTTCCTGTTAACAGACAGTGTGGTAAGAAGTATGAAGTCTGGATCCTCTTTCGCCCCGCTCAATGTGGGCGGCATCTACCTGCCCCTGCACTGGCCTGCCAGCGAGTGCTACAAGTATCCCATAGTGCTCGGCTACGACTCGCAGCACTTCGCTCCCCTCATCACCATCAAGGACAGCGGCCCAGGTGATGACCACACCTGGTGTGACACATTAGTGACCCCAGTGAGGGGTATACCAGTCCAGTTGCACTCATCACACCTGGTGTGACACATAAGTGACCCCAGTGAGGGGTATACCAGTTGCACTCATCACACTCATGATGAGTACTCCACAGACTCCAACTGATACCAATATCTATTAGTTGTTCATGCCAATATCTTAAAGGGGAAACATTTTCTTTTTGCTGTCAAAAGTAAAGGTTAGTAGGGGTTGTATGTCAGCCCGGTGACAGCCAATGGGATGGGCGTTTTATGACCACAAATGTAACTAAATCAAATGTACAGAGACATGGGTGAATATCTAAAAAAAATACATGTGTTATTGTGTTATCATCCTGAGTAGTTGTAGAGGCGTTTTGGATTTGACTCATGTGTTTGTGTGTGACTGTTTGCACAGAAATCCGAGCCGTGCCACTGATCAATCCGGGCCGCGGCGGCTTTGAGGAGCTGCGGGTGCACTTCCTGACTGAGAAGGAGCACCAGCAGAAGGAGCGCCTGCTGAAGGAATACCTGATGCTGATCGAGATCCCCGTCATCGGCCTCCCCTACGACACAACGCGCATCATCAGTGCAGCCAGGTAGGGCCACAAAAAACACCAGGGCTTTGAACCAGATTTTTTCCCCAATTGGTTCGTTCCGAACAGTATTTTAACGTTTCCGGTTTTTGGTCCAACCCTAAAATTTGTGTTCCTGAACCGGTTAGAACAAAAAAATAAAGTTCCTGAACCGGTTAATAACGTTCCATGTCAGCTGCAGGACATACAAATAAGTAGGCTGATCATTAGGACTTTAAAATTCTGTTGTTAGTCTACATAATTTTCCTTAAGTCTCTATCCTATCATCAAACATTAAAAAAGCACTATAGGCTACATTATGTAAGCGGCATAACTGTAATTCTGACATGCCTACATTTGTTTCAGTATTATACATGAATTAAGACAAGGAAAATGTCTGCCATGTCGTTTATTGGCAAACAACTGAGCACATATCCATTATACTTCTTACATAGCTCAATGGGTGCAAATGACAAATAGGGCAGGCTACATAGCTGTCATTGAGAACCCAATCAGTGCATTTGTTTCTCCTATGTCATCAAATAATACAAAACCACAAAGCATTACAGAAGCATCACTGTAGTTCTTACATCCATCCAAAAGCCTATGGGCATACGATCTTTATTAAGCTACTTGCTGGCAGCAAGGTTCTCTATTACATTTCTCCTGATGAGTAAACACCCAGAAGTGAACCTCACCAAATCGTATTGCACAGAAATCTTGTCAAAGAACAAAAAAATAACAATGTTAACCGGTTACCATTATTTTAGATAAACGATTCTGTTCCGGAAAACATAAAAAAATGTAAATGTTTCTGGTTTCGTTTCTGTTCCTAGCAAAACATCAAAAGTTTCTGGTTTTCGTTTTCGTTCCGTGAACCGGTTCAAGGCCTTGAAAAACACACTGCAATCATGTGAACAGGGGAAAGGAAAACACGATGGAAACAGAGTTCAGGGTATCTATTAGCTATGGAAGAAAAATCACGGAAGTTGTCGTATTTTATATGTATATACTGAACAGTTATCAACTGATATCTACCACATGCCTATTCATCTTTGGATGCAGATTTTACAGTCCATTTAAGCAACTGATCCTGAATGTGTTGATTGCTTGTTGATGTCCAGGTTGGATGAAGGGAACCTCCCAGAGGATATGGACCTGATGGAGGACTACTTGCAGCTGGTCAACCATGAGTACAAACGCTGGCAGGAGGACAAAGAGGCCCTCTGGGCCCCTCAAGCCCAGCAGCGGCCGCCACCCTTCTCCGTCTCGCAGCTCTCGCTCATCGAGATCCGGTGCGCCACGCCGCGCTGCACCTTCTACGTGTCGGTGGACACGCAGCCGCACTGCCACGAGTGCTTTGAGAAGCGGCAGGCCAGCCGGAAGCTGGAGCCCAATGTGACGTCGTCGGTCGGACCCGGGGTTGTGGTGGGGACGACGGGGGCGGGGGTGACGCTGGGAGGGCCGGTAGCGGCCGAGTCGGAGGGAGGACGATATCGAGGGGCCCCTCCGGCGCCCACGACTGTTGACCGCACCCAGATTCCGAGCCCGCGGTCAGCCCCTCCGACTGCCCCCAGCCTGAGCCTGTACAGCGAGACGCACGCCATGAAGTGCAAGACGCCTGGCTGCCTGTTCACGCTCAGCGTGGAGCACGATGGACTGTGCGAGCGCTGCTTCGCCGCCCGGCAGAACCCGCCGCCACCACCGCCGCCGCCGGCCAACACAAACACCACGCCCCTCAACGGCCCCACGCACTACGTCTGGAGCCAGTGCCCCGGCGGCAGGGACCGCGAGCGAGACCGGGACCGAGACCGCGAGCGAGAATGGGACCGCGAGCGCGAGAGGGACCGTGAGGCCGAGCGCTGTAGCATGTGCCGCCAGGAGGCCTTCAGGATATTCAACGGACTGTGCCCGCCCTGCATGCAGCGGACAGAGGTGGAGAGGGGCGAGGCCCAGCTGCCCGGGCCCCCCCGCATCGACCCCTTGGCTGCCTCGTCCTCGGTGTGGACGCAGCTCCGCGACGCAGAGCGGCCAGCTGCTTGGGGACTCACGCCCCGGCACGTGCCCACCAACACGGCGCGTCTGTGCAAGCGCAGCGGCTGCCAGTTCTTCGGCACGCAGGAGAAGCTGGGCTTCTGCACCATCTGCTATGTGGACTATCAGACCAACCACCGTAAGTACACACACACTTGCCTCTCCTTACTTACACACACCTTACTTAATAACCTGTGTGTGTGTGTGTGTGTGTGTGTGTGTGTGGGGCAGTCACCATGGTAATATTGTGGTCGGGCGGTTGCCTTGGTGTTGTACCTGAAACAGGAAGGCACACATAAGGGCCCTATGAGGGCGTTGACAGAGAAAAAGATTTAACAGCGACGAGGCAAAAATTTGGTGCTTGCCACACAAATGTCTTGGTGGGCCCGAAAGCAAGGCCCTGAACACAACGCCCCCTTTTGGGGCATTCCCCCCATTCATTTGTCTCAGCCTCTCATCCCTGTCTGACCTACACATTTAACTGCTAGACCAATTATGACGTATCTCTTTCACTCAATAGTAATGCAATAGGCTATGCCATTACGGAAATTCCGCCATTCCTATTGCGTGTGTGTGCATGTGTGTGTGCGCGTGTGCGTGTGTGTGTGTGTGTGCGTGTGTGTTACATGTATCAGTACATGAATCCAGCTGGCCGTTGAGAAGTGCACTTGTTGAATGTGTTTTAATGAATGGTATCTATCAATGAATAGCTTCTCATACTCATGCATGGGGGTGGGGTAGTTTGACCTTTGTGTTGAGTTTGACTCAGAGTGATACGGACTGTTAAAGTCACCTTGGAGCGCTATATCACTACAACCCGGGGAGCTCCAGGAGGCTTGTGATGCCCTTACACATTCATACTGGGACCAGCACTCAAAAGTGCTTTGTCATTGTCAGTGAGATACTCTCAGTTCCATATGACCCAGTTTCAGACCCCACAGGTGGTGGTGCCCCGGCTTGTCTCAGGAACTCTTAGGGGTATAAGAAAAAATTTGATACTGTATCAATTAAACATAATAAAAACATAATATCGATAAAAAAATAGATAGATAGATAGATAGATAGTTTACATGCAATCTCTCTATTTTTTTTATTGACATGGGCAGAACTGTACTGTTCTGGGTACTAAATTATTTACCTAAAATAAATGTTTTTACTTATATTTTATGCACATGATGGTGTCTCTATATCAGTTTTTCTAAAAGTAGACTTAAAACATCGCAATATATCTATTGCCTTACACACCGTATCGAAATATATTGCAATATACTGAGTCGTAACCCATGTAATATGTGTGGTATTGCCAGATTGCCAATACACAGCCCCAGAAACTATGTGTCTGTGTGTGCGTGGGTCTGTGTGTGTCTCTGTGTGTCTGCTTGTCTGTGTGTGTGCATGTCTATTTGCATATTTGACTAAGGTTTATTGTTCCTTAGAACCCCACTCTAAAACTGGT
Source organism: Alosa pseudoharengus (assembly GCF_046254945.1). Classification (NCBI taxonomy): domain Eukaryota; kingdom Metazoa; phylum Chordata; class Actinopteri; order Clupeiformes; family Clupeidae; genus Alosa; species Alosa pseudoharengus. The sequence goes on along the minus strand of NW_027468620.1, from coordinate 26,910,736 downwards.
TTAATCTGGGTTGTGTGACTGGGTGATCATTTGCAATTATTACGTTTGCCTCTAAACCTCGACATTTATTGTTGTCTTTGTGTCTGTGTCTGTGTCCAGAAGCACCACCAGCTACCGTCCAGCCACGTCACACGTCTGAGGCGGGCTTCCAGAACTGCCCGCGGTGCCGGGGGCCTGGCTGCGGAGCGTTGGGCAAGGCCATGCTGGAGGGCTACTGCAACAAGTGCTACGTGAAGGAGCAGAGCGCCCGGCTCAACCAGGCCACCACCAGAGGACCCAACTCGCCCCCGCTAGTCGTGGTAAGCCGACTTCTGCACCTGAGCTCCGCTTAGAGCCTAGCTGGCCTAATGCATTTAGACTACACAAGTTTGGGTCTTTATATTTAGATCACCCTGAGAGCAATATATGGCTCACGTTTTGTGTGTTTCTAAGCTTCTTAGATTATCTGAATCTAAACCACTTTGTCTGATGTATACATACCAGATTAACTGTAACATACTTAAATATGGAATGTCTCAAGAATGTGTTCTTATGACACAACTTTCTAATTGCTCATTGGGTCGACATTGTGGGTTCATTGTGCGTAGATAATACAAGTTTCTCTGTGGAAGTGAACTATGGGGTGTCTTGGGGGTGGGGTATATTTGTGTCATGGGTAAACTGGGGGTGGGACAAAATGTTGTATACATGGGGGAGAGGTGAAATCACGGTCTTGTGCTGTAGGAAAGCACTACTCTCAGTAGGTGATTTTTGAGTAGGGGTTTTACTTCAGGGCCAGACAGTAGAAAAAAAGAAGTATGACTTGTGGTGTATGAAGCAAGACTCAATATCCAGAAGATCTAAAATTAGGTTGTGAGAGCCCACATCATCATTGAACATTTCACAAAGTCATCTTGGTTACAGCAGGACTTTTTTTGGTTATTTGGGACCAGTATTTCACTTCCACTGTTTGGACGAGGGCGTAAGAGTATATCAAGACCCTGAAGTATGACAGTATATCTCACTCATGTCTTCTTTTTTATTCCTTTCTCTTGCTCTTTTTTTCTTGCCTCATCTTTACCTTTCTTTTTCTCCCCTTTGTTTTCTCTCTCTTTCTTTCTCTCTTCCTCCCGTCTTCCTCAGAGGGCACCCAAGGCGCGTCCACCCCCCACGTCCAGCCAGGCTCAGTGCCGACGAAGTGGCTGTAAGAACCTGTCGCCCGGCTGCACGGACCTGTGCCCGGACTGCGTGGGCCGGGGTCAGCGCGAGGGCCGGCGCGCCCAGGCGCCCAAGGAGAAGAGCAAGCAGCGCTGCCGCACACTGGGCTGCGACCACTACGCCAACCAGGAGAAACAGGGCTACTGCAACGAGTGTGACCACTTCAAGCAGATCTACCGCGGCTGAGGTCCGCGTCTCAAGACGGCGAGAGCGAAGAATTCGCCCCAGTGCTGATAGTCTGGACTAGCATGCGGCTCAGTTCGAGGTGCAATTTGAGATCATGAGTGGCTCGATCTTCTTTTTTTTTTTTTTTGCCACTGACCAATTGGCAGCCCGCCCATATCATATACAACCCCACCTCTTCCCCTGCTGAATCAACCTGAAGGCCAAATGATAAAACAAAACAAAAATATTTCAACTCCAGAACGAAATCAGCCTGAAGAGGCAGTCGTGGCCAGCCGAAGAGCCAGGTCCATGAATTGGCTTTTCCGCTCTTCTCAATGCGCAGATGGCGCCATGGTCTCTGTGCAAAAGTGTATCGGGCAACAGGGTGACGCAGCAGTTCAGAAGACCTGTCTCCTTCCAAACACATACACACACGTTTGTGGTCACGTGTGTTTAGTGCCAAACTGCCTGTCTGGAAGGGTCCTGCTCTAAGATGGCCTGAATGCCCATCGAATGTCAGAGCAGGAGGGACTTACGGACAAGCAAGGACATGAATGAAGTGATCTTATTTTATGCTCAAGCAGCAGAACTGACCAAAGTTAATTTCGTACAAATGTAAATTTTTGAGGAAAAAAAAACGAAACAAAAGCAAAACAAAAAACAAATGGTGCACGTTGCCAAAATGCTGATTTGAAGACGAAAACCCCAGCATACCCTACACCAACACAATTCTATACAGCGACAGCTAAACACACATACATACACACACTCACACACATACACACACACACACACACCATAGCCCAGAAACAAAGGTGTGTGTTTGACATTGGCATTGAAGATGCCCTGTATGTACAAACTGAATCCCTGTCATGAGTGTGCAGTAGGTCACTCATCGATCTGCCATGTCACTTAACGTGCCATAACAGGGAGGACATGTTGCCTTTCTGACACTGAGTTTGTATTTGCCTCTGACCACACACACACACACACACACACACACTCTCACTCACTCTCTCACACACACATATACACACACACAGACACAGTACAGACATACACTGCAGCAATCTCATACTGGCACACAGACCTAAACACACACATATACACCTACAATGTGCAGACAGAGACACTTTATTTTGGTTCTAAACAGGACTATCGTTTTGTTTTGTTTGTTGTTTTGTTTGTTGAGACATGCAGTACCACAGCAGCTAAAATCTTTTGCGGTTCCAGAAAATGAGACCTCATGGACACGTAGCTCATGAAAAACAAAAAGTGCAATAAAACTTCTGTATATCCTGCCTTCAATTTTATAAACGGTGGACAAACGATTTTTGTTTTCTGTCCGCGCTCTCTTCAAAACAAAGCCCAGAGAGCCGTCATAACATGACGATTTCACACGTTCCACAGGGAAGACGCGCAAAGTGGAGTCTGGAGAAACTACACAGCCATCCGCCATTCCCTCTGTGCTACAGAGATGAAATGATGAAAAAGGACTCAACCCAAGTCTACTGATAACACACACACAGGAACACACATGCACCAGTACACTCACACAAACGCATGTGTTCCTCCACACACATTCCTATTTCTTTGTCTTCTCTCTTTGTTTCTCTGTTTTCCTGTCTTTCAGTTCATCTTCTCTATCAATTTGTCTCTCTTTTTTTCTGAACTGTCTGCCTGTCTATTCATCTACCTTTCTGTCTCTATCTACCTATCTATCAATCTATCTAAACTACCTAGAGTGTATGTATCTTTGTCTCTCTCTAAAGAACCACTCGATGCCTGTCACACATACAGCCTGTGTGCTCTAACTGACATGGACTTAGGAGTGAAGCTGCCAAATAAGTGTGTACAATATCTGCAGTAATGTTTTCTCATGAAGAGGCTAGTCTGCCCGACAGACCACTGTAAACCCTTACCATGTGGAGGGCTATCTGATGTAGAGGACCATGATCAATACCCAACCATGCCTAAATTCATTGATGTTCATTTTTGTAACGCTTATTTTTTAAAAGACCAGATCAGAATTGTGCGACAAAATGTATTGTGTGCTCAGTCTGCTGATTCCTATTATCTAGGGGGTGTGAACTGTCCTGCAACTACTCTCTTCATCCAAACCTACACATACACACAGACACAGATACTTCAATATATATCCACTGTATGCATCTCCGAAGTCCCAATACTGTAATGTATAGCTTTGTCTACTTGAAACCTAGATAAATGTTGGCCTAGATAGTTACACATATGTGCTTTACACAGAGGATGTACCGGCGTGGGATATCTGAGGTTCGCTTAAGGAGATTTCTTGGAAAGGGTGTACACTTTTCAGTTTTATGTCTGTGTCTAAGAGAAGTACAGACCATCACAAACTTGCACAATAACCTAAAACGCTGCTCTGATTTAAAGATGGTACTTTCTTTGACACTCATAGCGACATTCCAATGATGGTTAAGACAACGAAGAAAGTCTGGAGAATTTTTTTATTTGTGCAACCTTTCATATTAGATTATTGTACGAAACGCCTTTTTTTCTCTCCTGTTGATTTGTTTAGTATTTATTCATAACAAAATATCTGTGCCATGTGTTGAAAATATTTATATGTTGTCCTGAAAATAAATTATTTTTATTAAGAAAATAACATGAACTTGAAATGTTGTTGAAGTATTTTTTTCACTGTCCTACATTTTATACACCATGTGGCTGATACTCAGTAAATTACTGTTAGAGTTAGTTCTAATCTTTTATACCCTATTGTGCAAAGTATCATTGAGTATTATTCTGAATAGACATATGATTTGTTCATTGATGAAAACAGTATTGATAAGGACAGTATACTTCTTACATTCATGTGCTGATACAGTAGGGATTCAGTGGCTAGGTTCAGATTTTTGGTCATAGTGTGATAATAAGGCTTCCAAAATAGAATAGAAAGGACACTTAGAATTAGGTTTATGGGTAATACTGTGCCTAATTTTTTACCATTCCAATTCCTTGTTCTACTGACACAAAAATTACTTTGTTCAGTGTGTGAATTGTAATGGTCCATTTTGTTGTAGAAAACAAGAAGTTCAGCACTACCAGCTCGACACAGGGCTGCTACAGCCCTCAGTATCTGTCTGATAAATTTAGTTTCTTCCTCTTTCGAACAATGCAGATGACTGCCCCCACACTTTTTTTTCATCCTTGCTTTTGTTCAAAAATCAGGCAACCCCCTTACCCAATATACAGTGTAGTGTAGGCTGATTTGGAGTGTGGAGGAAAGACCCCTTGAAATACAGAGGATGGGGGCGTTTGTTGTAGGGAAAGGGTGACATTTAGCTTGTGCGTTGGCGAAGTCGTGTTGTAGCGTGGGTGGCGAGGCTCACAGTCACCTCAGCAACAGGTGAGCGCTGATGAAAATAGCACACACGACAACGCATAGTGGAAGGCCAGCGGTCACCGACGCTCTGCTGACTTTGAGGGCTTCATAGTTATCAGAAACACTCAAATGACAGGAAAGGCTGTATGTATTATTACAATGGCTGGTTTTTGCCTATTTTACTGTATGTCACCTATTATGAGCCCAATAGTAATGCAATTTTATTTCTACTTTTCTTTTCAATAGAAATTGAAAGATAACCTGTTGCACTGCACAGGGGGGAAAAACACTAATAATCATACATATAATATGATTTTATTTCTTAGTAACACTAATAGTTAAAATCTCTTATTCCACATCGATTAAAAGTGTTTAACACAGGCTTAATTGCAGGCAATTTTATTCAACTGCTCTATAGGCTATATGGTGCGGCGAATGTAGCACTGTCCATTCCTTGAGTGACAGTAATTCCTTTCAATGGTCAAAAAATGTTTAGTCAGTGATTTTCATACTTTTTTCCTGTTAAGTGTTGGGAATTTATCAGCTTGTCCTGGCAAGTACACCGTGTTCCAAGCAGTAAATATGAACACCACACTTTTACTTACTGTAAACACTCCTTCAAAAGCTCTCTAAGTAAACATTATGGCAATGACATGAGGTTCTGCTACTGAAGTACACAAGCACAGGGAAACATACAGGGAAATTCTAGCACTGAAATTCAGGATTGGCAAAGAGTTTGACTCTTTGGAAAGGAAACGGAATGGGATTTCCAGGGTTTTATCATGTTTATGTAATTCCTCCAAGTCTACCTGCATCCGCTTAAGCTGCAGTTGCATAAACAAAAGTCCCAGTCTACTCAACAGAGGTAGATTCCAGTTCTACCAGAGCCAGACAGGAAATTATAGTCATTAATATTTGTGGTCTTTAGCATCTCAGTTTTTTAAAGTGCACACTTGCATTATTGTTTTATAAAAAATAAATAGGTGTGTGTGTGTGTGTGTGTGTGTGTGTGTGTGTGTGTGTGTCTGTCTCTGAGTGAGCTAAATCATTAAATATGAGTCTGTGTATGTAGTGAGGTGGCAGGCCATTCCCTCTGAGTGAGATCTGCGTTGTGCTCTGAGCTCCGAGCTCCTCCCGTTATGACTCGACGCTGAGCACCCGGGGAACATCACAGCATTCCTGACACCTCTGGAAAACACCCAGCTGTAGACATCACCCAGCCCTGCCGCCAACCACTAATGAAACTAAAACCCCTTAAACTCTGCCCATGTGAAGCCGCATGGCCACAGCCCCAGTCCTTTATCAAAGTCTACCTGGCGAGAGAGAAAGTGGCAGAAAGAGAGAGAATGAGGATTATTTTGTAAAAGAATATTTTAGAAGAAGGTGTGTGGGTGAAGATACATGACTTTTTGACGTAGAAAGGAAAATGAAACCTTTTCACGTGAACATAAAGAGATGTGCAAATATTGCTTGTATCTAGACGTGACGGTGAACTATGAACTGTGATACATGGTAGGCTGACTCATTCTCTATAAATGATCAACTGGATGGATCCAGTAAATCCGGAAAGTCTGCTTTTTGGCGTTTTCTCATTCTCTCTTATTCTTTTCTTTTTGAGACAGGGCTCTGAGATATGACTTCAGGGGGTTGTCCCCAGAGTGATACAGAGAGGACTTTTTTTTCTTTGAGTAAACCCCAAAAAGAATAATACAAGGAAGAGGAAGAAAAACATGAAAAACATGATGGAAAAAAATACCCTTAAAGAAACCTCACCCCCCTTTTAAAAGTGACATGAAAGTCACCCCATTTCACGCAAAGGTCTTTGAGTGTGTGTATGCGGGGGGGTGAGGGTGGCGGGTTCAAGCCTGAGGCCAGAGTACAATAGAATCAGAGGGCGATGATGTACTTTCCTTTTGTCTGAAAAAAGTCTTCAAGTGTGAGTTTCACTTTTTCTTTGCGTAAGGCCCTCTCAAAACTCTCGTCTTCCCAACCACATAGGGCACAGGAATGCAGTTAACCCAGCTCAGTGAAACCCCTTACGACAGGCACTGTAATTACAACCAACGGAGGCTTGCCAAGCTGGAAGACACTTGTCCAGGGTGAAGGAGATTACCTTAAAAAAAAAGAAGTTGAATGGTCATTGATACCCTCCAAGTCCCTCTAGGCCAGAAACAGAAGCCTGATTGATTTTGTCACCACAGAGACGTCATGCTGATGTCCAGGGTTTTACCCACATGGACTATTTTGGAAGCTGGTGTAATCTTTGTGGAACATTTATTTGTTATGAGCGAGGATGTTGAATTTCTTCCCTTGTTTGTTTGTTTGTTTGTTTGTTAGTAAGTCAGAAAACATTCCTGGAGTTTTTGTGATTGTGTTACATCCTTGTTACGCCTGGATGTTAAAATGCCTAGGGGCATATCGCTGCGTAACTAGTTAAGTAACAAGGAAGTAAATGATTGAGATGACCGGTTTATTGATAAATCAAAATAAAAGTTCAAACAGACAATCACACTAAAGTATGAAGACGGCTAGGCCTAAACCAAATATTAACAAACAAACACATAAACATACAAACACTAACCTCCCCACTGGGAGTAGTCTTGCCGAACCCAGCACACCCTGGCCACAGTAGGCCAGTATTTTGCTACATCGTAGCCACTCTTCCCACTGGGAGTAATTGCCGCACTCGGCACACTACCACTGTAGTAATCTAAAAATGAGCTGGTCAAGATCACACAGCATGACAACAGCTCAGGACAATACACAACATAAACCATAATACACACAGCCATCCACGGCTCTCACACAACCGTGGATGCTGGCGGGCTCAAAGGACCTGAACTAATGCCATCTTGGGTCTTTTAAGGGCCGTCCAATCAACCCCAATTAGTAACTCCCTTTCCGGCAATCAGCAGTAGGTGGGACCTAAACAAGGGCAAAGGCAAAACACGAGACAGACGGCCGAAACACACTAGGGCTGTAACAATCCTTAAATCCGAGCGGAGCGGAGCTGATGTATTCTGGCTGCTAATGTGGAGAGTATGGTCATCTTCACATGACCTCATGTCTAGACATGAGCAGCAGTTACATCAGGACAGCCAGTGATTACAGTCATGAGTGATTATTGACTCATCTGAAATCTTCCAAGTAGACTCTAGGGCAGGTCTGGGCCAGATGAAGGCCGAGTCACAATCAGATCATGACCCATTGTTCCCCAGTCAACTGCAGTCTGGGTCATGGCCTTGTAGCTTGAGACCAGTTTTTTTAAAAAGCCGTCTCCTGCCATCTCCTGGTTACAGAGCCCGGGAGGTGTCATTGCAAGATATTTTGTATGTTTAGGGAATATGCACTCATTTTAGTAAATTGTGCACTCATTTTACTAGTGCGCACAATTTAATATATCATGTGCTCTCCACATAATGCTCTCATTTTTGTTATATTGTGGTCTCATTTTATTAGATTGTGCTCTCAATACATTACTAAATTGTGCGCTCATTTTGCAAAAATTTAAATGAGAGCAAAATTTAGTAAAATGAGCGCATTGTTTAGTAAATTGTGCTCACATGTGAGTTTTCTGAACATTAAAACATATATTGCAATGACCCCTCCAGGGTTCCGTAGTTGGTGCTGTGTTTAACAGATAGTAATCCATCTAAGTGATCCAAACAGCTAAATCCCAGCCTGACACCGAAGCAGTACATTATCTGTGCCTCAGCTTCATTGTCGACCTAATCCACAAAAAAGGAAACACAACAGTCACACATCTCACTCAGCCCATTACCCAGATTACATTTCCAGGTCAGCCGTTGGTAGAGATAGCTCCCCTTGTTTGATTTCAGTTATCCTCAAGATTTCTGTCTATTCAGAGGGAGTTTTTCCTTGTGCCCAAATCCATGAGAACTAAGGCCCCAGATTCTGTACAATATTATATATGGGTTCTTTTTCCAGTGTAGTACCGTAGTAGACATGGTACCACTGGCAGAAAGGGCTAAGTCTAGATCCTGCTCACAGTCAGTTTGCCATGGAAGTTACTGCCTTATGAAGTGTGGACTATTTTTGCACAGTGATCTGCTGCCATCTTGTGGTTGTGCTGACAAACCTGTTTTTGTCCCACCAAGATGGACCTGCACAGCTCTTTCTTCGCTTAGATCTTACCCACAAGCACTATGCTTCCAGGAAGTGGGGAAGCCCCTCCATAGGGCCATTCTGTTCCCAAAGGTAAAACAATCCCATCAACTATGTGTGCATCTATAAATGTAACACGATAGAATATCGGCACTTTGTATCAGAGGTAAGGGGGAAGTCACTGAGGGCAGTATTCTCACTTCCAGCATAACATAAGCGCATGGGAGAATACGGCCATAAATTATCTATTTTAACAAATATTCATGCGCACTAGCTACCCACAGCTACCTCAATATTTACACAACATTAAAGCTGCAGTTGGCAAGTCTGACAGATTGAGGGGACTTAGCCAAAATTTTGAATGTTTGCAACTCTCATGCCCCTCCCTCACTACCACCGAGCACCCTCTCATCGAGTTTTTGCTCGTCAGTGCGCACCAGACTGCACCAGACTGTGATTGACAGTCAGATCTCACACAGCCCTGCTCTGATTGGACCAGAAGAACCGGGAGCTGTGGATTTTTGCAAAACAAATAACAGGCTCTAGGTGGAGGTAGAAGTGCAGATTTTTTTTTTCTAAAACCGGCTGATTTATGATGTTCTGTCAGAGCATAGTGTTGGTTTCAGTGAATATAATCAAAAATATGAAAAAAAATATGTGTCACCTCACTTGGTAGCACATTGGTTGATGGATTAAACACTTCTTTTATTTATTTTTCAACGGCAAACAATGGTGTGCGAGTTTTCTTCCATGACTGACTACTACGTTGCCTAAAACTAACGCACCCGCACGGCCTTGAGTATTTGGCGCGAGACCCTACCTGTCTAGCCAGGAATCAAACCCACAATCTTGTTTTGTGTACTGTTGGCATATTTATTTTAAACTAAAAATAAGTAAGTATGTATAGTTACTACCAGAGCAGGGATATAATTCATAACAGAGCAGGGACAGCCCTCTCCATCAAAAAACTCCTGAAGACCCAGCTCTTCAGAGAACATCTCTTGTAGCAGTACTTACAACTAGTCTTGCTGATCCTAGCACTCGACTAGAACTGACACTCGACTGTTTAAAAATAGCCTTCACTGATGCACTTATTCTTATTGTACTCTACCTTTTTTAAATTACCCTAGAATTGTTGAGAGAATTGCTTTAAAAAGATTGAACTGTTAATCGCTTTGGCTAAAAAGGCGTCAGCTAAATGTAATGTAATGTAATGTAATGTAATGGTTTACTTTTTGTGTACTGATACTTTGTGTAGTATATATATATATATATATATATATATATATATATATATATATATATATGTGTGTGTGTGTGTGTGTGTGTGTGTGTAGTATGTATGTATAAAGTAATATGCTAAATTGATTTATACTTAAGTATACTTTGCTTATACTGATAAGTATACATAAAGGTATATCTAGCCTAAACTTGATACCTAATATACTTAGCTTATACTGACAGAAAAGTCTAAGTATATTTACTTGTACTTGTAGCCAGGGACTGATCTTTGAGGCTGCATGACAGATTGTAATATCATCATCCTTCTGTAAAGACTGGGTCTGGGTTAAAACTGGGTTGGGTTGACCACTTAAGTCGTTGTGTTTTGGCATCCAATACAATATTTGGATGAACATTTTCATTTATAAAGGAAACATGTTTTTTTATTCAGATTATGAAATATTCACCTATAGCGTCTGATTCACAGTCAAGCCTCTCCGCGCCCTTACATGCCCTGGCCTGAGGGCAAAGACCACACCCTCTCCCAGGTAAAATTACTGAGCCACCCTCTCCCAGATAAAACCAAAAAGCCACCCAGTGATCAAGACATCTGTCACGTTTCTTGGTAATAAAGGCGTATCCACGATGTGGGTTTTCACTAACTCATCACTTTCTCTAAAGTGTTTCATAACGGTCTGTGACAGGGACAGTAGTAGTGGGTAGTATACGTAGTAAGAGGAAAGTGAGACAGCTTGTATGTAATCTTGCGAAATGTGGAAGACCATTTGAATACTTAGGATCTATTTACTGTGCATTTTTCAGCAATTTATTTGTGTGCCACTTCTTATGGAGGGCAAATATAACTTCAAAATCCAGTCAACAACCTAGGGTCTATTTTTTGATTGGTAATGAGAGTACATTTTCTATTGAGGATCAAAATTACATCAATCGGTGCAGGTTAGAGTAAGACCAGAATATACATTTATACCTGAAAAATACATAGCATAGCCTTTGGGGGCAACAAAAAACATTACACGTCTATGCTATTATGGAAAGGATCTCTGCAGACAAACTGAAGTATTTAACCTTTGTAAGCAGGGACGTAGTGGAGGCTAAACTCAAGTAAACGCAGTTTACCTACCTCTGGAATTCCAGTAGTAGAGTTTATCCACCTCTTATTAGAGTTTATCCACCTCTCAAAAGAGTTTATTCACCAATTGCAACTTTTAACATTTAAAAAACATACTGTATTATCCATATTCACAATATGTGCTCTCATCAAAGGAACCATTTAATACCACTTGTATGTTATAAACATTGGGCAATAACCTCCACCATCATCAAACATGTTCTGAGTATCTTTTTTAAAAATTCGATACCGCATGGCACAGTCCACCTTACCATGATCACAGAATTCATAATTTACCCACCTCTTACTCTACTCCCCTGTTTGTAAGTGTAAAGAAAGGGTATAAAAAAGACTTGATATAGCTGTTTTATACTGTATTTCTTGTGTGGGATGTTTGTCTCTCTGACATGCAGTGTCTCGGTTAGAATAATGATTTAACTGGTTCCAAAGGATGTTTATATCTGGTATTTTGTGTCTTCCTGGCATTGTTTTTAATCCTCTTTAAGCCAACTTATTTTTTGGGGTTTCACTGTGAAGAGTGTGAGTAAGTGTCAGACAATGTAAGTGGTGCAAAGTGAAATAATTTTCTTCTCATAAAAAACGAATGAAAAGTAAACAGCATATCAGCCGCTGAACTGACAGTTGAACCAGGGCAGGGAGTTGTCAGTGTGTTTTGTGTGCTGTTGTGCGTAGGTCTTTATTTTTTGACACATGGTCAAAACCCACTCCCCACCCCCCAGAGCTAAGTTCCTTTGACGACTTCCACCTATTCTAGTTCACATTCTGATCATCTGCACTCAGTTTGTTTTTCTGAGCCCAGGGATGATGTCAACATGTAGCAACAGTCTAGAGAGAGAGAGAGAGAGAGAGAGAGAGAGAGAGAGCTGAAATGCATGAGTATATATAATTTCTTGATACAGTATAGTGTCACCTAGTGGTGTGATTGAAAAGTATCCATTTTTACTTTACAAACATGAATATCATTTTTACAATGTCATGACTGAAAAAAGATAAAAAGGTCCATGTTAAAGGAAAGCAGGCGAGAGGTAGTTTTTTCATCACCTGCAGGGCTGTAGTGGAGTTTAAACGCAAGTAAGCACAGTTTATCCACCTCTGAAATGTCAGAAATGGTTTATCCACCTCAGAGCCTACAGAGATGAGATGGAGTGGCTGTGAACATGGTGCAGGGCCAACAACCTGCTCCTCAAATAGAGAACTCATCAGAGATTACAGGAGAAAGAAAACAGAGATCCCACCATTCATTATCAACAGGGACTGTGTGGAGAGGGTGGCAGACTTCCGCTTCCTGGGAGTCCATATCGAGGAGAGCCTATCCTGGAGTGTGAACTGAGCTAGTGTGAAAAAGACCCAACAGAGACTGTACTTTCTGAGAATACTAAGAAGGAATAATGTAGTCAAAAATCTCCAGGCACACTCAGAAAACACTGCAGGTTTATTCACGATGCCGGGAGCAAGTTACCAGCAACAGCATGTTCCAGTAACAAACCCAAAGTTCTCCAGGACGAGGCCCCATCTTATACATGTTAGTTACATCGTAGTAATACAAATAACATGAGCCCTTCTCACTTCAACATACAATGGTCTTTTCCAAAACTCCTCATGCAGAAATACAACAATACATGGATACTTCTTGGACATAGCATGTGATCCTCACGCTCATGTGGCTAGTCCAAGGAAGTAAGATAATAGGTCAATACAATATATATACATCCTTCAGCATTTTTTCTTGTCATAGTATGCTCTCAGAATATTCCTAATACTGCCTCAGGCAACTTGTAACAAAAGGGGTTGCATGACCTTTAAAGTTGTGTCATGGAGAGAGCAAATGACAGACAAAACAAAGTTGATGCATAGGCTTCTGGTGAACAGTTGCAAGGTCATATTTTCACATGCACATTTTCTGTTTCTGGCAAACAGTTGTGGTAAACTTTTGGCAATGTTGCAGCATATTTGCAGCAATGTCATATGCAAATTAGGTGTGTCACCAGAAGTTCACTGGAAGTTTGCCATTATTGGCTAAATGTGGTGGCAAATCACTGGTTAACATATTTGCCACTATTGGCAAACTTCTCATTATTGCCAGAACTTTGCAGGAAGTTTGCCTCTAGCAGCCAACACTGGCATTTTCGGGGGTTTTTTTGTTGAGAAAATTAGAAAATTCAATTATAAACAAGGTATAAACAAGGTATGGGATGGGATCTTTGGATCATTATTGATGCTTGTTTCTTATAACTTAATCGGAACAGGTGCAAGTGCTTGAAATGTAACAATTTTGTAACTTTGTGTGGGAGTAGCAGGTGCAGAAAGATAACGTCCCAGCACACAGACACCTACACTCAGACACACACATACAGACACACAGACAGACACATTTGAACTACTTTATCTATGTCTGCAATTCATAATAAATGTACATAAGGACATAAATGTTACAGATACAGAACATTGCTATAAGGCATGATCCACCAATGTGGGTCTGATGACAATCTCAAACAGCAGATTTATGGATACACACACCTTCTTCTCCATATATGGCGACTTCCAATAATGGAGGATATTGAGCAGTATTTGGCAAATTGCTTTGCCCTTGCTTTTGTAAAGCCAACTATCCTGAGACCCCTAATGACAAGCCTATATGCACGTGGCCCAGGCTTCCGAAGATAAGTACCAGATATTGACATTTGTAGCCAAGGCCAGTTATTTGCTGTACAAGAGGGTGATTAGTTTTACTAGGTTTGTTAAGTAAGCCTCCTCTAGACATAAATCAAAACGGCAACCTACTTGAACGTGAACACACACACACACACACACACACACACACACACACACACACACACACACACACAGCAGGCCCAGTTGAGAGGACACAGTTAAGATACATGGAACCTACAATTATTACACTCAGGTCCAGTAGACCCGAACAGTAACTGTGTACAGTCATTGAAAAGAACTTATTTTTTTAATGTTTTTTACAGAAATAAAGGCCAAGGCCAATGAGTCTGAGTTTGAAGAAATAATAAATAGCATAATTGTTATTTTAGCAAACATTGAAAACGGTCCCACAGACCCGAACACTTTACAAGGGTTAATTGGAAATGTTCCCACAACTGTCACTGCCAGTAAAATATGAGCATCCTCCTAGGTGTGGCTTGTTAGGTGGCTTGTTAGGTGTGTGCTTTTGCCAGAACAAACAGCATCACGCCTGCAGGTGTTCACAAACCTATGCCCCTATAGTTGGGTCATCTATGGCAGTTCTGTGACCGTGGAGAGCGAAGGTTCGTTTCTCACTGGATTTGTCATCTATAAAGGTAAAAGAAAAAAATTAGCCGGGGTGCCCCTCACAAAAATGTGGGGAAATTTTGTAAGAGCCCTATATCCAAAATGGCTGCCATCAGCCAAGCTGGAAATTAACTTTTTAACGTTTTTTCCCACAGTGCGGCATAATACATGGTTTCTGAGACTATTTGGGTCAAAAAATTCATAAATTGTGTAGATTTATTGATTTCACCTATTGTTGACCTTCATATTCAAGATGGCCACCGATTTTTGGCTCTTTAAATGTCAATATTTCAAAAATGTCATAGAGCCTTAATATTAGGCTCAAATGGAAATTCTGCTCATACTGAGTTCAGTTATGGACAGTAAAATTACAACATACACATAGGTCATCAGATGTCTGTCATTTTTTTAAAATGATTTATTTATTATGATTTATTTATTGAATTAACTGAAAAGACTCTCCATCTGAATCTGTTGAATCTCCACACTGACTCCTCTCATCATCAATGCTACTCTCATCTGAGCAGTCATGAGGTGTGAGCTGCTGGGGCAAGGGGGGAATGGGGGTGGGACGCACTGGTCGACACTTTCCGTTCACTAGTTCCCAGCCGTGACCAATGGAAGAAGGATGCTCTTGCAGGTTGTAATGGAGCTGGCAATATGTAAGGTAATTTGTCCTTTCCATATGAAGATTCAAAGAGTCATCATCAGGTGGTATATGGATGGATTGTACACTTATTCTTCAGTTTGTGCCATTTAGAAACTCTGGCATGCCCGCAGCTCACATCTGCACTCTCAGCATAAATGACGGAGAGGACAAATGCCTTCATATCCACTCCGACTTCATGTTTTAATTCCAGACTCTCACCCACTCGTCCCAGGAGCTCTCTTGCCTCAGAATCAGGGGCGGACCTGCCATTAGGCATGGGGCCTCGGCCACCAGGGGGCCTCGTCATCCCCGTATCGTATTTCGTTTCTTTTTTTTTTTTTTTATAAATGATCACCGCATCCAAACAATATATTCTAATCCATAATAAAGATTGAAAAAATATTTTGCCTCATGATTTCTCATAAACTCATCATAAAATCAAATGACTGCAGGTCCGCTTCCTGTCACCATAGCAGCAACTAGCTATCTGAACGAGGTCTTGGTGAGGTGTGGAGTTGAGCGATTGACAGCCAGCCGTGAAAAGTTTCCAGAGTGGAAGTGATAAAAGAAAAAGAATGGGGGGCTCGGAGGGGCCTCAGGATCCAATTGCCTTGGGCCTCAAAGTGTCCAGGTCCGCCCCTGCTCAGAATTGATCTTCACCTTCTCCAACACCTTCTTCCCATGCCCATATGAGGTGTGGTCACTGCCAGTAATCAGTAATCAATTTTTAAAAATGACATCTAACGACCTGTGTATGTTGTAATTTTACTGTCCATAACTGAACTCAGTATGAGCAGAGCTTCCATTTGAGCCTAATATTAAGGCTCTGTGACTATTTTGAAAAATTTACATTTAAAGAGCCAAAAATTGGCGGCCATCTTGAAAGGTCAGAAATAGGTCAAATCAATAAGTCTACATCATTTATGAATTTCTTGACCCAAATAGTCTCAGAAACATTGTATTATGCAGCACTGTGGGCAAAACCATTAAAAAGTTAATTTCCAGCTTGGCTGACGGCAGCCACTTTGGATATAGGGCTCTCAATAAATTTCCCCACATTTTTGTGAGGGGCACCCGGCTAATTTTTTTCTTTTACCTTTATAGATGACAACTCCAGTGAGAAACGAACATTCACTCTCCACGGTCACGGAACTGCTATAGATGACCCAACTACTACCCTCATGACCAAGAGTTAGATGAGGCTTCAGAGGATGTAAATTCCTAGCAGTAAATAGAAACAGACCTATGCAATGAGTTTACCCTGAATAATTGCCTAAAAAATGTGGCATTGGGGATGTTTTGGCTTCTTTCCTGTTGGTTATGCCTTCCGGGTTTTGTCCACCCACGGAATGTTATTGTTCCGTGAACTCGGTCCAAAGCCCCGCCCTCTATAATGGCTCTGTTATCATGCATCTCTGAGGTGTGGATTAGGATGCATGGTTGCAAACTTGCTAGAGCCTAGACTGTGCTGGGTTTATGCTTGCTGTTGCAACATAGTAAGTGATTATGGTGCTGATATCACTAACATTGATATCAACCCTGAAGCTATTCTGGTATATCGGGTATTTTTTCAGGATAAATCTGAGGTGTGTCAAAACAATAGACAGGAATAATAGAAGAATATTGAACAAATGAACTGGACATCTGGAATTGCTGTGGTGTATCACATTGCATAACAACCATAACAACAAACAGAACAGGACCTTTTAGTATACAGGCATATCAGGGCACAAGGCCAACTTTCTTCTCTGCTCTAAGCATGCTGCAACATTTTAAGGCCAAGCCGGTTTCTGTTTCTTCAGACAAAAGAACTTCACGCTTCATGTCATTCTGTGATTACTTTATTTGAAACATAAATGACAAACAAATGGCATCATACACCAGGATGGATGTCTGAAACACTTTTTATTGCATTAAAAATATACACAAAATTCTTGCAAACAGTCTCATAATGTCAATTAAATTACAACTATGCCAATATCTGGGAAAGTACATTGTATTATGTACACTACATATCTTTAGAATGGAATTTGATATTCAACAGCAGATAGGAGATATTACAATATATGTTTTTGACATGGTCTTTAAGGCACAAATATTAGTATGTAGTAAGACAGCTAGTAAACACAGATGGCCGTGACTCCAGAGTGACTCTGGCCCCAATCCTGCACAGACCCATCCAATCTGAGTCAGATCAAGGCCAGACTCATACCAGAAACAGCTATGATTTGGGCTAATGTAAAAGTGTTTTTGTTTTATTAAAATGTGACATTTGAAAGGACACAGCTTTGTAGCAATATCACAAAAACTGCCACAAATGATGAATGTCATGAAAACAAGATTTGAGGATAAAATCAAACAAATGGACTACATGACACAGTTACTAATACATGGACCACATGAAGCCACCTGTGTTTATACTTTTACATGTGTTTATACTTTTACATGGTGATCCCATCACTCAGATGGACATTAATTCTTTGAAAACCTTTTGTGCAAAAAATGGATAGTCAGAGTGTAACAACAGCCACATACAACACACACACACGCACACGCACACGCACACACACACACACACACACACAAACACACCCAGAGAGAGAAAGAGAGAGAAAACAGTGACACGTTTTGCATAGTTGCATACAGAATTCCAAATCCTCTCTTTGATTTCAATTATGATTATAATCTGGAAAATATATAGTTTTTGGAGAAATATATACATTCATCTGCAGGATTAGTTGTTTTCTTGCAGCTTAATATGTCTAATGACATACCAAGATTGAAGTGGCCGTTGGAATTAGTAAAAAGCTTCTAAAAGCCATCTTAAAGTATTTGATGGAAACAGAATAAGCCCATAACGTATACATTTAGACCTACAGTACATTTTTCTATTTATTTTAGTGTGCATTAAGAAATCCTACTCACTCACAATACTACACACCAAAGATGTAGCAGACCAAGTGTATATTTTCCTTTCCCAAGGGACCATTTAGCCCACGACCTTAGCTAGCTTTATAATGTATAAATCATATGCGCTTCATTTGGTGGAAAGGTTTTTAAGTGCACTTAGGAGCTATTTGGGTTGATACGTATGACTTGGCAAGTGTAAGTGAAATAAGTGAATTGGGACAGTCAATTAACACATAGCAATTAAGTCAATTAACACATAGCAATGCTGAACAATTACACTGGTGATTCCGAGTGTCCAACTTTCTCTACACAAAAGTGACATGAAACATGCAGAAACCCAGGCTAATGGACCATCATGATTACAACCATCCCAATAGGCCATTCTTTTTGCTCTGGTCCTACACAAATGTTAATCTTGCTAACCATGGACACGCAACGAATGAAGAACTACAGAAACAGGAAAGAGAGAAAGCGGAACAAGGCCAAGTGTTCTAAGTCTATGAGGAGACGGTCCACTTAGAACCAATTAGCCCCTTTTTCATTTGTCAGTGTCTTCAAAAAGTCTCCACCACAACCTCTATCTTTATCTCATCTCTCACAGGCTGATGACCACAAGGGGAAGACAGAGAGAGATAGCAAGGTGTGGTCAGTGGGCTGATGCTTAGGTGGAGGTGTAGATGTATTTGGTCTTGGACAGGCCAGTCAGCTCGTCCTCATAGCGGGGCAGGCAACAGAAGAGGATGCCACAGCCGATGGCAAGGATGGTGGCGCCCCAGCCAAAGCCGTACGCCCAGGTGTAGTTGTAGTGGCCCTCGAAGATGAGATCCTCGTTAAACTTGACGGGGTAGATGATGAGGGCGATGATCTGCAGGACGACTGTGGGTCGTAGAGAGAGAAAGAGAGAAATGGTCAAATCTACACATCGAAACGCACAGCGTAACAGCTAACTAAATAAGGTTAGGATTTCACCAAGGTCTCACCAGGGTGGTTTTATGGAGATCAGAAGAAAGATATGTCATGAAATCTAAATTGTAGTGAATAATATACATAAAATGTAAGATAACTGGGTAGCTCTTTTGAAGAGGGAAAAATATAAAATATAAGAAAACATAATGAACAGGACATCATGTATATGACAACACTGTCTGTTGTTTTTCCTCATTGTCAAAACTGGCATCCAAAGTTGAGACATGGGAATGAATGTTTCACATGAGCGTGAATAACAGCCCCACCCTGCTCGAAGGGTGTGTCAGGTCCTCTAACACATAGCTGTGGAAAACACCCAGTTGCCTGAGGCATTCCGTTTACTCTTTTGCATATTGCATTTACCTGAAACAGAATAAAATTTGGGATTGGGACTGGTTTGGTCTTGTCAGGCTTGGCAGAGTTTGGCTTTTGTTCTTGATACACTATCTACACTGAAATGCAAACTGTTCTCTCGAAGATGAGACATTACTGGGCTAAACACTTAACTTTCCTCCTAAGAAAATGACGACTTCTTTGATACAGATATGATACATGACAACCTGTTAGAGGATGATTCATTTTGATACTGAACTGGATAGTAAAGAAATGACACTGAAAATGAGTAACTCCTCTTTACTGCTCACAGCTAGGATAGACCATTCAGAAGTCTGTGTTGTCCTTTCTAGGAGACGGGAAACTCGATGTCAGGCAAAGGGGAGGGGTGTGAGAGTGTGAGGGTAGGGAGAGGTCGGGAGGGTGGGGTCGGGTGTACAGGTTTGCGCAGCCCTTGCCAAGAACTCTACACACACAACACCCTTATGATCTCACTATCACCACGGTGACTCAGCCAGGCTCAGTACAATCTGCTTGCTCCCATGGCAACGGCATAGCAAAGTAGAGAGGAGTGTCGTTGCACTCTTTTCTTTGTTGGCCACAGCTCTAACCGTGAACAGCACTCAAGGCACAGAAACAGGCCACAACAAGCCTGCTGTTGCTTGCAATATGTTTTTTTCATTGCTTTTTTAATCGTATATTCTCTACTCTTCTATGCCCAGTCTTGTTCTTAGTAAATGGCAAAAAAAGCTAATATTAATGATTTTGTCACTCTCCTTTTATAAATAGCAAAACAGCTTAAAAACTAAGCTCGGCGGTCTGAAAGTTATACTGTTTTACATAAGCCACATCCGACTGGCTGGATATAGTTTGTGAAATGACAAAGTACACTTTCTGTGGAAAACCCATGATTGCCACAAATTGCAGTCAGCTCCATCCAAACACTAGAGAACTTTAAATATCTGATCTGTGCCCTGTACACAACATGCAAAGCCTGACCTACTTGTATAATATATTACATGCCTCTGACATCAGTGCCTTTACACATAGTAATTCATTGTAGACACTACACACCAAAGCTGCATGCAAGCAACTCTTCAATGCTTTCCCAGAAATGAGCTGGTAGAGTCTGTTTTCAGAAATGTTCAGCATCCAAAAACGTAGCATTTTTTTAAGTATTATTTTCTGGCTTCCCTGGTACTGGTAGGACTTGACACAATAAAGGATTCATTGCTTCATGTGTGGCAGGATTATTGTTTTGTATGGGTGGCAGTCCAAACACATAATTAATACAACCCCTTCCTAAACAATGATATGAAGGGAGCATCACCTCAGCACAGACACTTTTATATTATGAACAGTGGCGTTAAGGGCACTGGGTTTACCCCCTGTTACAACTCTGTTTCCCTTGTGTCTTAAATAATTGTCAAAATCGCCTTTAAGAACCATGTCTGGCAGAGAAGAAGAGGGAGTGTGTAATTAATTTCACTGGCCGCAAGCTTGGCATGGCATGGCATGTGCTTATGACATTTTTGTTTGGATCTGCTGCCTTACAGTGTCTATTGTTTTGTTTGAAACCACTTTGACATGGGGGCAGCCGTGGCCTACTGGTTAGCGCTTTGGACTTGTAACCGGAGGGTTGCCGGTTCGAACCCCGACCAGTAGGCACGGCTGAAGTGCCCTTGAGCAAGGCACCTAACCCCTCACTGCTCCCCGAGCGCCGCTGTTGTTGCAGGCAGCTCACTGCGCCGGGATTAGTGTGTGCTTCACCTTACTGTGTGTTTACTGTGTGCTGTGTGTGTTTCACTAATTCACGGATTGGGATAAATGCAGACCAAATTTCCCTCACAGGATCAAAAGAGTACTTATACATCATTACAGAATGAAAGTAAGATGAAGGCTGCGAGGATGACAATGGTGAGCTGCCTTACCCGTGAGGAAGACGAGGCCACCGATGAGAGGCGCAAGGCCCAAGTTGAGCGTGCAGCAGAGGGCGATACAGGAGATGATGAAGGCGATGATGAGGAAGATGAGACCGATGATCATCAGGGCCGCCACTGCCTGGGCCCAAGCTGTAGAGATGACACATTACATTACATGACTTTTCACACTTGCTTTTTGTTTACTTATGAAAACTCATGCACGAAGATCACTGATATCAAAAGAAATGTTATAACTGTTCATATGTATAGTTTTCCATGGTCTTTGCTTTACTTAGATTCCACACTCAGTTCCCCGGTTTGTGTCCAGTACACAGGACACAACACTATGCAGGACTGTAGTCCTTCATGAAAGCTTGAAATCTCACTTTGTGTCTGGAGCTCTGTGCCATGCAGAGTTCTTGAATTTATTTTTTATGACAGTGAATATTAAAATAGGGCTACATCCAACACTAAAAGAAGCTTTATGCAAAGCAGATCAACAAATTACTTTCACACTGGTATACCAAGGCATACTTACAAATAATTTTAAAAATAACACCGGTTACGAATAGAAACAACCAACGTAGAGTTGCAAACACAAATACTCATCTCAAGTTATGAATTAACCACCTCTAATTAATATGTAACTAGCCTTCAGAATCCAAGATAACAACTCTGACATACACTACCAATGAGGAATGTGTCTGACAGAGAATTATCCTGCTACTGTAGTATGTGTTCTAACCACAACTTTATAAGAACGGATGATGGGCGCCAGACAGTATTTGACACACCTTGATTATGTAAGAATTAAAAATAAAAAAGTCTCACAGGATGCTACAGGGCAGACAAACAATCATGTCTATCAACAGAAGGAAGTGCATAATAATAATAATAATAATAATAATAATCATAATAATATAGTATCAGCTCATAGATAATAGATGCACATTTTCACTACTACATTGCCCTAGTAGTTCTGACTGAAGTATTGTGTGCAATTGCACAGGATTATGGAGACAAAGGGGACATTTGTGCTTTCTTCTTGTTCTGCGATACTCTGTTTGTTGATATCTGAGCTCAACACCCAACTACCCAAGTCCCCTTCATGCTCCTGAAGCAACATGCTGATTGTCTGGAATAATTGCATGGCTTGGTTCGAGTCATTTGGCTTGTTTCCTTGTTCCATATAGCTATGGATATGTTATGGCGATTTTTTTGAACATAAAAAATGACCTAGCAGAGACACCTTAAATTTGAATAGACAGGGGCTGACTTTTTTTATGTCACAACTCAGGGAACGGCATTAACCTCTATGTCTCTATATCTATTGACCTTTTTATCATCTCTCGGAGATGTCCATTGCCTTTGTCTCTTCATGAACTGATCGAGAGGACTCACCTGAATTTCCCCTTGGGGATCAATAAAGTATCTATCTATCTATCTATCTATCTATCACCTGGCCCTGAGGAGAATATATATATATATATATATATATATGACCATGTGACAATTAATGATAAATCATGGAGCCATTATAAGCGTAAAATATATTAAAAAATACGTGAATTAGACTGCCAGGACTGCTCCAAAGTTATTTGCCATTTCGGGGTCCCTAGTTTGCCGGTTTGGTTTGAATAACTGACTACCTTTTACTGGGTTTATCAGTGCACTGTTTTAGTCACACATGTAGAGACAGTAGCTTGGTGTAATTATGTCGTATACAATGTTTCCTTTCACTTGGGAGTGGTTGCACATGACAGAACACGCCTTGTCTGTCTGACTCATCACAGAGATTCCAGGTGTGCTCCTGAAACTCACATTCTAGTCAAAACGGTTGCATCATAAGAGCCAAATGTCCAATTGAATCATGGTCACACAAAACAAGAATATATCTGTTCTCAGCACTAGTTAAACAGTGAGTGTTATTTTGGCAATGTCCACCTTGAGGACTGATTAGCTAAAACAAGGGTTGAGGCACATGGTTTTAAAAGCCTGCTGTTAAAATGATTTGATAGTTATGTGTTATGGTTACCATTGTGGCTACTATAACTGGA
The DNA here is from genome assembly GCF_046254945.1 of Alosa pseudoharengus. Classification (NCBI taxonomy): domain Eukaryota; kingdom Metazoa; phylum Chordata; class Actinopteri; order Clupeiformes; family Clupeidae; genus Alosa; species Alosa pseudoharengus. The sequence continues at coordinate 26,887,398 of NW_027468620.1, read as the reverse complement.
TTCCTAACTTCTCAAGGAATCAATGCACTTGAATTCACACTTGCAAATTAAATTACGAGTCTACAATTCCAATTAAAGGCCTCTAGAACAAGTTCAAAACTCAGGTTTCTCTGCAGGCCCCCTTCAGCTTTAGAGTATATATTTTATGACACTCCTCAATCAGTCAGTCTGCCAGTTTCCTCTGTCCCTGTTCCTCCGACAATTGTTTACTCACTTTCTGCTTCTTTTGGCTGGCTCTGCCATGACGAATGTCTGAGAAACGCCATGGCTACCTTGTTCTAGCCGGTGCCTGGCATGCATGGGCGGATTATGAACTTTCAGGCCCCTGGGCCCAGATGTATTAAGGGCCCCCCACTAATTGTTGTATATGTGGGAGGGGGGGTTTGGGGTTCCTCCCCCAGACATTTTTTAATTTGTTTGATGTGATTTCCTGTATTCTGGTGCATTTTGGGGAGGGGGAGGGGGGGGGGGGGCAATACTAAATTCAATTCATGAATTCATAGCCTACATCCTGATTTGTTGATATTGAGGCAATGATTCTATGCAAAGGCTTGGGCTTCAGGGCCCCCTGACCACTTGGGCCCCTGGGCCTGGGCCCGGTAGGCCCGTGCAGTAATCCATCCCTGCTGGCATGTATGTGTGTAGTGCAGTAAAGCAATTTGTTACATCATGCGACCGCAATACTTTCTGTCTCTGAGGCTGGTGGCCTGCCGGCCCAAAGTTGCAAGGCTGGTTTTTCCGCTCACAGATGCTAGAGGGAAGCGAGATGGCCACCAATCACTTCAGAAAAAGCCATAGAACCATTCCAATGACTCTGAAGCATCAGAAATCTTTGTATGCGCACCAGAAACTTTGGCATGCTCTACAGAAACTTCTGCCTGCATATAAGAACTTTCTCATGCTCACCAAAAACTCACAGACCCTAGAGGACATGGGCAAAACGTTTTTTTTTTCTGTAAGGTTCTGGTGCACACTAGATAGTTTCTTGTGCTCACCAGAAGTTTTCTGGAGTGCATGCAAAACATTCTGGTGCACATGTGCACATGTCCCTTTAGGGGCTCCCAGGTGACATGGCAGCTAGAGTCTTTAGAGGTTTGCTTTTAAAGAGCCTTATTCCTTTACAATGGTTGTATTTGTCATTTGTCAACAGCATGCTAACAGAGGTGAGATATGTTGCCACTTAAAGACCAGTCACATCATCACGTTATATTCAGTAGCCCCATGTGAATCACTGTCTATATTTCATGGCTTGAACACTCTCACTCCTGATGAATCAAGGCTGATCTGGAATCCTCTCACACACACTTTGCAGTAGGTTGCAAGCATGTGCTATTTTGAATGGCATGATCAGTAGAAACAAAGCCAGACCTAACTTGGACTTCATATACATTTCACCCAACTGCATTTTCATACTCCCGAGCAACATGTTTGATTACTGTAAGCCAATAATTTACGATGGTATTGAGCAGTGACTTAGAAAAGAGCATGCTGATAAAAAAAGTCTGCCTCTTTTCCAAGACTGTGGAATGTATGATTCATTTTAGCTGAGCCCTGAAGACTGCACTATGTTAAATTTAACATCACAGCAATTTTAGATAGACTAGAAAGGCCTCATAAGTTATCTACTTTTTCCAAAGCATGCTTTGTTTACCAATATTTAAAAAAAAATTACGTCCACATGTTCCAATTTCATATGTTTTTTATCATACATTTATTATTAACATGAAAAAAATCACAATTTTAAACGAATTACTACCTTAGTAGAGAAGTCCACCTTCTTAAATTTCTAACAAAACATCCTAACATCCATATCCTACTACAGACGTCATTCTTGAACTGCGCTTAACCAGCTTTGTTAGCCATAGGCCTATATGTTGATTCTGTACACTTCTACTCAAGTACTTAGAATAGGCCTACTCTAAGGTGAAATTTCAAGGATAACTTACAGCCGGTTGAATTTATTTCATCGTAAGGTGACTTACTGGGACATTTCACGTCCCAGTAAGCCCACGCTGAAGTGCAAACGTTAGATCACAATGTCTGTATAGCCTACAACTAAATCCGTTGTGCGCATTTTTAAATGGTTTTCCAATTTGAAGTCAGCGCAAACCTTGGCTAGAGTTGGTATTTTGGACACAGGCGGTAAACGAACTTCTAGGTTTACAACTGGTGGTCAGAGTTCATTTCAAGACAGAAAGGCCCAAGGATATCCAACGTTTTGACGATGCCTAAATTCGAACTTTTAGTTTTACGTTCCGCCTGCTGCCAACAGGTAGGGTGCAATTGTGCAAGATCAAGTTTCAAGCAACAAAACATATCGAAAAAGAAACATTAAAACACATTTTTGTCCTTCCAGTCACCTTGATATTAGTTGATTACACTAACGTTGTTTTTAATACCGCTAGACTCAATGATACTTACAGTATTCCATCAACGACTTGGCGGTCCAATTGTCATTCCTGCCTCGCCAATGTGTCCACATATTTGCGTAATGAGACTTTGCGTCCTCGTCTTCGACCCATCCGGACGAAGCTGCGATTGCAATAATGTCAAAAATGATGGCAAAAAGCAAAAGAAGAGGCAAGATCCACCTGCATCGTGGATACGCGATCCCGCAACGAAACATGATTTAATTTCAGCAGAAGAATAACGCTTATAGCTACAGTTCTGGAACTCCTGTCCTTTCACTCTCTCTCGCCTACTCGAACTATGCTGTATATAAAGTAAACGACTCCACCCAAATGCGTAACTTGATCCGCACATTGAAAACCTGCTCACAAACCTGTAGGGGTGGGCCTGACGGACGCGTTTACACAACAGCGAAGGACATCGCAATTTAGCCCAACCCACAGTTAACCCAGTGCTAGGTTCAGATGACATCTGTGTAACTCCTTTCATTGACATGTCAATACGTACCTCGATGTACAATACGTACCCCTAAGCAAATTAAAGTGCATTTGTATTTTTCAAAACATGGATATCTGACCAAAATGACTTTATACACTATGCGACATTACCACAATGGCGGTGCAGCATAATTCAAGGATTAGATAAGAACATTTTTATTGTAGCCTACATTAAATTAAAATGAAATGATAATGTGTCTTTTGACAATCTGCAATAAGAATAATAACAACAACAACAAGAAAAAAACAGACAGCTTTAAGACCCCCCCCCCCCCCACACACACACACACTCAACAAAAAAAACACAGATCATTATTATGACTGAATCAATATAAATGATTTATTGCTATTCATAAAATTGTATTATTGTCAGAGACAGACAAAACACAAATAATAGCAAAACGATAGCACAGGATTATTTGCAATTGCATATAATAGCCTACTTCTGTTGTGATGCTCACCCAGTTGTATTTTAACGCCATCTAGTGTCTGCAATAAGGAAAATAAACTACCTAGCCTATTGCATTACTTTGCCTCTCCTACTATACCCTACCATTTAGACTGTTTCTCAGGGGGCTTCTGAAACTGTAGGCACAATTATGAAGATTTTACTCTATCTGCAGTAAACGTCTGAATACGACCTGAATAATAGGCTATCTGTATCTTGCCTCATGAGCTATGATAATATGGTCTACTACGATATAAATATAGCCTACTTCAACTGAGGTTTGCTCCCCCTGTCGGTTGGTGTGCGTACCAAGCAGTATGCTAGGCGGTGGCTTAAAGATAAGGTAGCAACAGAAAAGACTCTTCGGATTCCACAGCGGCTGTAGGAAATACATGGAATGGAGTATAGAAATCGGACAATTCCTACGAGTCACGTCAAACCATAAACTCAGGCCATATATGGGAAAGCTGATAAAAACTGTCAAAATGCCACTGTCAGATGAAGAACTCTTCCACGATTTGATATTTTGATTTCAGAACGTTTTAACCTGCTGCTAAAATACCATTCCATGTAGGCGAATGCTTGAAATCCACTACCGGAGTTTGCCATCTACTACAGACCAGATTTCCAGTTGGAATTAAGTGAAATAGCTAGTACGCACAGAGTGCTCACAGGCGTATCATCACGGTTGTACTGCGATGCCAAAAATGGTGGACACCAAATGTTATTGCAACGTGAAATAGCCTTGTCATTTTAGAATTTGAGAGCAATGTATTTGTTTGCCAATGGTAAACAATAAAACAATAGCTTCCTTCCTGCTCTGGACCACGGAATTGACGTGTGGTCTTACATCACTGGCTTGGTAGTGATTCATATCTTCACCTAAACCAGGGAAGATGCTGCGCGTGTAACAGTGGGACTGGGTTTTCTACATCAACCATTCATCTGCTGCCGTGGGGTCATGGAGGAAATACTACGGAAGCTACAAAAGGAAGCTTCGGGACACAAACACAAAGCTATCCGGGATGCCTGCACTCTTGCTTGCGGTGAGTTGGCAGCAGCCGCGCGCGCGTCCACCTGTCACTAAGGTGGTGGTGGCGGCGGCGGCGGCGGCGGCGGGCATGTGGAGAGGAGAGGCAAGCAATGGCACTCTGATTAAATCACTAACCAATTCAGTGATACCACTACAAACACGAATATAATCCAAAATAATGCTTCGAGTTTCATATAATCAGGTGGCGTTTTATAGCGCTCTGAGATCCTCTGTGCAGCCTACTTTTTACCCTTATGTCAACACATCGTAACTGCAACCAGTTGGAATATTCAAAGCACACTTCAGAGATAGCTGTAGAAGTTGGCTGGTGAAAAGCTACATGTGTTTCAATTCTCATACTGGTATAAAACAGATTCGTGAGTGCAATTTAAAAAGGTAAAAAAGTAATTTAACACTCCTAGTCTGCATGTCATCAACATTGGTCTCAATCCTCAGTCCTTGCTTCAAGATAATGTATGAAATGACACCATTGCTCACCATTGTTCTCTGTTTGGTTCTTTTTAATTGTAGAAATGGTGGCTGAAATGGTGGTCATAAAAGTATGTTGTGCATTTAGGACAACATCAACTAGGCCTACTGTACCTTACCAGTCCCTTTACTTTTCTTTTACAGTCTTTAACTCACCCATATTTTCACAAAATGTTCAGCCTGCTTTCTGTGTATAGACAGGTCAACACATCATGCAGTCAAGCTACACATGTCTACCATTAAATATTAAATTAGTTATTTCAGTTTCGTGTGTGAGGACATTAACACAATAATACACAATACCAATGATAGTGCACAATAAACAAACTGTCCAGTGGGTTGTGGTGTCTTTGTGGTTGGAATCCCTTGATGGATTGTGTTTGACTCCTGTCTGGTGTAATATCTGTGTGCACAAATTAATTTATTGAGACGTTTGCTCTCAGATGATGTTTCAACGGCCATTTTGTTTTGTTATAGTTAATATCATCCCGTTGTCATGCTTATTTCCACATAGGTTTATTATCCTGGCGGCCATCCACCTTTAGCCAACACAGCACCACCATCTAATGAGTCACCTCGCTCCGTCAGCCTTGTGGTTCTTGTCTGTAGTCTGGCAGCCCCTTGTACTGAATCTGGCTCTTCCCTTGGGAGGGATCATACCTGGTTAATGTGGGGGCAGACACACACACACACACACACACACATATACATACACACACACACACACACACACACACACACACACAGACACACACACACACACACACACACACACACACACACTTTCCTCCAACCGGCCTTCACCTGTATGCAAATGAGATTGGAGAGTCCGTGTGGTCCGAGGTGGCCTGCATCAGGTGGAGTGCAGCTTTTCCCTTTGGCTTAAGGCAGGTGGGGGGATTGGACTGGACTGCTGTGGGCCAGATCTAAAACACATCTTCTCAAATGGCCAAAGGGGGACACAAGCCATCATTCATTTTTGCCATACCACCATTTTGGGTGCTCTCAACTTGTTGAAATGTTCATAGATTAGTTCACAGCTTAGGGATTGCCAGATCATTGTCAAAGTCCAGCCACCATCTTGGTACTAAAGAGTAAGCTACTGCTATCCATGTTTTTCTTGCATTAAGAGCAGGTAGTGACCGTCAAATGAAGATTCTCCATGTCAACAAACACATGACTAAATGAAAAGGCTACTACAAATAGGTCAAACTTACTCTAAATGGTCAAAATTGATTTATGTCTGTCTTTACAACTTGTACTTTTTTGTTTGTTACTCAACATTTAATTCTTGTCTTTTCTCTTTTCAATTCTTACCAGAAACACTTGAAGCCCAAACTGGCTCGGTCAAGATCTTGCCATCTCAGCTCCGGTAAGAAGCTGGATCTGTTTTGTGGTGAAACAGCAGCTGATTGTAACAATGACAAATGGCCTGCTTTGCCTGGCCTTAATGTATGTATTTAATTTGTTATGCATAGTGCAGACGGGCCTGTGTGGCCACACCAATGGCTGGATCTCTTCCCCATGAAATATTCATGGTGCCAAGTTGGCCACAACGCATCATTTCTCATAAGTCCACAGTAACTCACTTTCTATCAATGATTTGATTTGTGTAAATGAACCACATGGCGTTAAAGTGGGGCTATTATAGGTACAGTAGTTTCTGTTTTTCACAAACTCCTTTATTTATTCTGCTTCCTTTTTTGCATTGACCTCACTGTAGCAGTTTCGTTTTCTCAGACCTCCCTCTATCCCACACACACACACGCACGCACGGACACACGCACGCACGCACGCACGCACACCTGTGCAGTATCACAGCATCGAGCAAAGGAAAAGTACATCCATTTATGCACCTCACCTTGAGCAAGTGACCCCAGGGACAAACTCATTGCTCTGTGAAGATGATATTATATAAGACATACAGTAGGCCTAGAGGAGGCTGAGATCCCCTCAGATGCTCACTACAACACTACAGTGAGCCTCAGGCACACAGGGACTCCCTGTGTCCCGCATTTGTCGTGTCCCGTATTAGACAAGGACGTGAGTGTGACCCAGCCAAGTTTACACATCTTTGCTCATCAATCAGTTCACAGTCTCCTGTGTGTTTAGAGTTCAACTGCAACTGATCCTACTGTAGATCAGTGCACATTTCATTGCATATTAAAAATAGCTAAGCAGCACGCATTCTTTTTGTTGCAAAACCTTTGTCACCAACACATTAATTTTGTTTATCAACCCTTACCTTACCATGTAAGAAACTCAGAACTAAAGTAGTTAACGTTTGGGCGACCTTATTTTCAGCCAAGATGTTCTTAGGTTTGTTTATGTCAAGGGTGATTAGCCAGCTCTAGTTGCACTCCTGTCTTGGGAAGCAGCCTGTGAGAAGCTTAGACCCAGAGTTATTTTTCTAGATAAAGGATTCTCTAGCCCACTGAGTTGTGGCATTGGCAATGATTGGCCATCATGATTGGGCATCCTTGTCACTTGAGTACGCCACTAGCATGCAATCTCAGTCATCTCACCTAATAAGAGGTATCTGTAGTTATCTGTTGTCTGTATTTTTCATTTATGAACTGCTCTGTTACTGTTATGCTAAGTAGCAAAATGTGACAAAACAGCTATGAGGTCAACTTTGTTTTGGACAAAATGAAGATTGTTTTTTTTTTTCAAATAGGATGCACTGACCATCAGAGAGCTCTTATCTTCAAATTGATGTCAGGTTTGTCTGTGATAACATAAAGATGTATGGCCCACAGTCTCTTGAGAAGCCACACAGTAGGTAAGGAAACGAGCCCCACCCCCTGCTGTCATGTAGAGAATACATTATCACCGATTAAAGCAGACTGAGAGGGCTTGACACTTTCTAAATCATCCTGGCCTTGCAATCAAGTGCTAACTTCCTTATCCTGCCCCTTGTGTTCCTCTTTGAATCATTTAGGCGAGTAATTATCTGTTATGACTGTCTCAATGTCATGTGTATCATGTTGTCCTTGTGGACATAGTTGTTGGCCATTTTGAACAAAGGAGGGGTTGAAATGTATGTTATCAAAGATCCTTGATTACTAGCTGCTATGGTGTCTATATGATCCCACAACAATAAAACTACTCACAGGGCTCTCAGAGAGAAATAAAAATGATTAAGGTTAACAAACAAAAAATGCCATTGTGGGCGTGGATATCAGGAAACAGGAAAACATCATTCAGTGAGGTTTGATGGTGATGTGGCACAGCTGAATCTGACACAACTGGGGTCGGGTGAGGCCTCACATAAGCAGTTTTGGCATGATCCTTTTTCCCAATTCTTCACTGCTTATGCTCATCACATTTCAAAGCCTCTGCATTTCTGTGCTCATCAGCGGCAAAGGCATCCTAATCAAGTCACTTTTTGGGCACTCAAGCAAAAATTCCCTGCAGAGGTTGTCAGGAAAAAAGCATTAACAGCAAGTCAAAGAAAGCTGAAGTTAACGTCTCTAGTGTAAATGATTAAACTAGTAATGCCTGCACTGCAGAGCTATTACATTTCCTGAATGGAGTTTTTTTTTTACCCTAGGTACAGTGTTACCTCTATACTTTTGACCTCTTTGTTGTGTCATTTCTACTGATATGAAACGTAACAAGTACTCGTCCATTGGTCTTTCTTCAAGGCCTGCCCCAGGTCTGTGTTTCCACATGCTCTTCTTCTATGGTTGTATGGCCTGTGTTCTCATATGCCTATTTGTTTGTTTGTTTGCTTGTTTGTTTTGTGTAGAGCAAGATGCCTGTTACCTCTCCGGCTGGCACTGGAGTCCAAAAACACCAAGCTGGCACAGACCGCCCTCACCGGTATACAGGTGAAGGCCTCCTAACACCCAGCCACCTCCTCTGTTTCCATTTTACACTGCAACACTGCACCCTTACACAAAGAGGTTTATCCACAGAGTGGGGCTTTACCAGGCAGAAGTGCTGAGATAAAATGTGATCTCTTAAAGGCAGTGTTTGGTTTCCTGAGAACTCCAAGATATTTTACTGAGTTGTAACTGTTCCGGACAGATCAGAGAGAAAGAAATGCCTCTGCTTTATACTGTTATGGAGGCCGTGTTCACGAGGTACTAGGTTACTTGCCCTGGATTCCCTCGCCTCTCTGTTTCGTCTGTTTCCTTCAGTCAATTATCCCTCTCTCCAAGTTCTTTATTCCTTTACTGATTTCCATCTTCATCTTTCCATCTCCTCCCGTAGATCCTTTGTGAGGACCGCTTTATCGTTGGAGAGACCGAGATTCCAGAGAAGCAGCTGCTGAATCAGGTGCTGGATGCTGTCAAGGTGACGCCCACCCTTCACGAGGACCTGCAGGTGGAGGTCATGAAGGTCAGTGTCAGACGGGTGGGGAAGTGGCAGGTGTCACGGCAACACAACACCACACTGCACCACACTGCACACAACAGCACTCAATACTACACATGAATACTGTCCTTCAGTACACTTTACACAGCCACTGTGCTCTAGTCGTGACTTATAAGATTTGAGTGTAATGATGTTTTTACAGAAAAGCCTCACACTGCAAGTACAACCAAACAGCATGTAACACAAAGGGTGCATCATCAAGGCACACAATGTGTGTCAATATAGACTGACAACTGAGAAGCCAATATTTTGAAGTTGTGTTGTGTGAACTCTTTGTAGGTTTTCTCATAATAAGCTTAACAACGAGTTGTCAAGAAAGAATCACATGTGTATACCAGGATTCTGCATTACATTCAGCATTATTGTATTGTTTTAGTAGTTAGCCCTGATACCACAGTCAAATGTCACTGTATTGCTTTTTTAGCCATCATTATACCACCAGCAGGTGGAGGCCACAAAGGTCAGTCCAAGATGGCTGTGTGCTGACATCATCACACAACAAAAGGCCACTGTCTCTAGATCACAACAGCAGCAACAGTGGCCTTTGACTGTGTGGGTACAAACAGCATTACTGAGTCCTCTAAGAGCACACTTGCCCCCATGGACCTCAGAATGATAGAGCTGATCTTCATACTGCATCGATGCCAGTTTCTTTATGCACACCCCCTCATTTCACCTCAAATCATTTTTTTTTAATCAATAATTTAGACACAAATAATATTCCTCCCTTGTTGTGTTTTTGACAGCATCCAGCTTTGCTGGTACTTCTTTGTGTCATTAACATCTTTTTATGCACAGGAAAAGGATGCTTTCTCAATAGCCATGTCCTGATAAATTACTATTTGCTATTGGGAAAGTGAGACAGTTAGGACTGTCATATTTTGGCTTTTGGTAAATTGGACATATATACTGTATCTTGAAAATGGCATTTTTACACAGTCAGTCTCCCACAGTCAGTCTTCCTAAGATAGCCACTGACTCTGGACCAGTTCTGGCACAGATCAGAGTCATGTGCCATCACAGTCCTCAGGATCCATCAGTGGGACTGCCCTGAGGTTTGTCAGTGTTTAGTGCACCAGCTGGGATGTTCCGTGTTGCTCTGGTTGTGTGAAGAACAGGAACAGACCTTCTGAATGCAGAACCGATGCTGGGCCGGCTGCCAGGCAGTGTTGCTCACAGATGCTTGTAGCTGTGAAGACTCAGTGTAACACAGAATGCACACAAACACACACACACACACACACACACACACACACACAGTGGTATAATGAAATAACCGAAGAGAAAGGAAAGGGTTGGCTTTTTACTCTGAACAATGTTGTCTTATCCTCAGATGCATGCTCCCCCTCCAGTGTGTTTATTGATTTAATCTTTTACTGGATTTTTTTCTGGTTAGCTCATGTTGGTTTTAACAATGCATATGAGACATGGATTGATGACTGTGCCTGGCTCTCGTGCTTTACCAAGCGAGTGTCCCATTGTCCTTCTGGCTTAGGAGTACACTTATGTCAGGAGTTAGATTTATTCTCTTTTCTCAGGCTCTCTAATACCAGTACCCTCTGTTAGGTCTGCTATTGTGGTAGCTGAAATGCTTTTTCTTTTGTGTTCCTCCTGTGTAGTCGGAAGGCATTCATTAGTGTGTTCTGGAATAGGGGAGAAAGAGAGAGAGAGAGAGAGAGAGAGAGAGAGAGAGATAGGGTCCCAGAAGAGCTTTAAAGTGTGTTAAGTTGGACACTCAAAGTAGCACAATCATTTTATTAAAGCAGTTCAAATGCTAACAGCCATTTTGTTGTGTTTAGCCTGGTAAGCGAATGAGACTCTGGAGGAGCACTTTTTTTCTCCCACGAGACTCTCGAGAGAAGATACGCTCGAGTTCAATTGAAACAGTGGCTTCGTCAAGTCACTTTCCATTCCAAATCAAATGATCTTTTATCTATATAGTGGTAGTATCAGTGAGCATCATTATCTCTGCAGTCAGCAGTAACCAGGCCGTAGGTGTGTAGGGGAGAGTGTTCTCATTAGGCTAGGCTGTGCTGGTTAGAGGCTGGTTGTGTTGTTGCTGCCTGTGTAGAAGCCATGTCATGCGTTCCCTCTCATCTTAAGGTCTATGTTCCCCCTCTCCCACAGGTACTGCTCTGCATTACATACTCGTCCACGTTCGAGATCAAAGGCAACTCCATCCTGAAGATCGCTGAGGTAAGGACAGGCTACAGACACACATGGATGACTCATCATCAGCACGAACAGAGAGAGGCTGAGAGAGAAGGAGCGCTCGATAGGCTCCCCTAGTTTCCCTATTGATGTTACAAAGTCATATCGTGGTTGTGCGCAAATTCTTGTTCAAACAAAATCTTCCTCTCATCAGCAGGAAGGTGTGTGTATCTCTCTTTTTTTTTCTCTCTCTCTCTCTCTCTCTGTCTCTCTCTCTTTGTGTGTGTGTGTGTATTTGTGTGTTTTGTCTATCTGTTTATGTACTGCGGCAAAGCCCTCCAGGAGACCCTAGCCATTCATCATATTGTCGTTAGCACCTTTCATTATTCGCTGTTAGCTTCTTTGCATTTCAGTTATAAGCGGCGGTGCCTAGAATGCCCTTCAGTGGTGATCGATGCCATCGTTTATGCCTGCGTAAGGCTCCGCTGCAGCCCTTTTCTGTGTGCACAGGAGTGGTGTGTTGTTCTGCTCCGATATTATACTGGGAGGTGTTACAGGCTATCCATTACCTGCTCATAAAAACACATTAGGAGGTGTAAATCGTCCAGTCACCCTGGATACCCTACCTCTGTTCCCAGCTGAAGAAAGACAGATGCTAGGCCATCATCTCTATCTCTCTTTTGTCTGTCACACTCACTCACACTCTCACACACACACACACTCACTCACACTCTCACACACACACACACTCACTCACACTCTCACACACACACACACACTCACTCACACTCTCACACACACACACACTCACTCACACTCTCACACACACACACACACACACACACACACACACACACACACACACAGTCCCAAGCTATCTTTCTCTCTTTCAGATCCCTCTATTTTGCTTCTCCGTTCAATTTCAGTCAGTCTTCCACAGTCTCTGTCATTAAAGGAGCACTTCAGTAAAACCAGAGAGAGAACGAGAATGTGAGCAGAAATGTATGATAATGTTCTAAGTTCATTCTTCAACATTTTGGCATTGATTATTCTAAGTTCATTCTTTTAATATAATTGGCATTGGTTATTCACTTACTGTCACTAGACCAGAATATGTTAATCAGCAAAGGATGACCTGAATCTGGTCAAGGAGCACTGTATATGTAAAACCGAGACACGTTTAATTAATCATTAAAAGTCAATTGAATGAGTGCATATAGTATACAGCATGTGAAATAGAAACTATGGATTTTCCATGAATGTCTACCCAAATAAGCTCTCAACAAGGCCTAATGATTTACAGATCATTTATTTTGGTCTCATTTTATGCATGTAACTGGTTTGGCCTTACTGTCTTGGTTCTCAGTACATGACTCATACCTGAGTCAGCAAGGCGCATTTGCGTCAAAACAATCGCTGACTAATCCCAGCATCGGCCTGAAGGAAGGAACGAGGGGGAAAAAACATTTATAACAAGGTGTCTTTCACCTGCCCTTATGATTCTTTGCCTCGGTGTCCATGGAAACAGCCACCGATGCCACAACTTAGACTGCTTTCTCCATGACCAAAGCAGGGAGAGGATTCGAAACTACGTGGCATAGCCTGGCTTGCCCAGACAGAAATGCGTATGAGTATGAAGCAATGTGTGATAGCAGATTCTTGTTGCACGTCTTCAGCTCGACTGTAGAAGCAGCAGTAGCAACACTTTATACAGAATATCATGACTCACAAAATCACAAAAAGGAAAATTAATCACTTCTTTTAAGACGGCTGTAATGTTTTGTGTTAAATTAAACATTTTTGAGCATTATTATTTATGATCCTGACCAAATTCAGAGACGAGTGAAATGAACATCATACTTTTACCCAGCTGTTGGGTTCACTTAAGGTAGCATAGCCGCAGAGGGTAGGTTTGGTGCTGGCTCAATCAGACTACTCTATCAACAGGGTATGTCTTAGATTGTTTTATTGCTGTTATGAGATTTAAAAGACAGTTTTAGCAGACACCACAAAGCCTAGGACCAGGAGAACTCAAGGCTTAGTATGCTTTTAATGGAAGTTGATTGTTCTTTTTTTCCTCCTCTGACTGCAATGCATTCCTTCTGCCCTCCTCAGCATCTGTAACCAACAAAATAGAAACCCCTTCAGTCATGTTATTTGCAGATGCTATGATCTACGGCATGGTTTAGAGGACATGTAGGTGAATATATTGTAAGGAAATGTTAAGGACTCTATTTCCGAAAGACCGATTCCCGAGATGCAGAACCAGGAGGTTGGCTTGACTGCAGGCTGTGCTGATGAGATTTGAGCTCTAAGGCAGTGATCCTCTGGCAGACCCCTCAGTACTCCATTACACAGTGTGGAAGCTAAAGCCACCATCCCTGGGGTCCAGATCTCTGATTCATACCTGCCAGAAATCATTTCCTGCTGTCATATAAGTCATATGTCCTAGGGAGAAATGTATTTTGTTATTTATCAGATACTGTTATTAGCTGTTATTTGATATACAGTGAAAATATTAGGCCACATCTCATCCTTATTTGTACTCTTTAGAATCTAAACTATGACATTAGGTGCGTTTATACGGACAGTTTTATTTGTCATTATGATTAAACTATCAGGTCTTACACGCGCTCTAGAATCTTTGATCAGAATAGCCGTTGTTGCTTTACTTTTCCTTGAGAAAATATGGCTGTTCAATCGGAATAGGAACGGAGTAGGCTACACCACCCCTTTCATTCCGATTAAAATTCTAATCGGATCTGCGTTTTTATTCCGATCAAGGTGTTTATATGTGTCATTTTATTCTGATTGAGCCGTTTTTCTGATTCTAATGGGAATGAAAGTGTCCATGTAAACCCACCTAGAGATATTACTTTCACTATGCCCTGAAAACTGAGTAGGATGAACTTTATTTCAGATTAAATAATAATGTCAGATAAAACTCAGTATAGTCTTGTAGCTGTCATGCAGGTGCAATCATGATGAATGTATGAATTCATATTGTATGAATGGGATATCCAAAAAGACTCACAGCTGGCATGGCACATGGGAAAGTGCATTATATAATCTAAAATTCTAAATGTTCTTATCACATAAAAATGCATTATATAATCTTATTTAAAACATTCTTATTGTATAAATATGTTGTTGTCACTTGTCACCCATAAAGCCATAGGAGTGGCAGTAAGCATCTCAAATGATTCCCTGCGGTGCTCTGTCATGGTGCTCCACAGGTGTGCATAGAGACCTACATGTCCAGCTGCCACCAGAGAAGCATCAACACAGCTATCCGAGCCACACTCAGTCAGATACTGGGAGATCTGACACTGCAGCTGCGCCACAGACAAGAAGGGGTGGTGAGTACTCACACACACACACACACACACACACACACACACACACACACACTGAAAAATTATGTGGATTGTGTGGAATGTGTTTGATGTAAATAAATACATTTGTACTTCTATTCATACAGGGAGTAGATGGGGAAGACCTACCAGCACAGCTGTCCCAGCGAAAAGGTACAGTAATTTCCAGTGTATAAACCGCAGGACCGTGTTTTATGCAAGTTAAAAAAACAAAACCATATTAATACCATATTAACTGCTCCTGTGTATTAACCTCATAGCTGAAGAAATTTTGCAAAATCATTGTATAAGCCGCGGCTAATAGTTGGGAAATTACGGTAGTCAAGATCACATGTAGTTGCACAGTGTTTTTACAGTTCTGTGTAGTTACACAGTGTTTTTACAGTTCTGTGTAGTTACACAGTGTTGTTACAGTTCTATGTAGTTACACAGTGTTGTTACAGTTCTGTGTAGTTACACAATGTTGTTACAGTTCTATGTCTGTACAAGCTTTAGATCACTTGTAGTACTGTTGATCGTGTGCACTCATGCAGTATACTTTAGTTTTGTTGTGTATCTGCTGCATATAGCCTTCTGTACTGCTGTTACTCCTTTGTGCCTACAGTATATCCTGTAGCGCATGTGTACTTAGCAGCTACCCTGGATTCGATCCTGTTCAGGTCTGGTGCTGAGGCTGCAGATCCGTTGCTGTATCATTTCCCTCGTCAGATGCTATCTGGGCACCTGTGTTCTGTCTCTCACAGTGACCTTTCACACCAATGGCATCTAGAAGTCAGCGACAGCCCGTTTTAGAGGCAAAGAAGAAAGAGTGGGGATTAATGTAGATTCCTTACCAATACTGACAATATTATGATGATACAACATAACAACTCTCATATAATCGTATCACAGTCACAACTAGTTTATGTGGAAAGGACGATTTTGCTTGTTTGGCTATTACACTGCATACGTCCAGCTATAGCAAGACTGTAAGTCCCTGACTCAGATTTCACTTGCTTAATGAGCAGCAAACAAGGTGAGCTTGAGCTTGGCAGAGCTATGTGTACTAATGTGTGCTAATAGCTCACGGGTGTATGTTGCCTGCAGTAGCAGTAAGTGATAATCACGCCACTTGTAGGGGGGTGTTGGTGAAATATGGCTTGAGAAAACACTGAGGTAAATAGCATTCATATCTTTTATCGAGCCACTGAGAGGTTGATATGATTTATATACAAATAGCCTTCGGCAGCCCCCTTCTCACCTCAACACACGCAGCAGAAATAACTCCTCTGCTGCTGATAATGGCCACATTCAGGGGAGCGTGAGTGAACCCAGTCTACAAATCTCATCTTGTGAAGGCCAGGAGACAGAGACCATCACCATCAAACTGAGAGGAAATAAAGCAGGAGCACTTACACAGTCCAAATCTGTAGATCCGCCAACCCTCAATTAAAAACTCTCAGCTAAATGCATGAAACAGAGATTGTTATACTCCAGGGGAAGTTTGCACATATGGCAATGGAGGAGTTGACCATTCTAGGAATAAATTATTCATGAGGGGCTGTGTACTTGGTAGTCAGTTGCCGCCATTCGCCATCAATACTGAGTAGGGAAAATGTTGCATGTAAAACAAGGCAAATACTGAAATACTGCTTGTGCTTGTGTTTTTATGTGATCCAGATCTCTCCCCCACCACTGAAGCACTGTACGAAGATGTCGTGACTGTCCTCACGGTATTCTGTGAAAAGCTGGAAGGAGTTGGCAAGTAAGCAGTGCTAACACCATTGACCTCTGGTGCTTACATAACACAGTCTTACTGTAGTCTCTCAGCTTGAGCCTGCACACTGTCTCAGAGTTGCCCTATTCAGTGAACATCCGTTGATGAACATGACATGATAGATGACCATTTCAGAAAGTGTCAGAAAGGTTCACATTTTTTGTTGATCTTGCTCAGTCATTTTTACAAAAACATTCCAAGTACCAGTATTGTAGTAGTTAGTTAGTGTAAGTAATTAGTTGTGTGTGTGTGTGTGTGTCTTTGTTTGTGTGTGTGTGTGTGTGTGTGTGTGTGTGTGTGTGTGTGTGTGTGTGTGTGTGTGTGTGTGTGTGTGTGTGTGTGTGTGTGGTCGTGTGTGGTCTTTTCTTCGGTCTGCCTGCACTTTGTCATTGTTTTATGCCCTGGGAAGTAGTTGTTTTTACACAGACAGATTGATTTTGCTTTATTTGCAGTGAGAACCAGCTGCTGCAGTTACTCTATTTGGAGTGCATTCTGTCCATGCTCAGCAGCTGTCCTCCCACAATGCACCTGAACCGCGGCTTCATGGATCTCGTCTGGTAAAACACACACTTTGTTTTTGTTTTTATTTTTACTTTTATTACTTTCATAACATACAGCAGTGTCTACAATACATGCTAATGGTAGAACTGTTGTATATAACATGTTCATTTTTATAAATATTCATGTACAGCATGAGCCAGACAGAGTCTCTATGGCTGTACATGACTGATCTATTTAGACTCCTTTAGACTGATCTATAGAGTACTCCTTTAATGCAGCTACCCCAGCTGATGGTCTTACCCAGGAGGGTCATCATGTTTTTATTACCCTGCACTGAGAATGAGATCATTCCAACATAGTCCCTCTCAGTTATCAGGAAGAGTGAGAGAGATAATGGAGACATATTATAAGGACACATAAAACCGACCCTCAGAATAGATAGATAGACAGACAGAACCAGAAGACTGTTAACAGAACCACACAAACCACCCACTATGCACATCCAATGCGTTGTACTATGCACATCCAGTGCGTTGTGTATATGTGTGTCTTCTCCACATATGGCCTAAATGCACATCTTTAGACACTAAGGTATGAGCTACACGCGTAATTGAAGTGTTCTGTTCGTGTAGCGTCTGCTGCAACAATTAGCTGCCACTATAATCAATGGAAGTAGCTAGACCAGACGTGATAGCGGCACGTACGTTTAGAAAAAAATAGACCATTCATTTAAAATGGATTTTACGTGTCGCGAACGGAACGCTTCAGTTACGCGCCTGGTGTAGCTCATACCTAAGCACCAGAGGGGAACTGTGAGTGTGAGGGATAGGACCAGAGTGGTGCAGTCAGACTGAAACCCTGCTGATCAGTAAAGTCCCCACCCCTGGGTTTCCCCTCGCCCTCACAGGAAACAGCTTTGTCCATCACTGGTGGTGATCATGGGGAACCCCGTCAATGACAAAACTATCACCTCCGCCCATGGGGGAGGGGGCGCGCAGGAGTCGGAGATGTCGGCGTCCGGGGGCGGCGCGGGCGTGACAGACCAGGGCCGCGGCTCAGGCTGCTCGTCCAGCGCCCCGGCCATGATCGGGCCCGTAGTGCGGACCATCTGCTACGTGGCGGCCGAGCTGGTGCGTCTGGTGGGCTGCGTGGAGTCCATGAAGCCCGTGCTGCAGTCGCTCTACCACCGCATCCTGCTCTACCCTCCGCCACAGCACCGCGTGGAGGCCATCAAGATCATGAAGGAGGTGAGGGGTCAGCAGGAGGCCAGAGGGACAAAACACATAGAATCATACACACGGCAACACTATAGCAGAGAATCATACACACGGCAACACTATAGCAGAGAACATTACACACGGCAACACTATAGCAGAGAATCATACACACGGAAACACTATAGCAAAACTATAGCAACTCACACATTTTCTGCTCAAAATGCTTTTCCTTTGATGATTTTGCAACTGGTAGGCACTTTATTGAAAGCTTCTAGCAGTCTGTACTGATGTGCCATCTAAAGTTATTATCAAAAGAGTTTACCAGCTTGACACAAGTACATAGAATGAAAGCCAGAGTCAGGAAGTGTTTATCGTTAAGTTATTTGCATTTGAGGCATAATGCCACTGAAAACCTGGATGTGATCATTATTTTGTTTTCTTGTACTGCAGATCCTTGGTAGTCCTCAGCGTCTGTTTGACCTGGCTGGTCCGTGTGTCATTGAACCAGAGACCAGGAAGAGGTCCTTTTCCAAGAGGAAGTCCTATCTTGACCTCCTCAAACTGTAAGCCCCCTGCCAGACACACATTTCTCCCTCCGCTGAAAAGCACTTAAAAATGGATGCACTTTTCTAAAAACCGTTGAATAGCAGTGCCTTTTGGTTTGTGAAAATGAGCCATGCTTTATTTCTATTCAGCGCTCTGCTGTTGATCCCAGCATCTCCTAGTCCTGCCCCCAAGGCATATTACTTGTTGAGTGTCTTAAATCTACTTTATGTCTCTGTGTTCTCTTAAATATAAAATCAAAATAATTTGTTCTACACAACTGTTGCACACACAGTGCCTTTTGTCCATGATTAACTGTACAATTTGTTCTGGAATTCTCTGTGTCTCTGTTGTGTGCTGCTGTGTGGGTGTTATCAGGGTGATGGATGGCATGACGGAGGCCTGTATGAAGGGTGGCATCGAGGCGTGCTACTCCTCTGTCTCGTGTGCCTGTGCCCTGTTGGGGGCGCTAGACGAGCTCAGCCAGGGCCGTGGGCTCCAAACGGAGCAGGCTCGTCTGTTGCTGCGGCGGCTGGACGAGCTGAAGGACAGTCCGGAGTCCACTCGAGAGTCCATGGAGGTGAACGAGGCTGACTTCCGCTGGCAGCGCCGCATCCTGTCGGCCGAGCAAGCCGCCTGGGAACCGCGCGCCAGCGAGCGGAGCCCCGACATCAGCATCAGCGTCACCACGGAGACGGGCCAGACCACGCTGGAGGGGGAGATGGGACAGACCACGCCGGAGGAGGAGTGCGGGGAGGAACCGCGGCTGGCATCGCCGGCAGCCTCGTGCGGTGGGACAGCTCCCGATGCAGAGGTGCCGGCGGCCGGACGCGAGCCAGCCCCCGCCACCACGGCTGCCACCGAGCCGCCGGACGTGGTCCAGCGGAGCCACGCGTTGGCCTACCCGGACATCACCAACTTCCTGTCAGTGGAGTCCCGCACACGCTCCCATGGGGGCGGTGGTGGCAGTGGTGGTGGTGGTGGTGGTTCGCGCTACAGCGAGAGCAACTTCAGCGTGGATGAACAGGACCTGTCGCGCACAGAGTTTGACTCGTGTGACCAGTACTCCATGGCAGCCGAGAAGGACTCGGGCCGCTCGGACGTGTCGGACATGGGCTCGGACAACGGCTCGCTGGCCGACGAGGAGCAGACGCCGCGCGACTGCCCAGGCCATCGCTCACTGCGCACAGCCGCGCTCTCGCTCAAGCTGCTCAAGAACCAGGAGGCCGACCAGCAGAGCGCACGCATCTTCGTGCAGTCGCTCGCCGGCCTGCTGCCGCGCCTCCTCACCATGCAGAGCTCGGCCGAGGTGGACAGCACACTCCAGAACTTCTCCTCCACCTTCTGCTCCGGACTCCAAGCAGGTAACTTACAGCTCTGCACTTGGGACCGCTCCATTTCAGAAGCTGTACACTCTTGTCCTTTTGTGGTTCTTGGTTTTTATGAGAGTAAAACTTTTTTGTATTTCATAATCCTAGGCTCAGGGCTCCATAGCTATCATTTAAGCAATCATTTGTTCTAAGAACATTCAATAATCCCACAAACATGGGGGCTTCATTTAGTTTCCGATAGCAGCATAGATTTGGCTTAGCATCGGTGTGATTTAATACTAGTACCAGTACAAGCAGAGGTGTAGAAGTCCGGCTTCAGAAAGTCCTGCCACATATTTGCTTCAACCATTCACTAAACCATCTGATTCTGATTGGTACAACTCCTCAGCCAGGTAGATGAGCTAGTGAAACAGGTAGAACCAATTCATAGTAGGACTTTTACTTTCTGAAGCCACACTTTTACACCTTTTAGTAGTACAGTAATAGTAGTACAGGTTTACCTGTGCAGGTAGCACCGTACACTAGACCACATCTGGGCCAGATCTGGACCAGGTCCACACGAGCCTCTTCTCTCATTTGTGATGAAATGAGTGACAGAAGGCTGGTGTTTACTGAGGCTGAGGAGCCTGCTGTCTAGAAGGACTTGCAAACAGCGTATTAGCATTTGATATGAGGAGTGAATGTGGTTGCCATGGCAGCCACAGACGAGCCTGCCATTATGTGTCGACGTTGCCTTTCAGCGCAGACTAATTGCTCTGAGGGGTGGGGAGAGGGGTGGCATTTGGGATGGATGCAGACAGCAGAGTCCAGATGGGTTGGTGAGAACTCAAAGTCTGTTCTTAATACTGAGTGATACTGGACAGTATCCTGTACTGGACTCACTATTTTTTATGTATTCTAATTTTTAATTCATACATTGGTTAGTCAAGTCAAGTTTATTTATATAGCGCATTTCATACACAGAGGTCATTCAATGTGCTTTACATAAACAAAACCAAACAATAATAACAAATAAAAGCATAGAAGGGCAATATAGTCAAAGAATAGTTCAAAAGGTAAAGATCATAATAAAAAGAAAACATAAAACACAAGGTAAAATCATTTAAAAATAAAGAATAATTAGTAAGCAAAAACAAAGGCAAAATTGGTTAGAATTTATTATTTTTATGCCTTGCCTTTTGTCTAAATCATCTCTCTTTACAGTGTATTTGCAGAGCTTTTAAGGTTGCTTATTCATGTACTCAGGCAGTTCTGACATAATTCTGGTGATAAAGTCCTAGAGATTTAGGTCACCACAAGGGTTTGATCTAAATCTCTAAAGGAGCCTAATCAAAGAGTAGTTTTCACTGTGTCACTAAATTAATTAATTAAAGGTTGTATCAGCGATGGCGGGATAATGTCACTTCTGTTGACGTTCAAACAAAACAGAGAGCTAGCTCGCTACTCCCTCCCCCTCTCTCCCGTGCAATTGAAACTCTCCTGAACGCGCATCTCGTCGGTTATTGGTTGGAACACTTTATTTTGCCTGGTGGTGGTTGGCAACACTTGTTGGTAGCAATTGTTTTTGTATGCAGATCTCAGAGCCTTAGCTGCCTACAGAGACGCATTTTTTTGACGGCCTGCTTATGCGGCGGGAAGCTAGTGGATGGTTAGGAAAGATTAGATGAATGTTATGTAATGTTTGGGCCTTTTTTGGGCCTGCAATCGCTGATACAACCTTTAAGGCTAAATTCTGGTGGAGAAACCTTAATTGAGGTTATACCTAAATGAACTGGAGCAGCTTGTTACCATCATTCACCTCCTTACTCAGGGGGTATCCACTCTCCAGGCTTTGAGGTCAGTGAGAACCTGAGCTGTCAGGCCCTGATGAACGCAGATGGCCTTTACCTGGTGTCCTACTACGCCCTGCTGCTCAACCTCAAGCTCTGCTGCTGCGACTACTACCGCAGGAAACCCATGCCTGCTCTGATCACTCTGGTGAGAGCCTCTCTTTCCCAGGTCAGCACTTCAGGTCCACACATACATGTTTGTCAAGTGAACATTTTGCAGATAGAATAGATACTAGGGAGTATTATATAGTATGCTTTGTGTACTTTAGACTTACTTTAAAGACATCCTCTCTAGAGGAACAACAAAAACTTCTTAAAAATATGGCACTTTTATTGTGCCTTTTGACTCTGACATGTGCATACTCATAGCGTAACATGCCTGCTTGCAATTAACATATGCTATAGCATCATTACAATGCTGTTTCAGAGACTAAAGTGTCCAGCATTTGTTTCACTGCCATCAACAGTGCCTTTTTGATAAAACTAATCCTTTTTGAACAGAACTAACACAGCGCTGTTTTATCTACACTCACTGTGCTGCCATCCAGCATCCATGCCTTGATCCCAGGCATCACATACAGTATCTGTTCCCCCACAGAAAGAGTTTGTGCGTCAGATCCAGAGCAGCGGTGTGCTGGTAGTCCTCTCCCAGGCCTGGATCGAGGAGCTCTACCACCAGGTGTTAGAGCGCAGCCTGCTGGGGGAGGCAGGTTACTGGGGCTCCCCTGAAGAGCACTCCCTGCCCCTCATCACCATGCTAACAGGTAACTCAACACGGGCCCTTACATTGGAATCTGTTAATGAGCTACAACCAGAGCATGTAGATAAAAATTATATGATATGAATAAACAGTGCTAATTGCATGTTGCTCCATACAGCAAGTGGTGTTATATGACTGTTCAACAGCTCTCATGTGGGTGTGTATCCCATAAATCTTAGAACATGAGCATGTATGTATATTTATGTTCCTAAAGATATGGAAAATAATTTGGTATCAAAGCTGGTATGCATAACTTCTAAAGGAACAAAGACCTCTAGTCGTTTTACCAAAATTTCTATTTGAAGCATACTCTTCATCATTTTAAATGCCCCGTGTGTTAAGGGAAAATATGAACTTGGACATGTGTTCATTTTAGGCTGTGCTCTATCTACTGTGTAACAGATGTGTTAAAGGAGCTTGCATACTTTTTGAAATTACGTTTCTCTGGCATGATATCAAAGTGTGTTCTTCTTAGCCTGCTAGGATGACCTTTTCAACCACTGGTTTAAGAGAACTTGACATGATAGATAGAGATAGATAGATAGATACCCAAGGGGAAATTCAAGACATCAGTACAGTACAAGCACTGCTAAGGCCAGTGGAAACAAAGGTGATGTTTGAAAGGCTTATCCTCCCTGTCTAGACAATTTGGAACACCCCGCAAATTGATCCATTGTTTACTGTCTGGATGTCTCCTAATTTCTGCGGGCGGCAGTGGCTCAGGAGGTAGAGGAGCTGTCCAGCAACTGGAAGGTTGCCAGTTCGAGCCCAAATCCTCCTGACCCTGTCGAAGTGTCCTTGAGCAAGACACTAAACCCCAGTGCTCCCCATGAGCAGGTGGGCGCCTTGCATGGCAGCCTCAGCCATCGGTGTGTGTGTGAAGGGGTGAATGTGAGGCATGATATTGTAAAGCGCTTTGGGTGCTCAGAGGAGTCGTTTAAAGCGATATATATACCATAAATGCAGTCCAGTTGCCATTCTATGTTTTTATCTGTATCCCTCTCCCATACTTTCTCTCCATCTCTCTTCTCACTCCATTCTCATTTTCTTCCTCTTCTTGCCCTTTCCCTTGCTCTCTCTGTCCCTCCTTCCCATGCCCTCCCTCTCCCTTCTCTCTCTGTCTCTGTAGACATTGATGGTCTTGGCAGCAGTGCCATAGGGGGGCAGCTGATTCGCAAGGCCTCCACACAGTCACCCTTTCTCTGTGACAAGAGTGGCAGTGACACCATGATGGCAGGTTGGTTAGAGAAGCCCTCCTTATCCACACACACACACACACACACACACACACACACACACACACACACACACACACACACACACACACACACACACACACTTGCATACTGATGTAATAAAGACAGACAGATGCACACATCCACAAATACACATGGACACACAGATGTGCACACAGATCTATATACCCAGGGATGGTCAATATTTATGATATACATGTATTTGAAAAGCGTATTTTAAATTAAAAATAGTATTTTCTAATTTGTATTTTATTGGGTTGAAGCAAATGGCTTTGTATTTTGTATCATACTATATATATATATAGGTGTGTATTTTTGTATTTTTTTTAAAAATACTGCCAACATTTTTTGGTAAAACCAATACTTTTGGTGATGTGATGACATCATAACAATGAATGTAGCTTCTGATGGTTGCTGACTTGTCCAGACCTCTTGTGATCAGAATATTGAGATTCAGGAAGATGATTCAGTGCAAGATAAGTAACATCTAGGTTGCCTGCACACACACACACAATACACTCCCTCTTACACCAACCTCAAGT
The DNA here is from genome assembly GCF_046254945.1 of Alosa pseudoharengus. NCBI lineage: Eukaryota > Metazoa > Chordata > Actinopteri > Clupeiformes > Clupeidae > Alosa > Alosa pseudoharengus. The sequence goes on along the minus strand of NW_027468620.1, from coordinate 26,862,879 downwards.
TTCTTGAGAACTTTAATAATCTGTTTCTTGATAACTTGAATCGTTCAATCTTGATGTTGATTGACATGTTGCAACTACATGTCAACTGTGATGTCATACTTATGCCCCTTGGCATCACTATAACACCATTTAGCACTTAAAACCCAATTAAAAATGTCGTGATCCAGATCCTTCCAGATCAACACCATTACACAGTGCAATATCAAGCAATATGGGCATGCATCAACAATGAGAGACTTTGTACCACTTGACAAGTTCAGTTGTGACTTTTTGAGTGCATCTCTGATACAGTATTTAGGCTATGAGATGTAACAGGCAGGTCAGTTGATCTGTTGACTGTTTGCAGGTTATGGCATGTCTCGTAGGCAGAGAAAAGCTGTTGCTCTCAAACACTGTCTACTTAATCAACAGAGTCAGTATACTGACGAAGGAATAGATTAAATAGACAGATATGGAGGGTTTACAAAGTGATTTCATGCTCCATTTAAAGTATTTTTAGTATTTTCAAAATATAATCACACACGCATACACACAGACAGACACACAGAAATCCTTTGGGTTATGCGGTTGGAAAAGCTGTATCCACTGGTTATCTTACCTATCTCCAGGTATGGTGTTTGCGCGCTACATCCTGACGGGCTGCTGGAAGAACCTGATCGACACGTTGTCGGCGCCCCTGACAGGCCGCATGGCGGGCAGCTCCAAGGGCCTGGCCTTCATCCTGGGCGCCGGTGCCGAGGGCGTGAAGGAGCAGAGCCAGCGCGAGCGCGATGCCATCTGCCTCAGCCTGGACGGCCTACGCAAGGCTGCCACCCTCAGCTGCGCGCTAGGTAACGCGCCGCCACGGCAACGCGCCGCCACGGCAACGCGCCGCCACGGCAACGCGCCAAGGCTATGTGCCACTGTGACCTTATGTTATCTGTGACTAAACTCTCATGTATCTCATGATACTGTTATTTGTTCTTGTCAAGGCTGAATAAAAGATCAGACTTAAAGTTAGATGCACTTCCTGTCGGCATGGGGGAATGATCTGATATATCAAGGTTGTGCACCTTGGCAGGCTGTCAGCCAATGGCATAGCAGCAGTATTCCTAACACAATATTCAGATGTTATTTCTAATGTGTGAAATGTAAAATGTGTTAGAGCAACTACGTATGAGTGATCAAAGCGCTGAATAAGTGTGTATGTGTGTGTGTGTGTGTGTGTGTGTGTGTGTGTGTAGGTGTTGCTGCCAACTGTGCATCAGCTCTTGCTCAGATGGCTGCAGCCTCCTGTGTCCAGGAAGAGAAGGAGGAGAGAGAGGCAACAGAGATGGGGGATGCTATTACTCAAGGTACACACACACACACACACACACACACGTGCAGTACATAGTTACACACATACACAAACATATACACAAATGTCCGCACATCCAAAGGCACAGAGGCTCACATACTCACACCTGATTACTCACACTCCTTAACTTACATGGTCAAGATGGTTAAACCTCCCAATACACAAATCTCCATGTCTTCATATGCACATCTCCTTGTGATCATATGCACACTCCATGTCTTCATACACAAATCTCCATGTCTTCATACACACACTCCATGTCTTCATAAACACACCATGTCTTCATACACACATCTCCATGTCTTCATACTGTATGCACATCTCCATGTCTTCATACACACATCTCCATGTCTTCATACTGTATGCACATCTCCATGTCTTCATACACACACTCCATGTCTTCATACACACACTCCATGTCTTCATACACACATCTCCATGTCTTCATACACACATCTCCATGTCTTCATACACACACTCCATGTCTTCATACTGTATGCACATCTCCATGTCTTCATACACACACTCCATGTCTTCATACACACACTCCATGTCTTCATACACACATCTCCATGTCTTCATACACACATCTCCATGTCTTCATACACACACTCCATGTCTTCATACTGTATGCACATCTCCATGTTTTCTCTCACTCCCTCTGCAGTAAAGCAGCGTATGGAGCAGAAGCTGGAGCAGATGTCCCGTCCGCAGGGCGTTCGTCTGCACACGGCCCACGTCCTCTGCATGGACGCCATCCTCAATGTGGGGCTGGAGATGGGAAGCCACAACCAGGACTGCTGGCCTCACGTCTTCAGGTAGGCTAAGCGCCAGGCATCGCCACGGCAACAGTGCCACAGAGCCTGTGTGGTCATTCATTCTAGGAAAGGTTGGTAGCACTTTGGGGTTAGGTTATACTGTTATGCAAAAGAGAAGAAACCATGACGATGTCATGAAGATATGGCGTTATTTTCTTGTTAGGCAGACTGTTTATATTGAAGACTTGAGGTCTTATAATAGAATAGACCACTGTGTAAGTTTATATTCACAGGTAAATATCTTTTAGAGGGCTTCCCACATAGATTTTTTCCATATTATTGAAAGAGTTCAAAAAGCTACTTTGTACCTAAGGTGTTCCTGACAGGTGAGAGTGTTTGGGACACTGAAGCACCTCTTCTGCTAGCTATCATACCAGTAAACAAGCTCTCTTTTTCAAAGTCTGTACAGTGTATGTGGACATTAGTACGAGTGACAGACATTCCAGATGAAATGTTTATTATAACAACAGACGTCTCGTTTCTTGCGCTCCTGGGCAGGGTGGTGGAGTACATCAGCTCCCTGGAGCACACCCACTTCAGCGACAGCAGCAGTGCCCAGCCCCACCTGGCCATCACGCAGGCCCAGCAGGCTGTGGACATGGGCCTGGAGCCAGACGGCGAGCCCAGCCCCGAGAGGGAGCCGGGACTGGGGCTGAGTCAGCCGGTCATCCAGCCTCTGTCCATTCCCGAGCTGCTGAAGGAGGGCGGCCGCGGGAAAGGTCTGGAGCTGAGAGGGGGGAGCCTGCTCACAGGCCCCAGCGCAGCCAAAGCTGTGTGTACACTCTCCACGCAGGCCGACAGGTGAGTCTCTGTGGCCAGTGTGGGCTGGAGCAGTGGAGGGCATGGTGTTTGTCTTTGTGTTCTACCATATTATTTTCACATTAGGCTTTTTCCTCTAGTTTTCTTTTTTTCTTTTGGTATTCTTTCCTTGCTTTATTTTATGATTTACTACCATTTCCTGGTTAAATGTTATGAAATGAATGTTTCCTTTTACTCTCTCAGTCCATTTTTATTGTCTCTCTCTCTCATAGTCAGTTTTGATCTTCCCACCCCAGACAATGTGTGCTCTGAGAGTCTGAGAATCTTTTTTTACAGCCTCATGTAAATATCAACACTGTCAGCTCCTGTTATCTCATTTTCTTGTTGTCCTTGGCTTTTTTCTCTTTTCTTTTAAAGACCTGAATGATATGTAGTGATTATATTCCCATAAGTATTCACTCATTTATTCCTGACCTCATTCACACAGAAATGAAACTAAATGAACAATGTATTAAATAATTGAACTGTAAGTCCATCAGTTATGTAATTTTAAGGACATTCTTCTATTTTAGAATATGTCATGTCAGGACAAAATGAAATCCACTGCATAATTTGACCTACACATGTTGATTGATTTGAAGATGTGTGCAAAACAATAGCACCATAAGACTTGTTGCGCAGCAGTATTTTTCAGTACTACCAACAAATGGCCAATAGATGGCAGTTGTGAGCATAGACTTAAAACCACCAGAGTGAGTCCTAGAATAACACTTGTATTAGATGTGCACTTAACCCCTTAGTTAACAGATTGTACACTAAGTGGATGGTATCAGTTTAATCCTGGGTACATACTGTATGGGCAGACATAAAACACTTTTATAGATGCAGTCCATCTATGCGTGTCAATGGTAATAGCTGGTTAGAAGTGAGGGGGGCCTGAGTAAGGTCACTCTGTTACTGTGCTCTATTGGTCAATGGGGTTTGAATTAATTGTATGAGTTACCAACAGTGATAACATATTCATTCAAGTTCGACTTTTAAAATTGATTTAATTTGGGGGCCCCCACCACCTTGACGCCATCAGTAATATTAAATGCTGTATGATCATTCACATCAGTGGTGATCCTAGACTTTGATTGACCCTCCACACACACACACACACACACACACAAACACACACACATAGAAAGTGATGTCTTATGTCATAGGTTTCTATTTCATATTTTGGAATTCATATAAACTTTATATCTTTTTTAAATAATGTATAGTATTTTATGATCTGCATAAATACTAATGGCTAAACATATTTAGTTATGTTATTTATATTTACATATTGATATTTAAATTATTAGACTACATTTGTCTTTATTGTCATCACATTTGTGGTGTGTATGTCTAATTGAGTGCCTGTCCCTTTAAGAAGAACTTGAACGTAATTAGCTTTCAGTCTCACGGTATTAAGTTAGTAGGCCTAAATCAGAGGGCAAACATTGTAAGTTGACATATATTTTATACATCCCCAGCCAAAAGTGAGGGGGACGATTGCCGTCTCTTTAAAACTGCGTATCCCCCGTGTCACCAGCACGTCTGCATTATAGGCTTCTCCTGCCTGTTGCAGTGTGCATTTCAATGCGTGTGTTTCATTGAACTGAATTCTAGAAAGGATAGGCTGGACTAGAGGATACAAAATGATCAGGCAACACTGAATACCAACCAGAGTGGTGGTCAGTGATATGCATCAGGTTAATATGCAGATTATAGTTTTGTCATCCGAGTTCAAATCTCATAATTGAACTTTTTTTTTTTTATTTATTTGCTGGCATTCATAATCCTGCATGTGCTAGAGACACTTCAGTTAGAGGCAGTAATCAGTGAAACGTATGTAAACTTAACCATGATACTTTGAAGGCCTAAGTAAACAGCTTGGGCAATGTAGCAAGATAACACGGTAGCCGGATACCACGATCAGCCGTGTTAACCTGCTACAAATAGGCTACAATAACATATACTAGGTAACCTCTTTAGCAAATTTCGCTGTGAACTGTCAGCTGGTTCGTGGCGCAAGCACGTAGCCTAGATGTCAGGTTATCATACAGTACAAGCAGTTTAATCTAGTAGAGGTTGGAGACCCACGTGGAGTTTATTTAGTTTTACTTTTGGTGGCATATTCATGGTCCAGCGCATGCAGCCTACTACAGACAACCTGACAGTTCCAGCACCGACACATCGTCTTGTAAACCTTTATTAAACAACAAAGTGGAGCAAACATTTTAATTTTAACTTAAACTTAAACAGACGAATCTGCGACCAGATATCAGAGGCTGAATCATCAGCTGAACACTTCTGAGTGATGTATATTTAATTCAAAGTGAGAATTTAATTCAAAGAATTTAATTAAATTCTGGCTACTATAGGGAGCCAATGGAGAGTAACTAGGAGAGGAGTTACATGTGTCCTCTTTGGCTGATTGAAGACCAGACGTGCTGCAGCATTCTGAATCAGATATGATGTCACACAAGTCAGTGTATGGTTCTATGCTCTTCTATGCTTAGTCATTTGCAGTCCTCCAAGAACTGATACAATATCCTTTACCAGTGATATGCAGGGCCAGGTTTTTCAAAAAAATTAATCTGGATTAAAATGATCCGGATTTGGAAATCCCATGTTTCGCTATCCAGGATCACCTGATCCATCTTACTTTTATGCCAGTTTTTTAAAGGAACATTGGATTGGATCACTGTGATTGGGATTGGATCAAATACCGAATTTCAGGATTACCAAATCCCGTTTACCAGAGCTTTAAATGAAACCAACAGTTTAGCCTACTGGTTAAGCATAAAAGTTACATCTAAAATACAGCTTGCCACAAATTGCTATTGTTTATTTTAATTTGAAGAAACAGAAACACTTGTCACTGTCCAATAGTAAAAAAGGACTGTTTCAATCGTTGGAAAAATAATATCAATAAACATGATATCACAAAAATGATTTTGTGACCATTCGTTTAAAAAAAAAACTGATTTAGTTAAGATCGAAAGATCACAACTGAATACACCATTCTTATGATCCTTCGGTATCAGGATAATCTTGTTTATTTGGATCAAATAAATAATCCAAAACCAAGTTCAAAAATTTTAAAAACCAAAGGGCAGGTTTAATCCAGGTGTAAGATCTGATTACATGCTCTGATCTTAGTTCGGAATCCCTCTTTTGGTTTTGAAAAACCTATTTCCAAGATTTGATCCTGTCCGTTATCCGAAATCCCACTAGATTACTTTTGAAAAACTGGGTCCAGGTCATGGCCAGTAATATCAATCCACTGTTGTGCTTTCAGCAATGATTTCTTCCCGAACTGTTCAGATCAGCTCTTGTGATGTACATCTAGGTTGTTTGAGGATGCTGCCAGTAAGCTGAATCTGGTGGGCCTGGTGGGATTTCTGCACCAGCTGAGAAAGGCCTCCCAGTCCCAGCTGTTTGACTCAGTGACTGAGACTGGGGACTACTCCCTCGCCATGCCAGGTAATCTCCCCATCCCACACACACACACACACACATAAAACACTCACACTGGTCAGTTTAGGGATGTGCTGGGGTGACTTGACTTAGTGTTTTTTTTGTACGTTTGAATCATCTTCTCTATTTTGAACAATCCTGCTGACCTCGTTTTTGCAATAATGCCTCTTCCCCTTTCTTCTCTTTTGTTTTCAGCCCTGATTAGAGCTTTGTTCCATGTTTTGTTCATGGTTGAAATGGAATTTAGACCCTTTTTGATAGTCAAGGGATTTTCAAGGTTGTCATTTGCTTTAGTTCTTGATTTTCCCATTCTACTCTGACCTCCCTTTGTTCTTGTTTCTTTTCTTCTATTCTCTTTTCTGTGTTTCTCTCCATCTGCTCTCCTCTCCTCCTCCTCTCCTCCTCCTCTCCTCTTTAAGGTGAAGCGAAGTCCACACAGGACCGTCGCAGTGCTCTGCACCTGTACCGGCTGGGGGAGGCCATGCTGCGTATCGTGCGGAACAAGAGTCGCCCTCTGCTGCACATGATGAGAGCCTGGAGCGTCGTAGCGCCCCACCTGGTGGAGGTAGGACACTACACTCGGTGAACACACACTTCATGGTGTAAACGCATGCCACAATTGTTTATCAAACAGTTTGTTGTTGTTATTTTTGCCAATGTTTGTGCTGGTGTTAATAGATAAAAAATATATTTCATCATGGAATACTTCTCATGTTCTTGGGTGATTCTCCAATTATGGTACTTTTCTTGTCTCTGGAAGAACTTTTTTTCTGTTTTGTTAGTCCTCACTATAAGGGAGACTTATTTTTTCTAAATCGTCTTTTTATTATATAACTTGAGGCCTTTCATTCATGGTTTTTACAATATTGCCTTTTTCTCTAAGCCAGACTTTGGATCTTCAGCCTCACTTCATTCTAAAGTAAATATTGAATTCATGTGGAATTCAATTGCAAATGATAAAATAATGCCTATTATTAATTATATTGCAACATTTACATTTTCTAATGTTTTTCATAAGTAGAAGCTCTGTCTCTTGGGTTCACTGTAATTTCTAAAACGGATCTGTTCTGGTCCTTGCTGAATCACATTTTATGCTACAAAGAATGGGGGTAGAGGAGCGCTTCTTGGACTAAAGTTTGGTTAAGTCAGAGGTTCTCTTTGGATGGGAAACTAAATGCCAAGAATCAAGAAACTCCAAGGCACTCTCTATTGAAAAAGTTAAAAAGCCTTTATTATCATGGCTTGGTCAAGTTAACCTTCTAAAAAACTCCAACGTGTTTCGGCTACATGCCTTGATGCTGATGTAAAACCCAGTTTCTAAAACTGATAATTCCGGTCCTTGATTGTGATTGGCTGAATCGCCTTCGATGCCATTGTAAAATGCAGCATAAACATACACCTTGACTGCATTTCGTTCTATATTACTGCGCTACCATAACTTGATACAAAAGTTAAACTTAAAATACTTAAAATGGGCACAATTGTTTTTTTTTTCACAATGTTTCCGGCAGAGCAGACCCTCCAATTATTGGTCCTTAGGATCAAAGTTAACAGAAAAAACACAAATAACAAGTATGGCAGAACATGTCAGGTTCAACCCATTTTATTGAGCTTTTGAGACTTTGGCTCCCCTATAGTGGTAAAAGAAGAAAAAAGTAATGAAAGTAAAACGTAGGGCATATGGTAAAATACAGAAGAATCATATAGCCAGTGGTGCACACTAACGTTAAGGAAACCTGATTGCATAATTCTATGGACGAATGGCCAGAGTTTTGACATTTATAGAATAGAATAGGTCTTTATTTTCATTGTCACAGGAACATGAATGATGCACTGACTGGAGTGCTCTCCAGTTAGTGCATCATTCATAAAAAAAAAAATATAAATACATTTGAAAAATAGTAAATAATTTTAGTGCTAGTGTAACTTATGTATATTACATATAACATCATTAGCAGCATACATAGACACACACAGTCATACACACCCAGTCATTGCATTATTCTGTCATTGTACATCCTTCATTGTATTATTACATTATCATTGCATTATGTCTTTCGGGCTTCTGGTAACTGGTTAATAAATGATGATGAGGAGGAAGTACACGTGTTCTCCTAAAACAGGGGTGGGCAACTAATTTCCCCAAGGGGCCACATGACAAACTGGGACTGTTGAGGAGGGCCGGACTCAAAATACCGAACTCAAGTCTGAACTCAATTCTGTTCAATTCTATTCTGTTCTTGTATAACATTAAGTAAATCATATGGTTTTGTTTACTAGTCGTAAGAACAGATGAAAATGTGAGGGAGACAAAGGAAAAACAGCAATAGGCCTATTTAATCTATGTCCAGTATTTAATCCTCATTCCTCAAAATGATTTTTTGACATTTTTTTCAGTTTTCAAAGACTGATATAAAAAAGTACTACAATATCTATATAATTAGGCTAGGTCATGAAAATGTGAAGGAGTCAGTACAACCGATAGGCCGTGCCACCATTTCAGAACACTCAGCAATATTTCATCATTAAATCATTACCATCATTAAATTAACTCTATGCAGAATTAGACTACGAAAATGTGGAGCAGACAAGAGTAGGCTGTCATTAGTTAATCAACATGCACAAAGAAAACTATTTTAAAAATGTAGGTTATGTTTTTGCTTTAACTTTATGCACATAACTGTGATTGGTGAACTCGCTCTGTGTGTTGAGCCGGCTGCTTCAAGCAACCTGTGGGTAGTAGCATCATACTAGTTCGCTAACATAAGCTTTGCAAATAAACTCAGACATATTTTGGTTACAATTACGGGGTTATCCGATTGTAAACTGTCTATCTGCCAGTAACGTTTTGAAATGAACACTTCGTATCGCCAACGAGCAGCAGTAGTTCGTTCTAACAACCTTTGCGGTGGTGAGCGACGCAGACATAAGAGACACAAAACTTTGAAAGGTTTACGCCGACGTAAAGGCAACTGCATTGTGTCGACGCAGAAGCATTCACACACATCAGTGAGGGTGTTTCCGTCGTATGCATCCACGCACAAATGTATGGGCGTACAAATAGCAGTCGCTTTCAAAATAAAAACAACGATATTGATTTGCATGCATTATCTCTATGCTAGGCTCTTGACTATTGTTCTTCTTTTACGGACCTTACGCGGGCCGGTCAGGGAAAGCCCACGGGCCGGATGTGGCCCGCGGGCCGTATGTTGCCCATGTATGTCCTAAAACGTACTTACCGTTAACCACTCTTACGGTGTATTGTGTGATGTCAGTGTGCCATACTTCAAACTTTAATATCATTTAATTATCTTAATTAGACCTTTGCTCAGGGCAGTTCCGGCCAAACTTTAGCATACTAGATAACTGGTAAATGAGACGTAATGAAGGATACCAATACCCTGCCTCTGAGTTTCATGTCATCTGGTTTCTAACCAGTGTAATCTGATGTCATACAACGGTCACTATTTGGGAACTTGTTTTGGTCAGAAATAAGGCATCATTCTCTTTGTCTGTCTCTCGTTCTCCATTTGCCTTTCCCTCTCTACCTTTCTGAACCCCCCACTTTATGTCACTGTCTCCATCTCTATGCATAATTCTCTCTCCCTCTGTTTACATTTCTCAGTTATCATGATAGAGTTCTACCAGTTTAAGCTACTTCCCTCAGGCCGTAGGTACTCCATGCCTAGATGCAGGTCCAATAGACTCAGAAACTCTTGTATCCCGACTTCAATTTCCTTTTTAAACAATTTGTTAGAACTGATTTAAATATATTTATTTATTTATTTATTTATTATTATGTTTTAGATTCTGTGGGTATTTCATGTTTTGCTGTATTGTTATGTGTCTTGTCCTTATGTCTGTCTGCTGGCTGTACAAACAATTGCCCCTCGGGGCAATAAAGTTACTTTGATCCTTGAGAGTTTTTATAGAGATAATAAATGTGTACATGCCTTTTAATGATGTAGTGAGCCTCACCTGAAGAGATGATGAACCAAACCTACAGTGAACAATGCCAGTGCCAATTGTTATCTTAATATAAGATTATATCTTAATAACCTTGCAGCCATTCACTTTTAGGTTATTTGATTGTGAGTTACTAGGGAACAGTGGAGTACATCATTAGTCTGCTACGGTAAATACAACTGTGTAGTGTTGCATCCAAAAGCGATCAAAGTGTAAATAAATACATTCAGTAGCCTACATACTGTGTACAGTCATACAGAATTTTTTGCACATTATAGGAATACAAATACGTGCATGAATAAATCCCTCTCTTCATGCTATGCCCCCATGTCACCCCTTTAGGCAGCCTGTCACAAAGAGCGCCACGTATCCCAGAAGGCCGTGTCCTTCATCCACGACGTGCTGATGGAGGTGCTGACCAGCTGGGCCGAGCTCCCGCACTTCCACTTCAACGAGGCGCTCTTCCGGCCCTTCGAGCACATCATGCAGCTGGAGCTATGTGACGAGGACGTCCAGGACCAGGTCAGGACATCACGCTCCGAACGCACAGGGCCTCTCAAGATTTGAGTTCAGGAGTTTGGTTCCAAAAACGCTATGTCCGCAATTTTAATGAATTTGAATTTGAAAATGAATTTTTTTCCTTTTTTTTTTTTTTTTTTTTTTTTAACTGTACAACTGTATTTGTGTGGTGTTATTTGATTTATCTTTACTCAATTAAAACAGCACAACTGCAATTTGATTGATATTACCTGAAATACACAATTATATAGCATGACTTTTTAATGTTTTTAAAAACGGAGATGGTTGAGGGTTGCTACGCTACAGCTACATATATGCTTTGACTGTATGATGCAGAGCTCTGTAATCCATGTTTAGCAGATGAAATAATACACATAGACAGTAAGTGAATGAAACTCTTTGCCACTACATGTACTGTATGAGTCTGTAAAGAACATTTGTTGAATTAGTGTAAAGAACATTTGAATGAATTAGTGTAAAACAAAATGAAATGAGTTTTATAGTATGTTCTTTGAATGTCCATACATAGAAGGCACTGGTTAATTTTAGATTAGATTAGATTCAACTTTATTGTCATTGTGCAGACAACGAAATGCAGTTATTAATGCAATAATAATGCATTAATTGTTAATTGGCTTGTTTCTGCCGACACTGATATCAAAATATTCAAAGAATGTGACCTTGACTTCTCCTCTTGCTAGTATGATTATATTCATACGGAACACTGCAATCCATTTGCTGTTGTTAAAATTAAACATACGTTTCTGTATATTTAAATCGTGATTGTTTATCCTACTGACTTGGATGTGTACTACTTCACCTCACCTTCACCTGTCTGTAATACTGCACAGAAATGGCTGAGTAACCCCCAACCCCACCCCTGCCCTGTGCTTTTGTGTTTTCTGCGGCCCACAGGTGGTGACCTCCATCGGGGAGCTGGTGGAGATGTGCTCCCCCCAGATCCAGTCAGGCTGGAGGCCCCTCTTCAGTGCCCTAAGGACAGTCCATGGGGGCAAGACCGACACCAAAAACTACCTGATCGGGGAGTACTCCATGGGTGAGTCGGGCCTGCCCTGAGTAGCACACTGCTGGGTCATTTCAAACAACTGCACCTTGTGTGGGTGTGGAAGAAAAACTTTCAGCATGTATTAGAAATATAAACTAAATTACTATAATGCTAAATTCGTACACATTTAGTGCATACAATTCATTTTGTTCTTAAAAACATCATAAGTGAACTGGATCACATGTAAACTATATTTGTGGTTATTTTATCATTGACACTGCAGGGAAATCCCAGGCCCCCGTGTTTGATGTCTTTGAGGCCTTCATCAACACAGACAACATTCAAGTGTTTGCCAATGCAGCAACAGACTACATCATGTGCCTTATGAAGTTTGTCAAGGGGTTGGGTAAGACAGGTTTAAAAAATGTAAATATTTGTATGTTTTTTAATATTTCATCTGTACACATCTGAAATAGCCAGTGACATACCATTTAGCTTCCCATTTCCTACATTGAGTTATGTAATGTCCATCAATTTGTATTGCAGTTGATAATGGTGATGATGGCCCCAGACCATAATCAGGGTTCATGCGAAAAGCCATCGCATCACTCAAATATGTGTCCTCTTGCCAAAGCTAGATAAGATATCTGTGTTCTCGGCCGTAGGAGAGGTGGACTATAAAGAGATTGGAGACTGTGTGCATGTGATGGGCTACAGCTCCACGGACCTGTGTCTGCCAGCGCTGGACTATCTGAGGAAGTGCTCTGAGGTACAGTTTGCAGCAGTTGCACAATACAAAAGGCTAAAACACCCACAGCCATATACAGAAGATAATACAAGTGATTATCTCTGTTTTTATAGCATGATCATAAATGTGCGGTTCAGTTTATCATCATCCATTAATTATTCATAATAGTAATAATTGGAACCTAAAAGACAGGGCAAAACGTACAATAATCTGATTAAGGTCACTACCAAACTTTTCTCAGTTGATCTTATACAGTAGTACTCTTTTGCATGGGATCCATTTCTGATTGGGACATTCTTGTATCATGGATACTTAATGAGATACTTTGCATATTTGAATAAATTGGCACAAATATATCTCAAAGAAATGTATAAAAATATACAAATATATCTCAAAGAAATGTATTGATCATTTGACTAGGTAGTCAGAGCCAGAGTTGTTAAGGTTAACATGAAAACGTATCATTTTGAATACAGTTAAATTATCGATACATGTCTTTGAGATATATTTATATCTGCTAATTTATACTAGTATGCAAACTAATATGTGTAACACTAACTATGCGTGATACAAAAATGTCCCAAGCAAAAATGGATTCTACACAAAATCAGGGTCAACTGAGGAAAGTTTGGCAGTGACCTTAATTAGATCCTTTTAGGTTTTGCCCTGTCCTATCCTGACCTACATATTTATGTTTTTGCCAGCTAACTTTTAGCATGATCTTCATATTCATTGTGGTGCTTTATGGGCCTCATGCACATGAAAGATTAATGTCATGTCATGTTATGTTATTCAGAACACCGTGAAATAAAGTTTTCACATTACAACTTTGCTGATAACATTTCAAATAAATGCCAGTTAGCTCATTAGCAAAGTTATTGTGTAAAATATACTGTTGATTTTGTTTAATAGCCTTTTTCTTGTGTGTAGTTAGGCGGCCCACTGCTAGATTTTGACAGGAGCTCGTGATATTACTTAAAAGTAAGCTACTTGGCATGTGCTCACACAAGCTGTCAAACACTGTCCACTAGCCTACAGTATGTGATGCACCCCTCTGCTTTAAGCTTATACATCCAGTGTTTATGTTAGCTAACTGTATCTGGATGTGCTGCTATCAGAGCAAGACGTTAGAGATGGCACATGACGTGTAGTTATGCCTCGTATAAAAAAAAAAAAAAGCTAGATTTAAGAGGCACCGAAATCCACGTTGTTATTTGATGTAGTTACTACCGTTTGTGTCGGCACCGGTGCCATATTAGAACCGTGTTTCGGTGCCCAACCCTAGTAAAAGTGATTATCCTTGTTGACAGAGTTCAACAACTTCAAAGTAGTTTATTGTCATGTACTCATAAAAATAATTATAAGTAATTCAATTATTGTGCTCAAGAGCCAATCCGAAACGTGGCAAAAAGCAACTCACAGGCAAGCCGACCATACAGCAGAGTACAAAGCTTTATTCACGACACTGGAAACAAGTTACAAACACACAAGCATCCTAACGAGCATGAGAGCAACAACGACAACCCCAGTAATCATTAAACAGCTAAATACTGGAAATGTCCCCACAATATATTATCATCCATTGCATATTCAGGGAGGAATGACTGAACTTTGAGCTCTAATGGCAGTGCCCTAAGGTCACAATCGTACAAAAATTTGAATGTACACTAAAAAGCTGAGTAAAAAACTTTTGACCTAATGTTGTTTTGTCCCTTATTATGTAGCGATGTGGAACAGGCTCGTTGTTACCAAATAACAAAGTTAATGCTATCACATCTCATTACCTGTACAAACACCTGTGGGCAAAGCTATTTTTCAACACCACCATCTGTTGTGCGTGTGTGTGTGTGTGTGTGTATGTGCGTGGCTCCGTGTCCTCAGCTGCTCGCCAAAATCTACAAGATGCCTTCCAAGCCGGTGTTCCTGGGGGCGCGGCTGGCGAGCCTGCCCATGCGGGCACAGGAGCGCTCGGTCAGCAGCGAGGATGGCATGGACTGCGTCCTGGCCGAGTTTGACGACGACACAGGTGCAGCACTGTCTGTTGCGTTGTCATGGTCAGGAAAGAGAGTACATGGGAGAGTACATGGGAGACTGCCTAATAAAAAAGACATTTTCTGTCAGATGGAGAATGCTGAAATTTCTTCGTTGCTGCTATAAATGTCCCAAGCCAAAATAGGCAAACACCGAACCAAATACTCATATTAGCTGGCAATTGAATGTGTACAGTATGCACTGTAAACTAATCAAAAGAGACCAAACATTATAGGCACTGGAATCTGTATGCAAGTTAATCCAGAGAATGTTGATGGTGGATACAGTAGGTGCATGCACACGTACGGGAAATTCAACCTCAGATCCATAATGCGTGTGTTTTGCAGGCCTGATTCAGGTGTGGATCCTGCTGTTGGAGCAACTGACGGCTGCCGTGTCGAACTGCCCACGACAGCACCAACCTCCCACCCTGGACCTGCTGTTCCAGCTGCTCCGAGACATCACCAGGATCCCAGGTACCAGAGGCCGCTCATGCCAATCAGAGCCTTGTAGCCAATATGAAAAGCCACAGAGAAGAGACACTCCCTAAGAACGTTTTTCTTTTAATCCTTTGTCTCATCTTCATAGTGCTTTCCTTTATTCCTTCCCTTATTTCTTCTTTTTTCATTCTTTTTCTTTGTTTTGTTCTTTCTCTCTCTCTCTCTCTCTCTCTCTCTCAGGGCCAGGCTTTGCCATATTCTCTGTCATCCAGCTTCTCCTGCCGGTGATGTCGCTGTGGCTGCAGCGTAGCCATGGCGACCACTCCTACTGGGACATAGCGGCGGCGAACTTTAAGCACGCCATCGGGCTCTCGTGTGAGCTGGTGGTGGAGCATATCCAGAGCTTCATCCACTCAGGTACGTTCAGCCCGCTCACGGCCCTGTGAGTAGCTACCAGTGGAGCTACTCCACTGCACTAAGAGTTACTACTGCTAACTATTGCGAGTTAGCTATATAGTTCTAATGACAAACAGCATTCCAGGTGCAAATCATCTTACTGTAAGGTTCCCTGCAGTTTTATATTTATTTTTGATCCACATTGTGGCACTCTTGTCACAGTGGATTGGTTATTAACCTAGAGGTATATTTTACTCATTAATTTGTTAAGTATTATGTGCAAATCTTTTAGGATGCTGAGGAAATGATCACATGTGGACACCTCAGGTTCCTGGAACCATTGTGGTTTTGTAGATTGGTGAATGGGATAGAAGCCTTGATCTTGATCTGTCGACTTTGCTTCATGCTGTTCCATAGACATTGGCTATGAGAGTCTGATCAACCTGATGCTGAAGGACCTGTTTAAGCTGCTGGTGTCCTGTGTGGCTGAGCCTGCAGAGACCATCTCTAGAGTAGGCTGCTCCTGCATCAGGTAAACTCCTGGTGACACGTCAGCTAAGCTACGTACACCTGGCGCGTGACTGAAGCGTTCCATTCGCATTGCGTCTTCTGCAACAATTATCTTCCACTGTAATCGATTGAAGTAACTACACCAGATGTAACAGCAGCGCCTACGATCAGAAAAAATAGACAATTTTTTTACGCATTGTGAATGAAACGCTTCAGTTATGTGCCCACTGTAGCTTCCCTGCTACGCCGCTGTTGAACTCTACTATCCAGTCCTGCCTTATTTGACTTGATGCACACAGTTGTCTATGTTGATGTACTGCTTGGCTGGATGAGGGTTGTAAATGTTTCGGTGCAAGATTCAAGATTCAATACTTGAATTGCCATACAACAGAAGTTGTATGGAATAGTATGTATAATACTCTTTTTATCCTGTGAGGGAAATTTGGTCTCTGCATTTATCTCAATCTGTGAATTAGTGAAACACACACAGCACACATTGTACACACAGTGAGGTGAAGCACTAACTAATCCTGGTGCAGTGAGCTGCCTGCATCAACAGCGGCGCTCAGGGAGCAGTGAGGGGTTAGGTGCCTTGCTCAAGGGCACTTCAGCCGTGCCTACTGGTCGGGGTTCGAACCGGCAACCCTCCGGTTACAGGTCCGAAGCACTAACCAGTAGGCCAAGGCTGCCCCCAGTGTGCTCTACAATACAACAGACAAGACGACACCAAACAAAAATAAGAAGCCAAAGACATAGACATAGACATCAGTGCACATGCTTTTGTTTTGTGTCTGCTTTGAGTAACTCGTTTTTGTATCCACATTTGGAGTTGTTTATGTCATGTGTCTAGTAACATGTTACATGGTGACCGGCAGGTATGTTTTGGTGACTGCCGGGCCCGTCTTTACTGAAGAGATGTGGCGTCTAGCCTGCTGTGCGTTACAAGATGCCTTCTCTGCCACTCTGGAGCCTGTCAAGGTAACACAGCTACATCTGCTACCCTTCAAACACTAAACTTAACCTTCATAAATCATCAGGCATCGTGTCAAACATAGCACTGCCAGACAAGAGTGTGCAATTTTGTTACATAACAGACGTTCTGCTGAATCTTGCAGTCCAAAGTCTTGACATGGGCAATGGGTGCTTTCTCGTGCGTGATAACTGCTAAATGTTGATACGTTTGTGTCAAGCCTGTCAAAATTCACACATACGGAGTTGTAATCTTCTGTTAGAGCTTAGGGCTGTTGCATTTTGAAGATACAAACCAAGTGAGAGATTTGCTGATGTAGGAGGCATATTGTGCCTTCACATTATATGAGATGTGAACATTCATGTTTAGGTTTGAACTCCAACTTGAATTTTTTTGTAGGAGTAGGTTTAGTCCTCATGCCTGATCCGAGTAGATGTGTGTGCAAACTTGAGATTAAATGTATGTACAAACATCATTACAATGTTTTAATGCTATACTGTTTTAAACAGTCTTGCTTATACAATATGGATGATATATGAAATGTTATTTGGATGGGATTCCATTATACCCCAACAGCTGGCTGTCATGAAATAGTAGACAACTACTAGTATGTGGTGGTACATTTTAACTAATGGATGGTCTGTGCAGAAGTGTTATTAGTAATGGGTGGTTATCTAAGTCAGAATGGAGCTACAGAGGGGTAGTTATGAATGTCCCACCACAGCTGGGTGTCTGGCTGTACGTACACTCAAAACCAACAAACAACAATTTTATTTACTAACAAATGTTATCCCCTTCTATAAATATTGTCCTTGTGTGTCCTGTAGAACCTTCTGGCATGTTTCCGGAGTGGGTCGGACAGTTTTTCAGGCGATGCGTGTGAGGTGAAGGTAGCAGCCCCATCCCACTCTCCCTCAGCCGAGGCGGAGTACTGGAGGATCCGTGCCATGGCCCAACAGGTGGGCATCCAATTCACTCTTTGGGTTGCACTCTATAAATGCTCTATATAAATAAACGTGACTTGACTTGACTCTTCCCCCCAAACACAGCCATGCCACTCAACCTGCTGGGTGGGACTTCTCTCAATCCTTGATATGTCCTCTTTAATGCTACTCTCTATCTTTCTCTTCTTTCCTTCTGTCTCTCTCCCTCAGGTCTTCATGCTTGATACTCAGTGTTCACCCAAAACCCCCAGCAACAAGGAGGGCTTTGAGCATGCTCAGTCTTGTGTCCTTATCATAGAGTTGCCTCCAGACCAGCACTCTAATGGACACACACAGAAGAGGTGGGGTTTACAGAATTCAACTCCTAGCAGCATTATCTGAATACAACTCCTAGCAGCATTACACTTTATGTGCCTTAAGGTGATGATACATGGGGCAACTTTTTGAGAAATGTTGCTGGGCAATGTTCCTCATTATTGTGGTTCTGGCATGTTCTCATTGATATTGGGCAACAGTTTCTTTTCTGGAGAACTTTAATCATCAGTAGGCAAGTTGTTATGATTATCCAATCAGAATAAATGGAACTGGTTATGTGGTTGCCCAGCAACATTGCTCAAGAAGTTGCCCCATGTATCATCACCTTTAGAGTTTAAGTCCTGAGCTACACCAGGCGCGTTACTGAAGCTACCGTTCGTGTAGTGTCTGCTGCAACAATTAGCTGCCACTATAATCAATGGAGGTACTGTAACTACACTAGACGTGACAGCGGCGCGTACGTTCGGAAAAAAAATAGACCATTCATTTAAAATGGATTTTACGCGTCGCGAACGGAACGCTTCAGTTACGCGCCTGGTGTAGCTCATACCTAATACATACATTTGCTTTTCTTTTGTGAGTCCCAAACACTAAACCAAAGACGGTTAAAATGCAAGGTTCCATAATGTTTTCTTTATTAGTATTTTTAGTTTATGTTTATCACTCAAGCAGCAAAAGGAGATGCTGCTGTTTGCTGCTGCTTGTTGGTAGATCCCCATAATGGTTCTTTTTTCAGAAACGTGTCAACTTTATTGACAGCATAATTAATTGTGCAGAACTAACTAAAGCTGTAGAAAGTGTATTGCAGACTAGTACCAGTAGTGCTAATAGTATAGTTGTGATAGCTGGTAAACACTGCACCTTTGTAAACTTTAGACTGTTGTCCCACTTACATGTCTCTTTCTCTCATGCTGGACCTCCAACAGAAAAATTGGGTAAGAACAAACTCATGCAACTTAACCAGAACTCAGGAACTACACTTCTGTCGCTGTGTGTTGGCATTGCATGTGGAGGCTTGCTGCTTTATATTTCAGAATCTTGGGGTTACAAACAGAATGCACATTTGTATTACCATATAAGACATATATTTAGATGGATGGATGAATGAATGGATTAGAAAGGTGCCTTAAGCATGACTTGTTCTTGGCTCTGGTGACATGTGGGAGACATCGTAAAAAGCTGGCCAAAATGGTACCCAGTCCCAATAGTCTGACAGCTACATTAGAATAGACCTTCAAGAGTCATCACGAACAGCTTCCTTTTTACCAAAGCATATTCAAAGCAATCTACAGTATGATCCTTCCATAGATCACATCAAATGAAATTGTGGATAGAGAGTGACTGAGAGGCCCAACTCTTATCTCCCCTTTTGTTGCGTTCTTCACACAGGATCCCTTTTAGAACCATCGTGGTGAGTCTTCTGTCCCATCAGGTTCTCCTACAGAACCTATATGACATCCTGCTGGAGGAGTTTGTCAAAGGCACTGGAGGGGACAGCCAGGAGCGCACCACGCCCGTCTCCGAACCGCGTCCCGCCGGGTTCCTTCGTTACATCTCCATGCAGAACCTGGCCATCATCTTCGACTTGCTGCTGGACTCGTACCAGACGGCCCGTGACTTTGACACGCGGCCCGGTCTCAAGTACCTGCTGATGAAGGTGTCTGGAGTCAGCGGGGCGGCCAACCTGTATCGCCAGTCAGCCATGAGTTTCAACATCTACTTCCAGGTCAAGGGCCTTGTAATGTTTGCATTCTGTAGATAAACTACACACTCTTAAAACAAATGTATTGTCCTTATCTGAACACAGAGACCAGATGTTGTGTTCAACGGAAGTTGCGTTATTTTCGACAAATATTGAGTAACAAATACAAAAAGAAACAACACAACTGTGTTGTCCTTATCTGGACACAGACATGTGTTAAAAACAACGCAAGTTGTGTAGTTAAGTGTAATTATTGAATCCTAGCATAAGGCAATTTTTTGTTTTTCTTATTCATTCCAATCTGTTGCATTCAGAAGTAAAAACATAGTTCAGGTTTCCACCTGAGATGTCACCTAAATTCTTGTTGAAGTGTATTTCAAATTCATCTGATTTGCATAACCTCTTTATTCATAATATATGTCATTGATTTTGTGATAAATTATAAATCACAAATGAATCATTCTGTTACAACCCCCAGGCCCTGCTTTGTGCTACACTGACAAATCAGGAGAACATCACAGTGGAGCAGGTGAAAAGGATTCTGGGAGAGGAAGAGGAGGGCAGCTCAGACTCATCCCAGCCCTGCTCCTCAGAGGACGAAGACATCTTTGAAGAGACTGCGCAGGTAAAGAAAAAAACAATATTGCATGACTGAATAAAGACATAACTTCATAATGAACACATCATTAAAGTAAATTAATGTATTCCATGAGTATACTATATACATTATCATATCCTTTATCATCATATCATATGTATTTGTAGTTATATAAATATAGTTAATTATAAGATGGTAAAATGCGGTAATGTAGTTTTACAGTATTGTGAATATATTGTGAATGTATTTTTTCTCACTGATATAATTGCATGAACACTCATCCCTGCTAGGAAAAACAAAGACAAATCCTACTTCTCAATATCAAGAAATCTTCTCTGATATCTTACATAATATATAATTTTGACATATAAAATTGAAATGGAATGCATCCCTCCTTCCATCATATTGCCTCCACAGGTGAGCCCGCCACGGGGTAAAGACAAGCGCCAGTGGCGCGCCACCATCCCGTCCCTGAGCTCACAGCCGGCCAGCGGCGTGGACTGGGCCTGGCTGGTCAAGCGTCTCCACAAGCTGTGCATGGACCTGAGCAACAACTACATCCAGATGCACCTGGACCTGGAGAGCAGCTTGGGGGCCATCGGCGGCGAGGAGCCCGTGCTGGGCCACCGTGGCGGCGACCCACTCTTCTTCCTCCCCCTCTTCCCCTCCGAAAGCTCCACGCCCACCCCTTCCACCACCGGGGGGCCCTCGGGCCGGGGCACGCCGTCTGAAGACGGTTTCCGTTGCCAGCCCGCGGTGGAGACGCCGGGCGAAGAGCCCGCGCTGCAGACGCCTCCCGCGGTGCCGCCACCTCCGTCCTCGGCGGGCATCTCCGGCAGCAGCCTGCCCCACCAGCGGGGGGAGCGAGGGCCGAGGGAGCACAGTGACTCCACCGGCCGCAAGAAGGAGTGGTGGGAGAGCGCCGGCAACAAACTCTACACCATCGCCACCGACCGCACCATCACCAAGCTCATGATCGAGTACAAGCGCCGCAAACAGCAGCAGCAGCAGGGCCACCCCATCTCCCATTCGCACCCGGCCTTCGCCCGGGAGGCCAAGCCCGGCGAGAGGAGGACTGAGGTGGGCTCGCTGCGGGAGCCCGAGTCCCCCGGGCCCCAGAGGCCCCAGCAGCTGGTGGACCAGGGCCCCATGAGGCACTCGTTCAGCGCGGGGCCCGAGGTGCTGAGGCAGGAGAAGAGGCCACGCTCGGGCTCCATGGCCAGCTCTCACAACATCTCCCTCAGAGACGCAGAGGCACAGATCCAGGTGGGCTGGGTCAGGGGGCTGTTTTTATCTGCTTGTTTGCTTTACAGCTCATTTTAAAAGTAGTTCAGTTTAGTCATAGTTTATTTTTTTAATTCCATACAGATCAAATAAAATGACATGATATGAGAAAATAATCTGTCTCTTTTACCTTGTTGATTGGACAGGCGTGGACCAACATGGTCCTGACGGTCCTGAACCAGATCCAGCTCCTGCCGGACCCCACGTTCATCGCCCTGCAGGCTGCCGTGTTTCCCTGCATCAGTCAGCTCACCTGCCACGTGACCGACCCCAAAGTGCGGCAGGCCGTCCGGGAGTGGTTGAGTCGGGTGGGCCGAGTCTATGACATCATCCTGTGATGCAAACGGGTGGCATGTCACTGTCCACTTTCATCATGACCAGAGGTTGTTGAAGGTCACTGGGAGTATTTTACGTTGGCTTGGAAACGACCTTGGGCTTTTGTGTGTATGTTTCTGTTGGCCATGCTAGCGCTCTCGTCTGTCTCTTCTGCTTTCCTCTCACTGAAAGGAAACTGTTGCCATCTGTATGTTTTTTTTTTTGTTTGTTTTTTGTTTAACTGAACCAGATCCTTTGAATACTTGATTTCAATGATGTATCACAGTGGCCAGTATGTTTATTTATGTTTATTTATGGTATTTATAATAGTGGCCATTTGTTTTCCATTGTATATTTGTGAATCATTGCATATTAATTTATTTGAATGCGGAATATATTCATAATATACATATCTATTTTAATGATGACTGAATGTTTTGTCTGATATTTTGCATATGCATTAGTACAAAATCTGATATTGTGCCATATATTATACATGTGACATTGACACATGACCCCTTGGATGATATGCCCATCACTGTTTTTATCTTTGGAAGGCAAATAATCAAGACTGTGCTGTATGCTGAGTCACTTGCTTGAAGTGTGTTTGAGTGTACAAGCATGATGTGACCGGTGGCTTGCATGTCTGTCTCGGACAATGATCATACCATAGAGTTAAAAGTTGCTTTCTGTGTGGATAACATGCTGAAGATTATTGGTAGTTTATTCATCCTGGAAACAAAGTATTTTTAAATTACCTTACTTTAATCACATTTACATTATGCAATATTCATTACAGATACAGCAGCTATCTCTGTTATATGGAACTGTGTGTATTTGCCATTACTTGTAATCATGCTGCCAGTGAAACTATAGGAACCTTGGCCTTGGCTTGCAAAACACAGTGTAACTCAAAGAGGTTTGGCATTTGGGTGTATTATTCCCAATGAATTGATGCCAATCAACATCAGACATTTGAAACAGCTGAAGAATGATCATGTGACATTGTTGTACTGAACCTACTGCTTCATCCTTGAAGTCTTTTGATCCTTGTGTTCATTTATGTGTGTTGTGTTGTAAGAAGCTGTTTGTTTGGTGATTACTGAACTCTTAAAGTCCTCATCACTGTTTCAGTGGACTCAATAGAGGTGGCAAAAATGACCGTCAAATTTAAGTGTTCAGCTCCCTGCGATTGTTTTGGCATTTTCATAGTGTTCATAGTTCTAAGGTACTGTATGTCTGTTCCTGATGTGCAAAGAAAATGCCTTGCTTATGATGGAGATGACCAAAGATGAACCTTATTCTCTGTCACTACACTGTTTTCTTTGTTTGTTTGTTTAGTTTCTTCCACACAGTAAACAAAGTTCCTATAAATACCATGCTTACACACCTTGTTTTACCAGTCCTTACTCGACTAACAACAAACTACTACAGTTTACAAAATTGACCTGCAGTAGTTAATCAAGTGAAGCTAATGCTATTAAGTACTGCTCTGAAACTCTTCTTTAGTATGATACAGACTTTCTTAGTAATTGGCACAGTAATTTGGAGTGTGCTTGTTTGGCTCTTCTGTGATCCATACAGTATGTTCAATGCCCAATTTGTCTTAAACAGCTAAATGGCTCGTGGCTCGTGGCACACACACACACACACACAGTTTATTTGCTCCAGTTACCTTCTTATCCTTGATATTAAATCCTTTAAAAAAAGTAATATGAAGTGTTTGTGTGTGTGTCTGCAAAATTGTGAAACAAGGAGAGAGGGTTCATTTCAAGCTAGTTATTGACCGAATATTTCAAAGTGTTCAATCAGTCAGATTATTTTTAATGTGTTAGAGTAAATGTGCTGTACAATGAATGTTTAAATACAACCTTCAAAGTGGTGATATGAATGCCATGAACATGAGTTTTTGATTAATCAATATAAAATATCAAATACCAATAAGTTGAATGCCATTGTGGATGAGATGTGGGTGTGTGTTTGTGTGCGCTTGGTCGGTGGGGCTGGGGTGGATGTGAGATGCAAGTCCTAAGGGCATGATAGGCATGATGATGGAACATATACTATAACTTTTACTTTTACAAATCTGATATTGTGCCATACATGAGCCCTTGGATGATATGCCCAATCCATCTCAGTTTTTATCTTTGGAAGGCAGATAATCAGGGGCCTCATTTATAAAACATTAGTAGGCACAGATTTGATCTTAGACCATGCATAGGCTTTAATCCACGGCAACACTCAGATTTATATTTTAAAAAGTGGAAAAGTGCTAGCTTAGCTCCACGTCAGATTCTTCGCGTATGACCATTTTCTTGTGGTCATGCCAGGGTACTACAGGTAATCTGATGTCCAACAACAATGAATTTTTAGAAATCCAAGACCAACTACTTTACGTCTTTCTTTGCCATATATGATCAATTTCAACAACTTATATTATAATATCTTAAATAAAAACACTAAGGCCTATTATAGAGTGGAGTGACGGTGGTTGTGGTGGTAGTGTGTGTGGGGGGTGTTACAGTACCTCCAGGAAATTGGAGGGCCACCTCCCTGAATTTTCTGTTGCAGGTTGGGATGTCTCACATCCTAACCTTGGATTATGGACTTAGCAGTAAACTATATACAGCACACTGCTTACAAAATATTCTATGTTTCAGTGAAAATATATACTAATGGACTTGAGTTGTATTAAACCACTGGAGTATATTATGCCACATAGTCAAAATATAATATTGGCCCATGAACATATACTGGAAACTAGATGTACCGCAAAACGGTACAAAATATGAAAACCGCTCAGTCCTGCACATTCTCTCCACAAAAATAAATCACACTAGTCAATTTGTCTCCATCTCCTACTCCATCCCCTACTCTTGCAACTTTTGTGTATGTAAATGAGTGTGTGCATGTGTGTGTTTGCTTTTGTGTATATGTGTGCTTCTCTGTGTGTGTGTGTTTTTGCTTGTGAGTGCGTGTGTGTGTGTGTGTGTGGGGGGGGGGGGGGGGGTAAGGTGTGTGGGCCTGCTTGACTGCATGTGTGTGTGTGTTTTATGTGTCTGTGTGTGTGTGTGTGTGTATGTGTGTGTGTGTACTGTATGTGGCTGCTTGCCTGCATGTGTGTGTTTTTATGTGTGTGTGCGTTTGTGTGTGTTTTTATGTGTGTGTGTGTGTGTGTGTGTGTGTGTGTGTGTGTGTGTGTGGGTCTGAGATGCAAGTCCTTAGGGCATGATAGGCATGATGACGGAACATATACTATAACTTTTACTTTTACAAATCTGATATTGTGCCATATTATACATGAGCCCTTGGATGGTTATTAAAGGGAAACTCAGGATTTCCCCATCTGCTGGAGAAATTGCGCATTATGCTATTTCAAACTGTGGGAAAAGGTAACGATAAAGCACATGGATTTGTTTACAAGCTAGCGAACGGTTAGCATAAGTTTGGCAGAACTATAGATGTTACAAGGTAAGAAACACAATTTAAAACAAGTTTCTTGTTTCTTTCCGGGACGGTAGTCTCAATGTTGCCAGGTTGGTTTTCCGCCTGGGGACGCTAGGCGCAGCGGGGTCACCATTTTCACCGGAACAGGTCATTTAACCATCCAAATGATTTCTAAACGGGTTTATTACGTTGAAATAGTTGCCAAGTTCCACTTTAAGCCTGCCTAACGTCTCCATACACGATTTGATTGGCCTGATAGAAGTTTAATTTTTTCAACTCACAAGCCAACGGAGAGTTTTCTACATAGTTCGAATTACAGGGGGTACTGGGGGGCACTATACCCATCAATGAAGACCCAGTAGGCTACCCCCCAAAGAGACAGAAATATCAGTTTTGGGGGGTCAGATAATTTTTGTGATATTGTGAAAAAATATCATTACAGTTAGGCTACAATACAAGTCAACTCATATTTTCACCATAGGAACATTTTAATGTAAAGCAATTTCAGGCACCCCTATTGTGTATAGCGCGGGAATGATGCCAAAAACCTCCCTTCCTACCATCAGGTGGATCGATCCATCAAACGTCATGTCAAACGCCTACCAGCACGTTCATTGCTTTATCATGCAACAACAAATGTGTAGCTACCTCTCCGGAGGTTTTGTTTTTGGTGCATTTTGTCTGTTTGTCTAAAATCTAAGACAGTAGAAAATTATGTTTAAAGACTTAATTAAATTAAAAACATAGCATATTGCGAGTAGGCCTAGTTGTGAACCATAGGAACTTTAATCGTAGCCAAATTGAAATAAATGCGAATTTATGATAAGCCTGTCAGTTCGACTGGCGACCCACAGTTGGATAAGCAGGTCCCCCTGAACAGTCTGCATTGCTACACTGAGGGCTTCTCTGTCTGCTGATGTTTTGCTCAAAGGGCCAGGTGGTCCACATAGGCTATAGCCTTCATGCCATTTCAGCTGAAAACACTTTTCATTTGTTAGCCTACTTATAAACGTATCTTTATTAGTGTCAACATTAGGCTACAGTATTTAGGCTATGTTAATCTCAAGCCACTCTAAGAAATGGCCGTAGGTCTACTTTTATAGTACAGCACAGCAAAATCTATTCAAATTGCAATCCGAGGAATATTGTCCATAAAACGTTGTTAAACTTAGCCTATAGGCTAGGATACATAATCACATATTTGGAGATTTGAAGTGGGCTCATATGCTTCCTTAACGTAGGCTATTGTAAGAAAGAGAAAATGTGGTAGGCTAAGGCCAGCCTATGGCATTTCTCATATCTCGCAGATAATTGGTTATAGTCCTGTTTTGCCGATGGTTATTAGGCTACGCATAATAGTTTAAGCAACAATAGCAATAGCTTGTCACTAACGACACAAATAGACTAATGAATGTTCATTTAATGAAGTTTCAACATTGTACAGTGTTCCTACATGTATTCATGTTCCAACACAAGCCTACATGTATCCATCATGTTCCAACAGAATAAGTACATGTTGCAACAATTCTGGGCACATGTTGGATACGTGTAAGTTCATGTAGGTATATGTAGGCTGCTTATAAAAAGGCAATTATTCTGATACATGTAAGTAAGGCGGGTGGTATGACGTTCGGTTGGTCGATCGGTTGGTTGATCGGATGGACGGTCGGAAGGTTTTAGGCACGATTCCCACGCCATAATTGTGGACTGTACCATTTTTAACCACCGTGGCGCTAGAAGCAACTGAGATAGAGAACGACTTCAACTTCACAAGCAAGTGTCTACATTGAATGACAAAACGCTAGGTAAATTCCTCCAGTAGACTAAATTCGGTTTGCTGCTGACGTGCATGGGTAAATGTAAGTTGCTAGCTGACGTCTAGCTTGTTGAAAATGTGTTATTTTACAACCTTCATTTATAAACGTGTTTTGTTCTTTCATAGCTCATGTCACGTCTTCATACATTGAATTACTGGCTACTTACCTGCTACTTACCCACTGAGGCTAGTAAAGTGGACCTTGGTTAGTTACCAAGGTTAGTTAGCAAGATAGGCTAATTCTCTATTTAAATCAAGCTTTACATTGTGGTGATGTAAAATCGATTGTCATTTTCAAGGAGATGAACTCCATAGCCTATGATTATTCTCATTTTATCTTGAATAAATTATTGTGCCCTTTTGAAATTAGTTTGGCACAGATCCTGTGTTTTTATATTACCGGTATGCACAAGAGGGTCTGATGTAAGGCTATAACATCAGTGAAACCTGTGGAAACATAAAAAGACCCAAGTAGCCTAGGCTAAATAGTATGTGCTAGTATTTGAATTTGTTTTTAATTGGTTGGTATTGTTTTTATATTCTATTATTTCATATTTTTAGCTCGATAGATGTAGTTTAATCTGAGAACCCTGATACTATCTTAATGAAATTAGGATTTTATTTTAAGAGACACTATGAGGAGAAGGAAAGGGCACACAGACATCAGGCACTTTTTTGGTGCTAAAAGAAGAAAATATTAACACTAAGATCTACAAACAATTACATTAAAAGTGTAGGTGCAGTTAGGTTTTATACACTGTTCATATGTGTTAAGGAAAGGGGTGCTCAGCAGGCAGGAGAGGCACAGGATGAAAGCCGTAAGCAGGCCGCAGGGAGACGACAGGATATATAAGAACGATGAGATATTCTGTACTAGTGTTGTCACGATACCAAAATTATGACTTCGATACGATACCTGCCATAAATATCACGATGCTCGATACTAAAACGATACTACGGCGAAATCCTAAGATATCTGGAGAAGAAAGTCTCATACCTCCTCCAAGTGTATTGAGTCATTTGTGTTGAATTTGGTGCACTTTTGTAGTGTGTAGGTCAATTCTGGGTTCTAAACTTCCTACATAATTATTATTTTTTTATAGTCAGTAAAATAGTAGGCCTACTTTGTGTGATTAAGTCCTTTATTGTTTGTTATAGTTCATTTACATTGTGGTGTGGCAATAAAGTAGCTTTATAGCCAAACTAGGCTAGATCAAGGTCAGTGTTAAAATTACTGCATGCAAATCACTGAATGCTATGCAGAGGGGCCTAATCTTTAGTCCATCTGATGTACAGTATAGGCTACCCTAGGCCTTCCCGTGTTCATGGGATTTCTTTGACAGTTGCAAAGGGGAAAATGTGAGGATAGTCTTCTTTGTGCCCAGTGTACAAGTACGACGTTCCAACCACTCAGGTCTTCATCAGATAGGCCTACACCATTACCTGTTGCAATATATCTGTGTGCATTCCTACATTACGTCTATTTCTTTGATAACATGATTTGCTACCACGTACTGTAACAATAAGCCGCTATTATTATTAGGACTCAACACGCTTTGGTGGTGTTATGCTGTGGGCTTTAATTAGCGCATTTCGGGTAGCCTATCCTACATCTGGGCAATAATTATTGAACAAATTGCAGTCTACATGCCATGACAAATATTACCAGTAGTAGGCTGCTACTGACCGAACATGAAATAGATCGTTTACAAGTTATGGTAATGTTATTCTGGCGTGAACATTGCGCTTTCATCACGTTAGCACCCTATGATTACAGCTCGTTATGTCTCGTCAAAATGATTACAGCTCTGTCTCGTCAAAATTCATTGATGAAGGAAGGTTCGCTTTATCCCAGAGAACCATACTCGTTTCACTTAGGCTAGACTAAAACATAAGAGAAGAACTTGGCACTAATCATGTTTTCTATAGCATATTCGTTAACCTGTCGTTCTTTGAACTCTTTAAAAATGTTGGGATATATCTGCGAGGTGTTTAGCCAAGTTCCATGCGTAGCGTACTGCTTTTAAATGACTTTGTGTACCTGATGGCTTACCTTCACGCGATGTATCCGAAATAGTTGCAGATTTCAATGCACCTTTTGTTTTATCCTCAAGGCCTAGAACTGTCGGCAAAGAACTATGTTGACGTTGGCTGCGCACTCACTCACTCAGAGCTGCCTGCTTGACACGCCCACTTGCCTAGATGCGTGCAAGGAGCAGTGGGAGCAGCAGTTGACACAGACACATAACGTTATTATTTTAATAAAGTATCGATTCTAAAAACGTCTGAAATCGTATCGTTTTTTGCGTGAAGGCATCGCGATACCTTTTTAGTATCGATACACCGTGCAACACTATTCTGTACTGATTATCAGTTTGTCGCATGTTTAGACCTTGTGTGTGTTGTACTTGGTGATCACAGTGGGGATTGATATGGTAGTGGACCATGATGGTCATAGAAGAAGTGAAGGAGCAGTACCCCCCAATTATGGTGGGGTAATTCGCACTCTGGTTTTCTAGGTTTCTAGGCTAGCAGGTCGTTGAATTAGGAAATGAACTGCGCTCCTGGGGGCGGTTCAGCGAAAAGGAGGCATGTTCCGGCGCAAACGTTCCCTGGTGCTATTGTGCAGATTCAGAAATCAGGGCGCATGCATGGCCACAGGGGTGCCTGCAGGAATGAATGAATGCTATGTACACCCATCTACAGAGACCCCTGTGCACGCACTGAAACATTCAAAGCATTGATAATATGTGTCCGTTTCCCGGTTTCGTTTGTGTGTTGGTCACCTAAAAAGTAACCTATATACAACATCCAGATGCAATATCTTTACAACAACGCCTAATAACGACCTATTCATTTGGACAACTTTATACAGCCCTATAAATGCTAAAGTTACCTTTAGTTTTGTCCCAATTTACGGTTTATGGCTTTAAACAGCGTGTTGGCTTTAAAGGAACACGCCACCCAAAATCAGTAGTAATATATGTTCTTACCTTAACTTTCACGAGTTGAGTCATAGCTCTCCCGCGCCGGTAGGTGCACTCAAACGCTCTGTCGAGCGGCGCGAATGTGTTAGCATGTTGCTATGCTAGCGGGCTCTGCCGTGGCCGTAGAGAGAGGAACATAGCAGTAATCAAACACCTCCATTTTTTCTCTACTTAAATACAGTTGCACGAGTAGTTGATAAAAATGTGTACGTCACACAACATGAAACGTGGCGATTTTCCAAGCGAATAAACAGGAGAACTACAATGTGTGGCGCAGTAGCACTTGGGAGTACTTCGACCTAGTGTGGTAATATTATTAACACCTAATTGTAGATCCTATCCACCACAGAGTTTAGAATCCATGCTGGATCGACCCTCAGCCTCTCCCTCCCCTCTGAGCGAGAGAGAGGCACACACAGAGATGCGCTGATGGGCTATTATATCAACCATAACTGCATAGCAAAACTTATCATCCATCAGCCATCCATCAGCACCAAAGTTTGTTGACCAATTTTCAAAACTGCACCCGCCCACCATCCGTTGGTTGTTTTAATGTAGGCTATATGGGTGATGCAGCACTGCTGACGTGAGGCTAGAAAGCCCTTGCCTGTTCTAGAAAGACTGATCTAATGCAGCAAATATATTAAAAGGCTGAAGTCGTACATTGGCTAGGCCTATCCCCAGAATATCAGCAGCAAATAAAACGCACATCGGCCTGTTGCCTATTCTGCCAGCTTGTGACAATATCGTCCAAAATGCTTGATTGCATTGCATTCTCCACATTTTTAGCTAAATTTTCATGTACCACATCAGCATTTTTGTTCAGTGAATCTTTTGTAAATTGCTTTACAATTACCGTCGGGCCCTTGTCAGCAGACTTCGGCTTGCCTCTTGCCACTATTCACTCCTTGTCTTCCGATGTCATTTCTGAGTCATCTACAGATGTTTACACACATTCACCTCCCTAAATAGAACCAACTTGACGTTGACTTCAACCCGTGTTATATCCTAGATGAGACTGCCTGGGTTATTTTGTTTAGATATTAGCCTATATATAAAACACATAATTGTAGCCTACCATTCAGGGAATAGGCATTTAAAAGAGAGACAGAGAGTGATATGACTCAGAAATGACATTGGGCGATGGCAGTGCGAGATGTTCAGAACGTAAGAGCTAAAACTTCTACAAACTCCATAACATCCACATCGGAAAAAGAAGGTAAGAAAAATAGTCGGAAAACTTAGATGTGTAAGGCAAGCAAGCAAGTTTGGCGGTTGTTACTAAAAATGTGAACATGCACGTTGCACTGTTGTGCGGTGGACTTTCAGAATGAATGGAGTCGGAGTTTCTTTAATATCGAGGCGTCATATTTGTCCGATGGCCTGCTATAAAATGAATTGCGATGTCTGTCTGAAAAAGACGCGCTCGTGCAGTCAAAATGAATGGGAGTCTTCAGAACAGGCTTGTCAGTCAACCTGACATATGTGTAAAGTAGCCTATAATGTGAATGACTTGTTATTTTATCAAGGATTTCTTTCTTTTTGCAAAAAATAAAGTACAATAGGCATTAATTAGTAGGCCAGGAGCATGCTGAAATTATGTGGCAAATTGCGTTTTTTATTACAATGATAAAATTGTAAAAGGACGTGACCGAAGCTGAGGCAAACCAGGCAATAGGCCTATAGGCCCGACGGTAATTGTAAAGCAATTTACAAAAGATTCACTGAACAAAAATGCTGATGTGGTTAGAGATGTCCGATAATATCGGCCCACCGATATTATCGGCCCGATATTAGCATAAAAATGTAATATCTGTTAATATCGTTATCGGATTTTTTTTTGCCTTAAAACCGATAAAATAATGCTTGCGTTACACCCAAATAGTGCCTATGCGCTCCTGAAGCGTTTACCGGCGCACAGATGATGACCTCATCAAGCTGCGTCTTGAAGCATACAAACAAGCGTGGATGGCTGCAGTAACAAACTTGCTCGTTCTGTTTCAACATTATGTCTGTGGTTTGGAATTGGCCATGGCCGTCGTAGCCCCTTGAGTTGGCCGTGACGCCCCTTTGAAAATCAGAGGTTTACAGGCCACGGTGGCCTTGGTGCCCCCTTCTTTAAATATTCTGCTTTGCGTCCTACTAATAGCGATATATATTTAGCCTATGGCCAAATTACGCAGTGGAGAAAGTGACAGCGCAAGAAAGTGCGTCCAAATTAACCCATTCTTCTCAGTTGAACTACTCGCGAAGTAGCCTACTCATCACACAGACATCACAAGTATCACATGAAAGAGCTTTTTCTCAGCTTTTAAACGATGTTAGCCGCTAATTGCTGTGGTGAACGGTTCGCGAGAAAAGTAAATAATATCATTCAATCATAAATTCTACTGAAGGTTTTGCGTCCATCTCCCTACCCATTCATCTCGGTGGAATACTTCAGAACCCTTCGTTTAACATATGAAAAACCATATATCAGAATAAACAGCAGACCTTACCGAACAGAAAGGTGTAAATCAGTCCCCTGTACAGTTAGCCGTTCCAGACTAATCCCGTTTTGAATTTGCAGTAAATTTCAACATACATGGATGTCTCCAAATTTGGGATTTAAGTTTTACACAGTGTTTAAATTGTTCCACATTATTTCATAACGGGCCAAATACAAAACAAATATTACAAATGTCGCCTAGATATCGGTAAATCAGAGGACAGATGACTGTAAGAGTTTGTGAAAGTAGCCTTAATGATCACAAAATGCTAAGCATGCATAGGCTATTTGAGTTTCTTAAAGCTGAGCTGTGCTTAAATTGTTCAATACATGATTTCATAACAGGCCAAATATAAAATAAATGTTAAATATAGCCTAGATATCTGAAAATATTAGATGATCAGATGATTTACAGTTATATGTAATATGTCATGTTTTTGTATACAGTGATGCAGGTCTACTGCAGTGAATACAACTTTGATCATTTTTATAGCCTACTACTGTATAGTTAACTTTGGCCTTGGTGCCCTGACATGTGGCCTTTGTGCCCCCCACCAAATATGCCCAACTGAAGGCCAAGTGGCCTTGCCCCTAAAATGGTGAAATTCCAAGCCTGATTGTGGGTATGGCCCGTTATGTACTTCACCTCAAGCCTGAAGTATTTTTTGTAGCTCAAACAAATGTTTTCAAAATTGTGCAGTATAGTTGCTTGCCACATTGTAATTGACTCATATTTGTGCATTCATTCAATTAAGGTGATTGAGTTTTAGTTAAAGAAACAGTTCATGAAGCATCCTACAAATGCAGGCTCATTTAACACAGAAAAAGGGTACTGTCATACACCATGCCTGTTATTTTAGTTGGCTTTACATTCTGCTATGTTGCACATAGTTGTTCAGGTACAATGTTTTATCATTTGTGAAGAAGTCAAATTTGCCCTATTTGTTGTGGGCATTGTCAAGATTATCTCAGGGAGAGTGTAATCCAAACTGTTGTTTGAGACAATTAAAAAATAAAAAATAAACATGGCACTTTTTCCCTAAATTAAGTTGAAGTATTTTTCTTATTTTGCACAGACAATGTTAACATTTGGAAAGCCTTGTTGCATTCAAGAATGCATCCAGTGGGGCATCACAATAACATTAAGCATGTTGTGTTAATTCCACAACAGGAGATATGTGATGTTACCTAAATTAGTTTTGAGGAAAAATAAACCACATATCGACATCGGTATCGGCTGATATCGGAATCGAAATTTGAGAGTTGGACAATATCGGCATATCGGATATCGGCAAAAAAGCCAATATCGGACATCCCTAGATGTGGTACATGAAAATGTAGCTAAAAATGTGGAGAATGCAATGCAATCAAGCATTTTGGACGATATATTGTCACAAGCTGCATGGCAGAATAGGCAACAGGCCGATGTGCGTTTTATTTGGAAATTTGGTTTTGCGCGACAGAGACTGAGTTTGCTGCTGATATTCTGGGGATAGGCCTAGCCAATGTACGACTTCAGCCTT
Source organism: Alosa pseudoharengus (assembly GCF_046254945.1). Lineage (NCBI taxonomy): Eukaryota > Metazoa > Chordata > Actinopteri > Clupeiformes > Clupeidae > Alosa > Alosa pseudoharengus. The sequence continues at coordinate 26,828,445 of NW_027468620.1, read as the reverse complement.
TTAATATATTTGCTGCATTAGATCAGTCTTTCTAGAACAGGCAAGGGCTTTCTAGCCTCACGTCAGCAGCGCTGCATCACCCATATAGCCTACATTAAAACAACCAACGGATGGTGGGCGGGTGCAGTTTTGAAAATTGGTCAACAAACTTTGGTGCTGATGGATGGCTGATGGATGATAAGTTTTGCTATGCAGTTATGGTTGAAATAATAGCCCATCAGCGCATCTCTAGTGCGTGTGCCTCTCTCTCGCTCAGAGGGGAGGGAGAGGCTGAGGGTCGATCCAGCATGGATTCTAAACTCTATGGTGGATAGGATCTACAATTAGGTGTTAATAATATTACCACGCTAGGTCGAAGTACTCCCAAGTGCTATTGGCCACACATTGTAGTTCTCCTGTTTATTCGCTTGGAAAATCGCCACGTTTCATGTTGTGTGACGTACACATTTTTATCAACTACTCGTGCAACTGTATTTAAGTAGGGAAAAAATGGAGGTGTTTGATTACTGCTATGTTCCTCTCTCTACGGCCACGACAGAGCCCGCTAGCATAGCAACATGCTAACACATTCGCGCCGCGCGACAGAGAGTTTGAGTGCACCTACCGGCGCGGGAGAGGTATGACTCAACTCGTGAAAGTTAAGGTAAGAACATATATTACTACTGATTTTGGGTGGCGTGTTCCTTTAACATCAGCCTATAATCATTATTCCAGCTGTAACGCTAATGTTTTGACAAGCACCACAATTTTGCCTATACCTTGCCCATCTGAAATAACCCCTAGCTTTGCTGCCTCCATCCTTTGCTCCCTCCATCCTTTCGTTGTTTTCAAAAACGTTTTATGTCCATATGGCCTTGAAGTCTTGAGTTAATGAATTAGCTTAAATCAGTTTATAGTGTGCTGATAACCAGCGACCATAGAGGGTAAAAGAAAGTAGCAAGTAGCCTACAATTTCTGTAATTGCTGCGTCTATGTGTTGTTATTCTCTCTCCTGCTTAAGTACTGAAACGTTTGAACTAGCAGATTAGCCTAATTAGCTCGCTTGCCACCACTGGTTAGACACTGCAGTCAAACGGTTAGCAGTTTGGCCATCACGCCCCTGAGGCAAAATTTCGCTGGCCGAAATTCGCGAGGTGTTTCGCTGTTTGGAAACCCACCGTAACTGTGGAAGTGGTTGCTAGGCTGTTGCTAGGGTATTTTACATGGTAGCAAGGATGTTGCTAGGGTACTTAAGGTGGTTGGTTTGCTGGTTGCTAGGGTAATCATGTTGGGACTGATAACAGTGGGACTGATTACCAGCGCCCCAAGGGGGGAGAGGGCCCTTGAAAAGTCTGGAATATATGCATGAGGGGTGGGGGGGCATGGGGGCCCATCAGGACTGTCTATGCATAGGGCCCAGGATCTTGTGCTACGCCCCTGTTATTCGATCAACCAGCTGGCATCAGTAAACAACTGCATCAATGTTTGATGTTCAATTTTTTATTTCAATGATTACTGCTTAGTAAATTAACTAGATGTACCACAGAGCGGTATTAAAATATGACCGCTACCCAGTCTTGCAGAAATACTCCATCCCCTACTCTTGCAACTTTTGAGTATGTAAATGAGTGTGTGCATGTGCGCAACATCCGGAACCTGTCTCCAACGCACTTTTCCTCTGTGGTTGCCTCCGGTCTACCTCCACTCAACACCTTCTCCTCTCTGGAGGTTAATGAGGCCACAGACTCGCTCTGCTCCACACTGAGCTCTTGTCTAGACGAGCTGTGCCCTCTTACCACAAGGCCAGCTCGATCCAAACACTCTCATCCATGGCTAAATGATACCCTCCGATCGCAGCGCACCAAACTCAGAGCCGCGGAGAGGAAATGGCACAAATCCAAACTAACTGATGACCTCAAAAACTACCAGACACTCCTGACCTCCTTCTCAGCCAGCATCACTGCTGCTAAGACGGCTTTCTACAATGACAAAATCAACAGCGCTACAGACACTCGAAAGCTTTTTTCAACCTTCAAATCGCTACTCAACCCTCAGATGCCTCCTCCTCCATCCAGCCTTACTGCAGATACCCATTTTTTTACAAACAAAGTGACGGCAATCAGCAGTCAATTCTCTACATGCCCACTCAACGCATCTGACTCAGATACCACACTCCTACAACCTCTAGGGACTGCTAGATCATCTTTTTCAGCATTCACGCCTCTCTCCGAGAATGAAGTATCTAGACTCCTGACATGCAGCCGTCCTACCACATGCTCGCTGGACCCTATACCTACGAGCCTACTTCAGTCCATCAGCCCGACCATCGCACCAGCTATCACACACGTGATCAATGCCTCGCTAACCTCCGGCACATTTCCAACAGCGTTCAAAATGGCCCAGGTAACACTGTTACTTAAGAAAGCTTCTCTCAACCCTGCTCAAGTCGAGAACTACCGCCCTGTCTCACTCCTGCCTTTCCTATCCAAAGGCATTGAACGAGCAGTCTCCAAACAGGTCTCTGACTTCCTTTCACAGAACAACCTTCTGGATCCAAATCAGTCTGGGTTCAAAAGCGGCAACTCTACCGAAACGGCTCTGCTGTCTGTAACAGAAGCCTTGAAAGAAGCCAGGGCGACCGCTCGGTCATCAGTACTCATTCTGCTTGACTTATCGGCTGCCTTTGACACGGTTAATCACCGCATCCTTCTCTCTATACTCGCTAACATGGGAATCTCCGGTTCTGCTCTCTCCTGGTTTGAATCCTACCTCACAGGACGCTCGTTTAATGTATCATGGCTTGGTCAGCTATCTGCACCTCACCATCTCACCACAGGGGTCCCCCAGGGCTCAGTACTGGGCCCCCTTCTCTTTGCTATCTACACCACCTCCTTGGGACAGATTATCCATTCGCATGGCTTCTCATACCACTGCTATGCAGATGACACACAGCTCTATCTGTCCTTTCCACCTGATGACCCCTTGGTTTCAGCACGGATCTCGGATTGCCTCTTAGACATAGCTACATGGATGAAGGCACACCACCTCCAGCTGAACCTCTCAAAGACTGAACTGCTGGTCCTCCCAGCTAAACCTACCATACACCACGACATCAACATCAAATTTGACTCCCTGTCTGTTTCACCTACCAGGACTGCAAGAAATCTAGGAGTTGTTCTCGACAACCAACTAAACTTCTCAGATCATGTCGCCTCAGTCGCCCGGTCATGCCGTTTCGCACTCTACAATATACGGAAAATCAGGACTTACTTAACTCAAGATGCCACCCAACTTCTGGTTCAGGCAATAGTCATCTCACGACTCGACTACTGCAACGCCCTCCTGACAGGTCTCCCAGCCTGCGCAGTGAAACCACTTCAGATGATCCAGAACGCGGCGGCGCGCCTGGTCTACAACCAACCCAAGAGGGCACATGTTACCCCGCTACTCATCCAGCTACATTGGCTACCTATGGCGGCCCGCATCAAATTCAAGGCTCTAACGCTTGCCTACAAAGTAGTCTCCGGTTCTGCTCCCACCTACTTGAATGCCTTCATACAGACATACGCCACCTCCAGACCGCTGCGCTCCTCAGACGAACGACGTCTAGCTCTACCTCCGGTACGCTCAGGCCAATCCAAACTTTTCTCATCTGTTGTTCCTCGTTGGTGGAACACACTGCCAGTTCCTACAAGGGCAGGGACATCCCTCTCCATTTTCAAAAAACTCCTGAAGACCCAGCTCTTTAGAGAACATCTCCTCTCATAGCAACACTTACAACAAGTCTGCTGATCCTAGCACTCACCAGCCGTCTTAAACGGACACGTAACTGTTAAAAACAGCACTCACTGATGCACTTATTCTTACTGTACTTATTCTTATGTTTTTTAAATTGTCCTAATATTGTTGAGAATTGCTCTAAAACTTAAACTGTTTACCATGTTGTTAGTCGCTTTGGTTAAAAATGTAATATTTGCTTTTGATCCGTCACTCACCCGCTGCACCGGACCCCCCGAATGGAGGGTAGGCCGGAAACAGTTTTCTGTGAATATCTCAAGAGCAGTAGGGCCTAGGATGACCAAATAATTTTTGTATGTTAGACTCCAGGGGCCATGTCAACACATCCCATATCCACTCATTTGAGGTATCGCACCACCTAGTTAACACTGTTCTTAGCTTCTAGAGAGCTGTCTCACTAGACATGACTTTGGATTAAATGCATCTTTTAAAAATGAGCGTAGCACTCTAGAATCTTTAGTTAACACTAGGGCTGTAACGATACACCAACCTCACGATTCGGTTTGTATCACGATTTTTGACCCACGGTTCGATACGAATCTCGATTTTTCTTTTTTTTGGGGGGGGTGGGGCTAGACATTTTATTAAATAACATTTTAATAGCCTCCCTTAGAACACCAGAGGATTACAATATAATATATCTATTATTTTATATCCTGATATAAAAATATTTTTCTGAATGACTGATATTTATGACAGCACACTTTATGCAGATTGATAGCCTAGGCCTACTATTTTTTATTACAACTCTACCTCTTTAATTCAGCTGTCTGGTTGAAGCCTGGAAATATTGTAAACAAAGTAGCATATAGCTTAGCCTATCATAGTCTACTGATTGGACTGTTCAGTTTCCCCATGTGTGTTTAAGTTTCAAGGTAATACTTGTTCTCCTTGGGACAGGCCCTTTTGGGAAACGTTGGTATTGAGATGATCCAGGGGCGTAGATTTGCGTGGGGACCGAAGGACGTGTCCACACCAATGTCACATTACGACTGAAATGTCCCCACCAATATTCAGGTTGAAATGGGGGAAAAAGCGTTCACATGCGCTACACAAAGAGTTAAATAATGTCTCACTTCAGTGCTGCGGATCATCTCTTATAGATCGTGTAGCCTATGTGCAGTAGCCTATAAGGGTAAATCGCGCTGATTTGAAGTTACCTATAACTACCAGTGAGCCGCAGTCTCCTGCGCAGCATGGCACAGCGCTTCAGTTTCACTTCACTACAAGGCATATGAAGTGCGTCCAAATTCACCCATTCTTCTCTGTTGAACTCCTGGAGAAGTAGGCTACTCATCACACATGTCACACGATAGAGCCTTTTCTCAGCTTTTAAACGGTGCTAGCTAGCCACTATTTTCTGTGATAAACAATTCGCGAGAAAAATAACTTCAAGAGATTTAATAATTATTCTCTGCGCCCATCTCCACATCCATTTGTCTCGGTGGAATATCGTAGGCCTACACACTCTTCACGCAACACATGACAAACCATATATCAGAATAAACAGCAGACCTTACCGAACACAAAGGTGTAATGCCCGTGTATTAGCTGTTCCAGAGTAATCCGGTTTTTAAATAAATTGTAGCAAAATTCAACATGGTCTTTCGGCTTTAAGCATTTCTTAAAACTGAGCTGTGCTTACATCGCCTAGGTATCTGTAATTATTAGAATCAGAGAATATACGAATATACTCACGGTTAAGAGTTTGTGAATGTAGCCTTAATGATTTCTTTTCACAAAATGCTAAGCATGCGTACGTTTCTTAAAACTGAGCTGTGCTTAAATGGGTCAATGCATGATTTCATAACAGACCAAATAGAAAAGAAATGTTAAATGTTAAATATAGCCTACATATCTGTAGCCTACATATTAAAATTACTAGATTACTAGGCTACACAGTATAGTTAGATCAAGTTGGACAGTACATTTTAATCATGGATAGTAGTTGGACAGTAGCACATTGTCCCCACCAAAGCTCAGACCAAACCTACGCCCTTGAGATGATCAGTCAACTTCAATGCAAGAGTTTTAAACAAATATGTTCAGCATGCTAATGATGCTAAGCGGATTTAATAGTAATTTAGCTAGTCGTCTATGCGTCCTTGCTTTCACGATTGTGAATGTTTTATTTAAGTCGCCCGTGTTCATTGAGCAGGAGAGGGAGGGAGCGCGAGAGAGAGCGGGGCAAGGAGAGGGGGGTTACTTCTATACTGTTTGGTAAAGTTGCACTCATAGTCTACAATGAAAGCAAGGAGAGGTATGAAATTATTATTTATTTATTTATTTATTTGTTTTTGGACAACGTAGGCTACCGATAAGTAAAGCGGGAGTTGTGGGTTGCTTTTGCGGCCGCATAAGCTGCAAAGCACTGAGTGAAACACTAGAAAGGGTGTGTCGCGATTCTGCCTTTTCACACAGTATCGTGGATATGAATGTCGCGATTTCGGTTTCGAATCGGAAATTTAATTTAACAATTGTGGAAAACTGTAAGTGTTCCCTTAATTTATTTTAGCAGTATATATACAGTATATTGGACAGGTTTTTTAACACACATACACAGACACATGTGCATGAAATTGTGTTCAACTTAAACATGTTTCACTGATGTACATTTTATCCATCAGGGTACTGCAAGTGCAACTGACAGTGCAGACCTGTTGCACACTTCCATTGCTTGTATTGCAACCAATCAGTCTTGCGAAAAGACCAGTGCAAGCAGCATGTAGCAAACTGCCACCATCTCCCAGGTCAGTGTATAGATGGCAAGAATGGTGTCTTTGCTGTGGCAAAGTCCTTCTACACCCCGTGCCTGCCAGTCCATGTCCGTAAAAGGACATGGGGTGCACAGCAGGGGTGCAGTTGTGAGGTTGAAATCTGCCGACTTAACTCCGAGTGTGCGGACCGGTCAAACTTGCAGGCCTTTGAATGCCACCATCTGAGGTCACTGGCATACTGCCCTCCCGGAGACAGTGTGACCATCACTTTGAGTGAAGACCAGCTTGAAATTATGGTCCAGCAGAGGTGGTTTGGTCTCGACAAAAAGAGGCTCTGTATTGCGAGGCAGGCAGAGGCAGCAGTCTCTCTGTCATGTCTTGTAACTGTGTGTGGTCCTAGTCAGAAGAGGTTTGTGTCGGTATATGAACCCCATATATCATACTACAGCCGAATTGGTAGTCATAGTAGCATATGATTCCAAGCACTTGAGCTGGCACTGCCCGTGCACAAAGGCACGAATGTCCTGTGTGCACAAATTAGTCACTAGATGGCACCTCTTCTCCACTGAACCCTCCCTGTTCAGAAGAACCCGGAGCACGGAGGAAAGTACAAGCACTTCATGCCCTGATGCAGTGGATGAAGAAGCGGCTGCCAATCTGGATGGTTGTTTGTACCCGCCAGAGGGGAAAACTTTAGAGCGTGTGCTGGAGTACTTGCTGGAAAGAAAAAGAATTCCCAGTGAGGTTCCTTCTGCCGTCCTGAAGACCGGGGGCTTCCCACAAAATCTTCTGCCAGAAGAGGCAGTTTGTGAGGAATGTTGCATACCTCCCAGTGAGCCAGTGCGCATCACAGCGAAAGCTAAAATTCTCACCATCACCAATGTGTTGGAGGGTAAATATGCCTTTCTTTTACACGGATAAACATAGGCCAAAACTCTTGGACATACAATATAGAAAAAGACTGATGACATTGATAATTTTCTGTGTTGTGGCTGACATTATGACTACTCTCAGTTAACTTTTCACTTGTTTTCGTTAGGGATTTCGACTTACAGGAGGAACTGCCACAGGTGTGGCATGGTGTATCGTTATCAGGAATGTTCAGATGGGCTGCACAATTTTGACGACCACATCCTGATGTCCCTGCAGCTGTGTGTATTCCTTAGAAACACCCTCCAGGTACCTCCAGCAGTTTTATTTTATTACAGTAATCATAAACTCTTGTACAGTATTATATTTATATACTTATATTACTTTTTCTGCTCTAAGTGCATGTTGTGTGTGATGTCTGTATGCTACTGAGACCTTGAATTTCCCCTTTGGGATCAATAATCTATCTATCTATCTATCTATCTATCTATCTATCTAAAGACAAAACAATGAAGACAACTTTGCAAACTGATTTTGAATGTTGCTTCTATATTACCAGAGTCATCAGCCAGTGGGGAGTGCTGTAGAGGTACTGGAGGCTACATGTGGGAAGCGGTTCCCTGCAAGACAGCGTGTGCTACAGGCCTACTTGAGTTTTGAGGCCCTGAGTGATCATAAGTACACATTTTCATGTGTATCCTGTGGCCACCACCCGGCTGTGGTGGTAATGGACCTCCACAAAAAGGGAGTATTTAGTATGCCTGGTAAGTTGGTATTCACAATAATGCCAATTCTGTTATGCAGCAAATGTCCTACTTACATGTCACAGACAGCAGTTCAGATGTCATGTTATTTCTCCTAGTAAGCAGCATTGAGGACCCACCGCCTGACTATGGGGGCGAAGTTAACATCGGGTAATTTTGGCACAAGATTTCTTTGGAAATCATCAGCCGTGGACTTATCCCAAGTAAGGATTTACGTAGTGATGTAAATGAAAAAACATAGCAATTTTAAAGATTTAATCACTTGTGGTTCTGTTCACTTTACTCTCATTAGGCAACAGGAGCAACCCATTTGTTGTACCGCCCTCTTACCACAACTGGGCTCCCTGGGTTGGCCCACATACCAGGGCCTCTGACATATATAGAAAGGTGTTGCCTGTCAGTCAGCTCTCCCATGCCCAAGACTCACAACAGGAATTTGTGACAGAGGAGCGACTAGTCTACCATTGCAAAGCTGTGTTTTTTGTTATTTCTCTTCAATCTTGTCAAAGTGCCCAATCTTTCCTCAGATGGATGCTGTACGTGCTCTCTGCCAGAGATGTGGGGTTGACTCTAGGGGGTCGAGGATGGACCTGGTCACTTGCCTCCAACAGCAGATGCAGTCAAGGGCAACCTATGACAAAGTGTTTTCTCAAATCTGGGGAGCATCTGGTAGGTTGGTGCCATTATCACATTGACAATATACAACTGATAGGATGGGTTAGGGTCACATCATAGGGATAGCACTGACGTACAGGCGGAGCTTCTGTGATGTGGCTAATTGGGTAAAGGCACACTTGTCCTTTCAATCAGGAGACAGAGACAATTGGTTTAGAGGCCTTTGTAGCCACCTATGTGTAGCCTGTGGCATTTGAATTATGCATTTCTGTTTGGCTGTTACACCGCCTTCCTCAATATGTATAATGTATTTGATTTTGTTTTGTAAAGTGGATGAACTGTGGTTACCTGCCTTTGTGCTGTGGTCTACGGGATTAAATTTAATTTAAGGGCAGAGAGCCTGCGAGACTACGCGGACATTCTTCTGTCTATAAAACACCTACCAAACATCAGCCTGTATGACTCATTTAATTGACCAAACTGTCTCTTAATCTTTGTTGCTCAGCTCTTCAAAGAAGCAACCAAGGCAGCGGACTGGTTGCACAAAAATAGTGGCCTCATGCTCAACAAATATTGGCTGCCACGGATCTTAGCAATGGAGGCAGAAGAGCTAAAGGAGGTGTTGGCCAGACAGTTCGTCCAAATGGACACTGAAAATATGGCCCTCTTCTTCTTTCACTTCAGCAGCCATCAAGACTGTGAAACATTCCTGGACCTGGTTCATGTACGGGACAAACATGAATTTGGGCCATTGACAGCATTTGTTCGAACACCACATAAAAATGAAAACTAACAATTTGCAGCAGAACTCATCTACACAATTTTTCAAATTGAATTGATTCTGAAACTTTTTTTTTTGTTAATTTAGATAGTTTACGTCTGTTTAAGTGTACTGTATTCCTATAAATGTCCCATCTATTCTGGTCCTGCTGTTGCCAGTGAGTGACTTCTATACACCTACATTGTAGGAGTACATGCTCTTCAAACAACCCTGTCGACAAAGAATATAAATACTAAACAATACAATCCAAAGGATGGTGTAGCCTACACGTTAGTCATATGAGCCCTAAGTCCATGGATTTTAGAGCCCGACCGATAAAGGATTTTGAAGGCCGATACCGATACGAATATTTGTTGATTTGAAAATCCGATATTCCGATATATCGGCAGATATATTATTATTTTTTCAGAAACGCGCAACAAAACATTAACAGATTTCCCTAACATTAGTTATTTGTAGTTATTTATGAGTATTGACTAAAATAATATGATAATGCATTTCATGCATTTTTAAATAATATTGTCACAGTGGAACAGAGGAACATCGAAATATATTAAAGTTCTGATAAATAAAATGTATAAAAATAGAAACTTAAGATATGAAACTTAGTCTTTTGAACAAAAACATAATAACAACAACAACCAAATCAAAGTTACCAGTATTAAAAGACTTAGTAAGCTTCATAAATATAACTTTGAACTAAGACTTAATAATTACAAAAAAGAATGATGACATTATTACTATCATCATCATTTGTATTATCATTAAACAAGATAAAGGTCACTCTTAAATGTTTGAGTGTGCGTGTGTAATAATTAGTCCCTATTGCCTTATAAGCTACCTTATAAACTCAATGTCAGCTTGCTTATCCCTTTACCTGCACTTTTAAAATTATTTCCATCAAGCTACATCAAACCATTTTCAATCATCAGTTGCTGCCTGCCTTCTAGAGCCCGACCGATTTATCGGCGGGCCGATATTATCGGCCGATATTAGGCATTTTCCAAACTATCGGTATCGGCATTTATAATGGCCGATAAATTAATATTTTAAAAATAAAATAAAAAAGGACGAAACACCCTTCAACCATGTCATGAGTGTTGCCATTGTATAGTTTGTCCACCAGAGGGCACTCTACACCGTCCCTGCTGGCAACACTCGTGTATAACCCGCAGAGCAAGACCAGAGAATGTCTAATAAGGGGAGAACTGCCACTCTCGGAAAACTTCCGGTTTCTGAACTGGTTGCAGTTCCTTCTGTGGTTCCACATGAGGGCGCTCGTCCACGAGTGCAGAATGAATGGAGGTCTATGGAGCTGTACCCCTCAAAATCCACTTTTCTCAGGATATAATTTTTTTCCAAGTCATTTGAATATTGTATTCGAAAGGGGAGGCAAAGAAAATACACTTGGTTGAGTATTCTTTTTTTTAAAGTCACTTAATTGTTCTTAAAAGCCTTTCAAACGTGTCAATGACGTCACTCATTAGCACAATGCTAGCGTGTTATGGGCAACAACGATCCAACCTGTAAGAAAACAAAAGGACATAAGTACTCGTTCATTCAACTTTTGACCTATAACCCATGTTGAAGTTATACAAACTACAATCAAATCTGAGATTTGTCAACGACAATCAGGTGAAAGAGACAAATGTAGCCGTCTAGCTCCATTGACTCCTATTCATTCTGCACTCATGGCGATCGCCCCCAGTGGAAATCTGGTGGAACTGTAACCAAAATTCGGTACAATGGGACTTAATACGGAGTGGCCAGGCTCTCCGTAGACGGGCTCTGGCATTAGCCTAGGCCTAGGCTACTTTGTAGTGACACTGTCAGAAAAGCGAGCGAGTGTGTATGCTAAGTTATCAAGCGAGTGAGTGTGTATGCTAAATTATCAGGGATGTCTACCAATACATAACCTAAAAGAGGCCAGTGTAAAACATTGTAATATTCCCTTTGCCCTTCAGCATGCACATTTTGCCTCTTTGCGCTTTGTAGATCAGCTATGCCGCCAAAGAAGAAAAGGAACATTCGAAGCAATTTCATTATGCAGAGTCTAAGTAGGCAAAGTAACTAGACTGTGGCAAGTGACAAGGTTTTCAAATGCGGATTTTACTAAGGAAAATAGCATTAACTGTTAGGATATTGTTACAGTTAACCTAGCTTCTGTAGTCTTTCAACCAAGGTTAGGAGTCATGTTAGGGGTGTGCCGCACAGACAGTCGCATAGCACAGAAGAGAAGTCACCATCACTGACTGTTAATTGGGCTACCAATCTTGCAGTCGCGATAATGGATCCGAGACATTTTCCTGTTCCTATATTCTGTTCATGTAGGCTAATGTATTTGTGAATGTAGCCTGCACAATGCAAAGAAATAAAAGACAAACTATGGTGCATTTCCATATTTATCGAAATGAACATTGCGAGACACTTACGTATCTCCTTTTATGATCTCATTCAAGAAAGATTTTCTTTGACTTTTTTTGAACATTTATTTTATCTAATGACATAGCAAACATGATGAATTGAATCCAGATATACTTGCACTATGCGAAACTATTTTCCACTTGCCTAAAACGTGAGTTTGAAAGATAATTGCGTTCACGTTCTCCTTAAAGTGACAGGCACACAATTAAACTTGCACACCACAAATGTGATGATATTGAAGACAAGTGTAGACTAATAATAATTTAAATATCATTATGATGTATTGAAATGACCAAATATGTTTAGCTATTAGTAATTATGCAGATCATAAAATGCTATAAATAATTAACAATATACAGTATATAAAGTTTATATGAATACCAAAATATGAAATAGAACCCTATGACAACCATCACTTTATGTGTGTGTGTGTGTGGAGGGTCAATCAAATTCTATGATTGCCACTGATGTGAATGATCACACAATATTCAATATTACTGATGCCGTCAAATCAAATTTTAAAAAATCACAAAGGTATCGAAATTGAGATTCTTTACTTGGTATTGGTATTGAAACAATAATGTTGGTATCGTGACAGCAGGAGTTGGGGATGTGTCCCCACCAAAGCTGAGACCAAACCTACGCCCTTGTTTACACCAATCATCATCTTCTAATGTATCCTTATGTTGAGATGTCCATTCTCTTTGCCCTAGGCTATCATTTGTGCACGAGGCATGTTTCAATTAAGACAGTACACAAGCTATTTTTATTTTTGTAATATTGAATGATTTCATGAATAAATTGTACGCACAGTGCGTATGTAACCTGCGTTGTGTTGAACCTGCGCGATTCAGTCCTGCACACGCCCGGACTCGAACCCGCGAACAGCAGCACCCAGGCTACTGGCTCGCATGCCAGCAGCACTCTTGAGGCGGGGAGTGAGGTTTTTACCAATGTTCCACAAGCACAGCTAAGCTAGCTGGCATCCGTTACACGTAGGCCTAAAGGATTACGGCTGGCGGCGCCACTGACCAAGGCCACAGTAGCCTGTGAACCTCTGATTTTCAAAGGGGAATCACGGCCAACGCAGGGGGCAACTCTTCTCTTCAATTTCCCTTCCAAATTCCTTTTTATTGTCTGAAGACATCTATCGCAAGAATCTAACTTTCTAAGCAACAGCAAAGCAAATGCAAGCTAACCAAAGTGTAGTCGGTTCTCCCGCCATGGTTTTGGAAATCACACACCTGCTGCAGTGCTGCATCTGAAGGCCCACGCCAAAGTCCTTTAACGGCTCCCACACACAGCTGCGTTCCGTCAACGCATGCCAGTGGGTGTTCCCAACGGTAGCTATGCAAATGACGAAGTAAAACCTTAATGTGATTGGTTGGTGCCGTCCGTAGATTGGCTTGATTGGCCGGTGCCGTCTGTCGGTGCAGCAACAGCTGAACTCCTCAACGCGAGCGGCGGGAGAAACGCGACGCGACGGACCCACAATTCAGTTCGGCAACAGATCACGTGAGCCCATGTAAAGTGAATGGGATGCATCTCCAGCAACGCGAAGCACGCAGCTGTGTGTGGGAGCCGTTAGGTAAGTGCGCAAGGCTTCACGACACCAATCTACTGCAATCTTGCTCCAGTGGTGAGATCACAACACATGATTGGCACGATGTCTTCAAAACACACCACATTATTGCCTCAATGTATTCACAACACAGCACATGATTGGCTCAATGTATTCACATGTCAACGTTTTGCCACGGAAGGGGTGTGATATGCGTAGACAACTGCCATATTGGCGTTACAAACTAAGCCAATGCATTTCTATGGAGGATTTTTTGAGTGCTGTGTCTCCTCATTAGAAAGTCTCTACCCAAGCATAATAAGTCCCACGACTATCACTCTACACGCCCCCTGTTGCACGTCACATTTTAATTTGCTAGCTGATCCTGCCTCCTGGCTCCCCAAAATGCCGCATCATGTGAACAGATCAGCAGGCCGGCAAATTTTCACCTCGTTTTCAGACACACGTTGCGGCAAAAAGACGTCTCTTCCCGCAAATTTAGCGTGATATCTGGGTGAAAAGGCCTTACAGTATGTTGTCGAGTGATTTATGTGTCCTGGGGGGGCTTGGGGGATTTATGTGTAAAGGGGGGTCTTGGTGGACTTGGTTGCACTGCACCTTCTGGTGGTGTGAACTGTTAAATGAGAGTGTGAGAGAGAGAAATAGGACAGACAAAAAATGTATTAGAATAATATTACTACAGCACTAAAACAGAGTATCATCATCATATGCTTGTTCATAACACTAATATATATGGGGTATTTCTGCATCTTTTAAGCCCAAATCTCTGTGATCTTCAGGAGCCAAGATACAGAATTCTGGGTCTAAAAAGTGGGCGTGGCCATTTCAGGGCCTTCCCCCACCTAATTTTTTGGGCTCCTTGCATTTTTTTGTTTATTAGGGCCTAAATGAACAGAAAAACATTGGCTCAAATGTTAATCATTTTTTAAAGTCATTTGCCCTAAACTGACCAGACAATTTCACTTTCCACTGCCCTCGTAGTCGACATACCGGTAGCCTAATAACGTGGGATGCGCAGCATATGAGGTTACAGACTGAGATGACCGCCGCGATATAGCTTAAAGGAGAATTCCGGTGTGATATTGACCTAAAGTGTATTGAAACATGATACAGAGTGTGAACGTATGTCTCATAGCCCATCTCGGCTTGTCCCCTGCACTCCAAAATCTGACGCTAGTTAGCCGATGCTACCAACAGCTTTTTCAATTGTGGTGCTTCGGCATCGGGCTAGCCATGCAAATAAATCACTGTTTTACACCATTTACGAGGCTCAATGTATCTCCACACTTCATTGGTAGACTTCCGAGGGCCCTGACATTTAAAACGAGACATTGAGAACTTTGAAAAAGCACTGGTAGTTTACTTACAAGACGATTTATACAGACAGTATCTTCACGAAGTTTAGCGTTTGTAGCCATCTTGAATTTAGTCACGATAAGTCGAGCGACGATTAAGAATGAACAGGTATGATAAGGGATCAGATTCCAAAAATAATTCAGTGGAAATGCATGGATTCTAGTTTCTTCCAGTAGCAGCAACTGGAATCCATGCATTTCCACTGAATTATTTCAGGTCAATATCACATCGGAATTCTCCTTTAAGTAGCTTTTTTGCTAGGCCCATCGAAGGCTGGCAATGTGGAATATTTCGCTGGTTGGTGCACAAGTGTTCAGATTGGCTGTCTATCCGTCTTTTATGAGGATAGCCTAGTCAGTAGGTCTCTTAGCTGTCCACTTTCATCAGGCCATATATAGCGTGAGATTTTAAAATATAAATATATTTAAAAAGTAGAACCCATGCAAAAATACTTTAAAAACAATTATTTAATAAATTAAATATTATTTATAGTTCAAGAGAGAACACTACAAATTAGTGTTTTGCATATGTATGGAGTTTTAAATGGTTCATTTTATAGTTTTAAATGGTTATATGGTCACTGTTTTCACTACATTAGTTTGAATCATTTGCAATAAATTTAGTCATGGATTATTCAAATTTAAAATGTTCAAAATAGTTTTTTTTCCAAATGTTTGAATTTTGTATGTGTTTATCAGTTCCAAAGTTTAGTAAATTAGACACTGGTGGCACAGTGCTCTGTTTTAAGTTTTAAAAAATATTTCACAGGGGGTACATCACTGAAGAAAGGTTGAGAACCACTGGCCTAGGCTACATAATACTTTATATTGTTTAGGTAGAAAATTATACATTTATTTCTGTAATTATACATTTACACCCCCCCCCCCCCCCCCCCACAACAGTCTATGCTAGCAGCAAGCAGAATGGAGAAAAACATATACTAAAACAGTATATATAAATATACTGCTCAAAAAAAATAAGGGAACACTTCAATCAGTACTCTGACACTGTTTGGTTCTGAGCACAAGTAAAACTTTTGAGGCGAGTGTTTTATTTTGCAAGAACTGTCAGACATTCTGTGAATGTAGTTTGAGAATGGAGAAAAGGGTGGAAGGTTTCAAAAAATGTGTTTTAACAATTGTGGAAAACCTAAGTGTTTCCTTAATTTTTTGAGCAGTATATTTAAATATTGCAAGTTATATCGTTATCGCAGTACTCAATAATGTTATCGCATATCACATGTTTTCCTAATATCGTGCAGCCCTAATTGCTTCCTTGTTGTCCCTGTAAAGGGTGCCATGGTCATGGACCCCTCAACAGACACAAGCAAGATGCAATATACAGTTGGAAGGGTGAGGATAGTAATATGGACATATAAGAGAATAATGTATAATGTAGACAAGATAATATAACAAAACTATGTCAGTGCAAGAATAGGTTGAGGTAAAAGGGTTACAGCCATTGGTCAAGTATTGAGTATAAGGTATTAAGCATCAAGTATGGCCACAGTCCGAGGGAGGGGTTGTGCAAATGTGCTAATATAGCATGTAAACAGACTATGCAGAGAGGTCTCTCTCTCCTCTACCCTTAATTGAAGCATTGAACAGTTCAATGGCCCTGGGGACAAATGACTTCCTCAGTCTGTCGGTCAGGGCTCTCAAGTTTTGAAGTTTGCAAGGAGTGAGACTTTGGGTGTGTTCGAAATGGGTAAAGTTGCTGCCTTTTAAGATATCTAACTGGGGAGCAAGGCAGCAAGTGCGGTTCGAAACCGAAAAAACAAATTCTGCTGCCTTTTAAGATATCTTAGAATTCCCAAATAACGGTCATTTTTGGAGGCAGCATCGATGCACACTTCATGCTCCCTCCTACCCATAATCCCTTGCGGCAACATCTGAAACAGCTGTGAAAGGTAAACAAACATGGCGGATGACATCGGTAATGGCTGCTGAATCTGTTTAAAATGTCATTTGTGTGACCTTATTTTGCTTAGATTTGTAGATTAGAGATGAGAAATAAACAATTTACTATCTGATTATGCCATTGTTGTAACCATTAATAGCGCCTGGTCTGATATATCTGCCGGCCGTAAAACTAATTTATACCGTTAGCCTGCTAGCTTACGTAAGCTAATTTAGTTTAACGTCAGGCCTTTGCTAACGTCATACATACAGTCGGCAACTAGTCATAATCAAAGATTCTAGAACAGAGCTCTGTTCTAGAATCTTTGGTCATAATCGTGGTTACCGCCCCCAGTTGCCGTGGTTACCGTGGCTGAAACGCCCCCAAGGGGGAAAATATTTGTTTCGATTGCATGTAATCTAATGGAGGTGCACCGGCTTGAGTACAGAAAGCACCTATAAAAATATTAAATATTTTAGCAAACATCACTAAATGGCACAAACACGTTTGAACTGAGAGTTATCTGTGTGTCAAGGAGGTTAAGGGTAACATTAAGTTCCCTCATTTTGCTAATTCCAACTGTCTCGAGTGTACTCATTGTAGAACTGCTTTCAATGGCCGGAGTGTGTAGCTCGGTTTAGCAAGCTAAGCCTTTTGCCGTAACACCACATACTTATAAGTTGCATCTGAATTTATTCTCACATGAATGCACATTCCCTACAATGGCCGTGGGAATAGTTTTAACAAATAATGTGTACCAGTTGGTTATGTTACACTGACGATATAAAGTTAGCCAGTTAGCAACCTAATGATGCTACCATTGAATATAGCTTCCAGAGAAATTTGTTGTCAACATTGGGCAATCGAGGGTAAATTAGGTTGTTAGCATACACTGGGCAGTTAAGTAAACACAATTCCTTCAAATTATTGTGTTCAGAAACAAGCAGAACTCCACCTGAATGTAAAACGAATGTATAAAGTCTAACTGCTAGCGAGTTCGCCCATTGACTTCCATTGTGTGATATTACCCATACGGAAAAAAACTGGAAAAAACATATACGAATTTACCACTACCTCAGTAGTAAATCTTTATATAAGGATAATATGTGCAATATATGGTTTACTCCTGAAAGTGGCCCCTTTTGCATTTTTCTCATACAACTATATTATGAGAAACAAATATCCATAAAGTGAACATTGTGTATGACATTTATAGGTAATGTGCATGATAAACTATATTTTCTTTAAATGTTCCATGTAATGTTCGTAGTTTTTAATTATATGTTGCAGTTTAATATGTGTATGCTTTTTATATGTAAATCAACCCAATTATATATGTTTTTTGTTTGAAGTGTGTATTCAATGTAAAAGGAATCTATGATGTCTTTCTATGATTCTTATATGTTCCATGTAATGTTTGTAGTTTTTAATCATATGTTGCAGTTTAAAATGTGTATGACTTTTATATGTAAATCAACACAATTATATATGTTTTTTGTTTGTAGTGTGTATTTACTGTAAAAGGAATCTATGATGTCTTTCTATGTTTCTTATATGTTCCATGTAATGTTTGTCGTTTTTAATTATATGTTGCAGTTTAAAATGTATATTCCTTCTATATGTAAATCAACACAATTTATATGTTTTTTGTTTGAAGTGTGTAATTACTGTAAAGGAAATCTATGATGTCTTTCTATGTGTTTTATATGTCAACCAATTTAAAATTACTGTCACTATAAAAAAAACATAGTTTTTCTTTTTGACTTCTGTACACAATTCTGTACACTTTTAAACTGCTAGAGCAGACATGGTTAACATGCAATTATTAATTCCTGCCATGTAGTGGTATATGTCAATCTAGATCTGTAATATGGAAAACATAGGCCTAGACGTTTCACAGATGTAAACATTCAGCTTTTTTATTAAATGAAAACAAACAGCTATACAAACTACAGTAGCTGTATTACTTTAGATTACAATTAACATGCCAATCTCACTAACATGCCCTCAACACTAATTAAATGGCCTCCAAAGGCAGAAGTTTAACTGTGAGGTGTGGAGGTTTTACTTTTAGACCTGAGCTCGGTAATCTTGGCATTGATCGTGGTTCCGATGCTGGACAGTGGAGTCCCTGGAAACCTCTCAAGAGTTGCACCTACACATGAAACAAACACAGAAAAATGCAAACATGTACTATAGTAGGCTGTTGTCAGGAGATACAGAATAGTGCACTGAATAGTGAATATGAACATAAAAGCTTTCATAAAGCTGAAAACCTACTGTAAATGGCATCCAATTTATTTTTGTCCAGTGGTAGACGAGTATCTCCTCCACTTCTTTTGGTCCCCCGAAGATTGCTCACCAGTAATATTTCCAATGGGAAGACTGCAGTGAGGAGATGCCTCACAAACACAGTGGCTGAATTTGAATTGAGGGCATAGGCCCATGCTATTTTGTCAATCATGACTCCAGTCCCAGGATGAATCTCCACCTGTTTAGATAAGGACCCAAGGAGAGCATTAAAACTGGAATATGGTATGTTTTGTCATCTCAACATATGTGAAGCAATATTCCAGATTAAAAGCATTCTAGGGTCTATTTGAGCATGGGAACGAGTAAAACTTTTGTTCAAAAGTGATTTTAAACGAATAGCAGCATTTTTCTAGTTTGATGGATGGAAGCATTCGCAGCACTTTAGCTTGCAATGAACACTCTATGGACAGATCGTAGGATGCATTCAGTCGCAATTTAACCACTAACAAGGCTCAATATAGAATCATACTTCATCAGTTGTATTAAGAGGATCCCTACACAAAATATGAGTGTCAAAAACATTGTAAGTGTACACAAAGTTAATTTAAAAAGAATGTTTATGAAGACTGTTCAAATGGACCCTAGAATGATTCTTTCCCAGAATATTGCTTTAAGATACTGTATAAAGGGTTAGACATATTCATTGCAAGGACGTCTCACATACAGTACATCTATTTTCTATCTTAAGTATTTATTTATTCTTTGAAAATAGATTACCTTAGATGACTGGGAGACAGTTGGTGATGGAATGGGGGGAGATGCAGATGTGGCTGTAGAGAGCCTAGAACTTGGGGACTTATCAGGGGTGGGTCCTGAACTGGATGTTGACCGAGGAGAACCTTGCAAGGTCAGCCTTGGTGTGGTAGTCTTAGGAGGTGTAATTGAATCCATTATTTTTTTCATGCCATATAGGAGTCCTGGCACATCTAGTTGCAGAACAAGACAGGAACAGAACAGAAACAGTTGTCATCACTCCACAAGCTAGCCTACAGTATAGTCACAATACTTCCTACAGTTATTTAGACAAAATGTGTATCTGTGTAGTTGTTAGGGCTGGGCGATATGGACCAAAAGTCATATCCCGATATATTTAGGTTTAATATCGATATACAATATATATCCCGATATTTTTTCCGCAAAGTTAGAGCTGTAAAATGAAATGTTCAGTCAAATATGTTATTGAAAACTCACTACTCAAATAACAATAAAATGTCAACATAAAACTGTAGTGCCTTTTTTGAAATCAAAGCTCCGTAAGGTGCACATTTAAATAAATAAAAAATCTTAAATAAAAATAGCCTATAAAATAAAATAGGTAAATAAGGTAATATATATAAGGTAATAAATATATTTCTATGAGAAAAGTAGCATGCAGTTTCACAGCAGTGCAGAGAGGGGAGCAGTGCAAAGAGCTCCGGTCAGCGGCTTGCGTGGAGCAAGGATCACGGCGCAAAATTGAACTATATCGATATATGCGATATGGTCTAATCCCATATCGCATTTTAAAATATATCGATATATCATTTATATCGATATATATCGCCCAGCCCTAGTAGTTGTCTAATGGCTCAATATGAATATGACTCAACTACAGTTCATAAGAAGCAGTGATACCTTGAAGAACCATTTCCTTCCATTTGGTGTTCTCTTCTTTAAGGTCCTTGACCTCCTGCTTTAACTCCACCAGTGTCTTTCTCAGGTCATGATTGTCAACTGAATGAGGCTGGCCAGGTCCATATGTCTTCAGGAAGTCTTCTGCAGGGTCCGCCCTCACCTTTGACTTCTGGTTGTCAAGATAAACAGAATTGATAGCAATACTTGGTTACCCATAATGTACTGTAGAACTGAATCAGCAGTGTTCAATTTATATATTACCACTGGAAAATATGATAATTACATATACTACTGTAAGATAAAAGTAAATTAATGTCACCTTAACTTTCTTTGGCTCAGTCTCAATATCAGTGGAATCATCTGATTCGCCCCTATATTTTGAGGGGGCCACCGACACCCTTTTGGTCAGCTGCGGTCTTTCCACCTCTTCCAGCAGAGAGTTTAATTTACAGGTGTTTTCAAAGCGGGTACCTAGAGAATAGAGTTTGTCAAACACCATAGTTCATTTCAAACAACTAACTACTTTAGTCTATGCCAATTATAGTTCATACAGAAAAAAAATATTGTTTATGATTGGATGCTAACCAATGCCTTTGAAGTGAGTGTTAATAGTGAGTTAAATAGGACAATTAAGGACAAACTTACCACTAACAAAAAGCACATCTCCTTTATAGTGAGGCCACCCTCCCTTTGGCTTCTTTCCGTGGCGCCACTCAATAAAGGCTGAGTAGGGGGAAATTGGATTTCCATCTTGGTCCATTTTGGAATCATCATAACTCCTTATAGCATCAGTTTTCACATCACTGAACTTCCCTGAATCTTCCCCTTCAATCCACTGTACCACAGCAAACTTTCTCTCCATATTCTTAAAAGATTAAAAGTAAATATATGCATTGTTAGCAATCAGCATAACACCGGGTATAGGCCTAAATGTGAGGAAGTCAAACACCAAATCTTCTGCCAAAGGACACTTTAGATATTAATTTTAAGATACATCTTGACAGTGTAACCTACCGGCTCCCTGCTAGAACTTAACTCGCAGCTAGCAGCTAACTTTCTGTGAGTTCAGCTTTCCTACCAGAGCACCCTCATAAATTATTTGTATTTTTATTTTAAAAATATGAGCTCAACTACAATAGCAACACGTCTATTAACATTACAAAAGGTAAGATTACTTAGTAATGTAACATTAACTTCGTGGCAGCTCCACCACTTCCAGTTATAGTTCTATCAGCTAACATTACCATTAAGTTAGCAGGCTACACTGTATGACATAGGTAGCACTAACTAAAAGTTCTGTTAGCTTCAAAGGTGCCGTCTTCTGTAAACGAGGGAATGTTGGAAGCTACAGCCCAACAAAAATAGCTACACGAATGCACAACTATTTTAAGCCAAAACACTCAAATACTGGGTAATTCACTTACTTCTGGTAGATGCAATCCTTGGATTCTCTGGCTGACGTGACGACGACGTCTGGCATCAGTCCTCAATTCAAAAGTTTAGCCAGATCTCGTAGAATTTTGCGAGATCTGGAGTCGCGCCTTTTTCTCTGCATTCGCTGTTTTCGTTTCGTTCTTTTCTTACTCGCTGTCCTTGTTCTTGACCTTGCGGTTTGAATGATAATGGCAAAGAATAGGGCAGTATACAGTCATTTCTTTTAAAAGACAAATGATGAAAAGAAAACGCACTTCTCAGGAGAAAGAAAACGAGTGGCTGAGGAAGAATGTTCCTAAACGTACTCTGAGCAGATGGAAAAGAAGGTTTGTAGCCTACAACCATTTCCTGATGCAGTTAGGCATTTCTTTTGGCAACATCTTAATTAATTAATTAGGCCGTACCTGATTATTTCTTAATTCGAAATAAATTAATTGATTACCTGTTTAATTCCTAAGTAATTTCGTTACCTGTTTATTTCCTAAGGAAAATCACCAGAACATGCGCAGACATTGAGCAACATAGGCCTATACAATATGTAAGTGTAGGCTACCACATTTTTTGTCCTAAATGTTGTGGCCTGTGAAAAAATGGATGGCTGATGTTATGACTCTTAGTCTAACTTTGTGGAAATAGGCTACTTGTATTGTTTCAATGTTGCTTTTGTATATTTATGCATAGCTTCATATCTGCACTAGCCTACCACACTGGATTATGGAAATTTATTGAAATGATGGACATAACATTTGGGAAAAAGAGCTTTTCTGCAATGTCCGAGAGGCAGGCACAAGTGAGACAAAACTAGACCTGTAGCCTAATGTCATTGTAATTGCCCCTATGCCTTTTCTGACCCCCCACCCCACACACACACAGGAAAATGATGAAGATTGTAGTCAAAGAGAAGAAAACACAAGGGCACCTTTCACATTGGCACAGGTAAGCTGACAGTTAAGCATTGTTACACTTTCTTTTGCTATCTATCTGATTTTTGTGCCTGATTTGGATTATTTTGTATGATTTGTGTAATTAAGGAAACCAACGAAGATACCAGCCAAGGACAAGAGCCGGCAGGAGAACATTTCACATTGGCACAGGTAAGCCACCCCCCCCCCCCCCAACTCTCTCTCTCTCTCTCTCTCCCTCCCTCATGATTTGTGATTTGTGTCCTTAGGAAAACAGTGAAGTTATCAGTGAAAGAGAAGAACAGGCAGAACGTTTCACATCAATGCAGGTAAGCAGCATGCAATCTCTCTCTCTCTTTGTTTTTCTCACTGTATTTCTTTTAAAGGTTTTGTATGTGTATTCCTCTCAGGAAAACAATGAAGATAGCAGCCAAAGAGAAGAGCAAACAGAAGAACCCTACACATTGGCAGAGGTAACAATAGTTGGCCTACATACACATTCAGTGAAAAAAATTGATTTGACATAATCTTACAAGACAAGCAATGGCTGGAATAAACTCATGTTCATTATGCAATCCATGGAAGTGTATTGACACACTTATGTTCTGTCATTTATATATATATATATATATATAGCCTATATAAATGTATGCTGTATTTTTTTCTCTCTCAAATATTATGAACCTGCATAATGATAAGTATAATGTAAAATTGAAAGCAAATATTAAGCTGATATCTAATGCTTTGTTTCTTTTTCTACAATTTTTAGGACAGAAATATCCATTCCCATGGATTAACCGAAGAGCAAAGCTGCATCTCAATACTATCCTTAGCACTGAAACACAACACTACAGGTGTATTGATGGAAGATCTACTGAAACTTCTAAGATTACATTCTGCTGGGACAAGTGCAGTTCCTGCAAGCAAGTATTTTTTGGAGAAACCATTAGCTAGTCTTGTAGATGTGTTTGAATACCATCATTATTGCAGACTATGCTCTAAATACCTTGGTATATCACAATCACAAGAATGCACACAAGAAACACTTTCATGTGTGTCATGTTCCTCATCCATAACAGTAAGGGACAGCTTACAACAAGGTCATTACTTTATTACTGTACCATTAAAGGAGCAACTGAAAGACATTCTTGAGAATCAAGGTATGCATGATCTTTGTTTTCGTGCAAATAGCGGCAATAGGCATGTAATAAATGATATATGTGATGGTGCCTTATATCAGACCTTGAAATCAAGCAGTGAGGAGGCCTTTCTGTCTCTTACATTTAATTGTGATGGTGTACCAGTCTTTAAGTCTTCAAAATTCAGTATTTGGCCAATATTATGTTGTGTTAATGAGATACCCCCTGAGACCAGAAATAAGCATGTACTTCTCTGTGCATTGTGGTTTGGATCAAACAAGCCAGACATGAGCTGTTACTTCAAACGATTTGTGAAGGAATGTACCAATCTTTCACAAGTTGGTTTTGAGTGGCAGCATCCTACTGATAAGTCATGGAGACATGTGAAAGTTCACCCATTGTGTTGTGTCTGTGATGCAGTGGCAAGGCCATTAGTACAGAATTTCAAGCAATTTAATGGTGAATATGGCTGTGGTGTCTGTCTTCACCCTGGTGTACAAAAAAAGAAAGGACAAGGAACTGCAAGGATGTACACATGTTTGGATGACAAACCAAGTGACAGAAATCATAAAAGCACAGTAGAAATAGGAAAAATAGCTGAAAGAGAAGGGAAAGCTATATTTGGCATAAAGGGGCGATCTGCTGTTGTAGATTTGCCCAAATTTGATCTAATCAATGGGATGGTCCCCGACTATATGCACTGTGTGTTGCTAGGTGTATGTAGACAAATGGCAACAGTATGGATGGAATCTAGGAACTACTCTGAGCCATGGTATATTGGCACACAAATACCACTCATTGACAGACACCTTTTAACCATAAAACCTCCAAGTGTTGTCGCTCGAGTTCCAAGATCTCTTACTGAACGCAAGTTCTGGAAAGCCCATGAGTGGCAACACTGGCTTTTGTACTATAGCCTGCCAGTTCTGAAAGGTATACTTCCAGAGAAGTACCTATCTCATTGGGCATTACTGATAGAGGGCATAAGCATTCTGTTGGGCTCTGAATTAACTACAGAGCAGTTAAATCATGCTCATGGGGCATTAGTGTACTTTGTTGGTTGTGTCCAGTCACTGTATGGGGAGGAACACATGACATTCAATGTTCATTCACTTCTGCATTTAACCAGAAGTGTTGTGCATTGGGGTCCTTTGTGGGCCCACTCGGCCTTTATGTTTGAAGATTTTAATGGATACCTACTGAAACAAGTCAAAAGCAGTCAAGCTGTTCCACAGCAAATCTGCAATCGAGTAGTACTGTCCCGTGCTTTCCCCCGTTTAGCAAAGCAATTCCTAGCAAGTGCACCTGCAGAAGTTAAAGAGTTCTGTAATGAAATGAGAACTGGAAAGCCACATGTCAAGAGATTCACTGAGAGAAATCTCTGTTTGTGACCAGGCTGCCCTCCACACAGTAAAAGATATTCCAACAATTTCTCCTGTTAAGTACTACAAGAGAATGGCTGTAAATGGAGAAATTGTTCATGGTCACACTTACAGAAAAACAAAGCAAAGAAACAACTGTGTTGTGCTTTTGAAAGATGGGAGTATCTTTAAAGTTTCACATTTTCTTGACACTGGTGATGAATGTCTATATGCCATTGGAAACTATGGCAATTGCACAGTGCAAAAGTTAGCCAAAGGATCTCTCATCAAAACTTCTCTGAAGTACATGTCAACTATCCACTTTCCCACAGGCTTTCACAAAGCCATCAACACTGCTCAGATAGTTAGGCCATGTATGTGTATTCAATGTACACAGTCCAGCTCGATTGTTTGTCGCTTACTGAAAACATACTACTGCAAATGATGGAATGAATTAAATAATTGTCAACATGGTCAATTAATCTGTTGCTATTGCTGATATTGAATTATATTCAATATAAGATGCTACACATTTCTCTAATGTATAGCCAACATTACTGTAATTAAATGCAACATGTAGTAATGAAAAATGTGCATGTAAATTTGTATTTCTTTAATAAAGTGACATGACCTCTTGTCAGTTGAGCCATGTGAAAAAAGAGACAAGTGTATAGCTGCTTTTTTGAATATTACAAGTCAATAAGACCTGTATAATAATTGGGATTTTGTAAACTAAAAAGTATTTTTACAGCATGTTAGATGTTCACAGTGCTATGTCAGTGGAATGTTGACAGTGTCAACATGTCTTATGTTTTG
Organism: Alosa pseudoharengus; assembly: GCF_046254945.1. NCBI lineage: Eukaryota > Metazoa > Chordata > Actinopteri > Clupeiformes > Clupeidae > Alosa > Alosa pseudoharengus. The sequence goes on along the minus strand of NW_027468620.1, from coordinate 26,802,081 downwards.
TAAGGTTGTTGCATTACAATATTTGCATTATTGTGTTTTCACCATGGTTGACCAACTCCTCTCTTCACACACTCTCAATTACACACACACACCATCATACTTTTCTCTCTCACTCTCATACACAAACAACACAGCAATCAAGTTTAAGCAAACAATCATCATTTCCCTTGTTTTTTTCTATAATTATGTGTTAAAAATGAACTTTCTCCCACACTTGTAAGGATATTGTATGTGGAATTAGTGTCATATATAGCCCTTACAGGTTACTCAGTTTTATATGTTTCATGCTACACACATTTACCAAGGATCTTGTAGCTGGTTTCACTGTCATATAAAAATCTTTCAGGATTCAGATAAAACATGTGAAAATTGTGTATGATTTGTCTATACCTTTTCCATATGGGTAGCATGCTTTCCCCCTAATGGGGGGCGGTAACCTTTCCGAACGTCTTAACCGACTGTAGAACTATGTATACCGTAGTGTTAACCAAAGATTCTAGAGTGCTACGTTCATTTTTAAAAGATGCATTTAATCCAAAGTCATGTCTAGTGAGACAGCTCTCTATGTAGGGAGGGAGGCAGTAGGCAGCTGTCTCCTGTTTCAAACACACCCTTTGTTTCTCAGGGGAGAGGGGGCGTGGCATTGGCACAGTGCCACGCCCCCTCCCCCCTGATCGAAGTACATGAAAGTCCTACGTCTGCTTGAACTATTCGTGGCGCCCCGCCCCCTCCCCCCGATCAACAGACCCACCCTCCCCATGTCCCATCGACCCAGCTTCATGAGAGAGCACAAATTCCACACTGTTTTATTTATTCTAGAACCCTATAGTAAATAATAATAAATAATAATAATTATAATTAGCAATTATAATAATAATTTCACCCAAATGGGCCCTTTGAACAGCAGTGGCTCATTCTGCTCTAAACAAACAACAACCAAATGAGAAAAAGCACATTTAGCCCCAAAATGGTCTCTTGAACAGTGGTGGTTCTGTCCGTGTGTGTGTGTGTGTGTTTATGAGTGATGTTGTGTGTTGTAAGTGTTTGTGGCAGATTTTGAGGTCTTGATGACTGATACTGGGGGCTCCCATTTAAAGCACTGTGGTTCAATGTCAGCCATTTTCACAGTCATGAGGCCATCCTTAAAAATATTCTTGTTTGCAGTAACAGCCAAAAAAAAAAAAAAAATGGGTCGGTAGGTAGGTCAATATTTTTTTTTCAAGATGCAAAGTAAAAAAAAAAGTAACATTTTGGTCATGGTGATTACGTAGGTATGAATTTAAACAAATGTGCATATTGTGACGTAACTGACTGGGTCCTCAACCCGTGCCTTCAGGCGCATCACTGCAAACCTCAATCTGATGCAGCCTTTCTCAAACTTCTTTGACCTGAGGCCCAGTCATGGCAGACTTTGGGGTCATAGGGCTCATCTACACGTACCCAACCCCACTCCCTCCAAATCAAATTGTCATTATCATTATCACAATCATTATTATGCCTATATTGTTATACATGCACTTTCACTTTAATGTTTTGTGACATGCACATCAGAGGACTGCTTTACTAATGTAAGATATAATTAGTTTAATTGCTTTTGCATGGTTGCATGATGCTTGCATAAGAAAATAAATACTTCTCAAAACAGCAACAATTATATGGGTGCTATTGTTTTGGGATGTTTCCCTCATGCAAGCAGCATACATTGGTAGGAAATGGAGAAAAAAAATACATGTTTTTTTTTTTTAAGTTTAATTTGAATGCCTGATTCAGGAAACACAATACCAGCTTTTTTGGCGAGCAGATAGGCGTAAATCACTGATCTGTTGATCTTTAACAGATAGAAAGAAGGCTACAATAGCTTTTGGCCACGTTATATTCAAATTTGACTATACAATACTCAGCATGGGCGGACTGGCCATCTGGCATACCGGGCATTTTCCCGGTGGGCCGACGCACCTTTTGGGCCGATAGAATAGGCTATATATATATATAATTTTATTATTTTGGCCAACGATCGGCCCAAAGGAAGGACAATCAGCGGCCCATTGGTTACATTTCAATATTGACACTGGACTGATCCAATAACAGCTCACGTCAGACCCCACCCCTCCCATTTTGGCTCAGAGCCAGGATTCTGTGAGCGTATCAAAAGTTAATTGAAGTTGCCTACACGAAATTGCGGCGGGTGCCGGTGTTACATGGCAACTGGCACCCATGTTAACTGGCTGCGTTGATGACGTTTCACGAGTGATGACGTTTCTTTGACAGATGTGGCCGCTTGCAGATTTGTCACTTTCTGATGGAAACTGGAGACGAACAAATACAAATATGCATGACATATTTAAATGTCAAAATTGTCTGTAGTACGCTACATACACTGGACCATGAATATGCCACCAAAAAAATAAATACCCAAATAATAACTCCACGTGGGTATCGAACCTGCTTCCTAAATGAAATCTCCTACATAATAACCATTCATCTACATACTTGCGCCACGAACCAGCTGATAAATCATAGGGAAATTTACTTGACTTAGTCTATACAATTAGAAGAAGTCAGCTGATGATTGTAGCAAGTTAACACGGCTGATGGTGTTGTCTTGCTACAGCAGTTGCCCAAGCCAGTAGGTCTTCAAAGTATCATGGTTAAGTTTTCAAACATTTCACTGACTGCTGGTCAGGCTCTCTGTGGCCACCTAGTATCTGTAGCCTAAATTGAGGAAGCGTTGCTGGTCTAAAAATAAATAAATAATAATAAAAAAAAACGTGTGATGAGGAGGATTGAACCCATGTCGACTGCGTGAAAAAGCAATGTAAAGGCATTAACCTGTTGCGCCACAGGAGAAGCACCAACTTGTGAATTGGGAAATAAAGTATCAAAAAAACATCAAACCCATGTTTACATGTCAGCAACATTAACGTTAATAGCCGCCTAAGAGTTTTGACTCTCCCTGTGCTCAAAGTTTGTGTAAAATATGGACACGTTATAGACTTCTCCTGCCCATTGCAATGTGCGTTTCAATGCCTGTGTTTCATGAACTGAATTCTTAAAAGAATAGGCTGGACAAAAGGATACACATTTTAATTTAATTTATTTGCTGACGTTCATGTGGCTCTACAGACACTTCAGGTAGGGGCGGCCACAGCCTAACCTCAGTGAAACGTTTGTAAAACTTAACCATGATACTTTGAAGGCCTTCTAAATGGCTTGGGCAACGGTAGCATGATAACATGGTAGCCAGATAACATGAACAGCTATGTTAACTTGTTACAATTATAATAACGTTAGCTGACTTCTTTTAATCATACAACTGAAGTAAATTTCTGTGAGTACCGTCAGCTGGTTCGTGGCGCAAGTGGATAGACGCTATTACCAAGAAAACAGGTCAATTTATTCGTGGTTCGATACCCACGTGGAGTTAATTTAGGTGTTTGTTTTTTGGGTGGCATATTCATGGTCCAATGCATGTAGTACTACATACAATTTTGACTTTTAAACATGTCATGCATATTTGTGTGCGTCTCTAGTATATCAGAAAGTGACAAATCTGCAAGCGGCCACATCTGTCAAAGACTCGTCTTCAATCATGAAACGTCATCAACGCAGCCAGTTAACATGGGAGCCAGTTGCCATGTAACACCGGTAGTGACAATTGTGCAAAATTAACACCAATGTAGAAGCTTCAAAAATACAATATTGCAAGTAGGCTAGCATACTGTATGTCAGCAACATGTTGAAGTTCGTTGAGTTTGGACGAGGATGTAAGCAAGCATACAGAGCAAGGGACAGTGAGCAGGTGGAGAGTGCGAGCCTAGTTGAGGCTACATGATAAGAACTCAGTGGTGGAGCAGGCTGTGACATGCCATGCTGACTATGATGATTATGATGACTTATTAATTGCGATAATTTAATGATATGGTAGCCTAATGATAACATAGTAAGGCCGTGCTGTGATTATAATAACAAATAGCGCAACTTAAATTTTCTAAATGAATGATTTGCAAACCCGGACAGCAAAATAGTGTCAAATCGATGTTAATTGTTGGTCAGATTGATCAGTTTCCGTCAGACGCCCAAAATTCAACATCGATGGCATGAGTGGTGGTTGGTAGTGATGGGCAAATGAAGCTTTGGTGAACCACTAAACCACAGCAGTGTGAAGCTAGCAACACTAATGAAAAAATCCAATATGGCTGCCACATGTAGATTTTTCAACATAAAAGTCCTTACCCAAACCAGTATGTGTAACTAAAAATATTGGTTTGCTAAGCACTTTTATGTTGAAAAATGTATGTGTGGCGGCCATCTTTTTGCTTTTCAGCTAGTATCGCTAGGTTCATACTGCTGTGGTTCAGTGGTTCACCAAAGCTTCATTTGCCCATCACTAGTGGTTGGTCTCTCAAAGCAGAGAATGGTTCTATCTTGGAAGGGTTATCATGGTAAAGAAGGGCTAAAAGACTGTAGACTGACGAAAAATGTAGGTTACAAAACGTCACATCATGCACAAGCCAACTAAGCTACAGTATATATAACCTTTACGATAGGCTACTGGAAGACACTAAAGATAATTAGTTCATGTAGCTGTACTGTTCCAAAATGTACCAGCAATGTAGGTAGGTAGTATAGCCTACAGGAATAAAATATTTCCAGCAACAGCCCTGTTTATTTTGTGTTGTTTCAGTTGTCCTACAGTGATAACTGGTATAAATTACATTAATGTCTAAGACAATCTGGGTAATTTAACTCTTTACACATAGGCTTCAGTAATTTTTGGTGCTGCTGTCAATTGTAGCTCATTGAATAATTTAAAATGATACTTTGAATTCAAGCATAAACTCTTCTTTAATAATTGCTTGTTAGCCTACTTGAATATGGAGATCATATGCTCCAAGCCTACCTCTGATCAGTCAGAGAGATAACCAATGAGGCCTAGGCTACATCACTTTCAGTGCTCTATGACAGTTGAAAATATATGCATATTTAAGGGTAATGCAAAGATTTTGTATTTAATTAGGTGTGCCGACCGATTTGAGGGCCGCTTGGGCCAAATATGGCAGGGTCGATTTTTGGTCCCAGTCCGACCCTGATACTCAGTGCTATACAGTGTATTAGCCTATACAGTCTCTGCTCTATTTCTATGGAAGTTCCAAAAATCAACGTTGTTCTATTAAGTGTCGTTAAACAATTAAATAGCATTCAATAGGTTGAAGTGGAGCTTTGATACCAACGTTATCGATTAGTTTCAGTTTCTCTCGCGCAGACGCCTGCATTGAATGAACGCTCATACCACCACTTTATTGTATGGCTCCATGTTTAATGACATCGATAGCAGAAACGTTTGTTTTCTTTTTTTGTCGGTCCGCGGTATCTTGATCAACTGCGCAGCAAATTATCAGACGAAGCACCGGGCCTAATTTTACTCCACGACTCCGCGGACCAGCAGTCTCCACGTTGCGGACCCACATCAAAACAAAACTATTTCCTGATTGGTTGAGAAATCCTATTTTCTGATTGGCCGATAGGTTAGTAACTGAACAGCACAGCAGCTCTCTGAGCTGAATGAGCGCACAGACAGCAACGTTGTGTGACACGTTTGTAAAATATAGCCCTTAGAAATTTCTGTGCGGGCAAGTTAATAATTTCTCGGAGTGAGAAATGCCATGTGTGGCGTGTGAGCGTGTGAAGTCATTGAAATGCGTGTGTCTCAGACTTGAGAGGTCTGCTGTCGGTTGTGCATGACCGTGAAGAAGTCTCCAGCTGATCAGGCTCTTCTGCTTTACAATAGTGCTGTGGAGTGGATGACATTCATTGTCCAAGATGCTGATCAGTTTGTTCAGGGTCCTTTTGTCTGATATTGAAGTGATGCACTCCAGTTCGGCTCCCACAACAGAGCCAGCTTTCCTTACCAGCCTATCTAGTCGCCCAGCATCCTTCTTCTTTGTGCTTCCTCCCCAGCATACCACAGCATGGAAGAGAACGCTGGCAACAACAGACTGGTAAAACATCCTGAGGAGCTTACTGCAGACATTGAAGGACCGCAGCCTCCTCAGGAAGTACAGCCTGCTCTGCCCTTTCTTGTAGATTGCTTCAGTATTGGCTGACCAGTCCAGTTTATTGTCCAGTTATAAGCCCATATACTTGTAGGTGTTTACCACCTCCACATTGACCCCATCAATGGAGACTGGTAGCAGTGCGGGCTTTGACCTTCGGAAATCCACCACCATCTCCTTGGTCTTTGAAGTGTTGAGTTGAAGGTGGCTGAGTTGCACCATTGCTCCTGTACTCCTCCTCTTGTTCGTCCCTGATACACCCCACAATTGCAGTATCATCAGACTTCTGCATGTGGCATGACTCGGTGTTAAGTGTTAAGTGTGGCATGACTAGCTACATGTAGGTGTTAAGCTAGTGATAAGCTCCCTTTGTTAGTCAGCTAGTAAATGTTAGGCTATAATAATATTAACCAACCACAGGAAACCGTGTTTGCGATGTAACCTGAATGTTTAATTTATCATAGCTCACCAATAAAATACAATCTTGGGTACAAAGTCATCACAACAAATTGTGGATGATGCTATAGCATTCAGACTGGACTCCTACACAGTTAATGCTGCTAAGAACCAGAAGCATGTGTTTGTGGTTTGCTTGATTTTTTTTATTTCTAGTTTCTTCTGAGTTTTTTGGCCAGAGCCACTTTGGCAATCCTTCACACATCCATTAAACCCACAAAGAATCACACTTTGTTTGAGGTGAAGTGTGTGTGTGTGTGTGAGTGTGTGAAAGAGAGGTGGTGTGTGTGTGTGTGTTTGTTGCATTTCTTGATAACTAAGAGGTACAAACAGTTCCAAGAATCGAAGGGAGCTTTTAAGTGTTTGTGGTTGAGGAGTGTGAAGAGGAACATGCCACCCTTTTATAAAATTAGGTTATCCACCGTCTCTCCCTAGAGTTAGAGGAAAGTTTCTGTGAAAAACATGATGTTGCAGTCCATAATCATTCTGGTGATCCGCAACCGCAGTTTGCACCCGCACCCATTTTGTTCACCAGGGAGCGAACATTGGCAAGGAAAAGGCTTGGAATATGCCTTTATAGCATATGTATTTGTGCAAATTATAGGCCTAATATATATATATATATATATATATATATATATATATATATATATATATATATATATATATAAAAAAACAAAAGAACACATCACACAATGACCCCTAAATGAAGAGTTTGGTTCCAAACCAATCCTCCATTTCAATATATTTAATATATACAAACTTACATGCCTACTGCTAAGTATGGTGGAGGGTCTGTGATGTTCTGGATCTGCTTTTCTTCCAAAGGCCCTGGGAACCTCATTAGGGTGCTAAGTATCAGGAACACCATGAAATACCTGGACATTGTACATTGAAATCTGGCTGCTTCATGTGACTCTAAAAGTGGGTCAATATTGGATCATTGAGCAGGTTTACAATCCAAAACATACAGGATGTCCACGTCAAGAGAATAAAATTAGTTTATTTAATGCAAAAAACACACTTTTACAATAGTCATCTCAGTCCCCTGATCTGATCTCCATAGATAAGTATAAGTATATACACTCTTTTGATCCCGTGAGGGAAATTTGGTCTCTGCATTTATCCCAATCCGTGAATTACTGAAACACACTCAGCACACAGTGAACTAGAGTTTAGATTCTCTGCCCGAGCCCGAACTTGACCCGACCCGGCCCGATATTTCCAGCCACTATCCTCGGGCCGGGCCGGGTCCTTGATCAAGCTTGCTTTTTTTTTTCTTCTAATCATTAGCCTACTTGGGTGGGGAGCTAAAGCTATGCCATAGTCAGACTCAGAAATATTTTATATTTATCAAAGTAGGCCTAAGTAACAAGTGTATACAAAGTTATACAAGTTAGGCTCAGAGTTACAAAATGTCAATTGTAATGTCATCTGCGCAACACGTGTCATGCGCAGCTTCTCCACTCGCACACATCACACCGGGCCTGCTGTGCTGTATTGTGTAGCTTAAGTGCAACGTAAAGCTTGAAGATGTAAAGAAAAAAAATGAAAACAGGAGAAATAACTTCGAGGAAGTTTGGAGAAAAGTCGGAGGTATGCATTTGTCAGGTATGCTTTATTGCGTGCATTAAGTGCGCACGATGTTCACCTATGACAGCAAAAATACTTTAAGATGAACATGAAGCAGGCTTGCCATGGCAGAAATAATGATAGCCAGCCTTCAATGTCCTCTTTTGTCCTCTCAATGTCCTCTAAACGGATTTCTGTAGCTCAAACAGCTCGGAATTGTAGTTTAAATCGGGCTCATAATTACAGTTAACGTGTCGGGCCGGGTCGGGCTCGGGCACAATGTGCACGGGCTCGGGTAGGGTCGGGCTTGATTTTTTGGGCCCGATCTAAGCTCTACAGTGAACACACAGTGAGGTGAAGCACACACTAATCCCGGAACAGTGAGCTGCTTGCAACAACAGTGGCGCTCGGGGAGCAGTGAGGGGTTACTGTAGGTGCCTTGCTCAAGGGCAATTCAGCCGTGCCAACTGGTCGGGGTTCAAACCGAATCTCCATTGTCAAATTTTCTGAGATGTTGTAGGTGAAGACTTTAAGGTGAAGGTTTAATAATGGCTTTACAATATATTAATTACAGTGGTGCCAAATAATTGTGGCACATGCATTTTGTTCTTGATGTATTTTTTCTTAATGTACTGTCAATTCAAAAACAGCATTCTTTGACAAATAGCTTTTGCTTTAACCGATTGAGATTGAAACAACGTAGGCCTACAGTACATGACAAAGAACAGAGAACAGTTTCTTAGAAAGGGTAACATTTATTAGGAAACAAATTATATCATGAAGTATTGTTAGTTTTCACTGTGTTCACTCCAAACACTAGCAACACTTTCACAGAACTCCAATGCATCTTCTATTTAGTTCTTTGAATTATCGAATTGTCGTATTCGTTAGTATAATGTATGTTATAATGAATACCGGTATGAGCCCGAGGATAAATCCAGCAATATTCAACTTTTTGGCTGCTTGGGATGAATGTCTTGCCTTCTCCATATCACCTGCCGTATTTGCTTCAGAGGCCTAAAATGTGCAAAGATAAAAAACATATCAGCTTCCAAACATTCACAGATACATGTATACACAGAAACACACACACACACACATGCACATGCACATGCTCAGACATACACAGACACATGCCATACATTTTTAGCGCAGAATAAAACAAACTGACCTCATAAGAGTAGTAGATGGCAGGTATTCCCAATGGCACAAACCAAAAAGATGCTGTGAAGATGGACCAGATCATGTAAGTTGGTTCTTGAATGCATGAAGTTGGCATTTTTCTTTATAGAGTTCAAATCCAGGTAGCAAATGTTTGGTACTTGTGAAATTTGGTTGAGTGTGTAGGGTATATATACTAGAAGGTGTGGCTCCTGTATCCTGTGGGTTGGTTGCATACTGCAGCCAAGGTAAGTTAATGGTCATGAAAAGATTTTGAAATAATATGTAATATTAGCCAAATGGACCATGAGAAGATTGCCTGCACTTGTTTTAATATCATTCATCTCCCAAACAAATTGATATTTGATAGATAACTCATTAAATATGAATGTCCCTTGAACTAACTTCATTTCATTTGTTGTACAGCTGTGGAGACAGTTCAGCTCTCTCTTTTATTCAGATATAGTGGTAGTAATTTGCTCTGATTAGGTGTTTTATTCATAAATCTGATAAAGGTTGATAAATAAATCATAATGTGATTGAAATGAAATATTAAAACATCTATCGCCTTGATTTTTGTTTCTTCAGGATTGACTGCTGTCACTGGATCTTTACAAGATTTGGTGGTTACAGTCTGGAAAGAATAATGGTAGCTTGCTGTCGCTGGAGAGTTGCTCTGAGGCGCGAGGATTTTTTTTCTACTATCACTCCTTGGGTCTGTATCCTAGAACATGAGTATGTATGTACATTTATGTTGCCCTGCCGCATTGACGTCATGTTGCAGGGCAACTACATGTCAACCGTGATGTCATATTTATGCCCCTTGGCGTCACAATAACACCATTTAGCACATAAACCCATCTAAAAGAGTCATGATCCTTCCAGATCAACAGCATTACGCAGTGCAATATCAAACAATCTGGGCATGCATCGACAATGAGAGACTTGTCTCCACTTTGCACCACTTGACAAGTTCAGTTGTGACTTTTTGAGTGCATCTCTGATACAGTATTTAGGCTATGAGATGTAACAGGCAGGTCAGCATAGTTGATCTGTTGACTGTTTGCAGGTTATGGCATGTCTCGTAGGCGGAGAAAAGCTGTTGCTCTCAAACACTGTCCACTTAATCAACAGAGTCAGTATACTGATCAAGGAATAGATTAAATAGACAGATATGGAATGTTTGCTAAATTATTTCATGCTCCCTTTAAAGCAGGGGTGTCCAAACTTTTTGACTCAAGGGCCACATTGGGTTTTGAAAATTGGCCGACGGGCCACACAACAAAAAAATAATATATATTATATATATATATATATATATATATATGTTTTGTATAATTTAAATGACAAAGTAATTATGTTGTAGAAAATTAATTTCTTAAGAAATACTGTTCATTTGATGTTGTTTAATTCATTTATAAATGGTGCACTGTCACTTTAAGCCAGCTCCACTAGCCTATGGCTAGTGCTGTGCCTATGGCTCACAGTTTATAAATGGTCAGTAGTGGAAACTACTGTTGCCATCGCGATTTCCTTTTAAAAGTTTCTTATAAAAAGGAGATATCAATTAACAATAACAAGCCAGCTGGAACCTGTCGCAGTATCTCCTTCTTGTGCACGTTCAAATGCGTTCCCAATTAAATGGAGTAGCATAACGTAGTTAGATCTGCTGCAATGGATACTATGTATCTCGATGTAACAAGCTGTTTTGACATTGACATGGTAAACGCTCTCTAAGAAGAGTGTAAAGCAGTTTGCAGTAGCCTAAAGTTAATCACAACGTTGTCTATGCTGGAATAGCGAGCGGCCTATGATAACCTAATTAATTAAATGCACGGCAGGCCTGATTAAAGTGCGTGGCGGGCCGGATCAATGATAAACTAATAAATGATCGGCGGGCCGGATTAAAGTGCGTGGCGGGCCGCAGTTGGCCCGCGGGCCGTACTTTGGACACCCCTGCTTTAAAGAGTATTTTTCAAATTTTCAAAATACAAAAATACAGTCATTTATTTTGATACATGATGTGGGTACTGTATTTTGTATATTATTTTGATACACTTAAAATTAGGGTATTGGATCATTTATTTTACAATTTTGATTATTATGACCGCCGCTAGCAAAGCTAGCGAAGCGGTCATATAGGGATTGTCAAAGTTTTTTTTTTTTTTTTTTTTTTTTCGTCATCTACTTCCTGAATTTTTGGTCAACGATACCCGGGACACCGAACCACCGGGGCACATGAAATTTGGTGGGTATGTAGCCCCACTAGACTTTTACGGAAAAATTTTGTTTGGTCCCTGGGGGCCACTCCCCCTCTGCGCTGGGCCCCCCGAAACCCAAAAAATTCAGTTTTTCCTAAATATCTACCTGAACCGTGGCACAGAGGATGAAGAATTTTTTATGGTATGTTGGTCTCAAGGGCCCACATCAACCTAGCCTCATTTGTGATTTGCACCCCCCCGGTAAAAAAATTAAAATGCAATATCATTCTGCTTTAATCGCCCCTCTCTTCAGTTAAGATGTTCAGAACTGCACCAAATTTTATGTGTATGATTAACCTGACATTCTCTGGGGGTATGCCAAGTTTCGTAGAATTTCTTCCATGGGGGGGGGGGGGGGGGTCCTAAAGAAAATTAAGTTATATGTACATTTAGTGACTGTACACTCATTGGCCTGTAGATGGTGGTGCACACATATAAACATGCACACACACACAGCCACGCACATACTATTGGTATTAGAACAGCCGATACAAGACTGTACAGTAGTTCACCGCAGAGAACGTCTAATAAGGGTAGGATGATTTCTGCATGACAATTCCCATTTCCTCTTGAAGCCAAAATAAATCTGAGAATGTTTATCGGACATGCTTGTTTTTTACTGCAGGTAGGTAATGTTAATGTTACCGTTAGCATGGTTGAGTGATGGAGGCCGATTTGATTATTGATGTATTTGTAGAAAACCATAAATGCGTTTATAGGCTACTGATAGCAATAAATGTATGGTTAAAATGGATAATAATTTAACTTCAAGACTACTTTTAGTTAGCCATGTAACCCTTCTTGGTTTTAAACAAAGACACCATCCCCTCCCACAATGGAATGCTAATGTGCTGGTTAGTTACACAGAACAAAGGATATTACCTTGATATAATGTATCCATGTGTCATGAAATGTAAATGTATTCATGTTTGGTATCATTCTGATAGTCTCATTACAAGGATTGTAATGATTTGATTGTGAGAATGTTTGGAACATTCTATAAGTGATATTTCTGATATATAAGATATCTCTCCTCATGCTATTCAGATAGGTGTGAAGTGGGTGTGAGTAGGTGTGTCTGATGCCAACTGGAGAACCAATCATGTGGGCTTGTTTTGGCGCCATTTTCTTCTTTGTTTAAAGCATTTAAAAGTAACTAAACTGCAATGTTTGTCAGATTTAGATTTCTAGACTTGGACTAAGGATGTAGCGGAAGAGAGTAGAAGTTGGCTACAGGCCAACCTAGGCCTTTCAGGCCTGGGCTAGGCCTACATAGACCATAGACCCTTTTTTGTACCCTCTCTGCTTGTAACAGAATAAACTTGATTCCTGAGTTTTTCCTGAAGTTCGCCAGTCTAAGATTAATATTAAGTAATTATTCACCACAATTACTTTCACTACCAAGCAAATTGATAACAGCACTAATGGTATCTTTCGACTGTCATCTCATTTGCTTATGACCATAACCTAGGCTACTAACAGGAGCTAAGTGAGTTAGCTGCTACGTGATGGTTTTCTAATGGAAAATATATAGGCTACCTGAAAGATAACCTGTCTATGATGCATCCTAAACACATGGCACATTTCTGCTCAAAGTCTCAAAAAGCATCGGAGTCAACGTTCATTCCCAAACACCCATATAGGCTACTTCAATCCTCTATTTTCAAAGGTGATTCAAGTAAGGAAGAGCATGGCTCAAAGTAAAGTAACTGAAACTACATAAATTCGTCAAAGTGAATAATTTGTGTCAACTCGCCGCAATGTAGATTTATTAACGCACATCTCCAAAATCAAATGTGTCAGCCTAATGTAATGTACAAATTTTAAAGCAGATGTTTTAGAGGGCACGTTGAGATGTATTCAGGGCAGGGCTGTAGCCTACCTACACATATTTGTTGCACGTGCTACAAAGATCATTCTTCGCGATGGATGATTTAGTACAAACGTTACACCGGTCAGATACAGTTTTGCCTACGGCTATACCGTGAGACTGAGGTGCGTTTTGTTTGTTCGAAGTGCGTGTTTAGGGTGTGAGAGGGGATTTGATGTGCTTTGATTCCAGCTTGGTAGTTGTAGTCTATGCGATTAAAAAACACGTGTGTGTGAAGTGTCTAATTTTTTATTTAATTATGGCTGCTTTAGCCACAGTGCGTGGATATCTCAATGAGATGATGAGTGACAGGTGACAGGTCGGAGAATGCGTGCGCTACACAAGTAGTGAGAAGGACGGAAGATGATTAATAACTGAATAAAAAGGCCTAGCCTAAATGAATAAAGAGTAAGGCAAAACAAATAGCCTAGTCGCCTAATGAAACATAGGCCTATGGATTGATGCAGTACCTTTGCAACATAAGTATTATGTTTTATATAAGTATAATTATTAACATTATTAAGTTAATCTGTCACCATGCCTAGGCTACGTTTGCAAAGAGAACATTTTAATTTGATTCACAATGAAATGTTACATTTAATTTACATGTTAACAATGAGTAGTTTTGGTTGTTGTTGGTGGCGTTATTGCATTCCTTTTATGAATGCAAAATTGTTCCCTCGCGATTGGAAGCTCCTGTTGCCGCATAGCGCATTTCAAAACATCGCAGCGTAAAATGCCACAAAAAGCTGTTTATGAATAGGTCTTAGTGAGTTAGGAGTCCTCTCGAATTCTTTTAAGCTGTCCCAGACTTTTAGGTGCTATACTTTTAGGTCTAAAATGCTTCGTGAATTACTTTTTGTGAAAAAAATTAGGAGTCCTAAAGTTAGGAGTGACACGCCCATTATTTTTAGGAGTGGCTCCTAAATTCGCCAGTTAGGAGCTACTTTTAGCCTTAATTCTTCTTAATTCTTTGTGAATACGGCCCCTGAATAAAAAGGCCTATCCTAAATGAATCAAGAATAAGGCAAAACAAATAGCCTAGTAGCCTAATGAAACATACGGATTGATGTAGTATCTTTGTAACATTATAAAATTATTCTGTTACTATGCCTACTTTTGCAAAAGAGAACATTTTAATTTGATGCACAATAATGTTACATTTAATTTACATTTTGACAATGATTAGCCTAGTTTTGGTTGTTGTTGGTGGCGTTATTGCATGTTAGTTATGCCTACAATGCAAAATTGCTTCCTCACTATTGAAAGCTGCATAGGATTTCAAAACACGGCAAAATGCAGGTTTGTGAATAGGTCTGTGAGTTCTTTTAAGCTAGCGACAGCTAGAAGCTAGCGCTAGCAGGCGGCTAGTTGTAGATAGCTTTAACTCAATCGGGGAGAGGGAGGATATTGAACAGTAGTGTCGTTCTACACAAGCTCGAAATCATATAATCGATAGTTGATTTTATAATGATGGATCCAGTAACGTTAGGGTGAATCAATGTCTATGATAGCTAGCTGCTGCTAACATTATTCAACGAACCTCTAATGTTACAATTTACTACTTCTGACAGCTGACCGTCATGTGTTAACGCCCACCAACGTTTACGGGGAACGCCCCTTGCTTTTGCTTAAAGATGTATCACTTAATGTTTCGATTTGCCGGCCACACGGGCAATGATTATGAATGGGAGAAAAGCAGAAAAAACTTTGTGCCACTTACCGTTAAATCCACTGCAGCTGAGTGAGCGTCTCCGGGAAAGGGTTCCATCAGAGCCATATAAAAAGTGAGTTGGGACACTCTTTGAAGTCGCCGCCACGCGGTCACGTGGTTCACGTACGCTTCAACAGTTCCAAACAGCTCTTTGCGTGTCGTGTTATTTCAATGGGATAGACAGCAGCGAGTGCGTTATTGAACGTGAAACATTACAACAAACCAAAAACGAGTGTTATTACGTGTTAGCATGCTTACATTATAGTGTCAATTATATATTGCGAGTATAATTAGTTTGCAACATCAATCTAAAATATGTTCTTTGGTAGTTCTAACATTGAACGTTTGTTTCCTTGCTGGACATTAGCTGTTATTGGATTCCTACATTTGCCTGTATCACGCTACATATACTTTACTTACATTGTCAAAACGTAGGCTATGCATTTTGTATCCTTTTTGTGTGTGAACATTAGATCCAGTGTCCTTTTCAGTTCGTTTGGTGAGATGAAGATGAAGATGCACCCCCCCCCCCCCAAATCTGCACAACTTTGATCATTGTAAGACTAGCAATAAACGTCTATCAAATATATAAATGGCATTCAGTAGCCTAACAGCTTAAATTTTAAAAGTTTGATCAATGCATTAAATCTGTTCAGTTCTTTTAGAGAAATAGCATAAAGGTGGGCACCACACAGCCTTGGTAACATTTTAAGAGTAAGCCATAAACATGTCAAAAACACATAGGCTAAATAAGAATCAATAACAACTTAAATGTGAAAAATTTGATTCATACTGCAAGATAAGACACCCACTGTTTCAATAACACACTTGTAACTCAATAAGCAATCAACTATTTCAATAAAATACTTATAACTTATATTTCAGCCGGCTGGTGAGACTACAGCATGAAAAGGATGACTGATGTTAGGTTTTCAATAGAATTTTTATTAAGTTTTCAATGTGTGTTTAAAACAAGAACAGGAACAAATGCAAAAAAGACTGGGAGGGAGGTATGGTGACACTGCAACATAAAAAGAAGGTCTGACACTCATTTAGGTTTCCAAAAAATAAAAAGATTTCAGTTTCCAAAGTTTGAACAACAATTGTGTGTGAACTACACAAAAGACACAATGTGGAAGGGATGGGTAGCCCTGTACTCTGTACATATAGATGGACATGGTAAGGAGGATGCAACATTTGGCTGGAGTCGGGAGTGTTATGGGAGGTGTGGAAGATGCTGGATCAACACAACTCCATTTGTGTAAGGGCCCCATCGTGTGGACCTCAAACATAAAAAATTATCTTATCTGACCATTCCAGTCATATATCGCACACCCTTCTTGTCCTCTGCATCCTTGGTCCTGGATAAGCAGAACAGGCACAGTGGAAAATGGAGGGAGAGAACAAAGCAGGTAACACTCAGTGTATATTTGGGACAACACATTAAGTAAGTAGCAGAAACCTAAGCAAGAGGCCATCTCCAGCAAGAGGCCAGCAAGAGTTTTACATACCCATACACAGCTAACCATTTGCAAGGCTGGTTGGGGGTGCCACAAGTCCACACAAAAACTATAACAATAACAACATGAAGAATGATTTTGTTGGGGATTACTTTCAGAGTGATCTATGCCCTATTAACCTGACTACACTTTTCAGTTATCCAAAAAAAGACATTTGTCCTACTTACAAAGATCACTGACCTAATGAAAGGCAATGCCCTCTTGTCACGTCAGTCTCTTCCATGCAAACTTCGCTATGTATTTGACAAATTACTTGGCAGATAAAGCAATCGAAATTACACCAAGAACACCAAAACGAAATGTACAATTACTGAAAACTAAATGAACTGAAACCGATCATCAGTTGGAGCAAAAACTCCTAGGCTACTATACAGACGCTATACCTACTGTCCCACGACCACGCTCGTGCCACACTCGCCTACTGCTTGTGCCACTGTCCCGTTTGGAACAGTGAACAGTAGTGGCACAGGACTGGGCTGGCAAGGGACACAAGAGCCACGCACCAGTAACAACAACAATAACTTATAATAGTCTAGGTTTTGCTCCTACTGCTTCCCCTGAAATTCATAATTGAAATCCCCTCGTTCACGAGTCGTGGACACTAGCCTATATCATGTCATGTTCAGCCCACGGTTCAGTTCATAACGCCATACAACTCGCCATCTAGCAAGCTAGTCTATATCAGGTTTAAAGACAATAATCACATTAATTTCCTCCATTTTTCACCTGAAGAGCGTTAATCACAAACCCATTGATAACCAGCACATCTGAATATAGAGTTACCATGTTGTATGGAATGTATTTTATCAATGTAGCATTTAATATGAGAACAGCTTTCATGTTCCCCCTCATAGCATGTCTAACGTTAACACTATGTATGTGAATGAGCTGACTAGCTAACGTAAGCTAGTAAGCTAACGCAATCAGGTTTGAAAAATATAGCATTATAAACATAATAAAAATCTGTTGACAACCAACCTATCATCTAAAGTTGCCCTACTACAATAGGCTAACCAAATGTGTTTTGTCTGAAATTCATTATTGACGTAGGAACATTATCTTTAAGCTAGCCTCTCTCCATAGATATATACACTAGATGTCGCCTTCTGCTTCTCAGCATGCGTCAACACCGCCGCCATCTTTGTACAGGGATCTGAAGCGCTAAACTAGTTCTCCTGTATTGTCAGCGTTACCTATTTAGCGACGTTTGGCCATCCCCAGCGATAGAAAACCTTTTTAGCGATTAGCGACAAATTTGGGAACTTCTCACAATGATGGCAGATCGGCTTCTTTGTTGTTGAAACGTAAGAAAATCACCTTTCTCATGGCTTTGTCATTTATGAATTCAGCTACATCTCGTTTGCCCATGGCACTGACCCATGATTATAAAAGTAACGACTGGCGTAGCCTATGTAGTAGCAGAGGTAAATGTTCTACAGATCTACAGCAACTTCTGGTGAGATTACAACTTACATGAGTAAACGAGACGAGGGGTATGTGGCCTCAACCAGAGCCTGTCTAGAAGAGCCTGTTTACTTTCATTGTATCGAACCTGGTTGCAGTTTACTCATTGTTCCTCTAGGGGCCGCCGCTAGCTAGTGCAGAATGAATGGGAGTCTATGGGGCTAGACGGGTAAAATGTATCTTTATTATCGTCTTAAGCTTAGTTTTCTCTAGACTCAACCATAAATACATGCCTGTCAGTTGGAACAACCCAAAAAACTAGATAATTGCTTGAGATTTTGACGATTTATGGTGATTTTATTTTCGCTAGATCTTTGCCCAGATTGACGCTAATGCATTATAGAGGAGTGGATCACTGAAGCAAGATGGCGTCTCGATTGACGCATTCGTTCCAATGAACAGCAGTAGTCAAGGCGACATCTAGTGTATATGTCTATGGCCTCTCTCCACATCAAGGTTTGCAGGCTAACTTTTGGCTTTAAAATTTCGGTCAACATTTAAGCTATAAATATCAGTTAAACAAGCAGCACAAAATCCTCAAAGAACAATACCAGTATCTAATAGTGCAGTTGGTATAGGAAATGCATATGACAATTAAAAAAACGTCGTACATTCGTCTACTTACCACTGACAATATCAGGCAGAAAGCAATGGAAGTCAATGGGGCTACAGCCGTGAATGTCAAAGTTTGGAACTGTTGAGCTCAGCATAAAGCGGAAGTAGCGTGGAAAAAGCGCCGCCATTGTTTCCTATGGAAGTCTATGGGAGTGTCGCAAATCTCTTTTTATATGGCTCTGGGTTCCATAAACGGTCGTTTAAGTTCAAATAATCCTCGCGAGTAAGAAATAGCACCCTTTTCAGGCAAAAGGTTCTATTTCCTTGGCAAAGAACCCCAATGGTTCTATTTAGCACCCACAAGAACCCTTTTTTCTAAGAGTGTACGGCAAGACAGCGGGGGAAAGTTAAAATACGTGATAAACACGGAAAAAGTTGGCATGCATTGTTTCGGTCCCCATGCACAGGGATTATTATGACCGCCGCTAGCGAAGCTAGCGAAGCGGTCATATAGGGATTGTCAAAGTTTTTTTTTTTTTTTTTTTTTTTCCCGTCATCTACTTCCTGAAATTTTGGTCAACGATACCCGGGGCACCGAAACACCGGGGCACATGAAATTTGGTGGGTATGTAGCCCCACTAGACTTTTACGGAAAAATTTCGTTTGGTCCTCGGGGGCCACTCCCCCTCCGCGCTGGGCCCCCCGAAACCCAAAAAATGCAGTTTTTCCTAAATAACTACCTGAACCGTGGCACCGAGGATGAAGAAATTTTTATGGTATGTTGGTCTCAAGGGCCCACATCAACTTAGCCCATAATCACTCATTTGTGATTTGCACCCCCTCGGTAAAAAATGAAAATGCAATATCATTCTGCTTTAATCGCCCCTCTCTTCAGTAAAGACGTTCAGAACTGCACCAAATTTTATGTGTATGATTAACCTGACATTCTCTGGGGGTATGCCAAGTTTCGTAGAATTTCATCCATGGGGGGGTCTAAAAAATTAAGTTATGTGTACATTTAGTGACTCTACACTCATTGGCCTGTAGATGGTGGTGCACACATATACACATGCACACACACACACAGGCACCCACATACTATCGGTATTAGAACGGCTGATACATAATTACAAATTCAGTAGGATTAAAAGAAAGCCAAAAATTAAAAGATTAAAAGAAAGCCATAAATATTCATCATCATCATCATCATGGCTGCATTTCCCATAGACTGTATATATAGAACATACAGTCTATGGCATTTCCAGTATTGGCGATAAGTAGTCGTTTGTCCACTAGATGGCGCATCGTTGCAGTGAGACGTAATTTTGTTGGAAGTTAATCTAAAGTGGGTTAGAAAGACACTATGCTTCCTACAAGGACAAGACTGTAGGCTACAGTAGTTTACCGCAGAGAACGTCTACGGGTAGGATGATTTCTGTATGAAATGTAATTCCCATTTCCTCTTGAAGCCGAAATAAATCTGAGAATGTTTATCGGACATGCTTGTTTTTTACTGCAGGTAGGCTACGTTAATCCTATCAATAGCAGAATGTAGGTAAAACTAGATGTACCGCGTAGCGGTACAAAATATGACCGCCGCTCAGTCCTGCACATCCATTCCGCGAAAATAAATCATATTAATGAATTTGTCTCCATCTTCTACTCCATCCCCCACTCTTGAAACTTTTGTGTATGCTTGTTTGGAATGTGTGTTTGCACACATTCCGCACACAAAGTAGCCTACTGTTGCTGCAAAGGTGAATAGATTTGTTTCTGGGCCAAAAAATCTGCAACATTGTTATAAAACCTTTAAAATCTCTAAACAATCAGAAGTAGGGCAGTTCATCATAGTCCATCCATTGCAACTGGACTGATGAAAGGTACACCTGTAGGCTACATTGTATTTGGGAAAAGCAGAAGGTAGCAGCATAATGTATTTATTTATTTATTATTAAACTAAAACAATCCCTGTCAGTTCCATGCAGTTTTCAACAGCTATCAAGAAGAGAGGTCATGTCATGGATTTTTGTGAATGTTTCTTCTTCTACATATGCATAGGTTTAGTCATCTAGTTCAAATTATATTCAGCTTTATTGTCAATGCACAAATTAAATACCAGTAGTCTAAAACAAAATGCCGTTTTACCCAGTGGTGCAAATAACTGACATGTCCAAAAGGGCCTTCATGAAATGCGTTGCGAGACTGTTCATACACATTTTAGCGGGCAAAGTTGAAGAGCTACTCTCCGTTATTGTTTGTGCAAATAATATGCTGATTCATGTTCCCTTGCATTTTGCAACCATGAGGTCCATGGTTAAGCTCAATCTTTTGACGCAATCTTTTGATTTTCACCCAGCCTAGTCCATGGTAGGCGCCCGATAGAAATATTGTTTAATTTTGCGATTGAGATATCCACGCACTGGCGCCCCCCCTGCGACGTGTTCGCCCCCCGGTTTTAGAGCTATTCTAAATGCAAAAATGCATAGACATTGCATGACAAAACCGTGACTGTTAACAAACTATAAGCTATATAAGGTAGGCCCTATGCTAGGCCTATTACACAACACAAATTGTCACCAGGCTATGCTGGCGACCCAAATAAAATCTCCGTTGGAACCAATGGCTTACACCTTACAGTATCAAGCTGCCACCTCTTGGCGAAAAGTTAATAGTTTTGCATATCAGTAGTAATACATTTCACGTAGCTGTGAATCACGGAAAGGGCGAATGAAGTGGACACTTCTAAATGGAACCCAACCCACTGTACAGTAACTCAAGGTCTGTGGCTAAAGCAGCCATAATGAAAGCGTTATCATTGTTTGGATACTTCACACACACGTGTTTTTTAATCGCATAGACTACAACTACCAAGCTGGAATCAAAGCACATCGACTCCCCTCTCACACCCTAAACACGCACTTCGAACAAACAAAAAGCGCCTCAGTCCCACGGAATAGCCATAGGCAAAACTGTATCTGACCGGTGTAACGTTGGTACTAAATCATCCATCGCAAAGAATGATTTTTGTAGCACGTGCAACAAATATGTGTAGGTACAGCCCTGCCCTGAATACATCTCAACGTGCGCTCTAAAACATCTGGTTTAAATGGAGATGTAGATCATCACGGGATCATAGACAGGTTATCTTTCAGGTAGCCTAGGCCTATATATTTTCCATTAAAAAACCATCACGTAGCGAACGTGTTGTGGCTAACTCACTTAGCTCCTGTTAGTAGCCTAGGTTATGGTCATAAGCAAATGAGATGACAGTCGAAAGATACAATTAGTGCTGTTATCGATTTGCTTGGTAGCCTATAAACGCATTTATGGTTTTCTACAAATACATCAATAATCAAATTGGCCTCCATCACTCAACCATGCTAACGGTAACATTATTTTACCTACGTTCTGCTATTGATAGGATTAACGTAGCCTACCTGCAGTAAAAAACAACCACGATAAACATTCTCAGATTTATTTCGGCTTCAAGAGGAAATGGGAATTACATTTCATGCAGAAATCATCCTACCCTTAGACGTTCTCTGCGGTAAACTACTGTAGCCTACAGTCTTGTCCTAGTAGGAAACATAGTGTCTTTCTAACCCACTTTAGATTAACTTCCAACAAAATTACGTCTTACTGCAACGATGCGCCATCTAGTGGACAAACGACTACTTATCGCCAATACTGGAAATGCAGCCATGATGATGATGATGAATATTTATTTTGGCTTTCTTTTAATCCTACTGAATTTGTAATTATGTATCAGCCGTTCTAATACCGATAGTATGTGGGTGCCTGTGTGTGTGTGTGCATGTGTATATGTGTGCACCACCATCTACAGGCCAATGAGTGTAGAGTCACTAAATGTACACATAACTTAATTTTTTAGACCCCCCCATGGATGAAATTCTACGAAACTTGGCATACCCCCAGAGAATGTCAGGTTAATCATACACATAAAATTTGGTGCAGTTCTGAACGTCTTTACTGAAGAGAGGGGCGATTAAAGCAGAATGATATTGCATTTTCATTTTTTACCGGGGGGGTGCAAATCACAAATGAGTGATTATGGGCTAAGTTGATGTGGGCCCTTGAGACCAACATACCATAAAAATTTCTTCATCCTCGGTGCCACGGTTCAGGTAGTTATTTAGGAAAAACTGCATTTTTTGGGTTTCGGGGGGCCCAGCGCGGAGGGGGAGTGGCCCCCGGGGACCAAACGAAATTTTTCCGTAAAAGTCTAGTGGGGCTACATACCCACCAAATTTCATGTGCCCCGGTGTTTCGGTGCCCCGGGTATCGTTGACCAAAATTTCAGGAAGTAGATGACGGGAAAAAAAAAAAAAAAAAAAAAAAAAAAAACTTTGACAATCCCTCCATGACCGCTTCGCTAGCTTCGCTAGCGGCGGTCATAATAATGTTACCGTTAGCATGGTTGAGTGATGGAGGCCAATTTGATTATTGATGTATTTGTAGAAAACCATAAATGCGTTTATAGGCTACCAAGCAAATCGATAACAGCACTAATTGTATCTTTCGACTGTCATCTCATTTGCTTATGACCATAACCTAGGCTACTAACAGGAGCTAAGTGAGTTAGCCACAACACGTTCGCTACGTGATGGTTTTTTAATGGAAAATATATAGGCCTAGGCTACCTGAAAGATAACCTGTCTATGATCCCGTGATGATCTACATCTCCATTTAAACCAGATGTTTTAGAGCGCACGTTGAGATGTATTCAGGGCAGGGCTGTACCTACACATATTTGTTGCACGTGCTACAAAAATCATTCTTTGCGATGGATGATTTAGTACCAACGTTACACCGGTCAGATACAGTTTTGCCTATGGCTATTCCGTGAGACTGAGGCGCATTTTGTTTGTTCGAAGTGCGTGTTTAGGGTGTGAGAGGGGAGTCGATGTGCTTTGATTCCAGCTTGGTAGTTGTAGTCTATGCGATTAAAAAACACGTGTGTGTGAAGTATCCAAACAATGATAACGCTTTCATTATGGCTGCTTTAGCCACAGACCTTGAGTTACTGTACAGTGGGTTGGGTTCCATTTAGAAGTGTCCACTTCATTCGCCCTTTCCGTGATTCACAGCTACGTGAAATGTATTACTACTGATATGCAAAACTATTAACTTTTCGCCAAGAGGTGGCAGCTTGATACTGTAAGGTGTAAGCCATTGGTTCCAACGGAGATTTTATTTGGGTCGCCAGCATAGCCTGGTGACAATTTGTGTTGTGTAATAGGCCTAGCATAGGGCCTTATATAGCTTATAGTTTGTTAACAGTCACGGTTTTGTCATGCAATGTCTATGCATTTTTGCATTTAGAATAGCTCTAAAACCGGGGGGCGAACACGTCGCAGGGGGGGCGCCAGTGCGTGGATATCTCAATCGCAAAATTAAACAATATTTCTATCGGGCGCCTACCATGGACTAGGCTGGGTGAAAATCAAAAGATTGCGTCAAAAGATTGAGCTTAACCATGGACCTCATGGTTGCAAAATGCAAGGGAACATGAATCAGCATATTATTTGCACAAACAATAACGGAGAGTAGCTCTTCAACTTTGCCCGTTAAAATGTGTATGAACAGTCTCGCAACGCATTTCATGAAGGCCCTTTTGGACATGTCAGTTATTTGCACCACTGGGTAAAACGGCATTTTGTTTTAGACTACTGGTATTTAATTTGTGCATTGACAATAAAGCTGAATATAATTTGAACTAGATGACTAAACCTATGCATATGTAGAAGAAGAAACATTCACAAAAATCCATGACATGACCTCTCTTCTTGATAGCTGTTGAAAACTGCATGGAACTGACAGGGATTGTTTTAGTTTAATAATAAATAAATAAATAAATACATTATGCTGCTACCTTCTGCTTTTCCCAAATACAATGTAGCCTACAGCTGTACCTTTCATCAGTCCAGTTGCAATGGATGGACTATGATGAACTGCCCTACTTGTGATTGTTTAGAGATTTTAAAGGTTTTATAACAATGTTACAGATTTTTTGGCCCAGAAACAAATCTATTCACCTTTGCAGCGCCAGTAGGCTACTTTGTGTGCGGAATGTGTGCAAACACACATTCCAAACAAGCATACACAAAAGTTTCAAGAGTGGGGGATGGAGTAGAAGATGGAGACAAATTCATTAATATGATTTATTTTCGCGGAATGGATGTGCAGGACTGAGCGGCGGTCATATTTTGTACCGCTACGCGGTACATCTAGTTTGTCATATTATTAATCACATATGATTATTTGTGAAATTGTGCAAACAGGCGCAACACATTTGAAAAGGAAGGACTGGTAGCATGCAAGCTCACGAAAGATTGATTTAAGAACGTTATCACAGTGTGTGGCTGTGGCGCAAAGCAGCGCGGGCGGAAGACATGCGACAATTGGCAAGGGGAGGGTCATGTCTTTTTTAACAATTCTGTCGGAGGGTCATTGAACAGTTTCTAGCAGGCAAGGGAGGGTCATGCAACTTTTGACTGAAGCACTCAAAATTCCTCTGGTGGCCCCTTCAATAAATAACGAACAGTCCCTAGATTGCTGCTGGGCTATATGTCTTGTTCATGTCCGTTCACAACTCATTGCCGTCAAACGCGTAGCCTATCTCGCGGTTGCATCCATTACAAACAAACATGCAATGTGAACGTGTGGGATTGGGAAGAGCACTAAATGCTCTACTGAATAAGCACAAAGTCAAACCTTTAAATGAAAAACACTCTTTAATAATAAAAAAAATAAACCGCTAATGAAGTAAACTTGTGACCTTAAAAAAATCGTTTATCGCCTGTAACTCCGTGATAACAGGACGTAACAGGAAGGCATTATTTTGTCCAAATGATGTCTGTCTATCATCGTTGCACTCGGAGAAAACCAGAATGTTTAATTTGTCCTGCGTTTCTTCTACGGCTGCAAACGGGATTCACTCGCAGTTAACCAAATATTTCTTTATTAGGGCAGGGCAGGCATATTTCTGGCTATTAAATTATTTCTAAACCAGTCTGCTAAAGTCTGTAGTGAAGTCTGTGTAGGGTTTTCCAGGCTCCATTTCTTTTTACGAGACACCCTGCTCACTTGAGCCATCTACCGGTTGTTTGGGTTGTTGCAGCGTCTTGCTGGGAAAATACAAATTAAAGTCGAAGCACTGCCCACTGTATACATATGCAAGTATCCTATACCGAGAAACCTGATTTGCATTTAAATTTTCATGTTAGTTAACAACATCTGCAAGCTTGACTCCCTTCTATAGCACCAAATCAAATCTTAAATCTTTGAGTTACAGGTGGTTGAATTATTATGAAATCATGAGTTATCTTATTAATAGTATATTTATTCAGGTCATCGGATACTCTTTCTTGCTTTCTCTGATTCATCTCCTGGGTTACAACATGCTAGGAAGCCCGGGCCTTTAGCTCAGTGGTTAGATCGTTCAACTCCCATGCCGGTGTGTGTCGAGGTGGCTGGTTCGAGGGCCATGAGCGGTGGACGAATTACAACCTCTGTTACAGTGGTGCCGTGACCCGGATCATGGGAGTGAGGATTTAGGGAGGTGAGTGTAACGGATGTGAACTGAGCTAGCGTGCTAGTTGCCCGTGTAAATCATAGACATAATATACATAGACGCCGCATCGACCGCTGCTCCCTACTAGCGCTGAGGAGATTTTGAGGCGCCATCTTGGACCGGTCATCCACTCCACTCAGTGTAATCTGTTTGGCCGGTGCAATGAGCTGTCAGCGCACTTAATTAATCATATCTCACTGAATACCGAACAGATTTTCACGCGGTTTTTTTTGCTGCAAAGGTCATACATGTAGCTATGATACAGGCCACATTGTTCGAAAATACAAAATACAACCAATAGTACGGTAATGTTAAATCTTACTTGTGAAAAGTTAATCCCCCGAGTATGGTCCGCCGATTTGAGCAGGAACATGCTGCACAGTGCTGTCATCTTGTGTTTTCTGCTGCAACGCAACGAGGAGTATGACCGGTCCAAGATGGCGGCCGCATTTCTTGTTTCCAGCAGCCAATGCGGCGTCTATGTATATTATGTCTATGGTGTAAATCCTCACAGCCCTAACCTTAAGAACGCTTCTAGCCGCTGAGTTGGAAGCCTGGGCTTTTAGCTCAGTGGTTAGAGCCTTCAACTCCCATGCCGGTGTGTGTCAAGGTGGCGGGTTCGAGGTGGCGGGTTCGAGGGCCGTGAGCTGCGGACGAATTACGACCTCTGTTACACTAGCAGACTTTGAGATGTAAATGCTATTGGAGTTGGTGTCTGTCTGTGTTAGAAGGAAAGGCAAAGTGTATGCTTTCTACCTGATATGGGACTTGACCAAACGCAAAATAAAGAAATTGTCAGATAAGAAAGAAAAGTAGAAATTGAATTAGGGCGCACGCACGCACACACAAACATGCTTACCCAGCTGAGCATGATGGGAGATTACTCTCCTCCTCTAGCACATCATTGTCTTCCTCTACCCATCCATGTCCCATGTCCATGCCATCGTGGTCCTTGGGGTCATGTTTGCCATCAGCAGCCAGCTTTCACCCCAGTTGCACATACTTCTCTCCCTCCATCTAAAATAACAAAAATTACAGGTCTAATAGTGAATATGTTGTTTAGTTTTATTTTACATTACTTCCACATAATCTTAATCACCACCAATTATGACTCTTCACTAAAAGTATTGTCACTAGAGGACTCCAATATTGCTTGAAGAGGTAACATTAGTCTCAGAGCTCACTACTAAGTGTTATTGCCATGGCTAAACAATACATAGCTTACCAGCTTACAAGAAAACATTGATTCATGAGTAAAAAAATATGACAGAAAACATCTAAACAGCGTATGCATACACATACACACCGTGCATTTATAAAGGAACGAAGTTTAAAAAGAAAAACACAATATATCAGAGGGATTACACAAATAATTTAGCCTAGGTGCCAGCCGAACTTAGTCCCGTCCACAACATTTGAGGTCGGGAAGTTCGGTCTGGCATTGCTCCGTTGTGGAGCAACTATGCTCGCCCCAGAGCTTGCGGACCAATCAAATCGGGCTTTACGATGATGGACAGGTGAGCATCAGCTTAGGTTGATTATGTTTGCAACAAAAACTGTGGCTAGAACAGGGGTCGGCAACCTTTTTTGCCTGGAGAGCCACTTTTACCAAATGTATTATTTTTTTAATCTCAGAAGAGCCACATAAAGTCGGTTACAAGAAAAAGTTTGGATATTTAACGTAGTTACTTTCATTCAACAGAGGATTTTTAAATAGCCTACATTTTCTACTAGTTTTAATGTGTAAGTAACTTGACATGAAAAGTGGAATGACAAAAGTATAGGCCTTAGGCTTCCCATGTAGGCTAAACACCACCCCCTATTTTTCCAATGTCCTTTGGTATGCAAACTAACATCATAGTTAACAACACAACACTCGATTTTCGTTGACATGTCATTGGCGAAATTGAACATTAGGGCATCAGAGATTAGATTTGGTGATGGCCTTGGAGTCTGGCTGGCTCATATTCAGTGAGGTGAAGTTTCATGCAAGAATTTTCATGCAACATTTAAGGGTGACTCCACGCAAAACTGTCATATCCGTGGCACCATGACATTGTGTTGGCGTTATGGATGTGACAGTTTTGCGCGGAATTGCCCTTAAATGTGAGCGCAGGTTTGTCTTTATATTTTTCATATGTGAGAAAGATTTCTCACATGCAAGTGGAGCCGAACAGGGTTAACACAGCAATACTTACTCGTTGCAGTGTGCGATATAACGGACAGTTCATTTTACGTTTTCAGAATCAGTCTTCAGATGGAAACGTTCCCATTTTAGCCTTGTGTTCATGCTCGCAAGCTGTGCTCACTGACGTTTCCTTTTTTTTTTTGGGCCTTTTTATGCCTTTTAATGATAGTGACAGTGGAGAGTGACAGGAAGCGAATGGGAGAGAGAGCAGGGGTGGGATCCGGAAAGGACCACGGGGCGGGAATCGAACCCGGGTCGCCGGCGTACATTTTTTTCAGTAAGTATACTTCCAATGAGGCTATTTGCATGAAATTTTCACCAGACATTAGTATTAACTCAGATAATCCACCCATATAAAAAAATCCAAACATTAAAGTCCATAGGTAGAGTTATGTGCAATAAAGTGGAATGACACAGGAAAAAAGTATTGAACACGCCTGCTGAAATTTCTTAAATACTTTGTGGAAAAGCCTTTATTCGTAATGACAGCTTCAAGGTATTTCCTGTATGATGAAACTAATCAGTCAGAGTATTCTGGTGTGAGTTTGGCCCATTCTTTTAAACAGATAGTCCTTTAATATTGAAGATTTCAGGGGTCCCTCTTGTAAATCCTGATCTTTAGTTAACTTCCAAAACTGTTCAATTGAATTGAAGTCAGGGCCTTGATTTCCTTTCTCTGAAACCAATTGAGAGTTTTCTTTGCTGAATGGTTAGGATCATTGTCCTGCTGGAAGGTCTAGCCATGTGTCATCCTCATCATCCTGGTGGATGTAAAGATTCTCCCAGAAAAAAATGACTCCATTCATCATTCCTTCAACTGTATGAAGTCTGCTAGTACCACAAGATGAAAAACAGCCCACACCATGATGCCACCACCTCCAAACCTCACTGTTGGTAGGGTATTTTTAGGGTGATGCACAGTGCCATTTCTCCTCCAAATATGGTGTGTAGTATGACATCCGAAAAGTTACATTTTTAACCAGAATACATTCTCTCAGTATTGCATAGGATTGTCCAAATGTTGTGTAGCAAACTTTCAACGAGGTTTGACATGTTTTTCTTCAGCAAAAGAGTCATGCGGGATGAGTGTGCGTAGAGGCCATGGTGGTGGAGTGCATTACCTATGATTTTCTCTGTAAAAATTGTACCTGCTGCCTCCAAGTCTTTCTGGAGCTTTCTCTGAGTGGTCCTTGGATCTTCGGCTACACTTCTGACTATCCTTCTGACTTCCTGGTCAGAAATCTTGCAAGGAGATCCTGTGCATGGCCAGTTGATGATGCATTGATGTTCCTTCCACTTGCAGATAATGGCTCCAATACTGCTTGCTGGATGATTCAGAAGTTTTGAAGTGCATCTGTAACCAGTTCCATTGATATGTTTTGCAACAATAAGGTTGCAAAGGTCTTGGGAGGGCTCTTTGCTTTTGCCCATCATGAAATGTTTCTTGTGTGACACCTTGGTAACAAAAAACCTTTTTATAGCCCACCAGTATGTACTAACCCAGTTTATATCAATTTGCACAGATAGGAGGGATAATTTCTCTAAATACTTATAGATTCCAGTTTGTTCCTTGCCATTCCTTGCCTTTGTGTACTGCTTTTTCTTAGTGTGTTCAATACTTTTTCCCTGTGCCATTCCACTTTTTTACTCATAACTCTACTTTTAGACATTAATGTTTGGATTTTTATATATGTGTGGATTACCTAAGTTAATACTAATGTCTGGTGAAAATTTCATGCGAATAGCCTCACTGGAAGTATACTTACTGAAAAAAATGTTGACGTGTTCAATACTTATTTTCCCCGCTGTATATATATATATATATATATATATATATATATATATATATATATATATATTATATATATATATATATACAGGGCCTGAAGTTAACTTTTTTGGCCACCAGCCACTGTGGCAGGTGAATTTTGAAATCCACCTGCGACAGTGGTTTTTTACCTGCCAAAATTATTTTGTGCCCAAAATAAAGGTGAACGACTCAGAAAATGCATAAGAATGGTTCTTGAACTTGTACAGAATACACATTACAGTAGTCAAGTAAAAGTAAAAAAGTACTTTGTTAATAAATTACTAGTAGGCCTAACAAGTTACTTTTTTGTAGGCCTACATTTTTATATTTTTGATGGACCTTTAAAGGGATATAAAAGTATCCTTTATGCCTATTTGCTTTTCTCCTCCTCTGTAGGCTAATCATATAGTCAAACATATTTTAAAAGCCCAATTCAAATATATTTTATTTAATATACTTTGTCATAGCCAGAATAAGCATTACGTGGCTATGGATTGAAAAGCAGTCTTCCAATACATTGCAGCTGATTCTTCTGCTTTGCATTGCTAGAAGTCTGGTTATAACTCCACCATACAGCCAATGTAACCTAAATACAATGGCTATATTATGGGTAGACCTATATTTAGGCTATATAGCCTAGGCATATCCACTCGGGCAGAGCGACAGAACAGGCTATCTTTTTTCTCAGCCGACCGTCTCATGTCATGTCCTGCAACATTGAGGCTACATAAATGAATGCTAGGCTTTTTCTAACTTGTATGCTCGATTTCCAGTGCATTTGATTTGCTTGTAAATTAAGTTGTAGGCCTACTTTCCTTGTCCAATGTGATTGTTGAACGATGCTGGCCAGAAATGAATATACGTGAAAGTTTCCGTGTCATGTCATAGCCTACCTCTAGTCTCGTTGCTACTCTGGCAGCCTCACCAGAAGATGCAGCAACTGTCCGTCATTGTGTTAACTGAGCTGTTAGCTAGGCCAGGCATTACTTTTATAATCGTGGGCTAACGCATTCTGAAGCCCTGTTTCTTTTCTCCTGGGAGAGGTGCGTTTTTCCCTCTTCGAGATACTTTCTCCAATAATAAACTTGTACTCGTAATGTAAGGCAATTGAAATGTAGCGGAGTAAAAGAGTAAAAGAGTAGATTACTGGCTCAAAAATGTACTTGAGTAAGAGTAAAAGTAGGCTACCGTTTTGAAAAAGGAAAGTCGTTTGCCGTTCCTCTAAAAAAAAAAATGTAACGTGTTAGGCTACTACCCACCCCTGCAAATGGGTTTGATCTCGCTTTCTCCGAGTGGACAGTGCATCTCCTTGCTCAGTGTTGTGTTGTCTTATTGGCTACCCGCCAACGTGGCAGGTACATTGACAGTTTCACCCGCCAATCACAAAAGTTACCCGCATTTGGCGTGTGGGCGGGTGCCAATTTCATGCCCTGTATATATATATATATATATAATATATATATATATATATATATATATATATATATATATATATATATATATTATAGTATGTTATTAATAATTTGCCATACTAGTTTGCCAACTGTTCAAACTGCTCACTCAATATACCTTTAGGGAACCAAGAAGTGCACATGGATTCCAGGAATATAACACCCAGTGAAAATTAGGCAACAGATTAGGCAACCATTTCATTATCTGTGACAGTTTCAATTTGGCAACAGACTAGGCTCTGAGCGTCTAATTACAGAAACATATCCTAACTTCCTATCCAATCTTGAGAGAGCCCATGAAGGGTCTTGAGGGAGGAATTTGCAGATTCCCTCCCAATAGTTTTACAATTCCCTCACCATACTTTACTTCTCTTAAAATAGTTTTGCATTGTCTTCCAAAGTAAATATGATTTTTCAGCCAGGAGTACTCTTATCCAGGCTGCCATATGACCAGCCCCTTTCCCCTTTATCTCAGCTTCCCCTAGGTAGAAAACAAATAATTGTCAATAGTGAATAATAATAATTGAGGATAATAACTACCCACATAGTAGCACACATTCCATGTGGGGTGGGTGCAAGGCAAGCCCATACCAAGTTCTGATGTATGAACTGTTTCAACAGTTTTATATTGATATCTGTGTTTTCCTCTACAGTGAGCTGATCACAAGTTGGACACCCTACATTGGAATATTCAGTGTTGGCTGATTGATTATGATATCTCTCCACACTAAATCCATAACAAGTCCATTAAGCCAAATCATTAAGAACAACACTAAGAATAACACTACAATTGGATATAAAAAACTATCATCATTGTCCATGTCCTGACATATTTACCAACCTTTTGTGACTACTACACCACAGCAATTAATACTCCCATGTAAAATATAAAACCTTACACCTCTGCTACAATGCAGGGGAGATCCTAGGTAGCAATCAGTACTACATCAACTAATGCTATTTCCAGAGGAACTGTTAAGTTCAGTTAACTGATAAGCAGTTCGGCCTAAATTAGGCACAATAGATATAACAACTAGATGTACCCGCGGAGCGGGACAAAATATGACCGCCGCCCAATCCGGCACATTTTTTCCACAAAAATAAGTCACACTTGTCAAATTGTGTTAATTTCCTACTACTTCCTACTGTTCCTGCTTAGCTTCAGTAATTCACCAAAGTCAAGGTATCTGCTGGTCTGGCTGCTGGCTAAAAACAAAAGGTTGAAAGGCATATATGATTCTAACTGTCTCACTGAATTGCATTATGCACACTCAATTCTCACTGGTATCTGCTAGACAACAAGTACCAAAACATGATTAGTTCATGGATTTCACATGTAAAATAAATTTTATACAACCCCAACCCCACGCCTGTTCGTAATTCTGAGAAATTGTTGAATTGTGTGCATTTGTGCGCGTTTATGTGTGTGTGTGTGTGTGTGTGTGTGCGTGCATGCATGTGCTTGTGGTTGTGCCTGTGTGTGCATGTGCATGCATGCATATATATCTACTGTGTGTGTGTGTCATACGTATGATTACTGTGAATGTATGTGTATGTGTGAATATCTGTTTATGCACATGAGTGCATATGGAATTAGTTAACATGACCCCTGGAGGCAAACATATGCAAAAAATTGGTCATCCTAGGCCCTACGGTTCTCAAGATATTCACAGAAAACTCTGTTGGTGTACGGTCACTAAATGTACACATAAATTAATTTATTGTATGGCCCCCCATGAACGAAAGTCCACAAAAAATGCATTCAGGGAGTGTCATAATGATCCTACACTTTCAATTTCGTGCAGTTTTGACCATGCCAGCCAGAGATATTGTGATTACAACACCTAATTGTTTGCTTTTTAATTTTTAACTAGGTGGCGCTATACATGAAATGAAAAGGGTGGTTCTCCTAAACCCTACGGTTCTCAAGATATTCACAGAAAACTGTGTCTGCCCTACCCTCCTTTCGAGGGGTCCAGTCCAGCGGGGGGGCAACAGATCAAAACGATGGTTCCATGCTATCCATGTGGGGCTATTTGCCCACCAAGTTTCGTGTACCCCGGTCTTTCAGTGTCCCAGAAATCCTTGACGGAAAATTGGCAATGCGAAAAAGAAAAAAAAAATCTGACAAAACCTGCACTGCGCGGCGGTCATAATAAGGCAATATAATTGGGGAGAAAAACTGAGTAGCCTTGGCTATTATTAAGATCTTAATGTGAACTTAAAATAAAATTTGAGCTGAGACAAGGATGGATATTCCACAGCTGGTTCATTGAACCCATCAATCAGCAAGTTTATTATTTTATTATTATTTTTTTTTTATGTTGACCCGAAATCCTGGAGACCCAGGAACATCACGTTGTTGGGCGGTGAATGGATGTAGGCCTAACTATATTGTGGTGGATCAATCATATTGCCCTCTTAAATTGTAAAATATTCTGTGGTCTCAGTTCACTGTTAAATGGGTAAGCCTAGCCTGCCCTATGCTTGCTCAAAATATATGTTTTGTCTAGAAGAGGTGCTTCAAATTGGCGCTTTTAAAAAATCACCTGTCTCATGTAGAAGAGTCGGTCCAGGGCAATTCCGCGCAAAACTGTCACATAATGCCATCTAAATGGACGTGACAGTTTTGCGCACAATTGCCCTCGTAAATAAAGCTCTCTTCTCGCTGTCTAGTTTTCTCCTCTTTGAGCAATCCATGATTCGAAAATAACTTACTTATCGCTAACTTAGATATCCTTCTGATAGTTTCTCGTCCCGTCTCCCTTTCCTGCTCATTTCAGGCTATCAGTGAGTCTCTTCACCATAGTAACTTTACTCACTGATTCGACTTTATCAAAATGCACAGATTTCACTGGCTGAGTAGCAGCAAGGGAAATGATGGTTCCTGAAGCTACTGAAGTAAATACTATTATCCTAACCAATGAAACATTTAGCGCAGCTTTGAAATCTTACGTGAAAATCTAAATTAAAGGAGAATTCCGGTGTTTCACACCATTTATGAGGCTCAAAGTAGCTCCATACTTCATTGGTAGACTTCCGAAGGCCTTGACATTTAAAACTAGACATTGAGAACTTTGAAAAAGCACTGGTAGTTTATTTACAAGACGATTTATACAGACTGTACCTTCATGAAGTCTACCGTTCGCCGCCATCTTGAATTTAGTCACGATAAGTCGAGTGACGAGTACGAATGAACAGGTATGATAAGGGACCAGATTCCAAAAATAATTCAGTGGAAATGCATGGATTCCAGTTGGAAATGCATGGATTCCAGTTGCTGCACTGTAAA
This sequence comes from Alosa pseudoharengus, assembly GCF_046254945.1. Lineage (NCBI taxonomy): Eukaryota > Metazoa > Chordata > Actinopteri > Clupeiformes > Clupeidae > Alosa > Alosa pseudoharengus. The sequence goes on along the minus strand of NW_027468620.1, from coordinate 26,767,120 downwards.
ACAGTGATTTATTTGCATGGCTAGCCCGATGCCCGAGGCACCTCCATTGAAAACCTGTTGGTAGCATCGGCTAACTAGCGCCAGATTTCGGAGTGCAAGGGATAAGCCGAGATGTTTCAACACACTTTAGGTCAATATCACACCAAACTTCTCCTTTAACCTGTGTTGTATTGAACCTGCGTGATTTAGCCCTGCACACACCCGGACTTAAACCCGCGAAACAGGGAGGTGAGCGTGCTGACAATTGAGCTAAAAACCCAGGCTACTAGCTCGCATGCCAGCAGCATTCTTGAGGCGTCGGGGAGTGAAGTTTACCAACAACATTCCACATGCACAGCTAAGCTAGCTGGCATCCGTTACACTTGCAAGTGAGACAAAATAATGGATATCACTGAAAATATCACCAGTTTATGTATAATACATGCCCATTTAAGCATTATCCACACAAATACGACACATACTGTATGAATGGGAAAAAATCTAACAAATGATTGTAACAATTCTTTTTGTTAACAGTGCCACCACTTGACAGACCTTGGTATTAACAAGGGTATCAACAGCAAATATCCCATTATGTAGGCCTACTGTATGTAGTTTTAGCGCCTCTCTCCCTCCTCATTGTTGGTCTTTTGGTCTCCTTGATTTATCAAAAGTGTGCGAAATCGAAGCGATGCCTCACCAACATCAACAAACACACCGAATTCTGACGCCAATATGAAGATGCTGCCCTCTGTTTCCCAATAGTGACAGCAGCGCAGAACTCTCAGACGGAGTCTTACTCATGGTCTATGTGCCAACAGCTAGTGAGGAGGCACTCACAAACATTGCTTATGCTGCCAGCCCGTCTAGTTCCAAATGTGAATAGCCCAGTGGCCGACTGAGTGGCGAGAAGGTAGCCAGCAGAAAGCATGCTGAGAACACATTTGTTTATGTGCAAAAAAGTCTGTGTAGCCTGGTCAAAGTCTCCTCTAGCCCGGTGAATTTCTATGAGAAACTAAGGAAGAGCTTTTTCCCTCAGGGACACTTCTCAACATGGACATGCCTGACATTTTGAAAACCCAGGACTCAATTGATGTGGTTGTTCCAATTGTTGTCATTTACTGGCTACTATACCCAAAAAACATCCAAGTAAGATAATCAGTCAGATAATCAGTCTCATTATACTTGGATCAGTCGTAGTAATGAGGGGAAAGGAGGAGGACATACTGTACAAAGGAGGAGGACTGCTTGCTCAAAACACCCTGCCTTGCATGAAATTATTTTGAAATGTTTGTGACATATTATGGGAAAGGGATGTGGAGACACCACATGATGGAAAATGAGATTGTTACTTTGTCTTTTCTTTCCTTTCTTATTTGTTCAGTTTCCACAGACGTTGGGACACTGTGTTAAATGTAAAAACACAATGTGGTAATCTGCAAATTGCATAATTCAAGACTCTTTTCCTCAGTGGTTCCTTGTTGGTGGAATGAGTTGCCCAGTGCTTTCCGTTCCTGTGATAGTTTTGGGTCTTTCAAGAGGGGTCTAAAGGCATGTCTGTTCAACATGCACTTAGTCTAGTTTCATTAGGCTATTGATTGAAGTTAAAATTTGAAATGTATGAAATTTACCTGATGAAGGTCTGAGACCGAAACGTTGTGTTATATTATAATAACTAGATGTACCGCATACCGGTACAAAATATGACCGCCGCTCAGTCCTGCACATCCATTCCGCGAAAATAAATCATATTAATGAATTTGTCTCCATCTTCTACTCCATCCCCCACTCTTGAAACTTTTGTGTATGCTTGTTTGGAATGTGTGTTTGCACACATTCCACACACAAAGTAGCCTACTGGCGCTGCAAAGGTGAATAGATTTGTTTCTGGGCCAAAAAATCTGTAGCATTGTTATAAAACCTTTAAAATCTCTAAACAATCACAAGTAGGGCAGTTCATCACAGTCCACCCATTGCAACTGGACTGATGAAAGGTACACCTGTAGGCTACATTGTATTTGGGAAAAGCAGAAGGTAGCAGCATAATGTATTTATTTGTTTATTATTAAACAAAACAATCCCTGTCAGTTCCATGCAGTTTTCAACAGCTATCAAGAAGAGAGGTCATGTCATGGATTTTTGTGAATGTTTCTTCTTCTACATATGCATAAGTTTAGTCATCTAGTTCAAATGATATTCAGCTTTATTGTCAATGCACAAATTAAATACCAGTAGTCTAAAACAAAATGGCGTTTGACATGTCCAAAAGGGCCTTCATGAAATGCGTTGCGAGACTGCTCATACACATTTTAACGGGCAAAGTTGAATAGCTACTGTCCGTTATTGTTTGTGCAAATAATATGCTGATTCATGTTCCCTTGCATTTTGCAACTATGAGGTCCATGGTTAAGCTCAATCTTTTGACGCAATCTTTTGATTTTCACCCAGCCGTCCATGGTAGGCGCCCGATAGAAATATTGTTTAATTTGGCGATTGAGATATCCACGCACTGGCGCCCCCCCTGCGACGGGTTCGCCCCCCGGTTTTAGAGCTATTCTAAATGCAAAAATGCATAGAGGGAGTTATGACAAAACCGTGACTGTTAACAAACTATATGCTATATAAGGTAGGCCCTATGCTAGGCCTATTACACAACACAAATTGTCACTAGGCTATGCTGGCGACCCAAATAAAATCTCCTTTGGAACCAATGGCTTACACCTTACAGTATCAAGCTGCCACCTCTTGGCGAAAAGTTAATAGTGTTGCATATCAGTAGTAATACATTTCACGTAGCTGTGTGAATCACGGAAAGGGCGAATGAAGTGGACACTTCTAAATGGAACCCAACCCACTGTACAGTATCTCAAGGTCTGTGGCTAAAGCAGCCATAATGAAAGCGTTATCATTGTTTGGATACTTCACACACACGTGTTTTTTAATCGCATAGACTACAACTACCAAGCTGGAATCAAAGCACATCGACTCCCCTCTCACACCCTAAACACGCACTTCGAACAAACAAAAAGCGCCTCAGTCTCACGGAATACCCATAGGCAAAACTGTATCTGACCGGTGTAACGTTGGTACTAAATCATCCATCGCAAAGAATGATTTTTGTAGCACGTGCAACAAATATGTGTAGGTACAGCCCTGCACTGAATACATCTCAACGTGCGCTCTAAAACATCTGGTTTAAATGGAGATGTAGATCATCACAGGTGCGTTAATAAATCTACATTGCGGCGAGTTGACACAAATTATTCACTTTGACGAATTTATGTAGTTTCAGTTACTTTACTTTGAGCCATGCTCTTCCTTACTTGAATCACCTTTAAAAATAGAGGATTGAAGTAGCCTATATGGGTGTTTGGGAATGAACGTTGACTCAGATGCTTTTTGAGACCTTGAGCAGAAATGTCCCAGCCCGGTGTTTAGGATGCATCATAGACAGGTTATCTTTCAGGTAGCCTATATATTTTCCATTAAAAAACCATCACGTAGCGAACGTGTTGTGGCTAACTCACTTAGCTCCTGTTAGTAGCCTAGGTTATGGTCATAAGCAAATGAGATGACAGTCGAAAGATACAATTAGTGCTGTTATCGATTTGCTTGGTAGCCTAAACGCATTTATGGTTTTCTACAAATACATCAATAATCAAATTGGCCTCCATCACTCAACCATGCTAACAGTAACATTATTTTACCTACGTTCTGCTATTGATAGGATTAACGTAGCCTGCAGTAAAAAACAAGCATGTCCGATAAACATTCTCAGATTTATTTCAGCTTCAAGAGGAAATGGGAATTACATGTCATGCAGAAATCATCCTACCCTTAGACGCGTTCTGCGGTAAACTACTGTAGCCTACAGTCTTGTCCTTGTAGGAAGCGTAGTGTCTTTCCAACCCACTTTAGATTAACTTCCAACAAAATTACGTCTCACTGCAACGATGCGCCATCTAGTGGACAAACGACTACTTATCGCCAATACTGGAAATGCAGCCATGATGATGATGATGAATATTTATTTTGGCTTTCTTTTAATCCTACTGAATTTGTAATTATGTATCGGCCGTTCTAATACCAATAGTATGTGGGTGCCTGTGTGTGTGTGTGCATGTGTATATGTGTGCACCACCATCTACAGGCCAATGAGTGTACAGTCACTAAATGTACACATAACTTAATTTTTTAGACCCCCCCATGGATGAAATTCTACGAAACTTGGCATACCCCCAGAGAATGTCAGGTTAATCATACACATAAAATTTGGTGCAGTTCTGAACGTCTTTACTGAAGAGAGGGGCGATTAAAGCAGAATGATATTGCATTTTCATTTTTTACCGGGGGGGTGCAAATCACAAATGAGTGATTATGGGCTAGGTTGATGTGGGCCCTTGAGACCAACATACCATAAAATTTTCTTCATCCTCGGTGCCACGGTTCAGGTAGTTATTTAGGAAAAACTGCATTTTTTGGGTTTCGGGGGGCCCAGCGCGGAGGGGGAGTGGCCCCCGGGGACCAAACGAAATTTTTCCGTAAAAGTCTAGTGGGGCTACATACCCACCAAATGTCATGTGCCCCGGTGTTTCGGTGCCCCAGGTATCGTTGACCAAAATTTCAGGAAGTAGATGACGGGAAAAAAATAAATAAAAATAAATAAATAAAAAAACTTTGACAATCCCTATATGACCGCTTCGCTAGCTTCGCTAGCGGCGGTCATAATAATGTGAATAAACAACTGGGGAAGTTTGGTGCTATCTATTAAGTCTCACCTTAAAACAATATATGGTTTGTACAACTGGTGGTGATCTCCAGGGTAAAGGGGACTTCTAGTGAAGAACATACGGAGAGCAACAAATGTAAGTTCTGATTTTCACAATAGAAGGAAGTCGTGTAATTGGAGGTGTGCAATAGTTGCCTCACCTTTTGTTCCTGTGGCCAATACATATATAATCTGCTCTCTTGTCTATCTCAAAGGCATCAGCTATCAGGACTAAGGATTCAGGGTTTGAACTCAATCAATCAGAAAACAAGAATAGACAATGGAATCGTCAAGCTCCAATCCACCATCTTACTTTGGCTGGTCCATTTTTACAACACTTTGCTGCTGTTTGCCACTGGGAGTTGTTGCCATCTTCTTCTCAAATCAGGTAATAAACATTTTGCATTTTACATTGTGTTGCTTTCAATTCAGATCAATTATGAGAAATATTCTAGATAAAATAAATATTATTTAGAATTTTCCTTTCCTCTTGATTTCTTAAATATTTGGAGGGTATTTTGTATCTTTGTTCACTTCAGGTTAACACCGCAAGCGCGGCAGGAGACACCACTAAAGCAGCGGAAGCATCACGGAAAGCCAAACTTTTCAACATAATTGGAGTTGTCACCGGGGCCATTTTTATTATAATTATTATTATCGTATATGCAATTCAGATCAGTGCTATCGCAGCCATTCATGCACGTACGTGATTCCTCTGCAATAAATAAGATGACAATTGCTTCACAAAATCACATCAACGGTTTGCCATAAATGTCATTATTTACCCAGACTGAGAAGAGAATGATTGAAAATACCATGAATGACAGACCTAGAAAAAGAAATGTGAAGAGGTTTTTTCCACTGTTCAAACACAACACCCCCATAAAACATTGTCTGTATCATCTGTGCGCAGGCTAGGGCTACTTCATCATGTTTTATTGTAACAAAAGACATGTATTAACACGGAGAAGGATGTCTGGAGTTAAAACAGTTGTGCTTTACAATTTCCTCCTGTGTGAATTTCCAAAAAGAAAAATAAACCTCTAGGACAACTCCAAACTCATTTTTTGTTTTTTATTCAGTATTTGGTAACACTTTACGGTAAGAGTACATGAATAATCATGAATTTAAGCATGAATTAACTCATGATTCATGTATTACTTCATTCCTTAATATCTCATGAATCAACAGGAATTTACATGAGTTCATAGTCTGTCATTTGTGAGCTCATACAAGAAAAATAGGAGAGAGGCCGCACTATGCATACATACTCTTTTATTTGCACATACGCGTTTCGGCGTGTGCCTGCACACTGAAGAAGGCACACGCCGAAACGCGTATGTGCAAATAAAAGAGTATGTATGCATAGTGCGGCCTCTCTCCTATTTTTCTTGTATGTATAACTATCCAGGCCAGCACTCTTAAAGTTTAGAAATAGACAAATTGAGTGAAGCCTGCTCCTATCCTGACTGACCTCATACATGAACAACTCATCAGCTAAAGCAGGGGTACTCAATAGGCAGACTCCAGTCCACATCCGGAATCAAACAACATTAAATACAGATCGTCACCTAATCACTATGCTGATTTACTCAACCTACCTACACTAAATTTTCCAAAAGCTTTTGTATGATTCTGTATTGTTTTTTTAGTTCTACTCATCTTCTGTTTAGTTCTACTCTTCATCTGTTAGGTGGAGAGTTAGGTCCAATCACAGCAAAGAAATCTTCCGGACCCTGGAGTAAATGGAAATTTCAAGTGGACATTTCAGGTTTACCTTTGAGCTAAACTAAAGCATCAAGTATGGTGGGCACATCATTATGATTTATGATTTATCATGATGCTTTCTTTTTCTGCCAAAGATGTGGTCATCACACAACTTGTGCAATTCTCTACACCCATATTAATAAATAATAATGATGTACCCATCTTTTAGTTCATATGTTGTTCATACACGAGGTCATGAATGAGAGACTATGAACTCATGTAAATTCCTGATGATTCATAAATGCAGTAATGCATGAATCATGTACAGTGTGCATTGTGTGTGTGAATACCAAAAAACATTGACTCCCTTTGTAAAATAAATAAACTCTTATTTAAACATTACTGAATTTGTTGTCAACAAATATTATTGCATCATTTATGTAAGGGATAACGGCCGCCAAGGTGTCATATTATACGGAATCAATGGACCCAGGGCGAGAGGCAAAGAACTCCCCGACGTGCAGCGTAGCCTTGGCCTCCGCCCAAGTCCATTGATTCTGTATAACACGACACCTCGAAGGCCGTTATCCCGCTTATCACCCGGTTGCCACTATAGGCAATAGCCGTGCCTTTATATCACGCAAAGCAAGGCCGTAGCCATAATGTCAACATTGGGGGGGACCAAATCTGTGGTGCGGTGTGAATTTCAAATAACAGAATTTCAATACATTTCCTGCCATGCAAAAATATTATTAAAATCACAAACAAGTCATTAGTTAAGTCAGTCAATTAGGATATACCAAACTTTTGACGGACATAGGCACGGATGGATTATGAACCCCTGGGCATAGATGCAAAAAAACCCTCCCCAGTTAAGATAGGGGGGCCCGGGGGCATACTTCCCCGGAAGACTTAAATAAAATGACCCTTTATATTATGAAAACTTGTGAGTTTTGTGGAAATAGAAGAGAAGGGCAGAGAAGCAATTTCACAGTCTTAGGCTTCAGGGCCCCCTGAGCTCTTGGGCCCAGTAGGTACATTCAATAATCCATCCCTGGATATAGACCTGTGGTATGACTCCATTTGTCTCCAAAATGTATATTTTAAAAGAAAATACAAACTAGAGTATCTTTGATAACCTCTATATTACACTGAATGCTTACTCATAGGTTTGGACCTATAGCCCAATCATATTTTGTATTTTGATTTTATTATTCTGGCGGCTAATCACACAATTTTAAGGTAGTTTGAACGGGATGGGATTCAAGATAGGTTAGCCTACTAAGTCAGGTCCCTCTTCTGTCTTACTCACCTCAAGTTACCCTATAGGTTTCTGACAGAAATTACGTTTTGTGTTAACATGTAGAAACACAGCCTTTATTTGGTGAATGGAGGTGGAAATTCCTTTCTTTGGTTATTGTCCGCGATTCACATTAACTGCAGGCTATCACCGCCATTGTAAAAAAAATTTCAACTTTTGTGCCGTCGCCACATTTGAGTACGTTTTGCCTGCATGGATGCGCGATTGAGCGTGCATCTAAATGTAACATGCAAGATGCAACAACCATTTCTAAGAGGCTTATAAACCGGTTCATTTCTGACATTACTACTAGCATATGAATGCATTATTTATGTTGTAAGAAAGAAATGAATGACACAGGCACGCACAAATTCAAATAAAAGGACACTACGCTATCATTGCGAGAAAATAGGCTACAATATGGAATTGCTTCAAAGTTCCCTTTGAGTCTGATCAGCTTCAAAAATGAATGGGGTTTCCTTAGACAGTGCTACGCCTTTCCAACAAGTTTTGTGAGAATTGTACCGGTATCTTTTGTGATATTGTTGACAGCCTGCACCGCAGCAGGGTTCAGGAAGCTTTTGATAGCGCACGCATCAAACGCAAAACCTCCAGGACAAATCACTCACAGTGTAGGCTACTCTCTCTGAAACCATCAACAGGTCACTCATTTGTACGTTATTTACGTTTGATTGCATTTCAGATGGCGGGACTTGTTGGTTTCCTGTAATAGCCTATAGCGTTTTTTTCTTTATTTATTTTTCTATGTCCGAATATTGGGGGGACATTTTGGTCACTCTGAATATTGGGGGGGACACGTCCCCCCCAAAGTCTATGGTGACTACGGCCCTGACGCAAAGGAAACAAGCGGTTCCATTTAAAAAGAAGCCGACTAGTTCAGCTTGTTGTACAACTTTCTTTGGCCCTATAACAGCGATAGCATTGACAAGCTTGTTTACAGTAATTCCATTGTTGCGAAGCCTGTCTCTAGGCTCAACCGTCGTCCTACTATGGTTGTTATAGTTAAGCATTGATATGGAACGGCGATTAAACTTTTTTTACCAGATCTACTTCAGGTGCCCCGTTATTCAGAATTAATAGCCACCCCGCCAGCCAATACCTTTGCTGTAAATACATTTCTGTATTTTCCTAACTGAATTTTTTGACGTTTTTTCAAGTGTTACTGCTTTTGTTTATCACAATAAGTTTCAGTTTCTTCTTCCCCTCTCGCATGGACGGATTATGAATTTTCGGGCCCCTGGGCCCAGATAAATTAAGGGCCCCCCACTAATTGTTGCATATGCTCTGCATGTTGCTCTCTATCTCATAAAAAGTTGGCACACCCCGCGCATAGCCTAACAAGGCGATACAATGAAATAGCCTAGGCGCAAGTGGCGCTTTTGCGCAGTACATATGCACGGTAGGCCTAGGCTTTACCTTGACACACGCACACAACAGACATAGATTTTTCATAGAAATTGATTACTTTTAATTAATTTCAACATATTATTGATTGTAATAGTCCATATCTCATTTCAATTTCACAATACAAAGAAATAGACTAAACGATTTAGTCTGTGCCATTCTCAATTTCACAACGTAACTCATTTAAACCAGACCACCGTCTCAGATAGGCTATCCTCAGTGTCAAACACAATAATGCATGTAGTGTAACTTATACACAGGGGAAAAAGCACTAACTGGCAGAAATGAATAAAGCCAGCTTTCCGGAGCTCTGAATGGCAGAGGATAGCTAGATCATCAGACAACACAATCATTGTAGGCTGCATTATGGGCCATAATTTATGGCTTTGTCAATCAACATAGAATAGGTGAAGCACAAGTTCAACAGCAAACAGGACTTTTCAGCACGTATCAAACCACGTAGGCTAATGAACGCCTATGCAAATAGACAAAACACTCACATCAAAGCAGGGTGACTTCTTCAGATTTGCGAGTGCTGTCAAATGGGGTTGAGGGTCCTCCCCCAGAATTTTTTTTATTTGTTTAATGTGATTTCCTGTATTCTGGTGCATTTTGGGGATGGCCAATACTAAATTCAATCAGATTCATAGCCTACATCCTGATTTGTTGATATTGAGGCAATGATTCCATGCAAAGGCTTGGGCTTCAGGCCCCCCTGACCCCTTGAGCCCCTGGGCCTGGGCCCTGACATTTTTCTTGTCTGAGGGAAGCGGTTATGAACTATGGTGTCCCAGACTAGATCTCCCTGAATCGAGATCTACATCTAGTTGGGTGGGGCCAAGCTGGTGTAGCGGAGCTTTTTGCGCACATCAAAACATTTGAAACAGTGCAGACATTGTTGTGTACTCCAATTGCCAAACTGCCAAAGCCAATGCAAATAATTTTCAATGCCAAACTGCATTTTGCACATATTATGGCTCCATAGTTGCAGACCCAAGGTCCTAAAATGGCCTACCAATCTAGGCCTATCACATTTGGTGCATCATTATACAAAAAATACAAATAAAAAGACCCCATACTGAAGTTACATATTGCACGAGCATGGGACAACTTTTTGGTCTCAAAACTCTAGCAAATGGGTCTTCCCAGTTTTCAGGTAGAGACAATTGATAATAAAAGAGATGATGAAATGCTGGTAAAATGCCTGTCCCAACTTTTTTGAAATGTGTTGCTGGCATCAAATTGAAAATAAATATGCAACACATACATGTACTATCCTTAATTAAATACCTATTATGTTTTTAAATGTTTTGCCTAACATTAGGTTTGGTTAGGTTAATTTACATTTTACAGTGTCCCAACTTTTTTGCCAACAGGGTTATGTATATGAATGGAATAGTGCTTAAGTTATGCTACATTTTGTATATAGCATTTTCTAGGGCTACCAATAATTGTGATACATTGGTATTCACATTAACAAAAATCACTGAACCATCAGTCCAAACGAACTCTGGTCTGGACCAAACGGACTAGTGTGAATTTGCCTAAGTTAACTCCACAAAAGTGAATTTCTTATAACCCTTTTACTAATTTTTACCAGAATTGTGAAGGGCACTGTATTGTCACTTTTTCCCACAACCTCCCATCGATTTCTGGAACGAGATCTTTCAACAAAATGCGGGTGGATTTTAGGGCCTATTTGTAAAATTAACAGATATGTCTAAGAACTCCCGAAGGTCTGTGCTGAGAAGACCAAGTAAGATTGAAGTACGCCAGTAGACTTTCAATTTTTTCACATTGTGTTACAGGAAGTCCCAGAGAAAATGTTCTGGCACTGAGAAGCTTTAAAAATGAGTTTACTTTGCAAACAGTATGAAGACATACCACATGATGCAAAGGGAGCATGTTTCCTGTTTCTTACAAAAGGTTTTGAATGTGGTTATGTAAAAATCCGTACAGGGTACTTCATAACCCACCTCATTCACTTACAATCATGGATTGTATATACATTTCATTTCTTGATGTTTGTTTCACATTATAGAGCATAGGTTCTCAAAGTGCGGCCCGGGGGCCAATGGCGGCCCGCGGAAACATTTCTGGCGGCCCACGATAACATCTGATAACATTTGTAAAACTGTTAAAACTGTACAACTGCACTGTGTGCTTTGAAAAGAATGAATCTCCATTTGGTGGTGTTTAGTGGCCGTCAGGTTTTCCTGTGGTGCTTTGGTAGCTGGAATTGGCCCTGAATAAGGCCTATGCTGATAAGAAGCAAGGCACACTGATACTGTTTATTCTAAATAAGTTTGTACTTGAAATGGACTGCAACCAGAACGGTTATATCCCAAATTTGTCTGTTGAGGGTAGAGAACCCCAGGGATTGTGTGTGCATTGCAATTTTTCTTAAGATTTTGCCAGGTTTAGCCTCAGTTATGAATTAAAATGTGTTTAATGCAATAAATATAAACTGTAGAGATGCAACCTGGTCATTAAAATGATTACAATTTTTTTTTTTTCCCAGGTTTTTTTTTTCTTTTTCTCCCCCGCCCCTTTGGCGGCCCTCAGTTAATGTTGGGTTCCTGAATTGGCCCTCACCAATCAAAACTTTGAGAACCCCTGTTATAGAGAAAGGACATTAGGAATTACATGGTGGTCTTAATGAGACGCTGCAGGCAAAAACACTGCTTATTCATGCATTGGTCAAATTCCAGATTTTGGGTTATTTTGCTTCTATAAAATAGAAGTGTAGGGTAACGCACACCCCAGGCCAAAGTTGGAGTAGCACAAGAGGAAAAGAACACCCATTCATAATCTTTTTATTGTGTGACGTTTCAAGCTCTTGAGGAAGAGTCAAGTCTGAGGAAGAGCCAAGAGCTTGAAACATCACACAATAAAAAGTTTATGACTGGGAACTAAATGGTGTGTGGATCTCTTTTCCTGTTGTGATTATTTTGCTTCTAAAATGTGTATTCGAGATTAGAGCAAAGAAATGTCCAAATTACATATTGCTAGTATCTATTTTACACTTTGTCTATTTGTGTCTTTAGATTTTGAATACAATACATATTATTATTATTATTATTTTATTTCTGACAGTATTTTAAGAATTATAGAATGATTAATTCCATTTGTGTCTTATTATTTAGTATCTACAGTAATGTGTGAAGAAAATGCAACAGTAATTTTGGACTTAGTTTTATTTAATGTTCAGATTTCTCTTTTGGAAATAATATCATATCCAAATGAAGACATATTTAGGTGGATAAGGCTAAAAGATAAAAGATTAATGTGAGTAAACAAATGGAGAAGTTTGTTGCTATCTATTAAATAACCTTCATCAGGGCCGTTTCAAGGCATTTGGGGGCCCCAAGCAAAATGGACATGGAGGCCCCCCCCCCCCCCCCCCCCCCCCACCGCACGAAAAGCCTACAGGAACCACCGCATAGCCATACAGTTTTAGTTCACCCACAGTTTACATAAATACAAAATTTTGACAGAGCAATACTGCAGTTGCATATATATGTACTGTGGTACCACCGTACCATAAAATCCAATATAAATGTAAAAAAGTGCACAATAACTAAATCCAACATACTTAAACACACACACACACACTCACATTAACATTTTTCAGTTCTCACAAAGTGAGAAAATAAAACACTTGCCATCTTATGCAGAAAAAGGATGCATTGTTCAAACTATAAAGAGTGCAGGTTGTATAGCAATTTGAAAATCCAACATAAATACAAGTACACACACACAGGCCCGTCGCTAGAAGGCAAGCAAACCAAGCAATTGCTTGGGGCCCCGAGCTGGCCAGGGGCCCCAAGACAACGACTGGTTAAAAATAAAATGCAACGACAAACTGTGAGCGCCCCTTTGATAGTCAATGCAGTAAAGTGCAACGACACTGTTACCGGCAATACCGGGATCGATCCCCCTCAAGGGGGCCCCTCTCAGTAGTCGCTGACAGCAGCCAGCCCTCTGCTGCTGCCGCGAAAATATAAAACAGGCAGTCATGATGAAGCGGAGTTATGCGTCCGGAAGCCAGAAGAGAAAGGAAGAGGATGACAATAAAAAACAAGATAGTGGTAAGTGATAAATTACACTGGATAAAATAGCTCTACTTGTATTGTACAAATGGTGTAATGTCGCAGCAGGAAGGCTAGCCTAGCAAAAAATGTTTATGTTAACTACCTGCCTGACGGCCCATGCTGCTTGTAACAAACTAGAACAGTTAGCGCAACTTTTTTTTTCGAACGGACGGAATATGGTTACATACTGTAATATGTTTATTAACAGGATAAGGAAGACGCAGATCTGTTCCAGAATCACTGTTTATCGTATATAATGACATAACATTGCTATAGCTTTGTAATAGGTTTTGATGAAAGTGGCATAGCTTCTCTGCTATACTAACTATTCGACCGTGATAATCTATTTACCAAATGGGGGTTAGGAAAACCACACGATAAATTCCGTGCATCAAAGCAGACTGGAACATTCATGTCTAATAGTATTCATGCACGCCAGCTGTTTACTGTCTTTAAAGCATCAGGTGCGTCTGTCTAATTCTCAAACAGCAGAATGCTTAAATGCTATGTTAAGCTACAAGTAGGCCTAGGTCAATGTATAACATTAGCTTGGGATGTTTTTACAGTAAGCATTGGTAGTTGTGAAAGTGCATCCCTTCTAAATATCAAAATATGGAAATGCTAACATCTTTTCTTTCTCCCTCAAGGTGCTTTGCTTACATTTCTCAGCCCTCAGGCTCTTCCTAGATACCTCCACTGATGAAGATGGCCTGAAAGGTTAATCTTATGTGTGTGTGTGTATGTGTGTGTGTACTTGTATTTATGTTGGATTTTCAAATTGCTATACAACCTGCACTCTTTATAGTTTGAACAATGCATCCTTTTTCTGCATAAGATGGCAAGTGTTTTATTTTCTCACTTTGTGAGAACTGAAAAATGTTAATGTGAGTGTGTGTGTGTGTGTTTAAGTATGTTGGATTTAGTTATTGTGCACTTTTTTACATTTATATTGGATTTTATGGTACGGTGGTACCACAGTATATATATATGCAACTGCAGTATTGCTCTGTCAAAATTTTGTATTTATGTAAACTGTGGGTGAACTAAAACTGTATGGCTATGCGGTGGTTCCTGTAGGCTTTTCGTGCGGTGGGGGGGGGGGGGGGGGGGGGGCTCCATGTCCATTTTGCTTGGGGCCCCCAAATTCCTTGAAACGGCCCTGTGTGTAATGGTTGCCTCACCTTTTTTTTCTGTGGCCAATACATTACATAGTCTATGCAATGTACTCACATGTCTTTCTCAAAAGCATCAGCTATCAGGACTAAGGATTCAGGCTTTGAGCTAAGCATTAAAAAGGAAAAAATGGAATCTTCAAGCTCCAATCCACCATCTTACTTTGGCTGGTCCATCTTCACAACATTCTGCTGTTTGCCACTGGGAATTGTTGCCCTCTTCTTCTCAAATGAGGTAAAAAAAACATTTGGCAGACTCAAATCAGGTAAGCCACTGTTGCATGCATGTATGTGTGTGTTTCATATATATAGACCCTTTCATTCAACAATAAAAACAAAAACAATGCTTGAACATTCTATTTGGTTCCCAATCTACTTCCTCTGCATTAAGATAACATATGGAATGTTAAAACGGAAGCCTTGTGGGGCCAACTATGCTGATAATGGAACTCTCTTGAAAGGGTCTATATATATGCCACATTCATGGAGAAAAATATTGCCTTTTCTTTTTATCACAGAAATAAGTCCGCTGTTTAGAGACGACTGAATTCTGGCTTGCTTCCCTTAAACATGTTTAAGGAGTGGCAAAAGAAAAGAACAAGCATTTCACAATTGGACTTGGCCTGAGGATAGATGAGGGGTTATTACTTTGAGTTGAAACTAAACAATACGAGAAAATTGGCAACATCTTATTTTGATGTCGAAGTAACACATTGTAGCAACTCCCCTTTTCATACATTTTCAACTTAACCAGTTAGTCTCAAGGGGCTACCCATTACGTCTAAAACTCACAAAAAGGTTCATCCTGCGGCAACAACATTACAGTACATATTGCAATGCCAAGTGTTCCAGTTTTAGGGTAAAATAACTACATTGAGTTGATTTCAACTCAATCAATTATGAGAAATATACTAGATAAAATAAATATAATTTTGAATTTTCATTTCCTCTTGTTTGTTTTAATGTTTGGAGGGTATTTTGTATCTTTGTTCACTTCAGGTTAAAATTGCAAGCACAGCGGGAGACACCACTAAAGCAGCGGAAGCATCTCGGAAAGCCAAACTTTTCAACATAATTGGCCTTGCCATCGGGGCAATTTTTAAAATGTTTATCATACTTATTATTGCCATATATGCAGTTTTCTTTAGTGCAGTCGCATCCATTCATTCCCGTTTTAATGAATAAGGTGACATTTGCATCACAAAATCACAGCGATAGTTTATCATACATTCCATTCTTTACCCAGACACCACTGAGAAGAGAATGATTGAACATACCATGAATGACAGACCTAGAGAAAGTTTTTCCACTGCCCAAAACACAACACACCCATGAAACATTGTCTGTATCATCTGTGCACAGGCTAGGGGTACTTCATCATGTTTTATTGTAACAAAAGAAATGTATTACATTCTCCTTATACAATCTGCACCCTGGCATCCCATTTCCCTTATGATGGTGATGATTATTGATTATGATGATGAAGAGGAGGAGGATGTCTGGAGTTAAAAGAGTTGTGCTTTACAATTTCCTCATGTGAGAATTTCCTAAAGAAAAATAAACCCCTACACCAAACTCATTTTGTGTTTTTTATTCAGTATTTTCATAGAAAGTAAGTGGGTCTGAAGCACACAGGTGAAGGTGGTAAGGAACAAAAGACAATATATATGGTGGATTTTAGGGCCCATTAAAACATAAATACATTAACAACATAAAAGCTGTTAGGTTCTGTGAATAAAAAACACAGGGATGGGCCGTATCATGTGACGACCTCTGGGAGAGCACTGCTTCAATCCAGGTGTTGGAGGCGTCTACTTCCACCATGAAAGGAACTGTAGGGTCAGTGTGGAATGGGTGCTATAGGCCTCGACTGACCATTTCATCTTGGAGGGGCAACCTTGGGTTATAGCAGTAATCAGAGATGCAACAAAACTGAAGTTACGAATGAAACATTTGTAAACGTGCAAACCCCAGGAAGCGTTGCACTTGTGGGTTCCTGTCAGTCTACTGCTTGCACTTTTCCAGGGTCCATGGCCACCCTTGCAGGTGAGATATGGAATCCCTGAAAAGATGTGTTAGATACATGAACCTGACACCATGAACACGCGTCGGATCTGTCAGACATTATCTGGATCCTTAGAAAGATTATTGTCTAAAAACAAATGCACACACACACTAGCAGGTGAACCACAGAAATCCCAAAGAAACAGTTATGAACTAGATGTATGACTGCCGCTCAGTCCCACACATTCTCTCTGCAAAGATAAATCACGTTTGTTAATTTGTCTCCATCTCCTATAACATCCCCTACTCTTGCATCTTTTATATGTAAATTAGTGTGTGCATGTGTGTGTTTGCTTTTGAGTATATGTGTGCTTCTCTGTATGAGTGTTTTCACTTGTGAGTGTGTGTGTGTGGGGAGGGGGGTAATGGTGTGTGTGTGTGTATGTGTGTGTGTGCATGTGTGTGTGTGTGTGTGTTTGTGTGTGTGTGTGTGTCTGCTTGCCTGCATGTATGTGAGTTTTTTATATGTCTGTGTGTGTGTGTTTGTTTGTGTTCGGTTGTGAGCGGGTGTGTGGGGGTAATGGTGTGTGTGTGTGTGTATGTGTGTGTGTGTGCTTGTGTACCTGCATGTGTGTGTTTTTATGTGTGTGAAGGGGTGTGTGCTTATGTTAGTGTGTGTGTGTGGGTGTGTTTGTGCATGCATGCACGTGATTGTTTTTCTGTATGTGTGTGTGTGTGTGCATGTGTGTGAGTCTGTGTGTGCATGTGCGTGCGTGCGTATGCCTACATGTCTACTGCATGTGTATGTGCGTACGTGTGTCTTTTTATGTGTTTGTGTGTATGTGTGTATGTGCATGCGTGCATGTGTGAGTGTGTGCATGCGTGCATGTGTGTGCATACCTGTGTGTTTGTGTGTGTGTTTTTAATTCCGTATAACAGGACACCCTGGCGGCCGTTATCCCTTAATTATTGTATAGTCCCCCTTGAACGGAATTCCATGCATTCAGAGAGTATCATAATGATCTTACTCTTCAAATTCCATGCAGTTTTAAACCTGTCAGCCAAAGATACTTGCAATTACAATGCCTTGTTTTTCATTTTTAACTAGATGGCACTATACATCAAATGAATCAATATGGGATGGGCTGACATGACCCCTGGAGGCCAACATATACATTTTGTTTGTATATTGGCCTTAAGGGGCCATGTCAATCACTCCCATAACCACTCATTTGATGTATAGTGCCACCTAGTTAAAATGACAAACCAAAACTGAGGTGTTGTAATCGCAGATATCTCTGGCTAACATGGTTAAAACTGCACAAAATTGGAGGTGTAGGATCTGTGTAAGCACAGACACACACACACATACACATAGTAGACATGTAGGCATATGTACAGTATGCACACATTCACATGCACACACACATAGCTACACACACAAACATGCACAGACACATGAAAACACACACATGCAGGCAAGCAGGCACACACACCGCACACACACTCACAAGCAAACACACACACACAGACACAAACATCACACACACACCTTTACCTTGGCTGTAGTACGCAACCTACCCACAGCACAGGATACAGGAGCCACGCCTTCTAGTATATATACCCTACACACTCAACCAAATTTCACAAGTACCAAACCTGCTACCTGAATTTGAGCTCTAAAAAGAAATATGTCAACTCCATCCAATGAAGAACCATCTTACATGGGTTGGTCCGTCTTCACAACAATATGTTGCTGTTTGCCATTGGGAATAGCTGCCATCTACTCCTCAAATAAGGTCAGTTTGTTTTATTCTATAAATGTATGGTGTGTGTATGTGTGTGTGTGTCTCTGTGTGTGTGTGTGTGTGTGTGTGTGTGTGTGTTTCTGTGTATACATGTATCTTTGAAAGTTTGGAAGCTGATATGGTTTTTATCTTTGCACATTTGCAGGTCACTGCAGCAAATGCGGCAGGTGATATGGAGAAGGCAAGACATTCATCCCGGGCAGCCAGAAATTTTAATATTGCTGGACTTATTCTCGGGATCATATGCCTAATAATATACATTATACTAAAGATGAATGAACAGAAGACTACAACTGCATCATAATTAAATAGAATATGTATTGGCAGATGGCTAATTGACATTGTTTTTAAAAGTGGTGCAAGTGTTTGGAGTGAACACAGTGAAAACTAACAATACTTAATGATATAAATTGTTTCCTAATAAATGTTATCCTTTCTCAGATGCTGTTCTCTGTTCTTTGTCATGCACATTGTTTTCACACAACTAAATCTCAATTGGTTAAAGCAAAAGCTATTTGTCAGAGAATGCTGTTTTTGAATTCACAGACAGTACATAAAATTACAACACTTAAGGTGTTTTTAAGTCAACAGTTTGATAAAACAGCACCTTAGAAGTAAACAAAAATTAATAATTTATATAATAATAATAATTTGGTTATATATCTTAGCTTCATAAAACAATGATGAAAATTTCAACCTTTAAAGGCCCACTAAAAAGTTTGTTTTACCCTGAAATATATATATAATTGGGCGAATCTTAATAAAGCGAACAGCACCCTGAGCAGGCGACTTGTAAAACAGTCAAGTTGCTGTTGAGTTGTCCACGACCATGACAATCTTAACAGGAACAAAAAGGGCCATACATCTCCATCCTCGGTGGCACAGTTAAGGTGGGGGGGAGGGGGGTAATGGTAATCCTGGGGGGGTTACTGATGGAAAGTTCAAAAACAATCTGATTAACGTAAAATAATATATATAAATAAATATAAATAAATATATAAATAAATAAATGTGAACTTTGTTTAAAATGACAGTGACAAGAATTTGAAGAGTTTGGTCCCAAAACACTATATCTTCATTTTTAAAAACATTAAAAAGTAATTTCATTTAATTGTGTATTTTAGGTAAATCAATAGAATTGCAGTTGTGATGTTTTGATTTAGTAAAGCCCACTAATAACAACATAACACCCAACAATAACCCAATTACAGTTCCACTGACACCAGGAAAACAAAATGTTATTTAAAAAAAAATCATTGTGTCATGTGCTTTTGTATATATTGATGAGAGGTCCTACACTAGGGGATAGTTTTTATTCCACAGAATAATTTTGCTTTAAAAAGTTGGATTTTTCTCATTATATTGTGATTAAGGTATTTCACTATCAGGCAAATGTCACATGACACTTTTTACTCATCTCACCAGGGGTGCCAGTAATACTATAAGATGTTATGTGCCTTCACCTTTTCATCACCTTTACAATGCTCCACTTTGAATGTTATAATTTACCCCCCCCCCCCCCCCCCCCACCACACACACACACACACACACACACACACACACACACACACACACACACACACAATGAGCAGAAATCATGCTGATGGTGTTGTGGTGTAATACACAAACCTGCGAATTCCAACAAAACGCCTCAGTGAATTAGGAACTGTAAGCATCAACAACAGTTAAGAATTAGGTGTCCAGAAGAATACGTCCCAGACTTAAATCACGAAATCTGTCAGCGTAAAGGATTAACATTACACCGAAGATTCATAAAATTTGCTTTGAAGATCTTCCCTCAGTATCTTAGATGGTGAATATTAATTTCAATGATTGTTGCTCAGCCACTAAATCGTCAAAATATGATTTGTTGGTGTCGCTCATTGTAGTGTTTATCAATGATAAATCACTATTAAAAACTAAAACAAAAAATAATCCAAAATGCTTCAACATTAAACATTTGAACAATTGAACATTTTCTTCATTATATATTTGAGGGCAAGTCTCTTGGCTCTTTGCTAGCTAGTTTCAGACTCCACTCACTTTTTAAGTGCCATACTTGATGATCTACCTCCACCTGTTGTATATTAAAGTACACCCTTATTTCCTCACATCTCTACTTTTCTCTGCCCTGCCTTTAACTATCTTGTTTAAATTATGGGCAAAGTGCAGCCACTGTCTCATGCATGAACTAAACCTGTTGTGTGGTGTGTGGGAGCACTGTGCTGACCCACCAATGTTTGTTCTTTGGTTCTCATTGTATTGAATTAGCAAATTGATTCAGCCGTGTTATTATATAGCTTATAGACTTTAGACTTTGCCTTCCATTTAGGGCCAGAGGTGTGAAACTGTGAATGGAAAATGTATCTTGTGCAGAGACAAGCTGCACACTGTTTTTGCAACCAAAGGGTACATGTGATGGTAACCACACAGAGAAATTTCAGGTGATGACTCAGAATGAGATTGAGTGGCAGATTGGTGGTAGACACCCCCCCACCACCACCACCCCCCAACACACTCACACACAATGTAGATACACTTTCTCTCAAAGCAGAAATCATGTTGCAAGTTGTACACAACTGGTATGGGGCATAGGGACAAGTAATACACAGACATTTTAGTGGAACCACACAAAAGAAAAAAACCCAAAGAAAACCAAAAGATGTTTTGTGTTCTGAATGTAAAAAAACATACCTACAATCCAAACAATGCTTATCTAACCAAGTGTTAGATACTTTATTTTAAAACCAAATGTTCTTAAAACAAATTTGCTTTATGTACTGGCAGCCACTGTTTTATTGATAATATGTCATGAAATAAGTCAAACTCTAAACTAAGTCAAATGATTTTACGAGAAAGTGAGAAAGCCTTTATACTAAAAACAATACTTTTTATCTTAATATAAGATTAATAACACAAGCTGTTTTTGAAGTGTAAGGCATTCCCAGCAATGTATCTTTTTAAACATACAAACCTGTAAGACAGTCACACATTTCATCTGAATTTTTTGGAAGAAGCATTTTGAATGGAAATGCATTTATTTTCTTCATTTTTAATCTTATCTGGCCAGCCCACCCTGACTTTGAGACGGTATTCTGCCAGTCTTTCTGAAACATTTTTTGAAACCACAAGATGCACTGTGAACAGACTTCTGCACTGAAAACCACATAATAAGAACAGGTGGTAACATTTACAGGAACAGTGACCTTCATAGAAATGGTGAGTGTGAGACTGTGTGAATTAAATAGCTGAGAACTACTTGTCTGTTCGCTGACCCACTCATGTTTGTGTGCAAGATCATGCGCATGGTTATATGGGCAAATTTATTTTGACTAATTTAATAAAACAATAGAATTACCAGCATTAGCTTGTGCTTATGAAAATTTTGCTGGGTGAATTGAATGTCACACAAATTAGAGCCTCTCCACATATGGGAATTATTGGAAATAGCTATGACCATTTTGACTAAAAGCAAGTGCTCCAAGTGTCTCATTCATTGATGAATCATTTAAGTATGGTAATAATACACTGAAGGCTTTATGCACCGTAACTTTGTACAAGTTAACTTTCCTGTCCGTAAATTGAGATGGCTGCCATTTCAAGGGACTAGGGAAGTTTGATTTGAGGATTGTTGAACTTAACTATTTGATGTTAAACTGAATACTTCAATGTTGTAGACATTGATAAGCCTATATGTTAATGGCTTGGTTGAGAATTTTCAGTTTTTGTTTTATGTTGCTGAAGAACATAGTGTTCTGGGCAAATATCGCTCTATTTTCTGGTGCTTTACATCATCAGAAAACAGAGAGTACCAAGCAATAATAAGTAAAAGCATAAAGGACAAATAAAATAATAAAAATGAATCAAGAAAATAAATATGTATATTTTTAAAAAGTCATTAAACACAGAGCACAGTGCAGTCGGTTAAAATAAATAAAGATAGATAGACATAGATGGATACATACATTTGATCAGCTAAGGAGAAATCATCTTAGGTCTTCATTTAAAACTGGTAGTAGTCGGAGCATATTTTATGTCGGTGAGAAGTTAATTTCAGAGCTGAACCACATGCTGCTACACCA
Organism: Alosa pseudoharengus; assembly: GCF_046254945.1. Taxonomy (NCBI): domain Eukaryota; kingdom Metazoa; phylum Chordata; class Actinopteri; order Clupeiformes; family Clupeidae; genus Alosa; species Alosa pseudoharengus. Next base: position 26,744,781 of record NW_027468620.1, on the reverse strand, counting down.
CATTTTGTTCTGAGGGTTTTCTTAACAAGTGCTTCTCCTGTGATCTGAGACGTCTGGAAGGTATCAATTGTTAAAAACATCTTGAACAGGTAGTTTGGTCCTAACTTATTTAGTGATTTACAGACAAGCAGCAGTATTAAAATCAACTCAACGTTGCTGGAAGCCAGCACAGGGATTTAAGTGTAGGAGTGATGTGGTCTGTTCTTTTGGTCTTCATAAGAACTCTTGCATGTGCATTTTTTACCACCTGGAGCTGCTTGATGGTCTTTCTGTGAACAGTGGGAAGGCCTATAAAAATACATAGCAATGTATTGTAAAATGATCTGTGCTTGTATGTGTGCTGTTCTTGCACTAAGTTGGCCAACTTTGATCTTTCTCTTGACGCTTTCTCTCTGTACATAGGGACAGACTTGCATATCAGCAAAACAGCACAACCAAAAGAACAAGATTCAAAAGATACGGAAGTTCTCAGGAGTGATTTTCAGAACTTTTATGTTCTAAAACACATGGATACCCAATGCAATGTAAAACCAAACAAGTGTAAAAATATAGGCTAGTTAAAAGTTCAAACACCAGTGAGTTGTGGTACATTTACACAACATGTAAATAGGACCATGTTGGAGTTCTTTTGTCACTTTTGGGAGATAGGCTTGTTGGTTCTGCCCAATGAGCTATGCTCAGCTAGGCTAACGGTGGGCGCGTCAGACATAAATAAACGTGGGAGCGCTTTTGTCTAGGTCACTACTAGTCGGGGTCCTGACCATAGATATATATAATAAAGGCTAGATGTCTCGTCCACGCTGCTGGCCAATGGAGGTTGACGTCGTCCGCACCTCACGGCCATCTTGCCACAGTCAGCTCACTACTCATAACATTGTGTTTCAATGGTGCATACTTTTTAAATTACCATAACTTGCTCAATTTGCTACCGATTTTCAAATGGTTTGGTTTGTTATAAACATCAGAGACAAGAATTCGATCTGATGTAAGTGTTACAAGTCAGAGGATCACCAACCTAGGGCTTTGAGGGTTAGATCTGGCAGGCCATTGTTGGCTGCACCGATTCTGAAAGAGTGGGTGGAATAACGATCAGCAGGAATTCCGATTCGTGGTATGGGTTTAAGTTGGGACTGAAACCAAAAGCGGTGACTGGCCGGCCGTCATCTGTAGCAAAGAGAGGATCAGCCTGATAAGCAATGGAGCTGCAATATGCAATGTAGTTAGCTAGAGTCTGATAGGGTTGAAGTGCGAAGACTGCACCAATCCTAAAAGAATGGGTAGGCTCCATGGTTAACTTGACATAGGCAATAAACTTGCAGTTGCAGAGCTCGGGATCAGTGCAGGGGAATACAGCTTGCAGTTGCAGAGCTCAGGGTCAGTGCAGGGGAATACAGCTTGCAGTTGCAGAGCTCGGGGTCAGTGCAGGGAGTAAAGCTTGCCATTACAGAGCTAAGGGTCATTGCAGGGGAGTACAGCTTGCCATTACAGAGCTTGGGGTCATTGCAGCGGGATAGAGCTTGCAGTTGCAGATGATTGGGGTCAGTGCAGCAGGAATATAGGATTAGTGCAGTTGCAGATGCTCATGGCACATGATTCAATGATTTATGAGTGATTCAATGACTCCTGATTCAATGAGTAATGATCTGCTGGGATTCTGACAAACAAACGAAACACTGTTGCTTGTCTATAAATTACTAAATGGGTTGGGACCTAAATACATTTCAGACATGTTTCAATAACACATAACTTCCGGACATGGCAGGTCACAGGAGAAGCACTTGTTAAGAAACCTCTCTTTCAGAACAAAACATGGTGACACAGCATTTAGCTAATATGCAGTTTTGTGTTTGTGATGGGCTGTGCCTAGGGTGATGGTACTTGGCTAAGGTTCTTTATGGTTTATGGTTCAGTCCACATCAACGGGACGGACCGACCTAGCCAACTTAGACCATGCCTGGGCTGGTTAAGAGTATTTTGAGTATTGGATATTTCAATGTGGTAATATGGTGGCAGCATGGAGGGGAGTGTCTCCAGGACGCTGGTTTCACTGTTAAGCCTTCATGAGGTGTCGTGGGCCTAACTTAACGAAACATCGGTGAATGAGGGTGCCCACTTGATAACCCCAATGACATGCCGCATACTATATAGGCTACTGCTGTTGGATAGGCCATTTGCATTGTGCTTGTGACCATTTGTTGGCGGATTTGTGGGTAGTGTGCTTTTTAAAGTTAAACTTGAGCAGGGGCTTCTGAATGTGTTTTTACCTTGGATTTTGGCACAAGGGATTTTAACATCTAATCCTGTGTATTAATGTAATGCTGAAGCTAGCGTAGGCTAGTGACTGCTGTGAATAGGGCAGCTGGCAACTAGGTAAAGACCTTGTGACAGCACGGAAAGACGGCTGACAGGAGGGAATAGACCCCGCCGGGGCTACAATGGGTTAGCAGCTCATTGTGGCAGTAGCCCAGGCTTCACTAAGCTATGGGCTGCACCCTACTAAGCTACAGTACGACATAATGAAAAAATACCCCTAGAGTCAGCGAGAGCAGGGGCGGAAGATGACTCACTTGTGATAGACATGGTTACTGACCCTGGAACGAATTTGATTACGAGTAAGGAAAACATGTTTGTGGAAGCCACTATTTCAGAGAAAACTGAGAAAAAGCTGCAGATGTGTGTGTGTGGTTGGCAGAAGGTTACAAGTCTAAAGGGCCTGAAAATTCATCAAGGGAAAAAGAAGTGCTTGGTAGAGGGAACACAGGGTCCCCGCATTGATAGCTATTTCTTAAGAAGTGCATCAAGTCAGTCGGTTGAAGTCCAGCGACAGGAAGAAACCCACAGTTCGCAGGACATCAGTACCCCTGTTGTTGAGGTAAGTTCTAGCACTGAGGCAGAGAGAGAGGCCAGTCAGCCAAGGAGGGAGAAGATTAATGGTCATAGGCCTGGGGTTAGATGGCCAGGTGCAGCAGAATGTAGAATGTGGGAAGATGTTAATAGTGATTTGGTCAGTATCCTGGGTCAGCTCAAGGGGACGGCTGAAAGCAAATTAGAGAAAATGGGAGACATTATTTATAGCTATGGTAAGGAAAGATTTGGGACTATTGAGAGAAGGACAAAACGGCTACATGAGGTAGTTAAATCTAGGCGCCAGCAGGAGATAGATAAACTTATCAAGGAGAGGAGGCAGCTTAAGAAACAGTGGAGAAAAGCTACAGATGATGAGAAGGAAGGTATTGACTGTCTACAGGCAGATGTGAGGGAGCGGTTAGTAGTGCTAAGAAGAGCTGAAAATATTAGGAAAAATAGGAAGAAGAAATCACGAGCCCGACTAGCATTCTATAAAGACCCATTTAAGTTTGTTAAGTCTTTATTCGTAATGCAGAAGAGTGGTAGTCTTTTGGAACCTAAGCAGAAGCTTGAGGAGTATTTAGAGGGAGTGCACAAAGATAGGGAGAGGTTCAGGGAGATGGTACTTCCTGCTGATATCCCACCTATTGGTGAATTAAGTAGCCAATGTGACGATAGTCCACCAAGGTGGAAAGAGGTGCAAGAAGTAATAAAACGTGCAAGGGCCTCTTCAGCCCCGGGACCTAATGGAGTGCCCTACCGGTTGTATAAGAGTGCACCAGATGTTTTAAGATTTTTATGGCAATTAATGAAGATAGTTTGGAAAAAGCAGAGTATTCCCAAGGCTTGGCGGAGGGCTGGGGGAATATTTATTCCCAAAGAAAAGGACGCAGTGGAGATTAATCAATTTAGGCCAATTAGTCTACTGAATGTTGAAGGGAAGGTTTTCTTTAGTGTGGTGGCACGGAGACTGACAAATTACCTTGAAAGGAATAAACTAATTGATACCACGGTGCAAAAAGCTGGAATTCCTGGCTTCTCCGGGTGCTTAGAGCATACCAGCATGATTTGGCACCAAATTCAATTAGCAAAGCGTGAGAAGAGAGACCTGCACGTTGTGTTCTTGGATTTGGCTAATGCTTTTGGGTCTGTGCCGCATAGTCTGTTGTGGGAGGCCTTTGATTATTTCAGAATCCCAGGTAGCATTAAAAGCCTAGTAAAAGCATACTTTCTGGATATTCAATTATGTTTTACTACAGCTGATTACACCACAGGTTGGCAACAACTTGAGATAGGAATCATGGCCGGATGTACCATCTCCCCACTTGCTTTTACAATGGCAATGGAGGTCATTATTAGGGCCTCAAAATGGGTAGTGGGCGGGGAGAAGTTGCAGGGAGGGCCACGCCTCCCCCCGATTCGGGCTTTCATGGACGACATGACAACCTTGACGACAACCGTTCCATGCACCAACAGGTTGCTGGGTAAGTTAAATAGTAATCTGCAATGGGCCAGAATGAAGGTGAAACCAAGTAAGTCTAGGAGTCTCTCAATTATTAAAGGGAAGGTAACAGATAAGAAGTTTGCTATAAATAAGGAGGTGATTCCCACAGTTCTGGAGAAACCAGTGAAGAGCCTGGGAAGGTGGTATGATGCAAGCCTTAGTGATAAATCACAGGTTGAAGACTTGAGACAGGTCACTAGGCAAGGTATTGCAAAAATTGACAAGTCGGGGCTGCCAGGTAAGCTCAAGCTGTGGTGTTTGCAGTTTGGTTTGTTGCCTCGGCTAATGTGGCCATTGACAGTTTATGAAGTTCCTCTGTCAAAGGTAGAGAGGTTGGAAAAAATGATCAACTCCTTTGTCAGAAAATGGCTCGGAGTCCCACGCTGCTTAAGCAGTGTAGCCTTGTATGGGAAGGGTATTGTAGAGTTGCCAATATCTAGTCTGACAGAGGAATTTAAGTGTGCTAAGGCTAGATTGGAATTGACTCTTACTCAGTCCAAGGACCCAGTGGTGAGGAAAGTTGCACCCTCAGTTAATGCAGGGAGGAAGTGGAACCCAGAGCAGGCAGTTAAGCAAGCTCAATCAGCATTGAAGCATAGAGATATAATGGGCCATGTGCAGCACGGGCGGGGGGGTCTAGGGGTGGGTGCAAGTAAACCCTTGTGGAGTAAGGCTTCTGCAGGAGAAAAGAGGAAAATGGTAGTGGAGGAAATGCATAGACAGGAGGAGGCTGTAAGATGTACTAAGGCAAAACAAGGGCAGTGGGTGAACTGGGAAGGGGTGGAAAAAAGACAGATTAAATGGAAAGATCTATGGGGCATGGAAGCTGGTAAGATCAGATTTATGTTAGGTGCTACATATGATGTGCTCCCATCTCCCAAGAATTTAAGTCAATGGTTTGGTGAGGATGATAAATGCATACTTTGCTCGTGTGTGGGCAGTCTCCACCATATCCTATCAGGATGCAAGGTAAGTCTCACCCAGGGGCGGTATACGTGGCGTCATAACCAGGTATTGAAATGTGTGGCAGCGGCAATAGAGGATAAAAGAAGAGAAGTCAATTCATTAGCAGCTAGTAAAGGGGTAAGGCAAATTAACTTTGTACGTCAGGGGGATAAACCTTGTTCCGCGAAGGCCAGGTGTAAAACCGGCCAGTTGAAAAATGGGGCGGGCTGGGAAATGAAGGTTGATCTTGGCCAGCAGATGGCGGTACCTCCACATATAGTGAGTACTAAGCTACGTCCTGACGTAATTCTATGGTCGGATTCAGAGAAGATAATTTACTTCATTGAACTCACTGTTCCTTGGGAAGACAGAGTGGAAGTGGCCAATGAGCTGAAGAGAGCTAAATATACTGAAATAGCAGAGGAGGCAGCTAAGCGAGGTTGGAGTGCACGATTAAGGCCTATTGAAATCGGTGCACGTGGGTTTGTGGCCAGATCTGCTATTGGCTTGCTGTCTGAATTGGGCATTTGTGGTCGAAGTCTAAGGCAGGTGGTTAGTAACATGTCCTTAGCAGCAGAACGGGCAAGCGAATGGTTGTGGGTAAGGAGAAGTTACCCTTCCTGGGGCGCAAGCTAAGGTAAGCTAACTGGCTCATTTGTTTTGGTCGTGGGTAAGGAGAAGTTACCCTTCCTGGGGCGCAAGCTAAGGTAAGCTAACTGGCTCATTTGTTTTGGTGGTGGGTAAGGAGAAGTTACCCTTCCTGGGGCGCAAGCTAAGGTAAGCTAACTGGCTCATTTGTTTTGTGTTTGTGATGGACTGTGCCTAGGTTGATGGTACTTGGCTAAGGTTCTTTATGGTTTATGGTTCAGTCCACATCAACGGGACGGACCGACCTAGCCAACTTAGACCATGCCTAGGTTGGTTAAGGGTATTTGGATGCTTGTTGTGGTAATATGGGGCAGCATGGGGCGTAAGCTAACTGCTAACTGCTGGCTAATTTGTTTTGTGTTTGGGATGGGGCCTAAGATAATGGGCTAAGCTAACTGGCTAATTTGTTTTGTGTTTGTGATGGGCTGTGCCTAGGGTGATGGTACTTGGCTAAGGTTCTTTATGGTTTATGGTTCAGTCCACATCAACGGGACGGACCGACCTAGCCAACTTAGACCATGCCTGGGCTGGTTAAGAGTATTTTGAGTATTGGATATTTCAATGTGGTAATATGGTGGCAGCATGGAGGGGAGTGTCTCCAGGACGCTGGTTTCACTGTTAAGCCTTCATGAGGTGTCGTGGGCCTAACTTAACGAAACATCGGTGAATGAGGGTGCCCACTTGATAACCCCAATGACATGCCGCATACTATATAGGCTACTGCTGTTGGATAGGCCATTTGCATTGTGCTTGTGACCATTTGTTGGCGGATTTTTGGGTAGTGTGCTTTTTAAAGTTAAACTTGAGCAGGGGCTTCTGAATGTGTTTTTACCTTGGATTTTGGCACAAGGGATTTTAACATCTAATCCTGTGTATTAATGTAATGCAGTCCAGCTCTGGAACAAACTTTCCAATATAAAATATGCTCCACCTACTACCAGTTTTAAATCTAAAACCAAAGTATTCCGTTGCTTTCACCTGATCAAATGTATTTATTTAAACTGGCTGCACTGTTTTATGATTGTTTTATGACTTTTAGTGATGTGTTTAATAACTTCTTAAAACATTTGTATTTATTTTATTGAATTATTGTCTTAATTATACTATTTGTCCTTTGTACTTGTACTATTATTGCTTGTTCTCCCTGTTTCCGATGGTGTGAAGAACTATATAAATAAAATTGCCTTCACAAGACCATAATCAACATGCAGTATTTTATGTTTTCAATTGCTGGTGACAAACAAACTAAAGGAAGGCAGGAAGGAATTTGTGCGCTGCTGTCAACACAAGACACTTTAAGTTGTAAGTATGTGTGTGTGTGTGTGTCCTATGTGACAAACTAACATCTGTGTAAGCTCTGAATGAGTACAGAAGAGTAGAAGGTAACACTTTATAATAACTACACACAATTCATCATTTATTAAGCCTTTGTTACTTATTAGTTAATGGTTTGTTCATCATTAGTAATTTCTTGTTCATACATAATTTATCATCAGTAAAGCATTTGTTAACACAGTTATAAATGGTTTGTTCATAGAAAATAAGCCTATCCAAAAAATATGTTTGTAAGTACATGATTTTTACTTAATAAATGATGAAACAACTAGCCTGGCGGGCCATCCTATATCATTGACATGTATAGTCTGGCATCGAATCATTCACCTCGCTTAATCCAAGGGGCGGGCAGAGAATTGTCTTTCAAACTGCCTAGGCATGCAATAGGCCAGCGCTACGACCATATCCGTATCCGGTCGGCAAAACGGCAATTACATCCTTCTTCGAAAGGAATGACTTAAGTGCATTGTGTTGATCTACTTTCAAAGAAAAGCACTTCCAAAGCAAAGTCCAACTCCTCCAAAGTTGACGCCAACGCCGATTCAAACAACCGCTCTTCGTTTGCCATAGCCACCTTCCTTGTTGTTCACCGTCGCAGGATGTCGTTATCCTGTTAAGCCCGCCTTAAGACTCTCTAACGAAATAGAGCGCTGTGATTGGCCGTCATCCACGATGTTAAGCCAATAGAAATTCCTATGGTTCGATACTAGACGTACAAGCTGAGCAAAATAATTTGCCGCCGCTAGGGTGCGTCTAGATTTCTAGGCTATGAAACAACTACTTATAAATGAAATCATTTTCCCATTATAAACCAGTTGCAAACTATTACAAAAATATAGCTGCAAGCAGCAATGTGGGGGCCAAGCAGACAGCTCAGCAGTCCAGATTTGCCATGCAACTCAATGCCGTGGCATCAGGCATATAGCATTAAGCAGTCACAGCAAGTTCCATGTCAAACAACCCAAGATTGACTGAGTTACAAGGTCAAGTTTCACATCAAAACATAACTGATTTTGTGCGGCTGAACCAGGGCTGAGTGTCGCCGCCCCCTCAGCCAGGCAACCCACCGCCGCAATCGCCCGTGCCCGTCCCACCCTGCCCCAACCTTGCACGCACGCTTTAGAATTAACTGGATTGAACTCGCCGTCATCAGTTTCACATCAAAAATAAAAGATTGATTGAGATATGATCATGCTTGCTATGATTTCAATGCCCATAGAGGTCAAAGGTCACCAAATTATTTGTGCATCATCAGGATGAACCATACGGTTCTATGGGCTGCCATTGACCTCCATTGCAGAATAATGCAGCAACTACAGGCCAAAATACATTTTTGCCAATTACAGAGCCCCCTAGAGGTCAAAGGTCACCAAATTTCTTGAGCGTCCTCCTGGTGGGTCCTGAGGACCATGTACTAAGTTTGGTTTTGATACATGAAAGCGTTGCTGAGATATGAGCTCACTTCCTGTTTGGCGGCTTCGCCGCAAATTTCGATTGGCTGTTACAGGCGAACGCTTCTATCAATTGTTCCAGAAAAAAATACACTGATAAGGCATGGTCTGAAGATGGTCTCTGCCAATTTTGGTGAGGATCAGCTGAAATTTGTGACTTGCGAATACTTATTCGTGTTTTTGATTAAATCCAATATGGCGGCCAAATCAATTATGGTGATGTCACAAGTTGTCCTCTGTTGACCAAAGGACCTTCCACAGTATTGTCAGACACCACTAGTGTGTTTTAATTCTAAACACAACAGCAGCTACAGGCCAAAAGGCATATTTCTTAATTACAGCGCCCCCTAGAGGCCAAAGGTCACCAAAATGTTTGAGCGTCCTCTTGATGGGGTCAGTAGTCTATATACTACGTTTGGTTATGATACATGAAAGGGTTGCTGAGATATGAGTTCACTTCCTGTTTGGCGGCTTCGCCACAAAATTTGATTGGCTGTTACGGGCGAACGGTTTTATTTCCGAAGACAAAAAGTAATTCGCTAAAGTAGCGTGTTCTGTAGATGATGTGTGTGAAGTTTGGTGTCGATTGGACAAAATTTGTGACCAGAGAAGCCGTTTTAGTGTTTTTGATAAAATCCAAAATGGCGGAAAATCCATCATGGCGGAAAATGACGTCATAGGGTGCGTTGAACTCGTCTTGGCCCAAGGAATCCAACGATACCTCATTTTTGACAATCGGTCATACGGGTCAGAAGTTACGTGCGTGAACGCACGTCCAACTTTGGCCTGTTGGTGGCGCTAGAGCGGTCAAGGTGCCAACATGAAACTTGGTGAAATTGACCATGAGACTGTCCTCAATCAGTGTGCCAAATTTCACAACTTTTCACCAGACGGTTCTATGGGCTGCCATAGACTCCAATGGCGGAAGAAAGATGTTAAATAATAATAATAAGAAGAAATCATAGAAACACAATGGTTGCCTCGCAGCTTCGCTGCTTGGCCCCCAATTACTTTGTTCATCATTTGTAAAGCATTGCTCCTATGTTAATTCTCATCAAAAAAAGTATTTGTACACACAGTTATAAATGGTTTGTTCATAGTAAATAAGCCTATATCTAAAATATGTTTATAGATTACTTAATAAATGATGCAATAATATTGTGTTGATGAAGTAATATTTCCATTATTTAACAGTTGTTACATACACATGCACTAATGATTAGTTAGGGTGAGGATACATATTTTATAAACCAATTCCTAATACTATAATTCATGATTAACTCAGGAGTTACAAGTGGTTAGTTAATGATATTTTGTGAACTTATCTAAAGTGAGGACTTTCTATGCCTTTCTATGCCATTTTCAAATGAGTTGTAAAGATTACATTTACATTCTAACTAATCATTAGTGTATGTGTATGTAACAACTGTTAAATAATAGAAATATTACTTCATCAAAAACATATTATTGCATCATTTATTAAGTATTAACAATAATGTATAAACATATTTTAGATATAGACTTATTTACTATGAACAAACCATTAATAACTGTGTGAACACTTGCTTTACTGATAATAAATTATGAACAATAAATTACTAATGATGAACAAACCATTAACTAATAAGTAACAAAGACTTAATAAATGATGAATTGTGTGTAGTTATTATAAAGTGTTACCGAGTAGAAAGTAATCAAACCCTGACAGAGAGAAAAAAACAATTTCTTTACGCAAGACAGATTGTTTAAAGCTATGATTTCATAAACTCCATGTGTTAAGCGCAAGCCTATTACTAAACTTTCCACAAGTGCTTACATCTTTTACTGGAAAGTCAATAAAAATTGAATACAAATTTAATTTTCAAATAAAAACTTTAAGAAGTGACCAGATAAGAGTCTGTCAAAATTCAATTACCATTTAATTATACATTTCATTAATAAACCATAAGCTTACCATAAGCCATATTGCAAAACAACAGCAAGATTTCACTGCACCTTATATTAAAGTGTAATTCCAGCGAAAATTGACCCAATGATGTTTTTCTGCATTAAAACACATCAAATAGGCCGTGGAGACAATATTTTTCATTGATCAACTACTACAGAGCTTGCTCCGGTATACGCTATAGCCCCATAGTAGACTCTGAGGAAGACGCAGTGTGTCGAAACGTCAGTCATTTGTGCACCTTAATAAAAAAAGTTTAAAAGTTCTCTGAGTGCTCCGGTCATCCCTGGGTGTAGTCTCTCTGAAGTGGCCCAGCCAGTCTTTCTGATTGTTGGTTCTTTGTTTTATGTGAAGGGACCCTGAGCAAGCTACTGACGAGGTTTGATGCTGTTTTGAACAATATTACTGGTTAAAAATAATTGATACTTGGGAAGCGTTTCGCTCATGGCCCTTAGCTAATCCACTGTTTGCTATTTGGGGCTATAGCGTATACCGGAGCATGCTCTGTAGTGGTTGATCAACGAAAGAAACGGTCTCCACGGCTTATTTGATGTGTTTTAATGCAGAGAAACACCCTTGGGTCAATTTTCGCTGGAATTACACTTTAATGCTTTGAAGTGCACTTGAAGACTGCGATGAAAGGAAAACAGGTCGACACCTTTGCTGGACTAAAGAACCACGAAAGGCATCTCACCCAAATGTGTTTCCTGTGCAGCAACTATATGCTGAAATGTTGTCTGATATATTACACAGTGTGTGAACTGCCATCTAGTGGCCACCTGATTATACAACATCTTCCCTGTCAATGTTCTAAGGTGCAGGCTTGATAAAAATTCACCATAAAATGTTCAGACTAGTTAGAGAGTGGTCTGAAAAACACTTCATTTAGAATGTCCTTTCACTGCATTGAACTTGTCACACTATACTTTACACCTTGAAATCTAATCACATGGCTTGATGGTCAATGATCCAAATGACTTCCAAAAGATTTAGGAAGACTATTCACATACCACTATAAGATTCACAGTTTCCAGACATAGTACTTCATTTAAAAAGTGTGTCTTAATAACAGTGAAATGAAATGTGAGTGAGTGACAATGGTGGCATTAGCGCTTTGCAAAAAGACAGCCTGGGTGCTAGGAGTTCTTCTCATCTACTTTGGGCTTCCGTGTGGGGTCAATACTGGTGCCTTCATACATGACTTTGTTCTTTATCCCTTCCTGTATCACTCTCTGTTGAACACGCAGCATTGCATTGTTGTATCTGCAGTAGCACCTGAAAAAAAAAAACACAACAGGAAACCTTTTCACCAAAGGTTGCCATACCTATAAACACAAAGGTGCTACATGATAAATGTTCTGCATTTGTTAATGTATCAAAAAAGATTAACTGTATGAGTGGATACATACATATATATATATCCATACATACATAGCACACACTAATCCCGGCGCAGTGAGCTGCCTGCAACAACAGGGGAGCAGTGCCGAGGGCACTTCACCCACTTCAGCCGTGAACTACATAACTACTGGTCGGGGTTCGAACGGGCAACCCTCCGGTTACAAGTCCGAAGCGCTAACCAGTAGGCCACGGCTGCCCCAATATATCTATGATATCTATGACGTTGGTGTCCTTCACTCTTCCAGTTAAGTTATTGGAACCTCAAAGACCATATGAGAGACTATCAACAATACATGACTACAAAATGTAGGCTACAGTTCTAGTACTTTTAGTGAGTAAGATATCTGAGAAAATGCCAGACAAATCACCAAACTGTATTATAATAGAATGACATACGGACTCAATTTTAACACACATGACACATGGGATTCTCCTTTAAGTGGAATTAAGCTCGTATTTCCTCAAACCAAACGACTAACTTCACTGATCTAGACACACAGCTTGTTCCACTGGTATGTATGACTGAACCGTCCAATAGCTGTGCCCGGTTGACAGTACTAACCATGATCCCAGTGTTGTCAGAAAGAACCCAGCAAAGCCAACATCAAATGACCTCTTCACCCGACCTGTAAATAAGGGGTATGATGAGCAAAACATCTCGGTCTGTCAGTGAAAGAAAGATGTAGAGTAGCATATTTTCATTTACACTGCCCAGTGCTACAGAGATGTAGGACTTACTTGTGGCTAAGAAGTGAAGGAGTCCTGCCACTAAAGACCCCCCTGCGCCGTGCAGTAGTGCTTCCCTGGCACATGCGGTGTTCTGGATGTCTAGAATCCCCATTAATTTGAATCCCTAAGAATTTACATTTGAGAGAGAAAATTGTTAGCTTACAAGATGTCCTACATAACAAGATTACTGGAAGAAGCCTAGGTTACCAAAAGATAATTTTTAACAAATGGAAAACGCTAGTATTAGTGCTTCTTCTGGCATTACGCAGTTGTAGACGATATCCTCGACAGACAGTGCTTTTAAGGAAAAGGAGAGTGGAGGTGACCTAACATTAGCAAGTTACGTTAGCTAGCACTAGCTATTTGACATTTAAACACATCGCTTGGTGGTTTAGTTATCGCAGGACCACCACTGACATCTTCAATGTTCAAAAAGTAGGCCTACACCTAATAATAATGACTGCACACAAACTACACTATACAGCTAACGCTAACGTGAATGCTAATGGGAGAGGATTGACTGGTAAGTGTGACATCATTCATAATGTAGGATGTAAATATATCGAACCTGTTTTTTGTCACCTTGCTCCTCGCCAGCCATTGCAATAACAGTCCGAAAGGGTGACAAACTAGCGAATTTCAAATGACCATGTCTCTAAACACTGTTGAGGTAGTTAAAGGACATCCAGAGACAGCAAAAGCATCTGACATGTCTTGTGTGCATGGATCTTAGCAGAGAATGATAAACGGGCTCTGATCTTAGGTAAAAGTTGAGTGTAGCACCAATATCGTTCTGACAGAAACGAGGTGAACGACTTCAGTTCCTAGGGTGTAACAACTTTGGTTGCACTATTCTGCAGTTAATCAATTTTAGAACTACAAGGAATGTCCCAGATAGCAAAATCATATTTGCATTTATTGGTCTAGGCTATCTGTTTTGGTTGGCAATTCACTACCTTCTAGAGCAGTGTTTCCCAAAGTCTGGGTCGCGACCGACGGGTGGGTCGCAGGAGATTTTATTTGGGTCGCCCAGCACAATTTATGTTGTGTTATAGGCCTAACTGATACCATTTGTCATTTGATACCAGAAAAGCTAACAGTTTTCAATAAGGATGTAGATTGTTAACTACCACAGTCACGGTTTTGTCATAAAAGCTCATGAAACTGGCGCATGAAACTGGGGGATGAACGCATCGCAGAGGGGGTGCCGGCATGATCTACCTCTCAAAATGAAACCGTTCTGTGGGGCGCCTGCCATGTACCTCGCAGTTGCAAACTGCAAGGGACATGAATCCGCCTATTTGCACAAACATTAATAGATACCAGATCCTCAACTTTACCGATTCAAATCTAGTGACCGCGCTGTCAACTGAAGCAGACATCCATAGACCGGACATAAGGCCATTCAATTTGCATACAGTTTCGATTGCAGATGCAATCTTTAAAGTTAATAGCAACCTCCTCACATTCTTATTTCTGATTGAAAATGTACAACAGTGCATTATAGTCTACAATTTTAATGGGCATTTTAAACACTATTCCTCTCGTTTTCTACCTCGCTAACTCCAAAGTAAAGACGCATTCTTCCGGCTATTGCGCAAACGCCTCTTGTTCTGATATAATGACTATACAATATAATATAATACAACAATACAATATAACGACTTGAGTTATTTGCTGTTTACATTGGAATTGACGTCCACGGTGTTATGGACCCATTTGTCTGCAACGCAACGAGCCTACAATTTTTTTTTTTAGAAATACAGGAACAGCTTATGCTGACGAATGACGACTGCACAACATGCGAAAATTTCCCCTACTCTCGGATGCGCATTAAAACGTATCTTTTCAGTAGTCATTTCCAACTTTTCACGCTGATGGTGCTCAAAATGCAACACAACCGTGTTCAAAGCGGGGATCCTATATCAATGTATGGTTGGGGGAGGTATAGAAAAGTTGGAGAACCTGTGGCCTAAAACAATATTGGTGGTTGCAGGGTAGATTTGAAGTGAAATGGGTCGCGATGGTCTGTCATTTTTAAAAAGTGGGTCGCCAGAAAAAAAGTTTGGGAAACACTGTTCTAGAGGATGTCGTTAAGCTCAACCTCCACAGTTTCATGCACACTTAAAAACAGAACTGGAAATTTTTAATTAAAATCTATTCCAGGGGTAGATGGAGGCCACTCCCAGAATTTAGTCAGCCACCCTAAGAGAGATGTTAGGGACCGTTCGTTATTTATAAACGGGGTCACCGGAGGAAAATGGTGGAGGGTCATGTCTTTTTATTCTTTGTTGAGGGGAGGGTCACCTAACTTTTTTTTGTCAAGGAGGGGGGGGTCACCCATCTTTTTTATTAATGAAAACAGCAAAAAATCAAAGTGGCTTGTTTGATTGTTGATTTCTGTCGCCATATAACGTTCTCTTTCATTCCATAGCTCTGTCAACATTGAACAATGAAAATAAGGGAGATTTCCCGGGTTTCTCACGCAAAATACGGAAAATGTCAACATCCGTCCCCATTAACGTTGGAAGGGTTGGAGCAACAAAGTAGCCTACTTTATTCACGCCTAACAGCCTATATCCATTTGGTCAACTTTATCCAGCCCTACACTCTTAAAACGAATGTGTTGAAAACAACACAACTTGCATTGTTTTCAACACATCTCTGTGTCTAGATAGGGACAACACAGTTTGTGTTGTTTCCTTTTTTTATTTGTTACACAATATGTGTTGAAAATAACACAACTTTTGTTGAAAACAACACAACTTGCATCATTTTTTAACACATGTCTGTGTCCAGACAGGGATAACACATTCGTTTTAAGAGTGTAAAAAAGCTAACTTTGGTTTACTTGTAGTTTACCGTGTAGCCTAGCCTAACTTTAAACAGTGTGCATGCTTATAAAGCATACTTGTGCTTCATTCATCCACACATCCAGCCCATAACGTTTTGACAAGCATTTCTACCAATTGACCTTGTTCCTGCCCATCTCTAGCTTTGCTGTCTCCATCCTTTCTGTTTTTGTTGTTTGCAAAAAAATATATAGTAGGCCCTATTTATTGGTAATCAGCAACAAGTGCAATTTGTTAATCGCTGTCATTCTCTCTCCTGCCAACAAAATTGTGTTACGTTCCAAGTAGCAGTGCGTAATTCTGCTTCATAAAGCAGAATACAGAATACAGAATACAAATACATTGGTCATATAAATAGCCAGTTTATGGTCTACAGTGTAGGCTAGAGTTGGTAAGTTATGGTAGGCCAACTTGGAGTGAATATAGGCTACAGGGGGATTTCTTTGGCTCTTAGTCTGGCAGGTGCGCACGTAGACATAGCCTATGGCCGAACACGGCAAGCGCCAATGAATCGTGCCCTCACGACAACCACGTCGTTAACTTAAATAGGCCTACTGTAGGTTAACATCACTCTGAGGTCGCATTCAAGCAAGCAAAACGATGATTTGAATACATCTGTTTCTCTGGAAGGGCAAGGGGTAACAACAGGACAACACAGAGACAGGCCAGAATGCAGGACTAATGTTATGAGAGTATTACAGTAATATGGGATATTCTACGGGAAAATATTAAAACGGCAAGACAGCGGGGAAAAGTTAAAATGATAGGCCTAAACCAAACCCGGAAAAAGTTGGCATGTTAGGTATTTTTCGGTCCCTGTGATTATTTGTGAAATTGTGCAAACGGCCTTTTCAAGTCATTTGAGAAGGAAGGAGTGTAGCAAGGTCGCAAATTGACGCTCGTCTGAGAAATTGAGTTTTGGATAATGTTCAGCTTCGGCTGCTTTACAATGACTGAGGAAGCCTAGAGACGAGTCCATAGCAACAAGTTCATTAGTGTGCTTTGTTGAATGGTCTCAATGTTTTATTGTTTTATTTCATGTGAATACTTACTAGAGGAGTAAATTATTTCAAGTAGGCTAATGCAGTTGCAGGAAGTGTGCATTTAGTTTCCATGCTTATTGTGTTTCCACAACAATGTTAGTGAGTAAATCTGAAATGGCCACCATCTTGGTGAAGTGTGATGTGTAAGATCAGAAAAGCAGAGGGTGCTTTAAAACAATTGTTAGAGTCGATGTGCTTTCATAGCGCCCTATAGCGTGGGTGGAATATATCGACATTTGGCCGGTGAGGGTCATGTCTATTTTGAAAAGACTGCTGGAGGGTCGTTGAAAATTGTCTTGCAGGCAGTGGAGGGTCATGCAACTTTTGATTGAAGCACTCAAAATCCCTCCGCTGACCCGTTTTATAAATAACGAACGGTCCCTTAGGTGTTATTTATTAGTTTGTTTGATTGTTTAGGCTATATTATGGGCTACAATCCCATGCATGAGCTCAAAAACGTTTTTTCCCCATTGAAATTAAGTTGTGCACATCTAACCTACACATAGCCTATGTGATAAAAAACGTCATTCTAATTGACCACTGCTTTACTTAAAAATACTTTGATTCTTGTTGCATTGCCTAAGTTATGCTTTAGATGTTCTACAACTTCATTATGTAAAAATGCTTTTTTAAAGGGACACCAGGCAACGTTTTCGTGTTAATTACTTATCTTCGTAAGTCGGTATATGGTTAAATGACTCATTATAGGGCGAATGAAGACTCTCTCGCCCGCCCCTACTGCCTGTAGGAAGAATATCCCGCTTGCAAGTTCAGTGTATCGTACCCGGCGACCGAAGCAGTTTCAGTTTCCATCCTGCATCCACAGCACAGAGGGAGGCTAACGAAACGCTAGCGATTGTTGCAAACGTGTGTATAATGGCAGAGCCGGCGAAGAAGCAGCGAAAACCCTTGACGGAAGATGCAAAGAAAAGGAAAAGAGCTTCAGACCGAGCGAGGGGGAGTTTCGTAGAGAAAAAGCATCAGGCTTGCCTGGTGTCCCTTTAAATTCTTCTTTGGCCTATACACAAAATAAACAGTTTGCTTATTAATAATGCATAATTTAATACTGAATCTAGGCTTTAAAATGCATTTTAATTTTCACATGTTATATTCATGTGCCACCCCTCTCTGGGTCTGTGCCCCAGCCCGGTGACCCCATCAAAATGTTTGTATCGACACTGACAGACCATGTAATAACCTTTTGAATGTCAGGTACTCAGACGTTCAGAGGTTCAACTTCTTATGGCTACTTTAGTGTTGCAAAATTTTTAGGGATACTTACTTAGTTGGTTACATGGTTTTATTTCAGTTAGCCTAATAGCTGGTTTGATTTGCTTTGAGAGATGATCTTATGGAAAGTAGCAGATGCCAATAGGTATGATGAAGGGTATGATGATGTGGGGCTATTTTAATTCCAAAGGCCAAGGGAACTTTATCAGGATGCACAGTATCCTGGACCCATGAAATAACTGGCCTATAAAAAAATAAAAATCTGCATGCCTCTATAGGAATTTGATTTATGCCTCCTATATTTTGAGGAAGAACATTTATTTATTTACGATACATTATTCATTACAAAGAAAAGTAAGGCATTAAGACCAATTCCCAAAAGATTTTTTATTCTTCTGTAAGCTTAAAGGAGAATTCCGGTGTGATATTGACCTAAAGTGTGTTGAAACATGATACCGAGTGTGAACGTATGTCTTATAGCTCATCTCGGCTTGTCCCCTGCGCTCAGAAATCTGGCGCTAGTTAGCCGATGCTACTAACAGTTTTTCGATGGGGGTGCCTTGGGCATCGGGCCTAGCCATGCAAATAAATCACTGTTTTACACCATTTACGAGGCTCAAAGTAGCTCCATACTTCATTGGTAGACTTCCGAGGGCCTTCACATTTAAAACCAGATATTGAGAACTTTGAAAAAACACTGGTAGTTTATTTATAAGACGATTAAACAGACAGTACCTTTAGGAAGTTTACCGTTCACCGCCATCTTGAATTTAGTCACGATAAGTCGAGCGACGAGCACGAATGAACAGGTATGATAAGGGATCAGATTCCAAAAATAATTCTGTGGAAATGCATGGATTTTCCACGGAATTATTTTTGAAGGAGACCTCACCACTTCAACTTCCTGTGCCAGAGGTGGTGGGGTAACAATGGCGGACTGAAGAAGGTGCTGTGGAGATTGCGGAGAGATTGCTGGCTAAACAGCATCATGCAGAGGGTGGCAAGGGGTGTGGTCTGGAAGATTGAGAATTTCTTGATGGTAGGAATCATCATCATCATCCCCGTTATTGTCATCACACGGAGGATGGCTTGGAGTTGCGTGTAGTGTGAGCGGGAAGGCTAAACACACATACATTGTTGTCTTTCATCAAATTAAAAAAGTCAGTGTTGTACACATGGGAGGAGTGGCCATCAACAAGGAGCAAGTGGGGTCGTGGATCGTCCTTGGGCAGGCTTTGGAGAAAAAACTTGCCTCATTCAGTGAATAATTCCGTGTTTATCCACCCGTTATCCGACATCCTGAGGAAAGTATACTTGGGAGCCCCAAAGAGCCAACCTGCCTTCATCCTCTTGCTCTTGAAGATGATCAGGTTTGGCCCATACCCACCACCAGCGTTGATGCTGGAAAGGCAGGTTGAGGTTTCTTCTTTTTCTTCAGCAGTGATCTCAAAACAAGTTGACCCAGCCTCGGCAACCACCCTGGTGGAGAGGAAGTGATCTTGGAGCCCAGTCTCATCACAATTCCAGATATGATCTGGAACATTCTCTAACCCTAAGCGGTACAAAATATGACCGCCGCTCAGTCCTGTACATCCATTCCGCGAAAATAAATCATATTAATGAATTTGTCTCCATCTTCTACTCCATCCCCCACTCTTGAAACTTTTGTGTATATTTGTTTGGAATGTGTGTGTGCACACATTCCGCACACAAAGTAGCCTACTGGCGCTGCAAAGGTGAATAGATTTGTTTCTGGGCCAAAAAATTTGCAGCATTGTTATAAAACCTTTAAAATCTCTAAACAATCACAAGTAGGGCAGTTCATCACAGTCCATCCATTGCAACTAGACTGATGAAAGGTACACCTGTAGGCTACATTGTATTTGGGAAAAGCAGAAGGTAGCAGCATAATGTATTTATTTATTTATTATTAAACAAAACAATCCCTGTCAGTTCCATGCAGTTTTCAACAGCTATCAAGAAGAGAGGTCATGTAACGGATTTTTGTGAATGTTTCTTCTTCTACATATGCATAAGTTTAGTCATCTAGTTCATATGATATTCAGCTTTATTGTCAATGCACAAATTAAATACCAGTAGTCTAAAACAAAATGCCGTTTTACCCAGTGGTGCAAATAACTGACATGTCCAAAAGGGCCTTCATGAAATGCGTTGCGAGACTGTTCATACACATTTTAACGGGCAAAGTTGAAGAGCTACTGTCCGTTATTGTTTGTGCAAATAATATGCTGATTCATGTTCCCTTGCATTTTGCAACTATGAGGTCCATGGTTAGTCTGGCTTTCGCCAGACCAAGCTCAATCTTTTGACGCAATCTTTTGATTTTCACCCAGCCTAGTCCATGGTAGGCGCCCGATAGAAATATTGTTTAATTTTGCGATTGAAATATCCACGCACTGGCGACACCCCCCCCCCCCCCCCCCCCTGCGACGTGTTCGCCCCCCCCCCGGTTTCAGAGCTATTGTAAATGCAAAAATGCATAGAGGGAGTTATGACAAAACCGTGACTGTTAACAAACTATAAACTATAAGCTATATAAGGTAGGCCCTATGCTAGGCCTATTACACAACACAAATTGTCACTAGGCTATGCTGGCGACCCAAATAAAATCTCCTTTGGAACCTACACCTTACAGTATCAAGCTGCCACCTCTTTGCGAAAAGTTAATAGTTTTGCATATCAGTAGTAATACATTTCAAGTAGCTGAATCACCGAAAGGGCGAATGAAGTGGACACTTCTAAATGGAACCCAACCCACTGTACAGTAGCTCAAGGTCTGTGGCTAAAGCAGCCATAATGAAAGCGTTATCATTGTTTGGATACTTCACACACACGTGTTTTTTAATCGCATAGACTACAACTACCAAGCTGGAATCAAAGCACATCGACTCCCCTCTCACACCCTAAACACGCACTTCGAACAAACAAAAAGCGCCTCAGTCTCACGGTATAGCCTTAAGCAAAACTGTATCTGGCCGGTGTAACGTTGGTACTAAATCATTCATCGCAAAGAATGATTTTTGTAGCACGTGCAACAAATATGTGTAGGTACAGCCCTGCCCTGAATACATCTCAACGTACGCTCTAAAACATCTGGTTTAAATGGAGATGTAGATCATCACGGGTGCGTTAATAAATCTACATTGCGGCGAGTTGACACAAATTATTCACTTTGACGAATTTATGTAGTTTCAGTTACTTTACTTTGAGCCATGCTCTTCCTTACTTGAATCACCTTTGAAAATAGAGGATTGAAGTAGCCTATATGGGTGTTTGGGAATGAACGTTGACTCAGATGCTTTTTGAGACCAATAAAATGTCAGAAATGTCCCAGCCCGGTGTTTAGGATGCATCATAGACAGGTTATCTTTCAGGTAGCCTATATATTTTCCATTAAAAAAACCATCACGTAGCGAACGTATTGTGGCTAACTCACTTAGCTCCTGTTAGTAGCCTATGGTCATTAGCAAATGAGATGACAGTCGAAAGATACAATTAGTGCTGTTATCAATTTGCTTGGTAGCCTATAAACGCATAGGTTTATCCATCACTCAACCATGCTAATGGTAACATTATTTTACCTACATTCTGCTATTGATAGGATTAACGTAGCCTACCTGCAGTAAAAAACAAGCATGTCCGATAAACATTCTCAGATTTATTTCGGAATTACATGTCATGCAGAAATCATCCTACCCTTAGACGTTCTCTGCGGTAAACTACTGTAGCCTACTGTCTTGTCCTTGTAGGAAGCATAGTGTCTTTCCAACCCACTTTAGATTAACTTCCAACAAAATTACGTCTCACTGCAACGATGCGCCATCTAGTGGACAAACGACTACGTGACGCCAATACTGGAAATGCAGCCAAATTATTATTATGATGAATATTTGGGTTTCCTTTAATCCTACAGAATTTGTAATTATGTATCGGCCGTTCTAATTGCCGATACTGATGGTATACGTGCCTGTGTGTGTGTGTGCGTGTGTATATGTGTGCACCACCATCTACAGGCCAATGAGTGTACAGTCACTAAATGTACACATAACTTAATTTTTTAGACCCCCCCCATGGATGAAATTCTACGAAACTTGGCATACCCCCAGAGAATGTCAGGTTAATCATACACATAAAATTTGGTGCAGTTCTGAACGTCTCAACTGAAGAGAAGGGCGATTAAAGCAGAATGATATTGCATTTTCATTTTTTACCGGGGGGGTGCAAATCACAAATGAGTGATTATGGGCTAGGTTGATGTGGGCCCTTGAGACCAACATACCATAAAAATGTCTTCATCCTCGGTGCCACGGTTCAGGTAGTTATTTAGGAAAAACTGCATTTTTTGGGTTTCGGGGGGCCCAGCGCGGAGGGGGAGTGGCCCCCGGGGACCAAACGAAAATTTTCCGTAAAAGTCTAGTGGGGCTACATACCCACCAAATTTCATGTGCCCCGGTGTTTCGGTGCCCCGGGTATCGTTGACCAAAATTTCAGGAAGTAGATGACGAAAAAAAAAAAAAAAAAAAAAAAAACTTTGACAATCCCTATATGACCGCTTCGCTAGCTTCGCTAGCGGCGGTCATAATAAAATAGTAATACATTTAGTAATAAATAAAAGGACAAACTATCAAACACAAACTTAACTCAATATAGGAAACAAAAGGAAAAAACCATACAGTACAGTACCCAAGATAAAATAAACAAACAAAAATGATAGTAATGATAATAAATTACAGTAGCAGAGACATGAGTGGAATCATTCACTATTTAAGGAATGCAATTGTATATAAGCGGGTCTTAAGACTAGATTTGAAAACAGCCACTGATGGTGCATATTTGATGTTATAAGGGAGGCTGTTCCAAAGCTTGGGTGCTCTAACTGCAAACGATCGGCAGTGTTGGGGAGTAACGGAATACATGTACCGGCGTTACATATTCAGAATACAAATTATGAGTAACTGTATTCCGATACAGTTACAAGTTAAATAGTTGGTATTTAGAATACAGTTACATTGTTGAAATCAATGGATTACATTACGATACTTCTCTGTTTCATAAGTTTGTTCACTCTCTAAATAAATTAAGGCAACTCCATTTCCCAGAAGCTCCTGAAAGCAATCTATGATGAAATTGTTTACATGTTTAAATCCAAGCCCCGCCGTCTTGCACTAGCCTCAAAACGCAGCCAGTGCGCATTATGGATGCGTCATTGGAGACCCTGAAATGACTGTTTGCACAGCAAATTAGGAGTAAAGTAAGTGGAGGTAACTCCTGTTCCTCACTGATCGTGGTTCCTGATGTCTGTTCAAAGGATATTTTCCCAAGTATTAATAGCTCAGGCTACTTCGGCCAATCGGTTACACAGTTTGCTAAGCAAGCAAAGCCTAGTTCACGTGTTGATTTAGACCTACAATAAAACCAATCTCTAAAATAGGCACTGCATTCTAAGTTTTTTATTCTAACTTTAAATAGCTTTATGGATTATTATTTTTTTCTAATTAGATCTACATTTACGGTTTTTGATTGTCATTACGCGATCACGTTCATTTTGAGAGCACTGATATACATTAGCCTAGCCCATAGTGTTTACATTTACAAGTCATTTGCGTTCCACCTGTCATATGCGCCCCTCACTTGTAGCCTACTGGGTTGATGCCACCGAAAAATCTCACAGGCACACCTTAATTATAATTTCTGGCTACGCCCTTAAAGTAGCCTATTTATTTTGTTTGTTTTAATTAGCCTAGTCGCCTGCTGTAGTTTTAGTGGTCACCTTGCTATTTTAAAGTTGTATCAGGTAGCTTAGTTGCCTTTACATTCTCCTATGTGGGCCTAACACTTCAGCCATTTGGAACAGAAGAACACACCAGAATAGGCCTGTTTAGTAGGCCTAAGCAGGATTTGATGGCCGGATTCCTACACTTATAAAATGCAATTCAATGCGAAAGTAATCTAAGTATTCAGAATACGTTACTCAGATTGAGTAACGTAACGGAATACGTTACAGATTACATTTTTGGGCATGCATTCTGTATTCTGTAACGGAATACGTTTTGAAAGTAACCCTCCCAACACTGACGATCGGTCACCCCTAGTTGACAGTTTACTTTCTGGAACAAATAAAAGTCCCAGGCTGGAGAATCTGAGGGGCCGAGCCAGACAGTAGGGGGTTAATAAATCTTTTAAACAGTCAGGTGCCAAATCATATAATGCTTTATTGGTTATAAGGAGGACTTTAAAATCAATCCTAAAACTCACTGGCAATCAGTGAAGATTGACCAGAACTGGGGTGATGTGAGGTGAAGTCTGGCTGCTGAGTTCTGAACAGTCTATAAACGAGAGCTGGATTGATGATTTAGGGGAATAAGGCGTTGCAGTAATGAAGTCGAGATTAAACAAATGCATGTATAATTCTCTCTGTGTCCTTTAAAGAAAGCATTCAAGGACAAGGCAGTAACCTGTCCCTGTGTGCCCCTGCACATAAGGACGGGCCTGGGGCTGCTTTGACCTGCTATAAACCAGCAGTGCTCTTTTATTGTCAATTCTGTGACTTACTGGAAGCCAGTGCAGGCCAGGGGGATCTGTTTTCATGTGGTTGTTGAAATTTAGATTAAGATCAGACACCAAGATTTAACAGTAGCCTTTGCTTTAAGCCCTTTTGTGTCAAGGAGAGTTGCTATCCTTATTTTTTCCTTTTCATCAAATAGGCTAATTATTTTTGAGACATCTAGTTGTTAATTTGGTCAATACAGAAATAGCAACAGTGAAGAAATGTAATGAAATGACATTATGTCAAAAAATGAACCGTTGTGTACGAATGTACACACATAAAAATTCGACAGGTGTTGGATACTAGCAAACACAAACACACAGAAAAAAAGAAAAGATTTTTGCTCGCTGTCTTGTATGCTCCCAGTTTAATGCCACGTAATACCATTAAACTGGGAGCATACGAGACAGAGTGTGGATAATCTTTTTGTTTCTTTATAATGTCAAAACACTCTGCATTACCCATCTAAAGCATCATAATAACTTGCCAGAGACAGGCTATCTCTTGTAATAGTAGAGCTTACAATGCAATACAATATGCAAGTCATTGGAAACGTGGCATTCAAGATCACTCGAAACCTACTACAGAATCCTACTTTTAGACCAATAGGTTTTCAACAGAATACCAACCAAGCAGTAAAAAGGTATACATTTTACAAGTTTTCATTTGTCCATGGTGAATTATGAAAAATCTGAGCTAGGAGCAATAATTAAACAATGACTCTTTTTTTAAGATTAATATATTGAAGTAGTGCAAGTCTAGAAAACACACTGGACATACCTTGACAGAGTTGCTTTTAAAAGCTATTAACCAGCTATTAAGATATTAACCAGCTATTAACATATCAAACAGTATAATAAAGAGCGTAGAGGTTACTAGGAAATGCTATTGGCTAATGTGCTGGTTTATTAGTTATTGTTACTTATTAATGTTGTTTCAGAAACATCTGGATCGGATCTTAAAGATCATCCCTCTTCCGCACGGTCTTTTTCTTTTTTTTTCGTGGAAAACATTGCCATCTGTCTGCTTCTTCCAAGTCACTTTCGCATCTGAAGGCAATCCGCTCTTTTGCAGTCTTTCACGAATCTGAGGGAGAGGACATGGTCATTGGTCATGAAACATTGCAGAATCAATTGACAGTTCTAGAAGGAGGATAGTCAAGTGGTAGCTGCTAGATTTAGCATGTCTGGTTGTTTGTAGTGCTAGGAGAGGAGGTAGCCTACTCTCTGAAGAGCTGGGTCTTCAGAAGTTTTTTGAAGGTAGAGAGGGACGTCCCTGCTCTGTTAGGAACTAGTAGCACGTTCCACCAACGGTGAACAATAGATGAGAAAAGTTTGGATTGCCCTTAGCGGGTGGCAGAGCCTGTCCTTATCAAAAAGAAGTTCATGAAATTGTACTGTTGGTCTACTTATTTTTTGCCGGAGGTCAGTAAAGCATATGCGTGATAGCAGATGTGATCGCTCTCCGCTCTGTCTCCTTCTCCATTGCCCTCCGTTTCCATGTCTTGCTATAGCATTTGGTGCACAGCACTCATTTCCGTATACTGCCATGCACAACTGAAAGGCTGAGGAAGTCATTTGTCCCCAGGGCCATTGAACTGTTCAATGCTTCACTAAAGGGAATTGAGGAGAAATAGACTTCTCTGCTTAGTCTGTCTGCCTCTCCACCCTCTCCATGCTTGAGTACTGACTACCCACTGCTGCTTTACTACTGTTTTACTACTGTTTAATAAATGTCCACAGCCTAATGTTTTTACTACTGTTTTCCTGCTACACTGTTTTTCATGCTATATTAGCACACATGATCAATGACTTCTGCTACAATAATGAATGGCTGTAACCCTATTACCTCAACCTGTTCTTGCACTGACATAGTTTTTTATAGTTTTTTATATTACCTTGTCTACATTATACTTTACTCTCCTTTTTGCCCATATTATTTATGCTGGTCTCTAGACCTTATTATTGCACTGTTGCACTGTTGGACTAATGTTGGACTACTTTTTGCACCTTCACTATGACACTCACTCTCTTGAGCACCTTACCATACACACAGAACTACAGGACTACTGTTGGACTACTTTTGGACCTTCACCATGACACTCACTCTCTTGAGCACCTCACCATGCACACAGAACTACAGGCCCTGTCACTACAAGCGTCTCATGCTTGATCACTCTCAAGCACACTGGATTTTTTACATTTAATTTATATAGTATATTTAGTATTTAGTTTTGTTAGTTTTTCTTATCTCTTACTGTCTCTATTGTACAGTGGAGTTTGGTTATATGTTTATACTTATACCGTATTTTCCGGACTATAAGTCGCTCCGGAGTATAAGTCGCATTAGTCAAAAAATGCGATATGCAGAATTGGAAACACTAAACAAACTAAACAAACAAATTACAATGTTAATAATGTTAACTATGGTAACAATGTTAACCAGTGTTGGGAACGTTACTTTATAAAAATAATTAGTTATAGTTACTTACTACTTGTTCCAAAAAGTAACTGAGTTAGTAACTGAATTACTCTATGATAATAGTAACTCGTTACCAGGGAAAGTAACTATTTGTGTTACTGTTAAAAAAAATTTGCTATATGTCAAAGAATTTAGATTTTTTGAGCAGCCAGTTGAAATGAGTAGAATAGACAGGTGTTTGTAGGCTACATAACTTTCGATATTTATTAGATAGATAGATAGATACTTTATTGATCCCCAAGGGAAAATTCAAGATATTGCACATCGACAGACCTACGGTTGACTTCAGCCTGTGTCATAGGTTTTTGTTGTTGAGGCAGAAAGATCTAGCTTTTGCTGCTTGGAGGACTTTGCTCCGAGTCCTTCTTTGCTAGTGGATGGCGAGCTATCATCTGTGGTGGAGGTAACTAGCTTTAGATGCGTGTATGAGATGCTTCAGAGTTGCTTACAACGGATGTCGACAAAGTCTTCGCTCCTGGACATAATGTACACATTACATGCACGTTCTTGCCTTTGACCACAATGCATTTGAAGTAGTGCATATCTCCACCTTGAAAATGCCAACTTTTCATCGGATTGCTCCTGACCACTGCTGTTTCGTCGAATCTCTATTTTAGCTGGTGCGTGTGTGTGTGTGGCGTGTGTGCTGGCAAGTGTGTAAAAACACTGGCTCTGATTGGCTATCATGAAACATGACTCTGCCTTAGCCAATCATAATCGCTTACGTCGTTATTAACCCATCTCCTCACTAGCTGTGAGCCAGCGGTGCGTTTGGATTACACAGTTTATTCAATCAATGCATAGTAACGCACCACATTTAACGTCTAGTAACGTTAACGACGTTGTAACAACGGGAAAAGTAATTAATTAGATTACCCCGTTACTGAAAAAATAACGTCGTTACCTAACGCCGTTCTTTTAAACGGCGTTATTCCCAACACTGATGTTAACTATGGTAACAATGTTAACCATGTTACTTAGTTAACTTAGCTAATGTTATCTAGCAGTTATGCTAACAATGTTAATTATGCTAACAATATTAACCATGCTAACTATGTTAACCATGTTACTTAGCTAACCTCAGCTGATGTTTGCTAGAAGCTATACTAACAATGCTAACCATGTTACTTAGCTAGGTTGCTATGCTGTTGCTAGGGTACTTGAGGTGGTTTCTAGGCTGTTGCTAGATTAGTTATGGTGGTTGCTATGCTGGTTGCTAGGGTAATCATGTTGATTGCTATGTTTGTTGCTAGGTTGTCATTGTGGAAGTGGTTGCAATAGGCTGTTGCTAGGGTATTTGACATGGTTGCTATGGCTGTTGCTAGGGTACTTGAGGTGGTTGCTAGGCTGTTGCTAGGGTAGTTATGGTTGCTAGGCTGTTGCTAGGGTAGTTATGGTGGTTGCTATGCTGGTTGCTAGGTTAACGGTGCTCTAGCGATGCCACATGTTTTTTAGGCTAAAACATTTTGTCACTTACTGCAAACATCACCTAACCAACCGCTAGCTGTCTGTGTCCTGAATACACTGTTAAAAAACGCGTTCTCTGTGGACAGCCCAGGCTCCAAAAATGGCAACAAAAAGAACCTGGGCAAACCTAGCCCATAAAAACATAATAAACTGTTCCAGCAAATCACAGACGAGATGCACGTTTAGGAGAATTTTAGATTACACGGGAGCAGCACGGGAGGGAGGGGGAGGAAGTCGTGAGCTAACTCTCTGTTTTGTTTGAAAGTCAACAGAAGTGACGTTACCCAGCATCGCTTAGAGCACCTTTAATGATGGTACATGTTGGTTGCTATGCTGGAAGTTGCTATGAAGTTTACATGAACCACGTGACCTTAATAAATTTTGAACACCCATTGTCGCAACTCTACCTTTATGTGGCTCTGGCCTGGCCACCTGGCACAGGATTCTAATTGCTTAATGGCCCTATTGTGATGTCATCAGCCCAATGCTAAATGTGAATAGTTTTTAATGAATAGTTCATTAAAAAAATTCATTAAAACATCAAAGCCCACATGTCCTACGTAAGACCTACGCAACACAGTTTGAATGAAGTATCTACGTTAAGTGGTTGAAACTGCATTAACTGTGTTAGAAGAAGAAGAAGAAGCCTAGGAAGAACAGTAGAGAAAAAGCATAGGAAGAACAGTACAGTGTATTTTCATGCACTGTCTGTAATGATAACGTTTCCGCATGACTGATGTGTTAACCCCCAAAACGGAATAAAGTGTTAAGTGGGGCCATGCCAGTTGGTTGTACAGTACATCGGTTAGGTTTTGGTATGTGAGGCAAGATGAATCTAATTACTGTTTCGAGGTTTGCATATGCCCATTTTAAATTGTGATATCACCAGTTAACATAGGCGTATATTTTTCACATATGTTACCCTGTGTTGACTTAGACTAAAAGTCCAATATATAGATAGAAATCAATTTTGTAAACATCCTACAACATATCCTAAATGGTTGTTACTTGACATCAGAAGTCATCGCTACCTGGAGGCTAGTAGATGCAAGTGTTTATCACAACCAAGATGCAGTCATATCAGATCAGCAAATTTAGCTGCTGTTGGACATGGTATGCTGTCAATTTGCGGGGCATCTGACGTGGAAATATGTAAAATGCATGACTTTGGTATAATGATGTGCGTTTAAAGTTTGCAAAATAACGATTTTTGAAAACGTCCATATAAAAAAAACATGGCCACAAGATAAAAAGATAACAATGATCGTTTTAACCACCTACTTAGACTAGATTTAATGAAAAACAATAGATCTGATCTCTTGAAGATGTTACAGTAGCTACTGTAATTATGATGGAAATCAATGATGTCGTGGAACTGCACAATATGGCTTCAAAAAGTAATGTAATTCTGAAAAAGGTATTATGTAAATTGTTTTATCAAATGATCAAATAGTAAGATTATTTAGTTGTCAAACCATTCAAATGGTTGTCAAACCATAGATTAGTCAAATCATTCCAAAACGGTCAAATGATGCAGAGCATATGCAAACAGACTGGTGTTCTTTATTCCTCTGAGTTTCTTAGCAACAAGTTTGTCAAAGCAGCTCTTTGCTATGGGTTCCAACCTTGGGCATCAGGTGACGAATCACAAAGGGCACAAAATGACACAAACTAATAGCAAAGGTTTTATATTTCCAGCTGTAACATGTCCACAGGCTTCTTCAACTGAGCCAGGTGCAGAGGTCTCAGGTTGTCCCCTGGCTTCAGGGTATGCTGCTGCTGAATGAAGTGATTGGCCCCACTGCACAGCAATAACAGTTTTAGATCCGTAATAATTGTTTTTTAATTGTTCGTATTTCACCTTTACTCAGTAAGAAATGTGTAATTCAGAAAAGTTTGTTCTGAACAGCCATGAACTACTAGGCAATACCACCAAGCATTTGAGATTAGTGACATGAGAATTGAGAATTATTCTCACTTTTTACATCAGATCCGTGGAGGCTCTAACCTGGCCAGCTCCTTCACTGTCCCTTGTGTGACTTTCATTCCAGATTAGATCACCACTGATTAAGCTGTTATTATAAGAGAAAAAAAATGGCATTGTAAGGTCATGCTGAATTCTGTGTACCTTAGTCACTTGGGGGTCAATGTGTTTGTCCCTCGCCGGATTCAGTAGGAAGTGACTGTGTCAGAGTGTTATGATCCACCTTGGGATTAACATGGAATTAATTTGAGTGTAACTGAAGGTAACAGCATTGGCAGTCATAGACTGTCAACCTGCATGTGAAATCTGATGTGCTATATAAACCATGCTGCAAACATGTCAGTAAACACACTTAACTCTCTACCAACTGGACTGACTGACTGACTGGAGGTAAAATACATTTGAGTGAAGGAGAGGTTTGCACGTTCACAGAGTTAAACAGAAAGTAATTAATGGTACAGAAAATACATTGTAGAGATGCTTATGATAGGAGAATTGATTATTTTAAAATACAATATAATCAAAACTCTGTCCCAAATCTCACAATGTTTTATTGTACAATCATTATACTCCAGAAGCTGGTGTATTTTCTTCATAAAAGTGATGATGCTGATTCTAATGTGCTTGTCTTTCACAGGATGGCCCGTACCCCACAGTGCACTATTCTGCTCTTTCTGTCGGCACTGGCTGTGCCATCACAGTGCTTCCACCTGCAGCCCTGTGTACTGGTCAATGAGACTGTGTCCGTTGAGAAAGAGGGCTGCCCGAGGTGCCTGGTGTTCCAGACCACCATCTGCAGTGGACACTGCCTGACCAAAGTATGTTTGGGTGTATACAAGAGTGTGCTTGTCTGTTGTGCTGTGTGTGTGTGTGTGTGTGTGTGTGTGTGCATTCTGTTTAATGTTTTTGTTACTTGGCGACTACACGTCTGTGTGTGTGTGCACACATACATGTAAAGCCTGAGACACTCCAAGCCGACGGTCGCCAGCGCTCTGTTTTTGATATGATACATTTGCATTTTTCCTGACATATTTGTCCCAAAAAACAGTTTTTCAGGCTATGTGCCATGCACAATTCTGCACGTTTTCTATTATATTCAAGTCTGGAGACTGGGAAGGCCATGGCAACTTTAACCTTAACATTCAACTTTCACCGATGGTGAGGGAGAGCTTTGATTGCTGTTTATCTCTCCAACCTGTTGCCAGGTAGCCAGGGGCGATTCTAGACCTAGAGCTTTGCTGGGGCACAGGCCCCCAACTCCCAATACATTAAAAAAAAATAATAATAACTGTGCGCGCAATATGAATAAATGGCTAGCCTGATTTGGACCATCACATATCTCCCCTAGGTCACAGACATCCTCCTCCATACTCTGAATAGTTTTACGCCTAGCCCCCATCATGTCCTCATCCGTTTCTTGCCTGTCTCTCCTCCTCCTCCTCCTCCTGCCTGGTATTGGACTGCCCAGCCTGTGCTCTTTCTCCCCTCTCTTCTCCCTCTCTTCGACCTTCTCCTCCTCCTCCTCCAGCACTCTCTCCCTCAATTGTTGTAGCAGCCACTATCCAGCAACATCCAAACACATAGGCATAAGTAGGCCTATACTCACATGCATTAATTTAATAGGCTTTCCTACTAACACAAGGGAAGCTTATTTTTAGTCAAAAGTGAGATATACTTCCCTCCCAGGCAAGGGTCCTATATACATCCTGGCAATACTGCAGTTCTTTGTAGCTTAAATAGCCTACTAAAGCCTTCATACTGACTTTTGGTGATAATTTGCAAATGTAGCCTATAATAATCTACACAGATGGCTATTCTGATTCTGTGTATATTATTATAGGCTACATTTGCAAATGCAGCAAACTTATTTAAGTTTGCCATTAAACCATTGATCAAATCACAGCACTGGCTATTACAGCATAAATGTTAATGTTACCGTTAATGTGGGCAAAATTATCATACCTCCCTCATCCTCCTCACTGTTCCTCTCTCCCTCTGTTCAGGAAGAATTTTCTGATGTCCATCTCTGAATAGTCAGAAGGCTGTGTTTAGTTTTACAGTAGGACAGCTTCACAAACAGTATAGGCTACTTTTACAGGAGTCTCTACAGTATACGTATAAATCCTTATTAATTGTCCGTATGTGTGCATGCAGCCTACGCATGGTGTGAGTGTGTGTGTGAGGGAGAGAGCACAAGCTGGTAAACTGTTGCTAAATTTAGGCTACAATGACGCTAAGCATTGAAAAACAGATGCTAGTTATGTTATGTTACCCTAACACTCTCTAACAGCGATCAACTTGTAATTTTTTCTGTCAAACAATTTGTGAATTTGTTGTAACATTAAACAGGGGACGATTTACTCTATGCTCAAAGTGATTCCACAATCCACAGTGTATGTGTGTGCAGTACAACGAAACACTCGGAAGAATCATGTGAACGATTTTCATTGGTTGTTGCGTTCAATCTTAGCCAGCTACAGAGGTGCTATTTCCTGATTGGCTATTATGGCCCCTTTCTTTATTCCTTGTTTTTTTTTATTATTGGCTGGTAAGTGACAGACTCGAGCCATGATTAAAGCAGGCACGGAGATGCGCTCATGAATGCCGTTTCCAGCTAGAGCCGCGCTAGAATTTTACTGGGGCACTGGAGACTTTTACTAAGGCACGTGCCCCAGTGAATAAGGTCTAGTGACGCCCCTGCAGGTAGCCATCATACATTCAATCCTTTGCAGAGACACACACTACCTTTTTTTCCTAGTCTCTTTCTTTTTCCCTCAAGGGCTGGCATCTGTGCCATTTGTGACTTGTCATCAGACATACAGTATATTAGTTTTGATTAGAAGAAGCTTTATTGTAATACTGTCTGGTAATCAAAAGGGCTGTGAAGATTTTATGTAAGCTCTGCTGTTTCATGTTTTGGATGCCCACACTTTTGTATTTCCATGCGTCAATGTCATGCTAGTTGGACATTGGCAGTAGTTATTATTTGACTTTTAAATTTAAATGTTTTTTTTTTGTTTTTGTTTTCCATTTGTATTGTATTTTCCAGGAGCCTGTGTACAAAAGCCCATTCTCCATGGTGTCCCAGCATGTGTGCACATATGGCAACTTCCGTTATGAGACGGTACGTCTGCCTGACTGTGCTGATGGCGTGGACCCTTTCGTGAGCTACCCAGTGGCCCTGAGCTGTAAGTGTAGTTTGTGCTCCATGGATACATCTGACTGCACCCTGGAGAGCCTGGGGCCTGAATTTTGCATGAGTGAGAGAATGCATGCCTATGAGAGTCAGAGACTGCCTCACTATGACTATTAGCTGCCTGTGTAGACAGTGCTGAATTCTGAATTCCAATCTCATGCATTTTATTGATTAATAAGCACCCCAGTAGAGTAGTGTTGTGCCAATGGATGTAATGGTCTCTTCTCTCAATAAATGTCCCTCAAACAAACTAACACTCGGTGTAGTTTACAATATTCTGTGTCTACTGTGGAAAAATGTGGGTGGGAGGATTGGTTGACCATCACCTATGTCCACATCCACAGCTGAGAGGCCCTTGAGTAAGGCACCTAACCCCCAACTGCTCCCAGGGTGCCACAGCAGTGGCTGCCCACTGCTCCAGGTTTGTGTGTGTTCATTACTCACGCTCATTGCGTGCTTTATGTGTTCTTTAACCATGAATGGGTAAATGCAGAGATAGAATTTCCCTTTAGATCATCTTAAGTTTCTAACAAAAGCTAGTTAAATATGATTAATATGTTTGGTGCTTCCACCACTTATTTGTATCCTGAGATTAAGTCTCAATCTCAGGATGCAACATTAACAGCAATCATGTCAAACGGAATATAATAACACCACCAACATAATCCATATAGGAAACAGGACCAATAATCAACAATAAAGGTATCATAGACTAGATAGATTTATTATACGACTCTTCACAATGCTAGTAGAACGCTCCATTGACTTGAATGGGATACCCCAAATTCATATACAATTACCACTGAAACATATAATTACCAATGTCAAACTATCAATGGCAACAGGTTTTGTGCTTCTGATTTAAGGTTAAGGTGAGTTAAGGTTTTTTGTTGGGCAGGGCGGCCACTATAGAGCCTTGCCCCTATATGCAAATATAATTGACCATGTCATTCTGCCATCAGTTCATGTAGAAGAAACCAGATAATATTCTATATAAAAGTCTCAATGCTTACTTTTCTCATTATTTAGGAAAATACTAACCATGGATAAAATAGTGATTAACCAGACATGGAGGAAATTTGGGGCATCTTCAGAAGGATATGTTTATTGAGTTAAACACCATAATACAGCAAATTAATGATACTTCATGTACTAAAGTTTCTATAGGCTCCTGTGTAATCAATTAATGGCATATAGTATTTAATACATGGATATAAATAATCATGGAGTAAGGAAACCAGTATTAATATTTAAGTTAAATTTAAAACTTAAAAAGTTGATTTGGAATACATCTAGCATTCTGAGAAGTAAGTTCTTGGTTCCAGCGAGGCACATTCAGTTGGAAACAAACTTGATCTCCTTTAAGTGAAAGAAATGGTGAAGTATGGTGAAGATTGAATTGATGGTCACAACAGGCAGAACAGATTTGTATCATTTATTCCTTTTGTATGGAAATGCCACTGACAGATTTGCTTGATTAACTGATCACTGAATTAATATATCATTCTAATAAGAGATAGTTGTCACAGACCATATACTGCATATACCATGTACTGCTTTTACTCACATAATCTTCAGAATCTTCACCGCTTCAGAATCACCATTGGGAATTTTACTTCATGATGACATAAAAAATTAAATTAAATCAGCAACACACGTCATTCAAGAAAATTGTTTCATGGGAAATCTTTGTAAAGCTTGGTGTATAGTAGGCAAAATATTATTTAATTTGGTGATGATAGACAGGATATTTGCTAAAAAAGAATTAGGCTTTTCGTCAAAATTTTATCTTTATCTTCTGAAAATGGCAGAATTTACCCAAATTTGGATTAACGGAAATTCATAGTTCCTTTGATATAGCATGTGCAGCTATGAAACGTGGTAACTCTTACATAGTTGTCTATAAACAATGTAAGTAGAAACTCATACTGTCTACCATAAACACTGTCGGTTGAAACTCATGACATCCTATTGTTCAGACTCCTTAGACATAGATACTATTTAAATGACATCAAACCCCATTATGCTAACATCTTTTAGTCACCCAATACATCACATCCTTAAAACCAGGCTAGGTGTGACCCTAGGATGACCTGAGCACAGTAGAAGGGAGGAGTGTAGGGGACAACGTGCCGATGGCATAGAAGGGATCATTTAAGATAAACATTATAAGACAGACGTGGATTACAAAAAACTATCCAGGAAACACCGGATGTGTTTGTCATTGTTGACGCAAGCTAAAGGTACTTGGGAACAAAGATCGTTACAAGGTTGGCCCTAGGTACTCGGGAACAAAGTGCCTTACAAGAGATGGTTTGACAGTTTAAATACACAATCTAAGAATCTAAGTAGAATCCATTTTTATACTTACTTATTTGGTATGGTTCGAAGCAGCTCATTGCAAATGGCGTCGTCTGTGACATTCAGCTGAAGCAGATCTTAAAACACAAAAAGATGAAAGCTCTGTATTGTCATTGTCAATAAAAAACGGGGGGCAGCCGTGGCCTACTGGTTAGTGCTTTCGAACCCCGACCAGTAGGCACTGAAGTGCCCTTGAGCAAGGCACCTAACCCCTCACTGCTCCCTCAGCGCCGCTGTTGTTGCAGACAGCTCACTGCGCCGGGATTAGTGTGTGCTTCACCTCACTGTGTGCTGAGTGTGTTTCACTAATTCACGGATTGGGATAAATGCAGAGGCCAAGTGTCCCTCACGGGATCAAAAGAGTATACTTACTTATTACCAACTATTAATATCGTTTCCCATCTGATTGTAGTGCTTCTCAGTGTATGTTGTTGAGCTATTAATATTGTTTCTCAAATTGAAATACTACAGCACTGATAATGCAGTTATTTAAAGTAGTATTAGCATATGCACACTGGGATATCTTATATGTGGTCATTGGGACCTCGTTTGTCCAAATTAGCAGTGGGAAGCAGCAGTGGAATTAATGCTTCAACAGCAAGAGAGAGAGAGAGAGCAGAAGTTGAAGTTCACATCCAGTATTTACACACACAGAGTTACACAAGGCTCATTGAGTCTTTAAAACCAGACTGCTGGAGTGTCCAGTGACTGACCGGTACAGGGCATCTGGCACAGGTTAAGGCTGGCAGTGGAGGCATCGGTGCAGGCCACCCGATTGCTGAGCTGGAAAGCACCGTACAGCATGCCAATGTCGATGCCCTTCCCGCTGCAGTCTGGCAGGTTCTGGTGTGTCCTCTGGTCAAACTTGATCGGGCCGGGTTGGGTGACCAGACTGGTGCTGAAGCCTGAGGTCAACTCAACTTTACACACCACTGTTAAAGCACAGCAAAGAGTAGAATCAGTGCAAGAGCAAAAGCAAATTCACCCTCATCATTAAATAACTTCCAGCTTCCTTTTGTAAATATTGGGGAACTTACACTTGGTGACTAGGACCTCGCTTTTGCTGTTGCCTGCATAGAGAGAATCAAGGATGCTTTTCAGTTTGCACTTCGTTAAGAGTCCTTTAACATCGTGACACACCACTAGGACCACCACCACCACCACTGCTGCCCACGGGTAGGTCTTCATAGTGTCTGCAGGTACCACTGCAGTGTCCACAGGGTTATAAATGTCTACTGCCTCATGCTCAGTTTACAAAGGATCAAGTGTCAGGTGGGTCAATTACAGGATATTACAAAAGTTCACAAAGAGCAATTCATAGAATATAATGAAGAGGTGGGCTGCTTCCAGGAGAAACTGGGATTGATTTCTTGTTTACTGTTTGTCTCATAGTTACCACAAAACAAACAATATAATGTGCAACCTTCATCATAGCAGTCACTGGCTCTCCTCACAGTCTTTTTGTGGCAGTTTCGAGCAATGTTCAGTACACATTGCATGAGTTTCAGTTACCAATATATCCAGGTGAAAATGCTACTTCAATTATTCTTTTAAAGTATGGACCAAGTGATTTTTGTAGCCTTCAAGTATACTTAAAGAGTCATTGCATGAGAAAACCAGGCAGAGGTCGGAAGATGGGGGTTTGCCAAATCGGCTCATACTTTGTATGTGTGATAGGTATGTGGCACTATGAATATAGAACATCTTAGATTTGAGGGTGTTTTCACAACAGGACACAGCAGCCATTTGACAATGTGCCAATCCCAAAGTCCGGACTCACAGACTCAGACTTTGGTGCT
The DNA here is from genome assembly GCF_046254945.1 of Alosa pseudoharengus. Classification (NCBI taxonomy): domain Eukaryota; kingdom Metazoa; phylum Chordata; class Actinopteri; order Clupeiformes; family Clupeidae; genus Alosa; species Alosa pseudoharengus. Next base: position 26,706,995 of record NW_027468620.1, on the reverse strand, counting down.
GTCCCAATCCCATTCATACCTATCTGAGCCCATGTGATCTCACACATTCACTCACTTAGCACCTGAGATCAATTAAGTCTGTGGGTCTTTAGTCCTTAGTCCTCAGGGCTCACTTTGGGATTGGCCCAAAGTGTTTCTGATAAATTGTGCGAGACCGTCGCTCAGTCCTGTACATTCTCTCCGCAAAAATATCATGCTTTTCAATTTGTCTCCATCTTCTACTCCAGCCCCTACTCTTGTAACTTTTGTGTATGTAAATGATGTACGTTTTTATGTGTCTGCGCGTGTGGGTGTGTTCAGTATGTATTCATAGGCCTATGGACCCTTTGAACTGCAGAAACAAACATGTGCATTGCTAAGGCGTTTCCGGAGGAACAGAAAACAACATTGAGTTACAATAACATCACACACTTCATGTTGTGTGAAAAATAGGCGCCAGTCTTATTTCTAGCATGCACACATTTTCAGCGCAGTTGCTCACTGCCTGTGGGACACGCACATCTCAGGCACGGCTTGAGTCGCCGTGTTGGAAGTGTAACTATCCACTGGCTATAGCTTAAATTCACCGACTCCACGTCTCGTACTGATGTCTAATATCCAAGTTTATTTACTGTTGGAACACTGTGAAAACTAAGACAGACAAAAAGACAAACATACAACAACAGTTTTACACATAACATCACAACAAGAAACATACAATCAATCTTTAAAATACGATACATATAAAACAGTTCATTACCGTGTGCGCCTGATAGCCAGCAGTAGAATTCAGTTCAACTTTAGATTCACGTACAACTTTAGATTCACATAAATGAGGCCTTATTCTTAGTCCATTCTGAACGCTAACACGTCCGGGTCGAATAAGGAAAGGTCACATGAAACACACCTTTCCGCCCAAGTACAAAATTAAACATGATCAATTTACATGAATTACATAATCCAAATATAATGACCCAATTCTTACATATACTATACAATGATACATTCACATAAAATATCTTATTTCCTCCTAAGTATAAGTATGTATACTCTTTTGATCCCGTGAGGGAAACTTGGTCTCGTCATTTATTCCGATCCGTGAATTAGTGAAACACACTCAGCACACACTAATCCCGGTGCAGTGAGCTGCCTGCAACAACAGCGACACTCGGGGAGCAGTGAGGGGTAAGGTGCTTTGCTCAATGGCACTTCAGCCATGCCTACTGGTCAGGGTTCGAACCGGCAACCCTCCGGTTACAAGTCCGAAGCGCTAACCAGTAGGCCACGGCTGCCCCAAATGCTCCTATGCTTCAACTGACCTTCCAGTGTCAGCTACAGGAAGCGTTTCCATTCTAAAGAGATATGTTTCTGGTGTGAATAGAGATATAAAACGCCACGCAGCCGCCATGCAACTGACACCCAACAGACACGCTACACTCACGCCACGCCGGCAGTCTGCAACCGGCCTAAGGCCCAATTCACACCAGGAACATGGCATGAATGACGCGTGTCTGTTGCGTGTCAGTTGCGTGTGCACAATTCGAGTTGCAATTCTGCTTCCTGTTTGCTACCTCAATAGAAATGCAAGTGAAATTCAAGAATTGAATTGGAATTTAAGATCCAGTTTCAATTCAATTCTGGAACAATTCTGCACAATTCTGCACAAGCCTGGTGGCTGCGTGGTGTTTTCTATGTCTTTGCTTACCAGAAGCGTGTCTGATGCGGCGCTGCAGCGGCCTCTCTGCCAATTAAAACGTCTTCCTTCACTGTTTTGAATGGAAACGCTTAACCTGACTCTCGCCAGAGGAATTTCGTTCCGCCTAGCTCCACTCATCCATCTGGGACCAATCCATTGGAGTGTTGCTTCAGAAGGCTGGGCCTAATCAAAAAATGCTTGCATATGAATGAATAAGCCACTTGTCCGTCATCTATTGACGTGCTACTTCAACCACTCACATCAAAGCCAACCCGTGACGCTGATAACAGTCTCACAGTCGTTTCTACGCTATATGTCACATCTATGAAACTCCCGCCCTGCGTCCTGATTGGCTGTACCACAGAAATCACTCTCAATGGAAGAGGTCCCAGATGGATGTGAGTGAAGCTAGGCGGAGCTAAGCGAAACGAAATTCATCTGGCGAGAGTCAGGTTAGGAAACGCTGCCTGTGGCGTGAAAAATAGGCGTGAGTCCTATTCCTAGCATGCACGCGTTTTTGGTGCGGCTCGAGCTGCGCCTGAGACGTGCGTGTCACGCAGGCGGTGTGCACGGTCTAACCTGTTAACATGGGAGCCAAAATAAAAACGGACATGCCACGCAGCTGACACGTTTACGCGACGGACCCAGTGTGAAAAGGCCCTGTAAGGAGATGATTTGTCAACATTACAATGCACTAGCCTACACTTACACATCTATTGTACGGGTCGGTTTTACAGCTACAAATCATCTTAGTTACAAATATTTTACCATTACATATATATTCTTACAAATCAATTATCTATGCACAAAAAGCTGTCCTACCTTTCTGCATGTACACAGACGTTTGTGCCTCCTTGAGGATTAGACATACTGTACAGTTTCACAAATTGTGGGATCATATCCTTTTCTGTTTCTGTTTATGGATGAATAAATTATCATTTATCATTTAAAAGGGGAGCAGGGATATTGCTCAGAGATGCATGGACAGTGAACAAAGCTTTCAGGACTTTAAGTCAAGACTTGTCACGACTCCTGTGCTGGCATATGCTGTTTTTCTTTACCTTTTATTTCAGAAATCCTTGTTGGGCGGCTGAGAATGGTGGCTTATGCTAGTCGAGCATTGAGCCGGGCTGAAAAGAACATAGCCCGTAACATCAGATAGCCTACTGCTTAATGCCTTCCTTTCACGCTGCTACTGAACACTCGAATGAAGTTACGGTGCCAAGTTACGGCTATCTTTCTTCTGACCGACCATCAACGTGAAGTTGTATTGCCACACTGGAGTTATGTCTAGGGGGGGCACTTTTTAGCGCACGTGGAACACTTTATTATAAAAAAAAATTACACGCACATGTTGAATGAAATTTGACTTGTGCTGCAATTAGTAAATCAATATAGGCCTACAATTAAGACAATAAAGAGACCAAAATGTGTTAATTTATGTTGCCTAACAAAACCTATACAACAGAAAACGTTCGTCTTAACACATAGATTTGCAATTGCAAACTCTACCGAAATTATTTGTAGCCTATGTGGTCGTCCTCACGTTATCTGTCATTGACTTGGGCTACAGCGTAAAACTTTATCAGGTGACCAGTCGGCTAAAAATGCTTAGTTGTTTGATGCTGTATTAGACATTTTACTGCACAACAAAATGATAACACGTTGGGCTTAGAGGGCAAACTGTACGATTTTACTTGATCTGTAAGACAATAAAGAGACCAAACAGTACGAGAAGGATGGGCTACTGACTGTTGTCATTACATGAATGCAGATGGGCATTTTTCACAGGTAATGGGGAACTTCCCGTTTCTTCTGTCACAAATGAATGTGTTAATACATGTTGCCTAACAAAACATATACAACAGAAAACGTTCTTCTTAACACATAAATTTGCAAAATCTACCGAAATTATTTGTAGGGGGAGACCGGGGACAGTTGCAACAGGGGATGGTTGCAACATGTCAATTTTCTCCAATCAGAAACAAGGTAGAGTGATGACACTCACACTGCATATGCTCAGTTGGATGCCCCCCCTAGCAGAGAAAAAGCAAGGAGATTCCTGAACTGCTCCAGGATTTATTGTAAAAAAACTGTTTTTTAGGTATGAAAGTATTTATTTTCTTGAGCTTTGTTTCTGTTAAACTGCTGTCACTGTTTTTGTGATTCAGCTCAAACTTATATGATTTAAATGAGTGATATGTTAACTTTAAGCTACTATGGTTAGCATGTGTCAAGGTTGTTTAGCTAGCACATGAGGTTTCATCATAGCTGACAGGAAAGGGGACAGTTGCAACAACTGTTGCAACTGTCCCCGTACAGTCCCGTACAATGCATAAATATGATAATATAAAATATATATTTTTAAAAACATGTTTTACATGACAATAGTCTAAATAAAAGTGAATTGCCTCCCAAATTGTTCCATTCTTCCTATGTCACTAAAGTCCTACTGTATTTTATATCAATTTCAATATTTGACATCTGCACATAAGGCCTACTCATCTAGACAAATCTATAATTGTCATCTAATCAAAGCTAGTGAATAAATAACACTGTAATATTATTATAACTTACATAACTTGTATTTACATACAAAAATAATCATTTTGCTGCACTGACATATATTGTAATATATTGTATTTTTAACATGTTGCAACCATCCCCAAACAATGTTGCAACTGTCCCGGCCCGGGGTCAGTTGCAACATCTGACTCCTTACATTCAAATGCAAATTGTGAAAAATGTAGATTGTGTAATTATCTTTAAATGGTTTAGACTATTAACAGACATATGTAAGTGTATTGTATAAAAAATGGTTTGTCTAATCCAAACCGTCTCTGAGTAACAGAACCAAATGCAAAAAGTGTTGCAACTGTCCCCGGTCTCCCCTATGTGGTCGTCACGTTATCTGTCATTGATTTTGGCTACAGCGTAAAACTTTATCTAGCTTCATCTAACTAGTTTATCAGGTGACCAGTCGGCAAAAATGCTTGTTTGGTGCTGAATGAGACATTTTACTGCACAACAAAATTATTACATGTTGGGCTTAGAGGGCAAACTGTAAGATTTTGCTTGATCTGTATGTTACCTGGCTGATGGGGCACGAGAGAAGCAGCCTGTCAGCGACCAAAGTATTAAGGTATTTTGCCTTGGTATGACCGATTGTCATTTTGTGGGCAATACTAAGGCAGAATACAGTAACTTCCGAAAAAGGGTCAAAGTCAAATTTGAGTTTGTAGATAGATTAATACAGGTATACACTACAAAATGTGAAATTTACAATATTATACCTATAACTCAATTGTCAGGACATTAATATAACATTTTTCTCAGTTTCACACTGGTGAGTTAAGGTCTTTTGCCTTAGTAGGGTAGAGTAAGCCTAGTGCTGCAACTTTGGACCACTGCAGTGGACCTTTCTAACCAGAAGGGGGAGCTGATACCTGTGCTGCTACTCCATCCTGTTGAGGTGGTGGTGAGATTGGCTAATCACAGGAAAACGATTCACAACCATCCATCACAGAATAGGAAAAACAGACAAAAGACAAAACACAGTGAGAAACCTTGCAGTGAAGGATTTGGACTACACAATGGTCAGAACTGCTATCTATGAGTGCATGATCACCCAGGCTGATCTTGTATTCAGTTTAGACATGATCTATCTCTGATGAGACACACAGCGTCGGCGTCATGAGTGGGCCAAAACTGGCCAATGTGCCCCCACCCCCACCCCACCCCCAACTGAGTTAAAAAAAAACATCTAAATATTACTACGGCTATGATTGAAATTAAATGTATATTGAACACTGATGTTGAACACTTAGCCTTCTCAAAATAAAGCATAGCCTAAATAACACGCACTGTGTGAACTACTGTTGATAGTGTTGTGATGAAGTGAGACTGTGCACACTCGGACACCGTTTCAGCGAGTGCCACCGACACATTTACCACCACTGCAGTCTCCAGCAATGTCAAATGAGCATAAATCTCGACAGTAGGGTTTGACACTGCTGTATTAAGAACTGCAGTAGCAGGTCTCTCACGATAGATCTGTGAAGATAATGGAAAATACAAGGTTTCTGGGTTTCTGACCGCAAGATGACCCAAGCTGTCAGATTAGGCTTACTGAGGCGCTGTGAATGCTTAAGATGATAAATAAATTACAAAAATCGTAGGCTAAATAAAGGCATAAATGGCATGTCGCATTTCCTATATTTCTAATATATTCCAACACCCCATAGAGGCTCGCGGTCCACTGGACGACAGTATGCATGAAGTGCATGGACAAGCTTCCCAAAGGGGAGAGCAGTGTGACGGAGTATCATCACTACAGTTGAGAATGTTGTGGTCAAGCTGCAGGATTAGTGCCCTGGAGATCACATATTTAAGTGGACATAACACAAACATATAGTTTTATTAACTACTAATTAAAATTATATGAGAGACCCAGAACTGTTCTGAAATTACTTTAATATGAAAATATTGCACAACCTTACAACAGACCTATAACAAAGAGAGAAATTAATATAATAAATAACATAAATAATACATTGATAACATGAAAAATATTCTGTTAAAACAGATACAAAGTAGGCCTACCCCCCCCCCCCCCCCTCCCAAAAAAAACCCCTGTCTGTTGTTCCTTTCATCTGAAGGGTTCCTTCCGTGGTTTCCCTGGAAGGATGGTTTTTGCATGTGTAACGGCAGCCAGCTGGTTCGTAGCTAAAACCCTGCATGCCCAATCTGCACCCTCCCGACAATCTCACGGTGCTTGAGCTGGTTAATGGCGCTGCTGACCTCGTGTGTCCGCCTGCCATTTTTGGCCTGTTCGGATGGGGACTTTGGCATTCCTCACAGATGGATCTGAAGATTCTCTCAGCTCCAAGACCAACCTGGCTTTCTCCTGCTTGTAGCCCAAGGAGATTGACTGGAATGGCAGCTGGAAAGGACTTGTCCCAAACAGGCTTAGGCCTACTTCCGAAAAACAGCGTGGGAGACCAAGCCATTTTCGATGGTAAGAGTTGGCTAGCCTATCCATCCTTTTGGTTTCCGAGGAGGGGATTTCGCACATTTTCAGCGTCCACATCACCCTCTGGTACAGTGTGAAGTTGCAGCACCACATCACCCTCTGGTGGTACAGTGTGAAGTTGCAGCACCACATCACCCTCTGGTACAGTGTGAAGTTGCAGCACCACATCACCCTCTGGTGGTACAGTGTGAAGTTGCAGCACCACATCACCCTCTGGTACAGTGTGAAGTTGCAGCACCACATCACCCTCTGGTGGTACAGTGTGAAGTTGCAGCACCACATCACCCTCTGGTGGTACAGTGTGAAGTTGCAGCACCACATCACCCTCTGGTGGTACAGTGTGAAGTTGCAGCACCACACTTTGTACTTTCCGGGGGAGCTGGCTCTGGTTGATCTTGGCCAGGCCATCTGAAAGCTGTTTTCGTGCCGCCTTGCCCGCATGCTTGTCTGAGAGCTCTGTGTCGTCATAGAGCTCTTCCTAAGAGCTTGTAGAGCTCCTCCTAAGCTCCGGATGGGCTGGCTGGCCAACAAGGGGATTTGTTCTCCACCAGCGACAAAGATGGTACTGTCGATTCTGGTGCCTTTCCGCAGAGAGAGGCTCCGTGACTTAGAGGGTTTGATTTTCATCCGAGCCCATGTCACTAGCTCGTCCAGCCTCTTGAGCAGTCTTTTTGTACATGGTGCCGTCTGTAGCAGGACTGTCATGTCGTCCATGTAACCTCTGAGTGATCTCTCCCCTGAAGGCAGCCTGACTCCCCAGACACACTGCCTAGCCCCGGAGAGGATGATCTCCAAGGCGGTTACAAAGACAATGGAGGAGATGGATACATTTGTATCTATCAACATATTGGATACATTTATATCGATCAACATATTTCCTTTCCTCACTTGTATGATGTGCATTTGGACCACAAAAGGACCCTAAGACTTTGTCTCACAGACAATACATCTGCTAACAGAATCTGGTTGCGTTTTTTGTCTGCTCTGGTGCATCGGACTTTCCTTCTTAAATGCACAGCTGAGATCGCTACTCCTGTATATCAGTGCAGTGTGCAGTGTGTTTTGCCCATAAACAGTGTCTTAGAAAGTAGGCCCTCGAGTGGACAACTTACCAGTTTTTTCGCAGGTAACCTCTGTAGGCTGATGCCTCTGTTGAAAGGAGTTCGATCTTCTCAATGCACAGGGGAGGCAAAGAAACATGAAAAAACTCTTGGATGGTTCTTTTAACAAAACTCTCTAACCAAAGGTTAGGGTTTTGTCTTTATTAAGTACAAATTAAGTACAAAAACATAAAAAATAAAATGCCTTCAAGCCTACGCCTCTGCTTCTGGATCTGCGATAAAAGAGAAGTTTCAAGGGGGGCTGTTCTCTTTTTATACCTTTTCGATGTATGTCTTTTTCTTACATTTGTTCCATTGTTGACATGAAATATGCCTCCAAGCAGTGAAGTGATAACAATGTTCACGTCAGCGGAGTCAGAAATAAACAACCAAGACTGGCCCTGCTTGCTCTGTTACGTATCTTTCTGTCCCTCCCAAACTGCGTTACAATTGTGGGTAACGCTTTAGAATAACATGTGCTTATTAGGTATTAACAGTGCATAAAAATCTGTTAACAATTCATTACTGTATGTTAACTGTTGTTATCCTTTAATAACATTAACTAACTGTTAACATGCACCTTTTAATTTACTTACAGTATAAGCATATTTGTTAACAGTTAACATGCAGCTTATAAGTGTTAACAAGCAGCTTGTTAATGCTTGTTAATGGTGTATAAAACAAAGAGATGGATAACTAATATGCTTATAAGACCTTTCTTACCTATTTGTAGTAAATTTTGCAGCCCCCCAATCTAAAACGAGGACCATGTAGCCTATAGCCACCCCCCCCCCCCCCCCCCCCTTTATGATCCACACTATACAAAGTAGGCCTACTTCCAATGTCCCTCTAGCTCTTGTTAAGTATGAACTTTTTTTCTAAGTATGAAGTTTAAATCTAAAACAAAACATTTTATATAAGCACACACACTTTATATTTCAAGCAAAAACATTTTAAGTTTTAAGCAAACATCATTTCTCTAAGTCTTAAGCTAGTAATTTGTTCCACACTGGACATCTATTATTGCAGCATTCACACATTTGTATTTGTTTTGGAGCAAGCTGGATTTAAGCAGTTATATGATCAGCAAATCTTTTATATGCACACTTCCACGGTTCACTTTTCCAGCCCCATCCTACAGTAAGTACCCAAAAGTAGAGCTGCTTCCAGCTAAGATGTCTGTAAGGTCTCTGATTGAGCCTTTTCTTTCTTCACACAACAGGCCAAAGCCCCCAGTATATCCTTAGCATCTCTCCTCATGAACACGTAGAGTATGGCATCAGCCAGGGGGCTCAATGACAGGAGAATATCAACCAGAAAACCAAAGTTCTGCATGTGGGTCTCATTGAGGAGTGCAGGTGAGATAGTGAGAGTCAGCATCAGGATGATGTAAGGCAGATAAAAGACTGTGTAACTGAAGATAACGAGAGCAAGGGTTCCTAGAATCTTTCTCTGTTCATGAGCTGGCACAGATTTGGAATTTGAAAGTGCCCTCCGAGTTCTCATTGAAAAACATACAACCAGTGGGTAAGGAAGGAGATAAAAAGCAATGACATTTGAAGTCAAGATTCCATGATCAACATTCCCACTGTAAATGGTCAGTGATATGATTAGAATTACCACGACAGCTGTCATCCATAATATAAAAGATACCCAAAGTGACATTTTCTTTGTGTGTCTGCAGCGATAATGGGATAAGCAATCATAACATATCTCTCTGCAGAAATAAACAACATAAAACAAATGCTTGCCATCAGACCAAGAGAATATACAGAAAACAGCACTAAATGCATTACGTTTAACATAGATATCATGTTCCAAATTGGTTTTGTACAGATCTGAAGCATATCAGATATGAGGAGGTTGATGACATAGACTGGAGCAATATGATCAGATTTGATCAGACAGAACAGCCTGTATATGGCTGCACATATAATGGGGAACGCAACACAAGAGATAGCCCACTGCACTACAATCATCCGAGAATGCAGGTAGCCGAGATCAGTGAAGTTGAAATATTCCAAAGATTGGTTGTAGATTCCCTCCATATTCAGTAACCTATGGCATTTATTAAACCTGTTAGATACAAAATATGTACACACATATACAGTATATGATATACACACATATATTGAACATTGAGAAATGGCATTGTTATTATATTGAAGCTAAAGCAGATACGATTAAATGTTAATGTTAGAAATCATGCCTCCAACCTGTGGTCCTTCTGTTTGCTCCTTGTTGGTAGGACAGATAGGAACTGCTAGAGGGTATTTGTAATGCTGTTTGAACAGGAACTCCTTCGCAATAAATAAGTTGGTTTAAAACCTCTTCCTCTTAACTCTCAGCCTTACCATGTTACATTGTATCGTCACGCTATTGCTTCAACTCACATATATGGGTAAAATGTTCCACTGGTATGTGGATGTGTGAATTTCCCAGATTTCAACATTTGTTTAGTAAAGTTACTAGCTTGTTCAGCTATTTTACTCTCATGATATCTTTAACAGCTACACAATTATTATTATTATTATTATTATTATTGTTGTTGTTGTTGTTATTATTGTCCGTAGAAGTAGTAGTATTAGTAGTAGCAGCAGCCCAGTAGAAGTAGTAGTAGTAGTAGTAGTAGTAGTAGTAGTAGTAGTAGCAGCCTCGTAGTAGTAGTCTATAATAGTAGGCCTAGTAGTAGTAGTGGTAGTAATATAGTAGAAGCAGCCCAATATTAGTATTAGCAGCCCAATAGAAGTAGTTTAGTAGCAGTAACAGCTTAGTAGTAGTATATTGTTGGTTTTTCTTTTCATACATTTTTAAGAGCTTTGCTGTATGTTGGTTGCACTTTGTAAATGTGTGAAGGTAGTTCAGTACACTGTGTTTGGAAAATAGGCTCCCACTGGATTTTCATGTGAAAATTGATTTTTTTTTTGCATATTTTGCTAATATAGAGTCTAAGGAACAAGATTTTTTTTGTCTTCAAATTTTCACGATCCATCTTTAGTGTTTTTATCTGTATGTTTTAAAATAAGCTATTATATCTAGTCCGAAAAGTGATTTTCTAATTTTTCTAATTTTTTGACAATTTATTCCACTTTTTGCCCACAAAACCCCCAGATAATGTAGAAAGGTTGTTGGTTCTAAAACAATATCCATAGGTTTCAAACTTTGAGTGTCTGAAAAGTGTAAAAACACCTCGTCTTGTTGCCTATATCAAAAACGATTTTTTTATCTATGCTTTTCTTGATGCCATTTTCTTGATGTCATTCTATTGTCTACCTTAAGAGAAATTTGTCTTGGAAATAATCTATAATAGTACAGGCAACACAGTACACCACTAGGTGTCATAGGCATGGGTAGTTAAGTAGCATTAAGCAAAATGAACAAACAAAAGAATATAAGTTACAAACAAACAAACAAACAGACAAACCACGGATGGCCCTCTCACAGCCTGAACTAATAAAAAAATAAAAAATAACTCAAGGGAAAACACTGGTCAGACACTAAACCGTGTGCATTTGCTCTCTTTAAAAGCAACGGGTTATCCACAGCCAACAGGCCGGGCGTGCGAGAGAAGGAATGAAGTCTTAGAATAAAGAGTAAAGCAACAACCACAAGCACCCATGCACCAAACAATTCAAATGACCGCCATTGTTCTCCCAAAATAAATAAAATAAAAATTAAAAATAAATAATGAAATAATTACATAATGTGCGCCTGACTTTAACTTTGTATGGTGCATTACCTAATGATGCTTATGCAGTAAAACATTTAGTCAAAACACCATGCCAAAACACCATGTCAAATTTACCTGTAGCCCTGAATCTTCCCTATCTGAACAACAACCTGGCTGGGGTTCCTCTATCACCTGATAAATAAAATATTGACGTCATGAGCAGTGACACAGCACGACTCAAATCTCGAGTAGGCTACTTTTAATATTACAACTAGCTAACACTTAAAATTCAATTAACCACTACGTCAACGGTTGGAAATTATGTTTTGCATTCATGTTCTAGCTCCAGAACGTCGAGCCCATAGAAATGCATTTGTTGTTTTCTCTGACAATGACGTCCATTTAATAGGCTATAGGCTACACTGTCAACTAAAGTTTTTGGCTCACTTGGCTGTCGATTCGAGGATGTCGGACAAGAAAAGGAAGGTGGAGGACATCAGACGCTATTTCAAGAAACAACGTGTAAATCATAATATTATGCGCTAGTTCAAGGCATATAAATGCCAGAAACTTTAGTTGACAGTGCTATGTGTATAGCCTGTTAAATGGACGTCGGAATCAACCAAATAAGAGCTAGGTCCTCCACTTTCCTTTTCTTGCCCGACATCCTCGAATCGACAGTGAGCCAAAAACTTCAAATCGACCGCATAGGCTACAGGGAGCTACCAATCAAAAAACAGATCTGTCTCAACACGTATTTTGGGAGGCGGTACCAAAGTGGGAAATTATTTAACCCTTTAAACGTAAACGCTACTGCATGAGGCGCTTTTTTTTTCGTTTCAACCTGAATACAGGGGACATTTCAGTCGTCATTTGAGATTGGTGTGGACACGTCCTTAAGTCCCCACGCAAATCTACGCCCCTGCCTTGTAGCATACCTATCTAATGCCAAGGCCTGAAGGGGACGGGGAAAACATTTACTTCTGCTACACTGGCAGAGAACTCATGTGAAACAGACTGTGGGAAGTGGAAGGGGTTTGAATGCTGTCCGGCACTATTATGAGTGGAACGGCGGAGGGATAGAACCGGATCAGGGTTCAGACCCAACTCCTCCAGGGGGTGCACGACTGGAAAATCTTCACCTGCTGCTATGCTTGGGTCCAGCTCTAGTTCTTCCAAAGTGTCTGTGCTAAATGGTGCCGCTGCTGGATGGCTGGTGCTGTTTGTGGGGGATTGGACATCTGGTACACCCTCCAAATGAGCCTGGGACAGTTGGTCAAGCCTAAAGTTAACGCCATCTTGGTCACTGTGATGCTAAGCACTAGTCCTGGTGTAGACTATGGCTACCCTCAACAGGTCTCCAACTGCAGGGTTACCGAGGCCTGGCTCCCTACCGATACCCCCATGAGGCTGTGGAGCAGCCAGTGCTGGTGGGCTGGATGAATCTTGACCGGTGGGAACAGGTTTAAGCTCGGAGCGATGCATGGTCTTAAGGGGGCCCTCTTCCCCATACGGCCTGATATTATAGTGTGTGCCAATTCCATCCAGACACTCCACAATTTCATACTTGGTGGACGCCCATGTATCCTGGATTTTGTGGCGACTGTGAAAATGGTTCTTGCAAAAGAGTGTACATGCACATTACATTTAGCAGACACTTCTTGACCAAAATGACTTATATATGTCAGCTATATTACAAGGGATCACATTGTCCCCGGAGCAACTTGGGGTTAAGTGCTTTGCTCAAGGGCATAACAGTGGAAGCCGGGAATTGAACCGACAACTTTCAGGCTATTGCATGCTAACCCAGCTCCTTAACCACTACACTACCACCGCCCACTAGAAAAAGACTAGAGTGCCAGGTGGTAATATGGGTACGGTGTCAGGACCACCATGCCTACGATATACCACAGCCTCTTCTAAGTGTCTTCTAGCACTAGCATAGACAGAAGTCAGGTACTCTTGATGTTGCACCATCCAATCAGTCGGTAGACTGTCCATGTGGTCACCTCCAGTATTTCCAAGTAGGTGGTCGACTGGTAACTGTGGCTTCTGACCGAACATCAGCTCGTATGGGGAGTGCTGTGTGGACTGGTGCACGGTGGTATTATAGGCGAACAGGAGCTGAGGGAGCAACTGGGGCCATGTACGCTTCTTTTCAGGGGGTAAGGTCCTGAGCAAGTCATGAAGTGTCCTGTTGAAACAATCATATTCAAACATATCATATATCCCCTCTGGATGATAAGCAGTGGTTCTACTCTTTGTTATGCTGTAGATATCACACAGGTGCTTCCAAAGCTCCCCCTCAAAGCTGCGCCCCTGATCGGAGTGGATTCTCCTTAGCACACCATACACATAGAACCATCTCTCAGTTAAAATCTCTCTGATCAGGGGTGGGAAAGGCCTGGGTAAACTTTGAAAAAACATCTGTGACTACCAGAACATTCTCTTGTCCTGTGTCAATGGCGATTATCTCCAAAGGCTTAGTTGCTAACAGGTTTCCCACGAAGGTTCTGGCTTGGGTTGTCTTGCTTTAGCAACCACACAGTGCACAGTGCTCACACAGTGCACCACTTTTGCACCTCATGCCACATCTGGGGCCAGTACCACCTCTGGTATAACAGATCTGTGGTCCTGTCCACCCCCAGATGGCCATGGTTGTTGTGCAGGCTAGTGAGCACTTAGACTTGCAACACCTTGGGCAGTAAAAGCTGCAGCACTGGATCCTTGGAAGGAGGAGCCTGGATCGCTCGGTACAAGGTCCCATCCACTTCCTGTATCTGGGACCACTGCTTTATCAGCTGCTGGTCTTCCCTTGGTTCACTCCACTTGCCTTAACGGGTAGGCGGTCGTCCCTGTCGCCAAAACCCCAGAAATCTGGAAATACAGGGATCAGTCCCTTGCAGGAGTTTCAGGTCTCTTTTGGTTCGATCAGGGATTGTGTCCACCATACAAGATTCTGTCACTTAAGAGTCTTGGATAGGTGCACTCGAGGCTTGCATGTCGACTATGGCAATTGGCAGGGGAACGTCCAGGCCGTGTGACACAGATCGCAAAGTGTTAGTGGGGCTTGTGAGAAGCCTAGAAAGGGCATCGGCATTGCGATTAGCTGTCCCTGGTCGATGTTTGATGTTGTAATCAAAGAGGACAAGCTGAGAAACTCAGCACTGTTCCAGAGCGCCCAGTTTCACTGACTGCAGGTATTGGAGGGGATTGTTGTCACTGTAAGGGGTGAACTTGTTGCCTAGGAGATACTAACAATTATTTTCTGTGATTGCCCACTTGACTGCATTGAGTTCGATTTTCATGGTATTATAATTTTACATGTTCTTCTCACTTGGCCGCAAGCCCCGGCTAGCAAAGGCTATTGGTCGCTGTAACCCATCCTTCTCCTGTGACAGAACTGCCCCCAATCCTGCATGGCTTGCATCCATCTCTAAGATAAAGGGACGACTGAAATCACCATAACCAAGGACTGCCGCTTGAACAAGCCGTTCTTTTAAGGCTCTGAATCCAGAAAAAGTTCTGAAGGCAAACCTGAACCTATACAAATACATTCAATGTTAACTATCCAATATTCAGATGTCTGTAATTGAAATATGCAAATTAGTGCATAATTAATGAGATATTGTTAAATTACATCCATAAACATATATTTTCAGAAAACTTGTAATGCAAAAACATATGGTCTCTACATAAATAATCAACTAGGAACGTTTCATAAGAATATCAAGGAGTTACATTTTTTACTCTATTCACCCGTTTTATGTTGCCTATGGAGGCCAGTTTTAGGCCGCAAATGCTAATTAGCAGGTTTAAAACTAAAAAATCAGCTAAGTAAATATGATATTCAGAATCAGCACCCAAAAATACCCTCTTTACCAGTATTTTCTCACATTTGACCCCCAAGTGATAGTAGTCCCAGTCTTGCATTATATAAATGATAGTATGCCTCTCTCTCAAAATAAAACTGATGTGCCTCTGGTCTGGGGACAGCTCCATCGTGCGGTCATACAGCGTGGATTAGCCTGCCTATTTCAATATCCACATCATGTCAGTGAATAGCATAGGCCTACTTTATTCCTCAAATCTTACAAATCCCGCGGAGGGACATGGTGTGAATTTATTTTTGTTGAGGTGAAAATGTATTTGTTGAGATTTATTGCACATTGATTTTGCGTTCCCTAGGCCTACTCTTCCGAGGGAACGCAAAACTTGCTCGGAAACGCAAAAATATGGAGTGAACACGAAACTAAAGGACCTCTAAAATAAATGTCCACCTTTAATAAATAATTCCCACGTGGCCCTGCGAGTGCGAGGACTTAGTAAAATAGTTTGCAAGCGATGGGCGACACCAACTTCGACGCTTTTCGGTCCCATCCACAACTCACTCCTCTGTTTTCATCCTAAACTGGTGACAATGTCCCCCCATTTTCAGCATAATATAACATGAACCCGTGCCCTCGCGCTGGAACAAACTCACGTGGACTGTATGCTGAGAGTCCACAGTAGGCTACGCGCGGAGAAGGAAGGAGGAGAGACGTATTTTGGCGAGTTCACCACAGCTCAGGAAATGAGTAGAACACTGCGCGAGGGCAAACCGACAGATCAGTCAAGTTACAGGCATAACGGGGACTTCCTCTTTTGGTGTAGTAGTGGATATGTAGCTTAACCCACCACCTTTTGAGATGGTCTGAAAACTCACCTGAGGACACAAGGTTTGTCTTTACTTTTAGTCTATTATAATTCGCATACATTTACGCATAGCCTACTCGCATATGAGACTAGTAAATTAGCCCTAATGAGTGAGTGTTCTGTTAGGCTATGACAAGCTCTAAACTGTTTATCCTTCAATGATTATTTTGTTTAGAATGTTAGTCAAACAGGTAAGTTTGGAGTGTTGTCTGTCTGAGACTAGTGTCTATTAAGCAACTTTT
This sequence comes from Alosa pseudoharengus, assembly GCF_046254945.1. Lineage (NCBI taxonomy): Eukaryota > Metazoa > Chordata > Actinopteri > Clupeiformes > Clupeidae > Alosa > Alosa pseudoharengus. The sequence continues at coordinate 26,690,581 of NW_027468620.1, read as the reverse complement.
GAAAGCGTTGTTTCTAGTTTTTGTAGCAACTCGCAATATGCACCGCAAACCGCGGTGATGGCGCTTCGTCACTGTAGTTTCCACTTGGGCACGACATGCAAAGAGAAAGTGTGAGTCCTAGCAGTCCTAGCAGTTTCCCGGGAAACTCAGTGAGTAAACAGATACTACCATGGAAGGATGGCAAGAATAAGCTTATTTTTGACATGAGCCTTCACTCGTTAGGATAGCAGAAGGGGAGAGAGATTCTCAGCGTGCCTTTTTCTTTTGGTTTATCATCATGTGGCCATTGCCATGAAAAGGGGCACCCCTTTTTTTGAAGCTGACCATGCAAAACAGCCTATTTGGGTATTGTTACACTTTCAGTTGTGTCTATGTTTGTCTAGCCCCCTCCCAATAGCCTATCCAAATGAGTCAGGGGTGGTCAGCTTTGCAAAGTCTGTGTCCATACTTATGTCAGGATTTCTTTAATACACTCCGTTTGGCACCAGGCCACCTAAATTAAAAAAAAGTTCAGTTTTTAAACATTCTTCCATTTTTTACTGTGAGTTGGGCTTGCATGTAGCCTATGTAATGTTTGTCTTCTTTCAAAAAAATTCAGTAGGTCCTATTTAACACATCTGGTGGTTGTGATATGGTCCCTAGGAAAACGTTCCATTGTTTTATTGTGTTGCAATTTCTCTGTGTGGTCCAGAGCTAGTGCTGACATGAAATGAGCACTTTGCAAAGACACTAATTATGTAACTTCCTTCCTGGTGTACAGTTATATTTTTACACTTCCTAAAGTGACAGAAGAAATGAAGCACTACTGACACTAGTTCAGCACTGAATGCCTATAGATGCACATGGAGTTCTGTGTTAATATCTAGAATGTTTCACTAACCTGATGCTGTTGTCCTTAAAAAAAAACCCTGTTGGACTAGAGTGGAAACAATGTTATCAGCCTATGTAGAGTTATCAGGGGACACTGTTGTGTTGCAAAAAAAGAAAAAGAAAGGTTATCACACTTCCCTCCAGCGCACATATTTAGCCAGGCCCGGTATCTGCGTCAGAGTGGGCACGAGGCTATATTTAGACAGACAGCAGTGCTCAAATGTTTGTGTGTGTGTGTGTGCATTTGTGATGGGGACCGAGGAAGGAAACAAAGACGGTATAACAAATATTAGCATTGAATACATTATTTCAGACACAAAGGTGACCAAGTCATCATTTCTGATTCTTAGTGTTGTATACTGTAACATGGCCAGTCTGGAACATTTAGCAGCCTGCTAATAGCAGGTTCTTATATGCTGTCACGTGTTAATGTATGTTGTACTCATTTTAGTTCTGCCTACTCCACAGACTCCCTTGTGAGGATGCAGGGGGCCATTGCTCGTTTCTGTGTGGTGGTGGCAGCTGCCATCCTGAACCACCCCTTGCTCTTCCCCGACAACAGCACTGCGTTGGCCCCTGAACAGGAGAATGATCTGCTGGTTCGCATGAAGGAACACCAGGAGAGGCTGGAGGCTGAGCAGACTAGGTTGGAGCAAGAGCTCTCAGCAGACGCCCTCAGCGCTGACCTGGATGGCAGCTACAGCTGGTACTTCTGGAGCGCCCTCTCTCTCGTCATCTTCTTCACCATTGAGGTGTGCAGGCAGGAGGCAAGCCAAGTGGACGGCCAGGGCTCAGATGCACCCAGTGAGGATTTGGACGGTTGGTTTAGTGGAGGAGGGTCCAGAGACAGGGACTTGGTTTTAGAGAAGGGTGCCCTCGGAAGCCTCTGTGAGACATGCTTCCACGGGCCCACCCAGGAGAGTCGCAGGGTGCGTGAGTTTGTGGAGGGCTTCGCGGATGATCTACTGGAGGCTCTGAGAAGTGCAGGGGACCGCGAGGCTGACATGGAAGTGGAGGACTTTGTGGGAGTGGGAAGCGTGTTTGAGTCCTGGGGAGTCTGCAGGCCGTTCACATGTGACCTCATCGTGCCCTTTGCCCCGCCTGAACCCTATTGCTACCAGTTTCAACTGTGGTGCGGGCCATCGAGCGATCTGACACCGGACCTGTGGCAGGGCTGTGGTCAGATCCGTGTGGCCCGATTGGGTGAGGGTAGCGCTGACTGCCTGTGTGGGTCCACCAACCTAGGTGAAGACATGCTGTGCCTGGTCCATGCCAGGAACGACCCTCCCAAAGATGCTGACCACTGCCTAGAAGAACTCCTTTGCTCAAAAGGCACAACCTACCTGGCCAAAGACCAGGTCATGAAGTGGTTCCAGATCTCTGTGACCAAAGCGTGGGGGCGCATCTCACACAAGTATGAGTTTGAGCTCACTTTCCGAAACCTGGACTCCCCTGGAGCCCTAAAGATCCGTTTCAGGTCGGGAAAAGTTGTGCTGCTCAACCTAACCCCTGTGGTCCAGCTTGAGGACACAGACGCGTACTTCATCTCGCATTTCCCCACGGACGGCGAGAGCTCCTCGGACACGCACTGGCACCTCTCCTTCTCTGTGTACGAAAGAAATTTGCTCAAGCACCTGGCCAAGAGCCTTCCTGAGAGCTCCTGCCACATCCGGTGCCTGCAGGTTGCCTCGTTCCTCCACAAAAAGCAGACCAGCCTGACGGGCAGATGTGCTCTTACTAACTATCACCTGAAAACTGCACTGCTGCACTTGTTGCTTGCTAAACCCCCTTCTGCATGGGGACCTCAAAACCTGGACCAACGATTTGGAGATCTGTTGGGTTTACTCCAGAAAAGTATCCAGGAAAAGAGACTCAGTCATATCATCATCGGGAACTCTTCAGTTCCAGCCGAAATCAGAGTTCCTGAAATATTCCGGGCGGCAGAACCAGTCAATCTTTTCCGGCCACTGGTGCTGCAAAGGCAGCTGTACACAGGAGTGGTGGAGCATGTCCAAGAGATGGTCAGGAATGCTCCAGTTCTGATCCAGGAATACACTCCTCATGTTCCCAACGGAGATGTTCTCCGTGGGCCACACTCAGCTCGGCAGTCGTAGTGCGGCTCACCGCTAAAGAATGGACTGTAATCTGAGGTTCAGTGACTCGGTTGTAATTGCCTGACAAAATTACAGATTCCTATCACAGGAACTGTCGTGGCTGGGAAGGAACTGAATGAGCAGGGCTCTGGATTTTGTTTGGTGGTTGGTGTACTTTTTTTCCTGGAAAGCAGCTACTATCACCAAGACACCAATGACTTATTTCTCCTTCAGATTGCAGCAAAAAATACGAAGGCACTGATCACATTCTGTTCTGCTAACAGTGTAGGGTTTTTTATTGCACATTATTGCACATTACTTGAATGCTTTTCCCAAGGTCTCAAGGTCATTCTGTAAATATTGTGGCATTCCTTGTGGAAGAAGTAAATGGTTTTCACTGAACTCACTTAAAATTCCTCAGCATATCATTCAGGAAGACATGCCAATGGTACTTAGTCAGTTGTCACAAAGGTGGAGATAACATTTTAAGAAATGTGCCTACAGAACATGGTTTCGCTTTTGACCTTATGACTGTTCACAGTTGAACAGTTTCACAAAAGATTCGTTGCACTGCTTTAGAATAGGGACAGAGCTAGGAGTTGAAAACATTTGTATGTTTAGCCCAGAAAAGTTGTTATGGGGAAGGTGTCCAGGTGCTTGTTCATGTGTACACAGAATATAAGGGGTAATAGTACTTTGCTATTGCTATAGTCATTTGCTCCATTTAGAGAAACCTTATTATACGTATTTGAGACTTTCTTAGTTTTTATTTTTTAGGGTGCCAGAAGCCTGGCAACATATCATCAGTGAATCAGATTTCTAGGAAGTGTCAACACTAGCCCTGAACAAGAGTAGTAATTTAATAAAAGGTCACCAAATTTGCCTGCATATGTGTCAGTCACTGCACATCATGCTGTCTAAAGCAAAGGGAGGTCATTGTATTCCAATAAGCATGTCATTCGAAGAGATGTTTCAGGGCCTCTTCATGGGCTTGAGGCACAACTCACAGGGAAGTAACGTGAGTAAGTTAGTGCCACTTTATATCAGGTGTAGGGTACTTCAGTAAATAAAACATAATACGCTGTTGTTCTTGTGTAAGTATGATATTTTAATCCTATGTATATATTGTAATAATATTTTCTTACATAAGAAATACTTAATTTTCTAAATAGTAATCCAAAAACCACATAGTACCTAAGGATAGCAATCACCAACTAAGCCTTTTCACTCAACCTACTGAATATTAGTGTCATCACCGTTACTGGTCTGATGAAATGCTCAAAATGACATTCTAAAAACTTAATTTCATGAATGCTTGGTGTGTCAGCTTGCTTTGGAGTGTGTGGGCTGGTCACATGTTAAGTTAGTGTTAGCAGTCACATGTTAGTATTTCCTGTGTTCAAGTTCAGTGTTTATGGCAAGGAGAAGATATTGAGAATAGCTGAAAGGAGTCAGATGTCTATCAAAACAAAAGCAATGAAGTATCTTACCAATAGCTGCTCTTGAGTGTCAATGTCAACCCAAACCCAGGTTTGGCTTTAAATATTATATATATTTTTTTAAATAAGTCCACCATTTCCTTTTTTAAGTACATTTATTTTGTTACAACAATAATTTGGGTATTTGCTCTGTAATGAATATTTGTATTGTATTTGGGGGAACTGTTTCTGTTTACATAAATAAATGCACTGCTTTAACTTCAATGTTGTGGGCATACTTGTTCCTGAAAATCATTGTAGGTTCCATTGCTGATACATGTGTATTCTTCTGTAGAAACACATTTCAGTGTATGCTGTAAATAGAGTTGGTTGTATTTTCAATGAGCAAACACAGCATGACTTGAAATTCCATTCCCGGTTCTCACCCAGTGATGTCACCAATGACGCCCAGACTTTTTAAATAGTACAAAGTGGGTGGAGTTTGTCATGGTCAGAATTCTGAGGAAGTGTACCAAACATTTCCAACAGAGCATGGGAGATCCATCTGCTGGTGATACACAGTATTTCTCCTCTTTGCTGATGCTCATGATGGGTTCACTTCTGAATTCTTGCTTGAATTATTAACTCAATTGAATTGAAACAAGACTGTCTTTATTTACTAATAAAGGCAGCTGACAACAATTTGTAAAAAAGATTTAGTCACCAAATGTTAATTTATATCTCAAACCCTAAAGTGCTAAAATGAAAACACTGAAAAGACAGTTTTTCCTACATTAAAAAATAGAAAATAAACCATTTTGTTTTGATTACAAAAATCCTTATTGAAATTTCAGTAAGATTTGATCAGTGACTTCAGTCCCAGAACCTTTCCTCTTCACCCGTTTGCTTCAGTCAAATCAACATTAAAAAGGCTAGTCAAGGGCAGGCTGCCAGAAATCATCGATGTCTCCATCGCAGTCACCATGGAGCTCACAGCCCATAGTCATAATCTGGTTTGCCATCCGTGTAGGATTTGTAAAAGGCCTTGTAGGTGTCAGTGCTGAACATGGTGGCCTTGACAGTAGGGTCCCGCAGCATGAATTGGACCCATTTCTTGAATTCAGCATTGCCATCCAAACAACTGAAACAGATGATCATAACAACATCCTTATGGTTTGATCCGGACTGGGCACACAGGGTAAGAGGCAGCATATACAGTAATATTGTACAAACAACATATGTGATGAGGGAAATACTGTATGCATGCCACAATGCAAAGTATAAACTCAGAGTCAGAAACATTGTGAATCTGCCTGAATCGAGGCACTATATTTCATTCCTAATATTAACTATTCAAATGATTTTTGCTGAAATGTACTGGCATTACACGAGTGGTTTGTGAGTTGTGACATTTAAATGCCTGTGAACTCTGGCCGAATTCATTTCCTATCACTCAAGGAGACCAAGGACTTAAACTGTGAGTATGAACACGTACTGCGTCAACTCCATCATCTCCATCCTCTCAAACCAGGGCCACATCATGTAGTCGATCATCGTGACAGAATCTCCTCCAAAGAATTTGGTTTTCTTGTTGACCAGCACCTGAGAAAACACAAAGCACAACATCCACCCAGACAGGTGAAACAGGTGGAAAGAAAGGGTAACACTTTACTTGACAGTATCGACATAAGAGTGACATGACGCTGTCGTGAACACATGACACTGTCATGACACAAGAAACCTAACCCTAATCCTAACCTCTAACCCTAATCCTATAACCCCAACCCTAACCCTAACTCTAAACCTAACCCCAATCCTAACCTTAACTTGTTATGACAAAAAAGAGGTAGCTTCATTAGCCTATTTTTTTTATTATTATTATTATTTTCAATTTTGTAACTAAGGTTGACATAATTAGAAGCAAATTTCAAATTCAAAAGTACCTAGAGGTATTTGAATTACCGTAAATTAAATATAAGCCAATTCATCAAACTGATGTTCATTCGATGTTAATCCAGAACATATTTGATGGGGTTGTCATTGACAGATTATGGGTAACGCAGAAGTGTCCCGTTATTCGGAATTAACGGACAAGGTGGAGGCAAAGAACTCTCGGACACACAGCTCAAGGGAGCTTCCTCTGCCGAGTCCATTAATTTCGTACGGGATTAATTTCGTAACGGGACACCTTGAATGCCGTAGACATAGTCATGCCTTTATAGGATGCAAAGGAAACAAGCGGTTCCGTTTAAAAGAAGCCAACTTGTTCAGTTTGTTGTACATCTTTCTTTGGCCCTAACAGTGATAGCGGTGGACAGTTAGCTTGTTTACAGTTGATTCCCTTGTTGCCAAGCCTGCTTCCAGAATAGTCGTCCTACTATGGTTGTTATAGTTACCATTCATAAGCATTGATGGAACGGTGATTAAACTTTTTTTTAACCATATCTACTTCATAGGTGTCCCGTTATTTATAATTAACAGCCATCCACCAGCAAATCAGATCTGAGATTCTCTCCGGGTGATGAAGTGTGTCATAATGGAGCGGTGGTTGTCAAAATAAAGTTATTATGTCTCAAGCAAATCAGAATATCACAATGAACCAGTGAAGAACAGGACTCGTAGCAAGTACTCTGATGACTTGAATAAAAATTTGCGCATGAGTGTCCATCAGATCTGATCCATTAGTGTACCCCCTATGTCATGTACAAATCAACACACGGGAGGTTAACAAAAAACCGTACTCTATTAACATCTGTGGTGATGACGGCTTACCTCATTTAGTTTAGACAGCCTCTCCTTCAGCTCTGCTTCTAGGCTTGACACATCCTCGCCTTTCTTCTTGCCCATTGGGATCTTATAGAAGTACGGAGTGACCTGCAGAGGCACAACCATTTACATGCAGTATTCATTTTCAATAGCAGCCCAATCATTTTCACCATAACTGCTGAAATGAAGGTGAGAGCACCTAATGTAAAGGAATATCAGAAAAAAAAACATATGAATCACCCATTTCTATTTGAACACGGGCAACTGCAGCTCTAACTCCAGTCAGATAAAGCACATCAGGTGGGTGTGGGATAAAGTGCCGTGCTTGAAGTCAGTTATGCTGCTGTAAGCATACTCAACTCCAGCTAACCAATAATGGTGCTTCAGAGGAATGAAAATAAGGGGTGTATTTGATTGGCTGTTTAGTTGAAATATCAACAACCTTTTGCCATGATTGAGGATTGCACATGATGCACTGAAACACAGCCTCACTGAGCACAGGAATGTGTGAAGGCTAATGCTGTTTTGAGAGCGACAGAGAGTCTTGTGTGTTCTCCCCAGCAGATGACCTGCATTACCTTGGAGAAATGTTCCAGAAGCATCTTCTGCTGAGCCTTCTCAAATGGATCAGAAGGGAGCAGTTTCTTCTCTGCATACACCTCATCCAGATACTCGCATGTGATTGGTGACTCATAGATCACCTGACCATTCACAGTCTCCAGCGTTGGCACCTCTCCAAGAGGGTTCTTCTCCAAAAACCAATCAGGTTTGTCCTTCAGGTTAATGTTGACTGTCTCATGTCTGTGAAAGTAAGAAGGTGTAGTTTCAGTCATCAAAAGTATTAATGCAATATTACAGGAAATACTGATAAGATACTAACTGGTAATAATAACTATTCCTGTGCCTTTTGCTCATCTGGGATTTTCATTACTTTATTTAAAATAATACATTACAATGTTTCCAATCAATAACAATATTCATCATCATTCAGCCCTGCACACGCCCGGACTCGAACCCGCGAACTAGAGGTCTGCACTCCCGCGGTAGACCCGCGGATCCCGACGCAAAAGAGTGCGGCGCGGGACAACTTTTGAAAGCTCTTTGCGGGAGCGGGCGGGATGAGAGAGGTGCGTTCGCGGGACAAACCGATGTTTCACTGCACTCCCGCAAATTAAATATGTGCGTAAAATTAACTATGGAAATGATTAAAGTAGTGTTCAAACTACAGCGGGGAAAATAAGTATTGAACAAAACATTTTTTCAGTAAGTATACTTCCAGTGAGGCTATTTGCATGAAATTTTCACCAGACATTTGTATTAACTTAGGTAATCCACACATATAAAAAAAATCCAAACATTAATGTTCATAAGTAGAGTTATGAGTAAAAAAGTGGAATGGCACAGGGAAAAAGTATTGAACACGCTAAGAAAAAGCAGTACACAAAGGCAAGGAATGGCAAGGAACGAGCTGGAATCTATACATAGTTAGAGAGTAATTATCCCTCCTATCTGTGCAAATTAATGTAAGCTGGGTTAGTACATATTGATGAGCTATAAAAAGGTTTTTCATTACCAAGTTGTCACACAAGAAACATTTTATGATGGGTAAAAGCAAAGAGCTCTTCCAAGACCTTTGCAACATTATTGTTGCAAAACATATCAATGGAACTGGTTACAGATGCATTTCAAAACTTCAGAATCATCCAGTTAGCAGTATTGGAGCCATTATCTGCAAGTGGAAGGAACATCACTGCATCATCAATCGGCCATGCACAGGATCTCCTCACAAGATTTCTGACCAGGAAGTCAGAAGGATAGTCAGAAGTGTAGCCTAAGAGCCAAGGGCCACTCCAGAAAGACTTGGAGGCAGCAGGTTCAATTGTTACAGAGAAAAATCATAGGTAATGCACTCCACCGCCATGGCCTCTATGCACGCTCACCCCACATGACTCTTATTACTGAAGAAAAACATGTCGAAGCTCATTGAAAGTTTGCTACACAACATTTGGACAAGCCTATGAAATACTGAGAGAATGTATTCTGGTCAGGTGAGAGCACAATTTAACTCTTTGGATGTCATACTACACACCATATTTGGAGGAGAAATGGCACTGTGCATCACCCTAAAAATACCATACCAACAGTGAACTTTGGAGGAAGTTTGGAGGTGGAGGCATCACAGTGTGTGGGGCTGTTTTTCATCTCATGGTACTGGCAGACTTCATACAGTTGAAGAAATGATGAATGGAGCCATTTTTTTCTGGGAGAATCTTGCCATCCACCAGGACAATGAGGATGAGACATGGCTAGACCTTCCAGCAGGACAATGATCCAAAGCATTCAGCAAAGGAAACTCTCAATTGGTTTCAGAGAAAGGAAATCAAGGCCCTGACTTAAATCCAATTGAACAGTTTTGGAAGTTACCTAAAGATTAGGATTTACAAGGGGGACCCCTGGAATCTTCAATATTAAAAGACTATCTGTTTAAAAGAATGGGCCAAAATCACACCTGAATACTGCTACTGATTAGTTTCGTCATAGAGGAAATGCCTTGAAGCTCTCATTACAAATAAAGGGTTTTCCACAAAGTATTTAAGAAATTTCAGTAGGCGTGTTCAATACTTTTTTCCTGTGGCATTCCACTTTTTTACTCATAACTCTACTTAGGGACATTATGTGTGGATTACCTAAGTTAATACTAATGTCTGTAGAAAATCTCATACGAATAGCCTCACTGGAAGTATAGGCCTACTTACTGAAAAAAATTTTGACGTGTTCAATACTTATTTTCCCCGCTGTATAGTTCAGCTGGATGTTCTGTTAGGCAGCATTAAAAAACGGGGTTTAAGCATAACTGACGGATAGCAGGCCTATAGCCTATAGGCCTATTGTCATTTAGGTGGGTTCAATTTGTTCCTGCTGCTCATTGTCAAAACTCGAAATCGAAAGCATGACATAGGAAGAGGCACGAGACTAGGCCTACTTCAGTCGTCTTTCTCAGGTGTGTGTGCTACTTTCGTGAGACAGAAAGAAAAACTGAATAGGCTATCCCTCCTGCATGCGGGCTTTAGCGGGCGGGAGCGGGACTAAAAATGACACATTAATGCGGGAGCGGGACAGAATATTGCGGGAGCGGGCGGGCGCGGGACTGAAAAATCTTTCCCGCGCAGACCTCTACCGCGAACAGCAGCACCTCGCATCGGGAGGTGAGTGTGCTGACAGTTGAGCTAAAAGCCCAGGCTACTAGCTTGCATGCTAGCAGCACTCTTAGGTGTCGGGGAGTGAGGTTTACCAACGTTCCACAAGCACAACTAAGCTAGTTGGCATCCGTTACACCACTCACCCGCCTAAACCTCACTCCCGATCCGGGTCACGGCACCAATGTAGTGTTGTGTTGAACATGCGTGATTCAATGTTCCACACGCACAGCTAAGCTAGCTGGCTTCCGTTACATAACGTCGTCAGTCAATGAAATAAGATGTCTGTTAGATTTGTATAATGTGTGAAAAGGCTCTAAACCAGGCACAGATATCCACAGAACATCTCTGTAGTGATCAAAGTGCCTTCAGTGTTTCATGGTCCACTCAGCTTCCATGGCTGTGTCAGGTAAACTCACTTGATGCCCTTGGCATGGAGCACAAGCCTGGTCCTCTGGGCAAAAGGGCAGAATCTCATGCTGTACAGCCTGATGTGACCCTTGGGAACAGGACCAGGAGGAGAACTCCCTGTTGAAAAGGACACAGATCACTTTATGTGAACAAACAATTAGCTTCCACGTAATGCAACAAAAATGGGGCAAGCTCTGATATCAACGTAGTGAATGGGGTGGGGGGTCCCCACAACCCTTGCCATTCTTGAACATGTTAACTAAATGGTTGCTATTCGTACAGGAGACCATACCAGTTACTAGGCAAGGACATCAATAAAAGTTTCAACATGGATATTTAGGGTTTTAGTTTTAGTTTTAGTAATAAACACTATTTACACCTATTTAATGTGTATCTGAATGAGATAAAAGATGCACAGGTGAATGTAATAATGAGTGAGTACATGCATGCAAGCATACTGTAAAGATGACACAGCAGGAATTGCTGTTTTCACTGCTTTGCATAGTCACTGTGAGTAGGCATAAGGAGGAGGTGTGCCAGCCCTAGAGTCTCCACCCTTTTATTCTAGCACCCTGCTAACTACTCTTATACAATATGATTTTCACAGCCTACCATCTAACAGCGATTCAGCAGCAGGGAGGTAAAAAGCTGCGTCAAAAAGACGTCATTACAGAGTATTTACCATCGTTTTCGCGGCTGGGCTGCTGGTTTGAGAATGTCCCAATCAGAGTTCCCAGGTTCAGTTATTATAAGCAACTTGGGCTTGTTTTTCTGTGAAGTCACTTACAAATATTTTCCCCGTAAATCAAGACTGCACAAAATGATCCATTAATAACATAGTTTCTTTTGCTGGATCAATATAAGAGACTTGGGTATACATTTTGGGCCTGATTGCTTATTTCTCTACCAAAAAGTGGTAGCCTAACACTGGTCCCAATGTCGTTCAGTTTAATGATGCAGAACCATGAACATTCAATGACAATTGTATGGTAATATCACATCCCCTACTCAAATTCAAAACAAAAACACATAGAACGCCTAACCTTATTCCATGACCACTGATAAAATCACATTGCATAACTGAATGCATTCATTGCAACCACTGCAATGATTCTGATACAAGTCTACATTTAGTTTAGAATGAGGCAAGGACTCACCTTTCGCGAAGCATTTTTGAGTTGCTGCCATCGCTGTAAAGTTAGCTGTTAATTCTGTCCAAGGGTAGGGTTATCTGCAAATTAAATATTAAAATGTCGTGTCAGCCTACATTGAACATGAACTTGTCAATGCTAGCATACAGATAGGCTATTATCGTGGAAAAACTGTCTAACTATTGACTAATTAGCACTCTGGAACAAGGCATCCGAAGGAGACAATGCAGACAGGAGATCTCTGAAGAGACTGTTGATCTTTATTCATCTATATTCGTATTAAAGTGATAGTCCAGCCTAAACCAAATTCAGACCATCCATCAAAGCAATAGGGAGGAGATGTCATCAGCTGGCGCCCCCCGATGAAATCTGATTGAAAGATGGCCCTTGACCTTCGAGAAGTGCCCTCTCCTCACACCATTTTCAAAAGACACCTTTTGGCCAATCAGCATCTGACATGGTTACTAATATTGGTAGAAACCATCTTCATGCATAAAAATATATGCAAAACTGTATAGCTCTGGGTCTTTCTGGTTCTATCCAGTTGGGTGTAAGTAGGGCTTTCTTCATAGCAGACAATGCCCACCTGTTACTTGTCCTTGCTCTTATCCTTACCAGCTGACTTCATCCCCTCTCGACCATGTAATGACAGGCCTAGTGTCTACTCTACTGTATCCGCCAGCACCCCACTTCTTGACTGTTGGTCTGGTCTGTTCAAGATGTGTAATGACCTTGAAACGCCCCTAATAACTGCAGTAATAAAGCTTATAAAAACCATACATCCTTTAAGTGATAGAAAAACACCACACTACATTTATGCAACTATGCATATACGCCTATTTACAAATATCCCTCTAAAGATAATCCACACATTCAAACTTATTAGGCTACTTTATTTAATGTTTCATCACAACATGATATTTAGCCTACTCACCAGTCAGTCCTTGGCTTGCTCGAAAGTGTACCTGCGCATGGCTGCTTGGACTGGACTATATTCAATTTGTAGCCTACTTCCTTGGGCGGGCCTAACATGAATTTCACCAATGAAAATCAACTATTTTGTGGGAGGAAAACGAGGGTTGTCAAGGAGAACATTGAAGTGTCCAACAATGCAAAAGCAATTGTCTCTTTTTTGTTTTTTGTGCAGTTTGAGTCATGCATGAATGCAGGAATGTATGACACAATTGATGGAGTCGAGTAAAGGTGTATTAACACTAAAAGAGTAGACACCTCTACTCTACTCACCTCTCCTCTGCTGCTCATAAATTCTTGAATCAGCTTTGCTTTGCAATCTTCTCAACGCCGGTCATACATGTTGCTTAAGTGCACCTTTTCCTACTACACTTTTACCTTCCAGTTTCTGTGACTTGCCCAATTAAGGAGTCAATGATCAGCAGTCTTATCCATTATGGCTGTGGTGGAGAGTAGGCTTCTGAGTTAGACTGAGAGACACAGTGGCGGTCCTACAGAATCAGTGCCATTTGTGATTGAAGACCATAAGAAAAAATACATAATTTTTTATTCTATTTGATGTGACATGGTAATGTGTGTACTTTATAGAAAATATCCCCCCCCCATCTTAACATAAAGAGACCACTGCAAATTTGAATATGACCGTCAACTCATTTGAATGTCACTCAGCAACTGTAGTATGACATCAGAAAAATGTGCAGAGCTATACAGTAAAATTCAGTAAGTTTCAACTGAGAGGAATTTGTGAGTTCAGAATTTCAATTGATGGAACCAAGCCCACACTTCCTTCTGTATTTCCATGTACTAAGGAGTCACCGGAGTAGGGGGTCAATGTGATCCAAGACGTACTCAAATAAATACCACAGGATATTGTCATACAGGAATTGCTGATTTCACTTCAGTTCATAGTCATAGTCATTCATAGTCACTGTGAGTATGCAGAAAATTTGCCATCCCTATACCCTTATCTTCTGGCACCATGCTAACTACTCTAATAATCACTATGACTAACACAGTGCAATTGTACCAGATTGCCAGCCCAGATTCAGCAGCAAGGAGGTAAAAAGCTGAGTCAAAACATATATTTCCAGTTTTTCCAGTGGAGCCTAGGCTGCCTATAGAGGCCGCTTTTTTTCTTCTTCTTTACAGTTAAATTGTTTTGTGCTACACAATAGCATAAAGAACATACCTGAGAGACTGAATAGGCTAAATTAACAAGCAGCGAGTCCAACAACAAGCAAGTTACCGAAGCAAGTTCACCAAGCTCCCGATCTCATTCAAGAAGCCTAGAGCGCCCTCTTGCGGCTGTAGACGGTAATGTGTACTCCTTGGTTCATGTCAGTATGAATTAACATTTAAGAACACGTTCAATTTTATTTATTTTAATATACAAGTCGCAGGACCAGCCAAACTATATAACCTATATATATACACACACACACTACCGGTCAAAATGTTGGGGTCGCTTAGAAATTTCCACTCCATTATAGACAGAATACCAGCTGAGATCAGTTGCATTGTTTTTTTTAATCAGGGCAGCAGTTTTCAGATTGCGTTATGTGCTTACATAATTGTAGAAGGGTTCTCCAATGTTTTCTCCGTTAGCCTTTTAACATGATATCAGATTAGTTAATAGAATGTGCCTTTGGAACATTGGATGAATGGTTGCTGATCATGGGCGATGTAGAGAGAAAGATATTTGTATAATATGGGCCTGTTCTTTGGACTAAATTGTTATTGTAGGTTTGAGCATGGTGGGAACTTCCTGATCATAAGTGGCTCAGACAAAAACATCTTCCTTCTGGATGCCAGGCCGTCCAAAGGCTTTGAGGTCATCGGATAGTTTATCCACATAGAGATGTATTCATACACACAAACACAAACACACACACACAGATGGGGCGGTGGTAGTGTAGTGGTTAAGGAGTTGGGCTAGCGTGCAGTAGTCTGAAAGTTGTCGGTTCAATTCCCGGCTTCACCGTTGTGCCCTTGAGCAAGGCACTTAACCCCAAGTTGCTCTGGGGATAATGTGATCCCTTGTAATATAGCTGACATATGTAAGTCACTTTGGTCAAGAAGTGTCTGCTAAATGTAATGTAATAATAATGAAGATACACACACAATGGTGTTTTTTGCTGTGGTTACAGAAGCTGATGGGTTGGTGGTGTCCATCTCGGCTCTGAGCGTGAGTGAGAGGAATCTTGTGATGGTGGGGGTCGTGTGTGGAGGGGTGAGCAGATGCAGACAGGAGTGAAGGAGGGGAGGAGGGTCATGCTCTTCTCTCTGCCCAGCCAGGAGTCCTTAGCAGGTGGGAGGACGAGGAGAGAACATACAGTACCCTCCAGAATTATTGGAACCTCTGATAAAGCTGATTAAAATCAGGTATAAAAAATAATCTGTTGCCGATTTATTATAATCTCATAATCAAAAAAAAAAAAAAATAGGAAAAATCCAACCTTGAACAGAAGCAAATTTATGTTGAGAAAATGATAGATAGATAGATAGATAGATAGATAGATACTTTATTGATTCCCAAGGGGAAATTCAAGGAATACATATTTTTAACAAAAACATGTTGCTCACAATTATTGGCACCCCTACTTATAATACCTTCTTTAGCCTCCCTTTGCCAATAAAACAGATTGTTATATTCACCTATGACACCCCATAAACTTGGAGAATACAAAGCAAGAGATTTAAGACCGTTCGTCTTTACAAAATCTCCCCAATCTCTCCTCTTTGACTCACCCCACTATTTTTCTATGGAGTTTAGATCAGGGGACTGAGATGGCAATGGCCGAAGCTTGATTTTGTGTTCAGTAAACCATATTTGTTTTGATCGTTTTGGTTCATTGACCTGATGAATGATCCAATCATGGCCAACTTTTAGTGTATTGTCAGAGATTGACAAATTTCCTTTGAAAATGTTTAGGTTTTTCTTGGTGTTCATACCATGCACCTTAATTAGATTCCCAAGGCCTTTTGGAATAAAAACAGCCCCACAATAGCACAGCACCTCCACCATAATTCTCATTAGGTATGGGATTCTTTTCAGTAGTCATTGTTATATGCTAAACACACCTAACGTGTTTCTAGCCAAAGAGCACACTTTTTATTTCATCTGACAATAGACAGATGATAAGTGTGTTCCAGACAAAGTTACTGTACCATTTAGTAACTCCTGTCCTTTACATTGGTAATTAAATGACTGGACAGGCTGTTACCTATGCCCTAAATAAGCTATTAGCAATGAGGTCACTTTTGAAGATTTTTTTGGGGACTTGGTGACCCCAAGATGACACTGTTGTCTGTAACTCTCCAATAGTGGTTCTTATGGATTCTTTTGCTCCATGGACTCCATACTGTACGTGGGGGCAAGATAACCAAGGGTCTTTTTCCAAGCATATTTGTCACATTTCTAAATGATTAGAACCTTTTAATCAATTGTTTTTGTAAATATAGGCATTTTTAACAAAGTACCTAGTTGTCATAGACATTCTCTAACACTTTCTTTTTATTTAAATTTAATGTATTCTCTTGACTGACTAGAGGATTTAGCCTCTGTGTGACTATTTTCATACCATAGTAAAAAAGAAAGTCATGAACTACTTCTGAAAGTTCACAGGCACTCTGATTAACTTAAATAAATTGAAATTAGTTAGGAAAATGCTTCTGTTAGGTTTTGTATATAAGATTTTTCAGGGGTGCCAATAATTGTGAGCCACGTTTTTTAGTTAGAAATATTTATTTCTTTATGAGATTTTCCTTTTTCTCAAAAGATTCCCTTCAAGATTGGATTTTTCCTATTTTTTTTCCATTGTGAGATCACAATAAATCACCAACTGATTATTTTTTATACCGGTTTTAGTCAACTTTAGCAGAGGTGCCAATAATTCTGGAAGATACTGTAACACTGATACTGTGTGTGTGTGTGTGTGTGTGTGTGTACGCAGGGCCGGAGGAAGGCATGGGCAATCTGGGCAATTGCCCAGGGCGCCAAACTACCAGGGGCGCAACATGGCGAGCTATGGACTACAACATTGAAAACATGTTGATTATCAAAGAATGGCATAGACGGTTTATGCGGGAGCAGCAAGTAATTAATTTTCAGTGATATCGGTTAAATAAGTCATGAATGAGATGTTCAAAGTCTAGTGCTGCAGAATACAGAAAAGTGCACAGGTTGAAAAACTTTTCTCCAGTATATGATGAGGGCACTGATCTTCAGCCTGAATCGCCAGGTTGCTAATAGTGGAACTTAGCAGAGGGGGCGACAATGTAATAAGGTAAATCTGAATCTGAATCTTACATGTCACCAAATCAGGGGAGCAATGAGCTCATTTCCCTGCAATAAGACGGTCCTATCGCGGGGATACCATCATGTTTAAATGCACACCTAACAGACGGCATCATATTCCATAGGTAGTCCGATTTCTGTAAAATAGTCTGTAATAATAATAATAATATGTTTATATTAGGTGAAAGCCTAACTGCTTATTTGTAGGCCATCATTGTTCCGTGAGGCCTGGTCGCAATTGTCCCGCAACATTTTATTATTTTTCTGTGCGGTCCAGTAGCGTTGGAAAGTACATAGTAAATAGTACAAAGTGGGTGGAGTTTGTCATGGTCAGAATTCTGAGGAAGTGTACCAAACTGTTCCATCAACAGAGCATGGGAGATGGTGATATACAGTATTTCTCCTCTTTGCTGATGCTCATGATGGGTTCACTTCTGAATTCTTGCCTGAATGAATAACTCAATTGAATTGAAACAAGACTGTCTTTATTTACTAATAAAGGCAGCTGACAACAATTTGTAAAAAAGATCTAGTCACGAAATGTTAATTTATATCTCAAACCCTAAAGTGCTAAAATGAAAACACCAAAAAGACAGTTTTTCCTACATTAAAAAAATAGAAAATAAACCATTTTGTTTTAATTACAAAAGTCCTTATTGAAATTTCAGTAAGATCAGTGACTTCAGTCCCAGAACCTTTCCTCTTCACCCGTTTGCTTCAGTCAAATCAACATTAAAAAGACTAGTCAAGGTCAGGCTGCCAGAAATCATCGATGTCTCCATCGCAGTCACCATGGAGCTCACAGCCCATAGTCATAATCTGGTTTGCCATCCATGTAGGATTTGTAAAAGGCCTTGTAGGTGTCAGTGCTGAACATGGTGGCCTTGACAGTAGGGTCCTGCAGCATGAATTGGACCCATTTCTTGAATTCAGCATTGCCATCCAAACAACTGAAACAGATGATCATAACAACTCCTTATGGTTTGATCTCAACTGGGCACACAGGGTAAGAGGCAGCATATACATTGTACAAAAAACAAATGTGATGAGAGAAATATGCATGCCACAACACAAAGTATCCACAATCGAGGCACTATATTTCATTCCTAATATTAACTATTCAAATGATTTTTGCTGAAATGGACTGGCATTACACGAGTGGTTTGTGAGTTGTGACATTTATATGCCCGTGAACTCTGGCCGAATTCATTTCCTATCACTCAAGGAGACCAAGGACTTAAACTGTGAGTGTGAACACGTACTGCGTCAACTCCATCATCTCCATCCTCTCAAACCAGGGCCACATCATGTAGTCGATCATCGAGACAGAATCTCCTCCAAAGAATTTGGTTTTCTTGTTGACCAATACCTGAGAAAACACAAAGCACAACATCCACCCAGACAGGTGAAACAGGTGGAAAGAAAGCATTCATTATGACAGTGAATACTGCACTCTAGCAAAATGAAATGCATATGCAAGTATACACTAGTCTAGCTATGCTGTAAGAGTTGTACATTTCCATTGCTCAATTAATGCAATCCAGTTCTCATGCAAGAAAAAGTTTCAAAACCAGTCTCACTTCCTCAAAATGTAACTGGAAGCCATTGAAGCTACATGACGATAGTTGTTGTTTTCTGGAGTTTCCTTGCTGAGTGTTCAACGTTGGAAGATTGAACTTTGAGCCAACAACTAGTGGTTGTATTGCTTTTCAGTTTCAAGTGATCTTGAGACACCCAGAGCAGTGTTTCCCAAAGTGTGGGCTGTAAAGGTATTGCAGGTGGGCCACGAGAATAGCCGACATTAGCCTCATTAGCCCCATTTTTAATTTATTTTAAATTTTGTAACTAAGATTGATATAATTAGAAGCGAATGCTTATACATTTCAAATTCAAAAGTACCTAGAGGTATTTGAATGAAATTAAATTAAATATAAGCCTATTCATCAAACTGACGTTAATTTGATGTTAATCCAGAAAATTTTTGATGGGGTTGTCATTGACAGACTATAGGTAACGCTAAACTAAGCTATAGCACGCAAAGGTGACAAGCGGTTCTGTTTAAAAAGAAGCTGACTTGTTCAGTTTGTTGTACATCTTTCTATGGCCCGAACAGTGATAGCGGTGGACAGTTAGCTTATTTACAGTTGATTCCCTTGTTGCCAAGCCTGCTTCCAACCTCCTACTATGGTTGTTATAGTTACCATTCATAAGCATTGATGGATCGGTGATTAAACTTTTTTCTACCATATCTACTTTATAGGTGTCCCGTTATTTATAATGAACAGCCATCCACCAGCCAATCAGATCTGAGATTCTCTCCGGGTGATAAAGTGTGTAATAATGGAGCGGTGGTTGTCAAAATAAAGTTATTATGTCTCAAGCAAATCAGAATATCACAGTGAACCAGTGAAGAACAGGACTCGTTGCAAGTACTCTAATGACTATGAATAAAAGTTTGCGCATGAGTGTCCATCAGATCTGATCCATTAGTGTACCCCCTATGTCATGTACAAATCAACACACGGGAGGTTAACACAAAACCGTATTCTATTAACATCTGTGGTGATGACTGCTTACCTCATTTAGTTTAGACAGCCTCTCCTTCAGCTCTGCTTCTAGGCTTGACACATCCTCACCGTTCTTCTTGCCCATTGGGATCTTATAGAAGTACGGAGTGACCTGCGAGGCACAACCATTTACATGCAGTATTCTTTTTCAATAGCAGCCCAATCATTTTCACTATAACTGCTGAAATGAAGGTGAGAGCACCTAATGTAAAGGAATATCAGAAAAAAAAAACATATGAATCACCCATTTGTATTTGAACACGGGCAACTGCAGCTCTAACTCCAGTCAGATAAAGCACATCAGGTGGGTGTGGGATAAAGTGCCATGTTTGAAGTCAGTTATGCTGCTGTAAGCATACTCAACTCCAGCTAACCAATAATGGTGCTTCAGAGGAATGAAAATAAGGGGTGTATTTGATTGGCTGTTTAGTTGAAATATCAACAACCTTTTGCCATGATTGAGGATTGCACATGATGCACTGAAACAGCCTCACTGAGCACAGGAATGTGTGAAGGCTAATGCTGTTATGAAAGTGAGAGAGTCTTGTGTGTTCTCCCCAGCAGATGACCTGCATTACCTTGGAGAAATGTTCCAGAAGCATCTTCTGCTGAGCCTTCTCAAATGGATCAGAAGGGAGCAATTTCTTCTCTGCATACACCTCATCCAGATACTCGCATGTGATTGGTGACTCATAGATCACTTGACCATTCACAGTCTCCAGCGTTGGCACAAGTCCAAGAGGGTTCTTCTCCAAAAACCAATCAGGTTTGTCCTTCAGGTTAATGTTGACTGTCTCATGTCTGTGAAAGTAAAAAGGTGAAACATGTAGTTTCAGTCATCCAAAGTATCCCATTAAAATTGACCATATTCATGCAAATTTACAGGACACACTGATAAGATACTAATTGGTAATAATAACTATTCCTGAGCCTTTTGTTCATCTGGGATTTTCATTACCATTTCAAATAATACATTACAATGTTTCCAATCAATAACAATATGCATCATTCTTTGTTTTAGATATATGACAACATTGGTCTTTTAATGCACACACACCACGTCGAATAAAGAGTAGGTTTCTAAGACAGAAACCATCATTGCAACGGAGTAAGATTTGGTGGAATAAAGCAGCCTGTTACAATAAACAAACTACAGTGCATTTTCAAGAAAACGCTAAATATGGCTGAAGGCCGACAGTTGAGCTAAAAGCCCAGGCTACTAGCTCGCATGCCAGCAGCACTCTTGAGGTGTCAGGGAGTGAGGTTTACCAACGTTGCACAAGCACAACTAAGCTAGCTGGCATCCGTTACACTCACCCGCCTAAACCTCACTACCGATCTGGGTCACGGCACCAATGTAACCTGTGTCGTGTTGAACCTGCGTGATTCAACGTTCCACACACACAGCTAAGCTAGCTGGCTTCCGTTACATAACGTCGTCAGTCAATGAAATAAGATGTCTGTTAGATTTGTATAATATGTGAAAAGGCTCTAAACCAGGCACAGATATCCACAGAACATCTCTGTAGTGATCAAAGTGCCTTCAGTGTTTCATGGTCCACTCAGCTTCCATGGCTGTGTCAGGTAAACTCACTTGATGCCCTTGGCATGGAGCACAAGCCTGGTCCTCTGGGCAAAAGGGCAGAATCTCATGCTGTACAGCCTGATGTGACCCTTGGGAACAGGACCAGGAGGAGAACTCCCTGTTGAAAAGGACACAGATCACTTTATGTGAACAAACAATTAGCTTCCACACAATGCTACAAAAATGGGGCAAGGGTTCACTCTGATATCAACGTAGTGAATGGGGTGGGTGGTCCCCACAACCCTTGCCATTCTTGAACATGTTAACTGAATGGTTGCTATTTGTACAGGAGACCATACCAGTTACAGTACTAGGCAAGGACATCAATAACAGTTTCAAAATTAATGTTTAGGGTTTTAGTTTAGGGCTAGTTTTAGTAATAAACACACAGTGGTAGCCTATTTAATGTGTATCTGAATGAGATAAAAGATGCACAGGTAAATGTAATACTGAGTACAGGCATGCAAGTATTATGCCAAGATGACACAGCAGGAATTGCTGCTTTCACGTCAGAATGCATAGTCACTGTAAGTAGGCATAAGGAGGAGGTGTGCCAGCCCTAGAGTCTCCACCCTACTCTTATATACACTATGATTTCCACAGTGCAATTGTAACAGCGATTCAGCAGCAGGGAGGTAAAAAGCTGCGTCAAAAAGACGTCATTACAGTATTTACCAGACATTCAATGACAATTTTATGGTAAGATCACATCCCCCTACTCAAATTCAAAACAAAACCACATAGAACGCCTAACCTTATTCAATGACCTCAGATGAAATCACATTGCGTAACTGAATGCATTCATTGCAACCACAATGATTCTGATACGAGTCAGTCTACATTTAATTTAGAATGAGGCAACGTAGGACTCACCTTTCGCGAAGGATTTTTGAGTTGCTGCCATCGTTGTGGTAACAAGGGTAGGGTGGGTTATCTGCAAATTAAATATTGTAACGTCGTGTCAGCCTACATTGAATATGAACTTGTAAATGCTAGCATACAGATCCACAGATCCACACATTCAAACCTAAGGCTACCTACTTTATTTAGCCAACTCACCAGTCAGAATAACTCAGTCCTTGGCTCGCACGAAAGTATACCTGCGAAATATGGCTGCTTGGGCTGGACTATATTCAATTTGTAACCTACTTCCTTGGGCGGGCCTAAGATGAATTTCACCAATGAAAATCATCTATTTTGAGGGAGGAAAACGAGGGTTGTCAAAGAGAACACTGAAGCGTCCAACCATAATACCTCCATGCGTCCAACAATAGTTTTGTGCGTTTTTGATAATATCATAGCAATAGCATAATATCATATCATTGAGTCATGCATAAACGCAGGAATGTACGACACCGTTGAAGGAGTCGAGTAAAGGTGTATTAGCACTACATAAAAAGAGTAGACAATCATGTTCATAAGAATTTATGATAGGCCTGTGTGTGTTTACACCAATGCAAACTTGTCATACCATACTTTTCCCTTCCAGTCAACTTTCAAAAAGGCTTCAATACAGTAGCTGACTCTGCAAACAGCCAGCCAGCACTTTCTGTGACTTGCCCAATTAAGGAGGGTCAATGATCAGCAGTCTTTCCCATGATTATGGTTGTGGTGGAGAGTTGGCTTCTGAGTTAGACAGAGAGACACGGTGTTCCGAATCATTTCATTATTTTTTATTCTATTTGATGTGACATAATGTGTGTACTAGAACATACCCCCCCCCCCCCATCTTAACATAAATATTAAAATGAAGCCAACAAAGAAAATGCAAAAATAGAGCCTTTTGTGTAATTTTTCCATTTTGTGTAGTCATTCTAAATCAGAACCTGACACACAACCCAAACCGTCTACAAGAAACCTCAGAAATGCAGACTTTTATTGTCAGTATGCATTTTGGGTAACCAAAAGTCCTATGAGGAGTTTCCATAAGGCATTACAAAACGCATGAGCATACCTTGGCAAATAATGGTCTAAAATACTGATTTTTCATTTTATATTGATCTAATTTTGCACACAGCTTCGCAAGACCTGGTGCTAGGGCTCAATTGGGTTTCTAAAATCATATCAAGTGAGGGCTGAAATGTAGTCAGTTCAGAGATGCTTGTTATCTCGCAGAAAGAAAAAAAACAATATTCTAGGCTCTGTAACTGTAAGTTAGTACTTTTGTCTCTCTAGTATCTCTGTATTCTTTTTGTCTCTCTTTATACTGTGTGGAATTGTCCATCTACAGTCTCTCCAACAATTCACTATCCTGACTAGAAACATTTGCAATTTGCAAGCAATCTTCTAATCTTCTAAAAAATCTAATTCACCAGAGATAGGTGGATTAACTCTCAATTCACATAAGGTATAATGCAATTTAAGTTGATGGATAGTTTTAATCTAGGTTTTTTTTTCTGTAAATGACCTTACATTTTGATACCATGGCTGTTCAGAACGCTTCGCTTGATTAAGACGGTCCATTTTTTCCACAGTGGAAACATGTAAGCATGCAGATTTGCATTTTCTTTAGCTGAATACTCATGAATGTGCTGAAAGATGGAACTGAATAGAAACCCTGCTTTTTGACCTGATTGGTGTGGCTTGCCTCCTTTGGGACAGTTGCTAATATGTTATATGCCCACTTGTAGGATGCTGTGAAGCACTCAGACACTAAAAAAATCTGTTGTGTCTCACACCAACTACTACATACATGCATGACGTGTACGTAAGTCTAATGTGTACAGTAGCACAGGCTGACAGTCTCTGATAGATAAGCCTGCTGTTCTTCCAGCCATGGAGGAGAACCAGGAGGCCGAGGCAGAGCAGCGCTACCAGGAGATCTTGGAGCGCAAGCGTCTGGTGGAGCTGGCCAAGGAGCAGGCCCAGGACGTGGCAGTGCTGCGCGCAGAGGTGGAGAGGATGAGGATGAAGACCTTCCCCGCACTTGGCCAGTTCAAGCACAGCTGAGGCTCGACCACTGGGACACTGAGACTGCTCAGACCTGTGGTTTTTATATGACTGAGTTTATTCATATAAATATTTCACATATCCTAAAAAGTGTGTGAGGGCATTTATTTTTAGTACTTGTGCACTTTGAAATGTCTTTTTTTGTTTGTTCTGTTCAGACTTCTCTGAAATCATCCTCTGTGCGGTCATAGTGCAGCAGGTGGTCCTCCAGGCCGAATTGGTCCATGAGCTGGCCAAGGCTGGCTTTGCGACCGTCCGTAGGCAGGGCTGTCTGCAGCTCATACAGGGCCGCCTGCGCACAGTGACGCCACTTCACGATCAGTGTACGCAGCTGTGACAGATCGTTCTGGAGGAAGAAATGAGGACCTTTACTGTTACATCCAATGAAAAGTTGGAGTGTTAAGAGTTCACTTCAAGGTTAAGGGCACATTGATTAGGTCTACTATACACAGCTAAGGGAACAGTACATCTCTGTGTAGTTAAAACGTCCATTCCATTTGTCCCTAATCCAAATCTTCAACTAACGTTATACTAATTTCTCTTGAGCGTAAAATATAAACTGCTTCCACCGCGGACGTGAAAGTAATTGTAGGTGGATGTAATTACTTGACAAAAACACAGCAGACTTCGGCAGTATTCCAGATATCCAAGATTCAGGCTTTACTTTACAATAACGCGCATCAAGGGAGAATACTAGTGATGGGCAAATGAAGCTTTGGTGAAGCACTGAACCACTTTGAACAGTTGATTCGAAAATGGGTTCATTACTCGAAGCTTCAGTAACAGCGACCTCTCCTGGTGAAAAGCCAAGACTGCATCTAAATTATCCCGGCTAGATAGTGGACAGGAAGCTTTACTAGTGAAATAAATCTAGTGCACGCACCTAACCACCCCATCCCCCCACATACGTAGTGCACATGAATACGAATGGGATATCATTCTTTTTACAAATAAAGATTGATCAGGAGCGATCAGAATAAAGTTTTCCCATGTCTCTCTTATTGTAATAAAAATAAATCAATACGAACAAACTATGCTTGTCACAGTAGAGGCTACGAACCAAACGCAGTTGCAGTGGCAGCACGATTGGTTCGCGAGGCGGTGGTGCTGCAAACCACTCAGGTGATACATTCAGAGAATGAAGCAGTTTCTGCTTCGAACGTCATACGTCACGTGATTTTTCCGTACCAAAGCAACCTTCGGAGCAGTGGTTCAAATGGAATTGTAGTTAATGGTTTGAAGCACGTATCGAAGCTTCAGTGTCAGACTGCCATCACTAGAGAATACATCTTTCAGCTCGGAAGCTTCAACTTTAATTCTAACTCCCACCGGAGGAGTCTGGCCTTTTATGCTCAATTTGCAAGGGTGTGGTTCAAGAGGATGTCATAGGTACAATGTCCTGTGATTGGCCATCTCTTCCCGCTGTTTCCGTCAGCCACACCCAGACACACCTACACACACCCACTTAGTATCCAACATACTAGGCAGGCTCCTCAGGTAGAAATGTTATACAGGATGTTCTAAACATTTTTACACTTAATTCATTGTACTCCTTGTACTGAAACTATAAAAATGATACCAAACATAAATACATTTACAGTTAATAACACAAACATAGAATTCAGCTAAAGTTTAACCCAGGTTCTTTGTCTACCCGAAGGTAGAACAAAGGGGCTTGTGGAACAGGCAAAAGGTGCCCAGTGGGGAGCATTTCACACCTACATATGCATTGAATACATCAAAGCAAGAAAGACAGAATACACTTTCAATGTAAATGGAGCTAAGTCTCCAGCTAGTCTGGAGCAAGAAAAGGTCATACAAATAATTCCCATCAGACGTGTCTGGTAAATAACCAGCATACCCTATGTTGATAACTTGCCTGTTTTGTCAACAAGGTGACGTTTTGAAATGTACAAAAACAAAAAGTCTTCACCCATTACATTGATATATTACATATCTAGTCAAGTGTGCTACTGTTACCCTTTTCCGGTACATTTTGACCATCTGGAGCCTCCGCAGTGTCTCTGCCTTCTCTTTCACCTCCCGCCTCAGAGCGTCTCGCAGCTGAAGAATGTCTGTCTGAGGGAATTGTGTAGAATCCGCATGCGGCCCTGGAGTTTGCTTGATTGGCCGTTCGCAAGACAATTTTTCATTGTGGTTCAAGTCCATTTCCTTCTGTCCTTTCACCAGTTTTAGCTGTGTACTGCCGTTTGTTGTTGTGGATGCGGGAGAGTCGTCCTCTTCGTCCACATTGAGTCTTTTAGCCACTGCAAGAGGTGATGCGAAAGAGCGACGGCTTCTCTTCAGTTTCTGCCTCAGGGAAGAGCTCATAGTCTGGGCCAGGTACATTATTCAGACAGTTAGTAAAAAAAAAGTAATGCCACATAGACACATGTTTTCATTGCCATTATTATCCTAATGTTAGAATACGTTTATGATTTCTTTTAGAGATACAATCCAGCAGAAACAAAAATAACCACCAACCAACCAATCTAGTGCTAACTAGTTCAGCCATTCGTTTTTTTACAGCCTTTTCACCTACCCTTATCTCAGAAGATGGTTGTGGACTAACGTTAGCATCGACATCATTGCTCGGAGTGTGCAACACAGACAGTGTTTTTTGTGCTTTCGGTGTCGTGTCCATTATGTTAACATTGCTTGAAAATTAACACCAAGCGTTGCGATTCTACTCAGAGCTGCAAATTCAAGGTTGGTGCGAAAACATTAAATGTCACTTCCGCCTCTGCCAGGAACTGCGAAACAGAGGCATTTTGGGAGATTGAGTACTGGAAAAGTAGATGCAGTTTACGAAATGAATTATGTGTCACGATAATTTCATTACGTGGACGAAATGCATAAAAGAATCACGAAATCTGTTTTGTGACATTCTAAAACATTACTACATTTTGTGAGTCAGCAGTTTGCGGAATGTATTAGCCAGTGGGTCCCATTTAGAAGTGGCACTTCATTCGCGCCTCCCGTTATTCACAGAAATGCGTGAAATGTAGGCCTATTGCAACTTTTCGCCATGAGGTGGCAGCTTAAGTCCGCTGTAGCATCTTTTTCTATGACTCTGACACAGTCCTAACCAGTAGGTGGAGGTAGCCAAGTACCTACCTAAGCGCATACCATCCACGTCATTGGCGTGCGTGTGACAACCTACTCTTTGATTTTATAAAAAAAAATGAATGTTAAATGTTTCAAATCTATTATGCGGCTTGCCCTTTTGACCTACCCATGTCAAAACCCATCTGGTGAACTCGGATTACTGCTCTATATAGTACACTCATTTTTTTAATTAAGGCATTAAGATCCATTTCCAAAAGATGATTTTTTTTTATTCCTCTTTTTAGTCAACTCTTCTTCCTCTTCTTATAGGCACTGTATAATTTACAATGCACTGATAGCTGCCACCCCATGTTACTTTAACAATATGTAAATGTATAATTTCACAAAAGATAGATTTTAAGCATGACAAGCATTATGGTCTCACATGTCAACGTGAGCACTGGCAACGTGTCTTGAGCTCCCTGTTTTTAAATGGTTGGCCTTGCTTGAAAACATACTGTATGAGAATTTTACTAGGATAACTGGCTTCCAGTTCAGGTAACCCTACTGCAATACGTTCTCACACTGCAACTAAGTATTATTTTACTCGGAGTAGGCTTTGAGCAAGACAAGCATTAAGGTCTTACATGCAGGGGCGTCGGATTGGGGGCAAAACCACTACTAATTATAGGGGCCCAAGGGGAGAGGGGGCCCTTGAAAAGTCTGGAATATATTTTATTTTACCTGGGTTGAGGAACATGGGGGCCCATCAGGACTGCCAATGCAGGGGCCCAGGATCCTGTGCTACACCCCTGCTTATGCCGCAGACTTGAGCACTGTCAAAGTGTCTAGTGCCCCCTTGTGGCAATTTGCAAATGGTTGGCCTTGTGTTAGACGGCCTATTTTATACAGTCTATGACATACTGTATGTGATATTTATTTGGATGACAGACTAGTTCAGCTTTTATGACATAAGCTTAGTCTATAGGCCACAGTGTTTGTGAAAATGCTGAGTTATGAGTTTCAAAAGGAGAATAAATGTTTTTCAACAGCAACTGCTTGATGGCGAGAGCAACTCTTCAGCAATGCACAGAGAGAGAGGGAGAGAGAGAGAGAGGTATGTGTTGTTTAATTTAGCTCTGATCATGTTGATTAAGTAGACTCTTGAGTAGATTTCAAATCCAATCAAAATGCAAAGTTCAATTCAGTTTTAGCATGTGAAATAAGTCTAACTTTCTGTCTAATATGGAAGTAAGCCCATCTAAGAAAGAATTACGATGTTGAACATCCTATCACCATGCAATATTTGTACCTTATAACGGTCACTGGCAGGAACAACAACAAAGCTTTTTAAGAAAGTTTGGGTCTAATCTTATTAGTGATATATTCTGCTAAAATTAGAGAGCAAGTTGGTCTCTATGCATTTCAGTCACAAACACAAACAAAACATACATATTATTGGGAAAATATACATAAAACATTTTCTGCTGCTGATGATATTTTACAAAATGTGCATATGTGTGTGATAATGTGATATCATTAGTCAATAGGGATGAAATATCTATTGTTTGTGTTTAATTTTCTGGGAAAATTGTGGCTGACTAAAACGATGGCTGTGATCAATGTGGTATAGTGGTGTATGCCATTTTGACCAGGCTGGGCTTACCTCACGGTGGAACGCAAGTAATGGTACCCTGAGGATCCACCTGTTCCCATCTTACTGCCAATCATCCTGTGCACCATGCACATGTGGTGGTCTGGAAGATGGAGGCATTCATAGTCACTTTCATAGTCACTAACAATAATGCATAATGTTGTGTCCATAACAATGATATGAACATAATAAGAAACTGAGTAAAAATATAATCATTTCAGTCTGTATAGATTGGTTCTTTCACTAATACAACTTGCTGCTGTGCTGTCGGGTTTGATACTGGACGTTTTCAGTTGGAGTGTTGTTTGGGCTGTGGTAACAATCATGACTAGTGTTTGGTCTTTGAGGGCTCCTATCTGAGCTATCTCGTGGTATGAGAAAGAGATATATGTAAGAATACAACAGAGTATAGATCCACAGATATGTACTTAAACACATAAACTGCACAGATGCTAAAAAGTATTTTAAGAAATCAAATAAAATGGGTCATTAATTTCTTCACTGAGATAGCAAACTCTAGCTTCTGTTGTCAGGATTAATCCAACACACACTGACTCATCTGAGACACCTACATCTCCATTTGGACATGAGGGAGTCAATGTCCATCAGTGAGGTCAGCAGCTGGAACGGCACCTGGAAGCGAGGTTCCTCTCTGTCAGAACAGACCACAGGTGAGTGTCGAGCAGGTGGACATTGAACAGGTGAACTGAGTCGACACATTAAACTTGAGAAAATGAGGGGTGAGAGGATAGATGATCAAAACTGTGAGAGGTGAATGGACAGGTGGACAGCGTGTGAGAGAACATCTCACCTGTAGAAGTAGATCATGAGAGCGCCCTGCAAAGCTTTATATGAGAGGCGTCGCTCACCTAAGGACAGTAAAGACAGTATAAAGCAAATGCATGGGATCTTGACATTTTATTTGGATCATCAGCTTGTTGGGATTTTTGTAAGGATGTGACTGTTTAGAACATTTAAAAAGAACATGGAGATAAAACTGGATTGAAGTACTGGTCAACAAGACATTGAGTGGTGTTCAATTCTTACAGAGTGAGTAGCTAAACTTTGACTTAGGCATGGTGTGTTTGTGTGTGTGCGTGTCTGTGTCTGTATGCGATGATCATCCTCACCTTTACTCATCAGGTCATCATGTCTTTGCTCATCAAACAGGGATGTAAACAGGACTCTCTGCTTTATGATATCCTTCATCTGTTCATCTTTGTCCTCTGACTCTGGTCTCATCTGTCCAATTAAATTATATATGCCACTGTTTCCATGGCCCTTTTGTCTGATTACACAGTCTGACTGAATGTAACTCAATGAATGAATGAATGAATGAATGACTATCCCAAATGTTGCAGCACTGCAGATCATTGTTGACAGCATAATCATGATTTGAATCCATGATTACCACAGATGTCTGAGCAGACTTGATATATGAGTTTCAGGAGGTGATAAACAAACCTCTAGTTTCTCTCTCTCCCTCTTCAGTCCCTCAGTGATGTTGGCATCCAGTTTCCCCCAGAAGTTGAATCCTTTCTCCTCAAGGCCTGGGGTACATTCCAGCCATTGCTGCAGCACACAGAGAGCAGGATATACGTTTCATACACCATAGCCTCAGGCAATACCTGATACTGGAGAACATACATCAAGCTTCCATGTGTATCACTATATCCATATTACTATATTACTAAACACAAGGAAACCTTATTAATGTAGCATACTGTATGGTGTGTTGCCATGGAAAATGTCCTATAGTGGCCTGTATAGCAACAGGTTTCCTGTATCGTGTGTTCTATGTTTACAATAAATTCTATGCCTGTGTATAAACGACACCCAAAAACACACAAATGTTCCTGTGTGATGTGATGTGTATGGTGGCGCTTCACAGGTCATCACCTCCACCACCCGGAGCAGCGTGGGCTCCTGCTCAGAGCGGAGCAGCAGCTCGCTGTCTTGGCCATAGAAGTTGTCCCGGTAGTGCTGCCGGTTGTAGGGAACCCGCCAGTCATTGGGAACGCCAAACTTGTTCTCCAGGAGACGGAACTGTAGGCTCTGGAAGCCAGAGGCTGGAGACAGGTACTCCCTGGTTTAGGGCCCACACATGTACACACACACACATGTACACACACACACACACACGCCAATTTAAGTATATGTTACAGATGCATGCACCTAAATTCATATTGCTATAAAGACACAAATTTCAGAATGAAAATATTGGAATGTGGTCATAAACTAGCTTACATAACTTGGCAAACAAACAAATAAATAATGAAAGATTATCATCTGCTGACCTGAAGTCAAAGAAGTCCAAAGCAGTCATAGTCTCTAGAATAGCAAACTGGTCGACCAGGAGTTTAAAGATTGTGATTATCCTGTGGGTACGTGTGGTCACCTTCAACATGTTACGTCCATTTCGCACCTGAAGTCAAGTGAAACATTAGAACATGGTACTCCAATAACTAAAGTATCCACTGTTATCCATTATAACATTTATAAATGTTTAGTAGTATTTATTTTAAATCTTATAAGGGCCTTCACTTTCAAAAACAAAAACTCAATTTGTTGAAAAACTTTCTAAATGATTAATGACTGGTGGTAATTAAGGCATTATCTAGAAATATTTGTCCAACTTAGCCACTGCAATGCACACACACCCACAATGCACACAGACTTTTTTAAAAGATATCCCTCACTGAGTCCAGCTCCCACAAGATCTGCTTAAACCACAACTCATACGCTTCACCCAAGAAAAGAGGAGTAGGCTAAGCAGTTAAACATGATGACCCTTAACCCTATACTGGCATAACAGGATTTTCTGTTGTTGATTGATTGCAAGGCACATTAAGAAAAAATTGTTCGCTGCACACTCTAGGCCTATCTCTTAATTATTTTATTTCATTCCAACGTTTCGGCCTGTCATGACAAAGGCTGAAAGGCCGAAACGTTGGAATTAACCCTTTCATGCACACATTATGAAAAAAATTGTCTAGATTTTTTTAATATTGATTTTATTACTCTATATGAGCCTAAAACTGAAAAGCATTTTGAATTTTTTAAAAATATGATTTTATATAGAAGTTATTTTACTGTCCACATATGTGGACAGTGCGCAACAATGGGGTAAAAAATAATAAAGAGTAATGACAGAAAATATGGACCATTATGTGACTTTAATGCAAAAAACAACAGTTTTTTCAAGTACATCATAACAGTAATGATTTTAATGGCATAGAAGGATATTCTAAAGATGTTATGCAACATTACAAAGAGTTAAAATTTTAAATAGAGTTATTTATAATAGTATTTGATCATTTTTTGAACATATTTTGTAACAGATAACATATAAAATGATTTAAAAATATTTTGTCCAGTTAAAAAAAGTAGATTTTACAATCATATCATGTTGGTTATGTTATTAACTGCAGAAAAATATTTTTTTTACCATGTCAATTAGAAGATAATGTTTACAAACATCTCGAAAGATTTGAAAAATGTTTTAAGTTTCAAAAACTGATTGATTTTACAATCATTTCTGTAATGTTATGAACAGCATATTACTTTTTTAGCATGTAACATATTTTTTTTGTGTGTGTACTGTGTGTGTGTACTGTATGTCTGTGTGTATGTGTGTGTGTGTGTACTGTGTGTGTGTGTGTGTGTACTGTATGTGTGTGTGTACTGTATGTCTGTGTGTATTGTATGTGTGTGTGTGTGTTTGTGTGTATGTACTGTATGTGTGTGTGTGTGTACTGTATGTGTGTGTGTGTGTGTACTGTGTGTGTGTGTGTGTACTGTATGTGTGTGTGTGTACTGTATGTGTGTGTGTATGTGTGTACTGTATGTGTGTGTGTGTGTGTGTTTGTGTACTGTATGTGTGTCTGTATGTGTGTGTGTGTGTGTGTTTGTGTGTGTGTGTACTGTATGTGTGTGTGTATGTGTACTGTATGTGTGTGTGTGTGTGTACTGTGTGTGTGTGTGTTTGTGTGTGTGTGTACTGTATGTGTGTGTATGTGTGTGTGTGTGTGTGTATGTGTGTGTGTGTGTGTGTGCACTGTATGTGTGTGTGTACTGTGTGTGTATGTGTGTGTACTGTATGTGTGTGTGTGTGTACTGTATGTGTGTGTGTGTATGTGTGTGTGTGTGTGTGTGTACACACCACTTAGTCACCACCTAATGTCTTAATATATTACTCTTTGCAAAACATGCACACCATTCATTGGTCTCTATATATTTCTGTAATGTTGTCATTATAGGCAGTTCACATAATGTATAACATGTAGTTAGGTCATTATTTATCTTTACCAAATGTTTGTTTCTTTGTAATTTAAAGTAGTTAAATTCATATTTAAACAATACAAATAAAAAAACTTCCTAGTTACAAAATCAGATTTTTGGTCATTTAACTCCTCTGTTGCACAACGTCCACATACGTGGACAGTTGGTTTTTAGTGTCTATAAACTATATTTTACATCATATTTCATTTCTAAACACATAGAGTTGTTCAACACACTCTCCTGTACACCATAATATTTTTTTTCACCTGATTTTGCCTTCTTGAGTAGAAACTTTTTACAGATATGCCTGGAGGATTCAGCACATGGCCATTACTGTCAGCCATGTTGAATTGATGATGTCATCAAGCAGTCAATATTCCAAATATAAGATGATACATATTGTTAATATATTGCAATGGATCTATTAAAACTGCCCTCAAGTGGATTGGATTATATCAACATGATAAACAAATAGAAATCAGAGTTAAAGTTACTGTCCACAGATGTGGACATTGCGCATGAAAGGGTTAAATAAAATATTTTATTTTTGTCATTTTCCTTAGTAAAAAGATATATTCTTTGCTTTCTTCTTGACTCGGGGATTAACGTCATGTAGGCTATGCCAACCTTTTCAGCATGAGGACATGTAAAACCACGCAGCGACACAAACGTAAACAACGGGAGGAGAGAGATGCACATTTTATCTAGTCATTATTTTGAGTTTGTGTCAGCTAAACATGACAACATTAAGGTACATTGTACATTCTGTGCTGGCGACAAAGTGCTGTCTAGCTAGACATCCCAAGTCTACCGAAGTTTTGAGAGTCTCCCACATATTGATATCCTGACGCCCGCAAATTACATAAAATCTCCCGGAACCTAGAGCGAACAAGCCAGACCGGACTTCAAATCGCGTGTGCATCTGAGTTTAACCCGCACACAACGGAGAGGGAGAGAGAGCAGTGGTGCGTGTGTGCCTGCAAGCCATCCAAGACAGAGAACATCCTGGTCTGTTTTGCTAAATCAACCAATCAGTTTTCAGTGTAGGTGGGCTTATATCTCTTTTCTCCCGAACTTAATTAATCAGTTCAGTTAGTGTAACTAGGAACAGGAGCGTCATGCCACAGTCAATGCCCCTCAAAAAGGAACACTTAAAGGAGAATTCCGGTGTGATTTTGACCTAAAGTGTTTTGAAACATGATACCAGTGTGAACGTATGTCTCATAGCCCATCTCGGCTTGTCCCCTGCACTCCGAAATCTGGCGCTAGTTAGCCGATGCTACCAACAAGGCGGTCAATGGTGGTGCCTCGGCATCGGCATAGCCATGCAAATAAATCACAGTTTTACACCATTTACGAGGCTCAATGTATCTCCACACTTCATTGGTAGACATCCGAGGGCCCTGACATTTAAAACGAGACATTGAGAACTTTGAAAAAGCACTGGTAGTTTACTTACAAGACGATTTATACAGATAGTATCTTCACGAAGTTTAGCGTTTGCAGCCATCTTGAATTTAGTCACGATAAGTCGAGCGACGAGTAAGAATGAACAGGTATGATAAGGGATCAGATTCCAAAAATAATTCTGTATGCATGGATTACAGTTTCTTCCAGTAGCAGCAACTGGAATCCATGCATTTCCACTGAATTATTTTTGCTTAAATATTGCTGTGTAGCCTAGGCCTAACTGATTCAAAACATAGCCTTATCAGATAATATGATGGCTAGACCTGTAGGCTAGGCTATGCCAACAAAATAAGAGTTTTGATGAATAATCGCCTATGTTTGACTAGTGTTTCATTGCGCAAAAGAGCTGAAGCATTCAGCTACTTGTGTGGTGTTTTGTTAATTGTGTGTAATAAACTATTTTGAAAAACTAGCCGAGCATTGGCTAGGCCTATACTGCCTATGCCAAAATAGCAGCAGAACACGGTCGGATAACTCGATGGGCGCACAGGTGTTGCTCGAGGCAATGACGCGCGTGTGGAATCTTCTTTAAAAATGGCAACAGAATTTGACAGTTGAGTCAACGTTACTACAGGAGGTGAGTGCAACATTTTGACAGCCCTATCTCAAGCTTTTTTAATGTTGACGTTTGTCCGAAACTATACCTTAAATGATACATATCCTATTAAATGGAAACGAGACGTTTTAACCATAACCTCATTATAGGCTATAGCAGTGTTTCCCAAAGTCTGGGTCGCGACCCACGGGTGGGTCGCAGGAGATTTTATTTGGGTCGCCAGCACAATTTATGTTGTGTTATAGGCCTAACTGATACCATTTGTCATTTGATACCAGGAAAGCTAACAGTTCTATTAGGATGTAGATTGTTAACTACCACAGTCACGGTTTTGTCATAAAAGCTCATGAAACTGGCGCATGAAACTGGGGGACGAACGCATCGCAGAGGGGGTACCAGCATGGATATCTACCTCTCAAAATGAAACCGTTCTATGGGGCGCCTGCCATGTACCTCGCAGTTGCAAACTGCAAGGGACATGAATCCGCCTATTTGCACGAACATTAATAGATACCAGTTCCTCAACTTTACCGATTAAAATCTAGTGACCGTGCTGTCAACTAAAGCAGACATCCATAGACCGGACATAAGGCCATTCAATTTGCATACAGTTTCGATTGCAGATGCAATCTTTAAAGTTAATAGCAACCTCCTCATTCTTATTTCTGATTTAAAATGCACAACAGTGCATTATATTAGTCTACAATTTAAATGGGCATTTTAAACACTATTCCTCTCGTTTTCTACCTCGCTAACTCCAAAGTAAAGGCGCATTCTTCTGGCTATTGCGCAAACGCCTCTGTTCTGATATGACGACTATACAATATAATACAACAATACAATATAACGACTTGAGTTATTTGCTGTTTACATTGGAATTGACGTCCACAGTGTTATGGACCCATTTGTCTGCAACGCAACGTAGCCTACAACATTTTTTTTTAGAAATACAGGAACAGCTTACTATGCTGACGAATGACGACTGCGCAACATGCGAGAATTTCCCCTACTCTCGGATGCGCATTAAAACATATTGTAACGTTTAATGCACACGACACCAACGTTGTTCAATGGCAGCTTTATTGGCTCACGAACAAGGGCAGGGACTCAGACACAGATTACAATACACACAGGGCAGGTCAAGGAAACACACATACTACACCAACAGGGGAGGTCCAGCCCCCCACACGAAAAGGAACACACATGAGGGATAACTAAAAAGGGAAACAGGTTACGATAAAAACACCAACTTTACACTTCTAACTTAGGGGAATAACGACATAAACCCCCCGATTGTTCACCCTCGTGTCCCAGCATGCCCTTCGCTGGAGAACGCTAACACAGTCTTTATGCGCCGACGCTACATAGCTTCCCCAACAAGCCGTTGCCGTCCTCGGCAACGACCACGAGGTAGCCACATGCTAGCGTCGGCGCGCGTCGCCCGCCACTCAGTCCAGTGCGACAGTACCGCCAACTCACGTGGGGTGCACGCGCCTCAGGAGCTCACTCAACGGGGCGCCACGCTGCTAGCAATCCAGTTCGGGCGTGCTAGCAGCCACGTGGCCGACCCGCTCGTCACCAGCTCCCTCTCAGCAGCCGCCCTCAGGCTGCACTTTCCGCGGCGTGTCACCACGGCACTCCTCCTCTCCAGACGGGGCCCTAGGTGGCCTTACAACCGTCGACACTGTACCAAGCACCGGGGTTCGAGGGGGGCCAGATGAAGCTGCGCCAACGCCCCTCCGCTCCGTCGAGTCGCCAACCGGGACAGACAGGCACCGACTCCACAGCAACCGGACCGCGCTGAGCTCTCCCGCTGCAGCTACCGTCTTCGGCATCCCTCCTCGTGTTGCCATCTCGCAGAGCCGTACTGCTCTGTTCCCGGCCCGTTCCACTCCTTCGCGGCCTCGGCGAAGGCACGACCCCCGAGATGGTCGTGCTATCGAACTCCACACAACGAACTTTTTTCAAAAGGCGCCGGCCAACAGGCCAACTAGAACGGGCGCCCACACAGCACGGTGCCTCTCACACGCACCCAAAAGTTAAAACACACAAAAACAGTCACACTCTAGAGGGCCTTTCCGACGAAGCTGCCCCACCGTCGTGAGTTCGCTGCCCTCAGCGGCTCCGCCAACCGTCCATCGTCTAGGAACCTCTTCCTCGCCGCACTCCCTCGGCTCTGCTCACGCGTCGCGACTCGCCGTGGAGTCAGCGCCCAGGCCAGCGTCGTCTTCTCCGCGAACGCTTCTTCAGGCCCCTCTTCCGGCAAGAACTTCTCCCATGGCCGCAGGCAGCTCCAGACGATAGCTCCTCTCCTCCGTCGGCTGTAGCGATAAAAGGCCCCGAGCTTTTTAGTAGCCCTTACAAGGGCTCTCCCTGGATCCTCTTGCGTGGGCCTCCACCCAGTGGTATGGTCTTCCGCTCCCCGCTTCTCTCGCTGGGCGGAGGCCATGTTCGAAAGTCGCTTCTGACACCAATTTAACGTTTAATGCACACGACACCAACATTGTTCAATGGCAGCTTTATTGGCTCACGAATGAGGGCAGGGACTCAGACACAGATTACAATACACACAGGGCAGGTCAAGGAAACACACATACTACACCAACAGGGGAGGTCCAGCCCCCCACACGAAAAGGAACACACATGAGGGATAACTAAAAAGGGAAACAGGTTACGATAAAAACACCAACTTTACACTTCTAACTTAGGGGAATAACGACATAAACCCCCCGATTGTTCACCCTCGTGTCCCATCATGCCCTTCGCTGGAGAACGCTAACACAGTCTTTATGCGCCGACGCTACAGTATCTTTTCAGTAGTCATTTCCAACTTTTCACGCTGATGGTGCTCAAAATGCAACAAAACCGTGTTCAAAGCAGGGATCCTATAGCAATGTATGGTTGGGGGAGGCGGAGGCATAGAAAACTTGGAGAACCTGTGGCCTAAAACAATATTGGTGGTTGCAGGGTATTTGACGTGAAATGGGTCGCGATGGTCTGTCATTTTTAAAAAGTGGGTCGCCAGAAAAAAAGTTTGGGAA
Organism: Alosa pseudoharengus; assembly: GCF_046254945.1. Lineage (NCBI taxonomy): Eukaryota > Metazoa > Chordata > Actinopteri > Clupeiformes > Clupeidae > Alosa > Alosa pseudoharengus. Next base: position 26,652,255 of record NW_027468620.1, on the reverse strand, counting down.
ACACTGGGCTATAGCATAGCCTACAACTAAAGGTTAGGTCAACGTGTCATCGTTAGTGAACGTTAACCTTAACTTTTTGTTTAACATAACGTTAATGTTAGAGCTTAGCCTTATTTAGCCTACCGTTAGTTTGTTAAGTTATAAGATCGCATTATGCCTTGTACTATGCTTAAGCTGAATGTTAGCCAAATATTCTGTCTATTTTACTCCTTGAGCACAGACTTTTCAACTTCCCGTGTTTCCAACTCTCCTGAAATGAAAGCTAACATTAATGGAGGAAGTCCTGACGTTCATACTGCTGCACACAGATTAGAAGCTATAGGCTACAGTTCCTAGATGCTATTTGATTCAATTTCTATGTGGTAAGTGTATAGCATGAGGTACATTCATGCAAAACAACAACCAGTCATTTAAAATATAGGCTAATGCTACTCCATCTCTATGTTTAATTTCAAAGGTATCCAGTACCATGACATTTGTGCTGCTGCTGTATCTAAGCACCCTTTCCTCCGGGATCGCACAGGACCAGGATATGCATGCATGTAGATTATTAAAGTCATAAACATACAGGTAGGCCTAGTGGCTGTAGTGAGGGTCCTTTTTTAGTGCACCTAACAAATAGGGATAATGGGATGGGATATTCCTGTCAGGGGTATTCAGGTTGTTGTAGTCTGCGCACTTACAGATGCAATTGAATCATGTATGCCTACTATGACACTTCACTACTGTTGGTATGTTGCTTAACACCTGTATAAACTAGGCCATTGCATTTGAATTTTCCTTTAGGCTAATTGGTGTATATAACCTTTCATATTATAGTTGGTTGGGAATGCTAAAAACAAATCAAGAAGGAGAGAATCCCACCGAGCCTTCCTTAAATTGGATACCATCGAGCAAAGCATGGGAAAAGACAAAATTCATCACAGGCAAGTCACCTTTTCCTCACAAAGCAAAATGCATCTGTATCTCAAGCAGAAGCTTTCAGAATTACACTTCACTGTGATCCTTATTGATGTTTACTTTGATTCCAGGACAAAACTCAATCCAATGTGAGGGAAACCACACTTATTTTTATTTTTTTTTCTATTCACACAGATGCCTGCTACCCAGGATGCAAACACTGTAGTTCAGGTATGGTGTGTGTGTGCGTGTACATATGTTCACTGATGATCTTTTTACACTGACAGGTTGTAGATGTTCTCGGTGATGAAAGCGGATCCAAATCCAATGTAAGTTTTCAGATGATGATTAAACACCATATATTACTACTTATTACATTTCTTTAACCAAATTGACCTTTACTTTAAATTGAATGTAACACTTACAGGACAATGAGACAAAAATGAAGGAGGAGTGTTGAAAAGTAAACCCTGATCTAAATACGATTGAAAACAGAATGAGGAGAACAATCAGTGACAGAGTGGCATTTATTCAACGTCAGTCCACACAGGAAATCCTTACCGAATACCCAGCTTTACACCACATTTGAACTGTGAGTTAACATTTGGCATTTAGTTCACTGCAAATAATTTTTCAGATGTTCTTCTGCCAAGCAAACATGTCATTTGTTCTCATCTTTTTAAAGGTTTTCTCTGAAATTCAGCACCTGCATAACATTGACCTAAGTACCAATCTGCACTAAATCAGGCCTGTGAGGAAACAACCTACAAATACAAAGGTATTAAGAAGTTTTATTTACACTTCATGTAATTACTGCTATAAAACTGTATGAATTACAAGTATGTTATTACTGCTATAAGACTTATCCAGTGTATTGTTCAAATTCAGGACTCTTTGCAGCAGAGCGGCCATATCTGTTTGGGGACAATCCTGACAGGCTCATACGTTGTGGATAAGGTAAGAGTACCAGTCATTTGACACTGTTAGAAACTTCCCCTGCCAATGGGCTTGAATATCACCAATCACTATTCTAAATACTGTTATTCTGCACATTTCAGATATCAAAGACACCCGCACCTACCCTATGCATGAGGCAACCCCTTCGAGGAAGACACCACCATTACACTTTGCATGGACGGACAAGACGTCGTAACACCAGAAGATGTGTTGATGGGCATTGGAGCATTGCTAGCAGTTTATTTAATTTTCAATATGGAATACCCGAAGGTCGTGAACAAGACAAGTGTTTTACAGTCTATGTGTGATATTAAGACAAAAGAAAAAATCCCCATTGCCGTATTTCGGATGTCAAATTTCATACTCTAAATTAAATACTGTAGTTCAATCAATCATTTATTGACTTTCATTTAGATCAGGAAGTTAAAATTGTGCTGTTGTTAATAGCATTGTTTAATAGATGTTTTCATTCATGCCTTCATCTATGTAGCCTGTGTATTATTTGTTTATTTATATATTTATTTATGTATCTATCTGTCCATCCTTTCATGTACAGTATTCCTAATATTTTGCCATTGACATGCTTTGACACTTTTGATTAAATTCTTGCTTAAATACATCTGTTGTTTCATGTACATTTATCCCACATTATAATAATTAAACTAATAATAACAATAAAGGTTAATACATTCTAATAATAATAATAATAATAAAGGTTACTAATAATGAAGGTTCTGTAATGAACTTAAAAAGGTTCCTCAAGCAACCTTTGAAAAGGTTCTTCGAAGAACCTTTTGAGGTTCCCCCACAGTTTCAAATTGAAGAACCCCTAAAAGTTCCTCCAGGATCTTATAATTTTTACATTGTACATGAAAAGGCCAAACTACCAAAATCTACATATTTTAGCCTACTATCACAATTTCTATCAATAGGCCTTCCTTATTTGGTGTACTGACTAGACATTATTGAACAAACATCTGAATTTCAGTTTCTAAGTAGGTTAGGTTGGGATGTCTGCTATACATTGTTGGCATTACTGTTAAAATGCACTTCCAGTATAGTGAGTATTGGCAAAACCAGTTATCATTTTTATGTTGAGGCGGTGGGGGTGTTGTGCTGAAAGTAACTAATAAAGTAACTTGTAATCTAACTTAGTTACTTTTAAAATCAAGTAATCAGTAAAGTAACTAAGTTACTTTTTAAAGGAGTAATCAGTAATCAGATTACTTTTTCAAGGTAACACTGTTTGATATACAACAAATAAAATGACAAACTGCGAATTTGTAGGCCTATTGATAAAAAGCAAGGGATGCTGCAGCGCCCTTAGCACCCACCTTGCCACGCCCTTGGGGTCAGACCCCTCACAGTACTTACACGTCTCTCTTCTGGAAGTACGGGCTGGACAGGGTCACACAGACAGTGGTCTCTCTCTCAATCTCTGTATCACCCTCTTACTTACACTTTCTTTCCTTTATCTCTCTCTCTCTATCCCTCTCTCGTTCCTTCTCTGTCTACACCTCACTCTTTTTATCTCTCTCTATGAGTCTGTCTCTCCCTTCTTCCCACTCAAATGAACTCTCTCCCTTGATTCTTGTCAAGTCTAACTTATGCATGCAAACTGTGCATTTTATAGGGTTCCCTCTTCTGTCCTTTCTGTCATCACTGATTACATCCCTGTTGGTTACATCCCTGGCTCTGGAATGTGTAAAAACAATACAGTGTGTACCTTGTTTGTGCCCTGCTGACAGTAGCACTCGGATAATCTGGAGTCATGTCAAGACAATTGGCTCTGCCCCTCAAACACACGGCAAAAAACCTACAATATCCACATTTCAAACATATTTTAAAGCAGGAGTGAATCCTTAATTTTAGGGCAGCCGTGGCCTACTGGTTAGCGCTTCGGACTTGTAACCGGAGGGTTGTAACGATATACGATTCGAAACCGAAATAGCGACATTCATATCCACGATACTGTGTCGCGGTGTGAAAAGGCAGAATCGTGACACACCCTTTCCAGTGTTTCACGCAGTGCAGCTTACGCGGCCGCAAAAGCAACCCACATCTCCCGCTTTACTTATCGGTAGCCTACGTTGTCCAAAAACATAAATAAATAAATAATAATTTCATACCTCTTCTTGCTTTCATTGTAGACTATGTGTGCAACTTTACCAAACAGTAGTAAACCCCCTCTCCTTGCCCCGCTCTCTCCCGCGCTCCCTCCCTCTCACGGTACCGATCCACTTGCACGACACTTCATTTTGTCGTGTCGCATAGATGTCGCGCTGCCTCCCCACGTTCAGTCGTGTGTGGGCGTTTTGTTTAAAATGTCAGTTATCAGCTCATACTCAGTTCGTTTTAACGTATCTTAAGTGTTTTCCACAAATGGACCACAATTTTAGGCATGTACTTAACAGTATACAACACATTAATAGCCTAAACAAACTATGCAAGCCATTTGGAAATCTTGTTTTATTTAAACTACTCAATGCAATCTCAAATCCTTACCAGAAACACCAAGAGTCAATATATTCATCCAAATCCTAGTTTCGTTTGTTTTATGGACTACTAGGTGGTCGTGGAAGAGATCGTTAAAACATTATTTGTCTTGTAAGCGGAGCCAAAGTTTCACAGGCACCGTTGTGGTAGAACAAAGAACCTACAAACTCGTCCTTTCATTGGAGAGTCGCCAAAGATTGTTAAAGGAACACGCCACCCAAAATCAGTAGTGATATATGTTCTTACCGTAACTTTCACGAGTTGAGTCGTACCTCTCCCGCGTCGGTAGGTGCACTCAAACGCTCTGTCGCGCGGCGCGAATGTGTTAGCATGTTGCTATGCTAGCGGGCTCTGCCGTGGCCGTAGAGAGAGGCACATAGCAGTATTCAAACACCTCCACGTTTTACCTACTTAAATACAGTTGCACGAGTAGTTGATGAAAAATGTTAGGGCACACAACATGAAACGTGACGATTTTCCAAGCGAATAAACATGAGAACTACAATGTGTGGCGTAATAGCACTTCGGAGTACTTCGACCTAGCGTGGTAATATTATTAACACCTAATTGTAGATCCTATCCACCACAGAGTTTAGAATCCATGCTGGATCGACCCTCAGCCTCTCCCTCCCCTCTGAGCGAGAGAGGCACACACACTAGAGATGCGCTGATGGGCTATTATTTCAACCATAACTGCATAGCAAAACTTATCATCCATCAGCCATCCATCAGCACCAAAGTTTGTTGACCAATTTTCAAAACTGCACCTGGTTGTTTTAATGTAGGCTATATGGGTGATGCAGCGCTGCTGACGTGAGGCTAGAAAGCCCTTGCCTGTTCTAGAAAGACTGATCTAATGCAGCAAATATATTAAAAGGCAAAAGTCGTACATTGGCTAGGCCTATCCCCAGAATATCAGCAGCAAACTCAGTCTCTGTCGCGCAAAACAGTCTCCAAATAAAACGCACATCGGCCTGTTGCCTATTCTGCCAGCTTGTGACAATATATCGTCCAAAATGCTTGATTGCATTGCATTCTCCACATTTTTAGCTACATTTTCATGTACCACACCAGCATTTTTGTTCAGTGAATCTTTTGTAAATTGCTTTACAATTACCGTCGGGCCTATAGGCCTATTGCCTGGCTTGCCTCAGCTTCGGTCACGTCCTTTTACAATTTTATCATTGTAATAAAAAACGCAATTTGCCACATAATTTCAGCATGCTCCTGGCCTACTAATTAATGCCTATTGTACTTTATTTTTTGCAAAAAGAATGAAATCCTTGATAAAATAACAAGTCATTCACATTATAGGCTACTTTACACACTGTTATGTCAGGTTGACTGACAAGCCTGTTCTGAAGACTCCCATTCATTTTGACTGCACGAGCGCGTCTTTTTCAGACAGACATCGCAATTCATTTTATAGCAGGCCATCGGACAAATATGACGCCTCGATATTAAAGAAACTCCGACTCCATTCATTCTGAAAGTCCACCGCACAACAATGCAACGTGCATGTTCACATTTTTAGTAACAACCGCCAAACTTGCTTGCTTGCCTTACACATCTAAGTTTTCCGACTATTTTTCTTACCTTTTTCCGCTGTGGATGTTAGTGAGTTTGTAGAAGTTTTAGCTCTTACGTTCTGAACATCTCGCACTGCCATCGCCCAATGTCATTTCTTAGTCATATCACTCTGTCTCTCTTTTAAATGCCTATTCCCTGAATGGTAGGCTACAATTATGTGTTTTATATATAGGCTAATATCTAAACAAAATAACCCAGGCAGTCTCATCTAGGATATAACACAGGTTGAAGTTGGTTCTATTTAGGGAGGTGAACATCTGTAGATGACTCAGAAATGACATCAGAAGACAAGGAGTGAATATGGCAAGAGGCAAGCCGAAGTCTGCTGACAAGGGCCCGACGGTAATTGTAAAGCAATTTACAAAAGATTCACTGAACAAAAATGCTGATGTGGTACCTGAAAATGTAGCTAAAAATGTGGAGAATGCAATGCAATCAAGCATTTTGGACAATATAGTGTCACAAGCTGGCAGAATAAGCAACAGGCCGATGTGCGTTTTATTTGGAGACTGTTTTGCGCGACAGAGACTGAGTTTGCTGCTGATATTCTGGGGATAGGCCTAGCCAATGTACGACTTTTGCCTTTTAATATATTTGCTGCATTAGATCAGTCTTTCTAGAACAGGCAAGGGCTTTCTAGCCTCACGTCAGCAGCGCTGCATCACCCATATAGCCTATTTTAAAACAACCACCGGATGGTGGGTAGGTGCAGTTTTGAAAATTGGTCAACAAACTTTGGTGCTGATGGATGGCTGATGGATGATAAGTTTTGCTATGCAGTTATGGTTGAAATAATAGCCCATCAGCGCATCTCTAGTGTGTGTGCCTCTCTCGCTCAGAGGGGAGGGAGTAGCTGAGGGTCGATCCAGCATGGATTCTAAACTCTGTGGTGGATAGGATCTACAATTAGGTGTTAATAATATTACCACGCTAGGTCGAAGTACTCCCAAGTGCTATTGCGCCACACATTGTAGTTCTCATGTTTATTCGCTTGGAAAATCGTCACGTTTCATGTTGTGTGCCCTAACATTTTTCATCAACTACTCGTGCAACTGTATTTAAGTAGGTAAAACGTGGAGGTGTTTGAATACTGCTATGTGCCTCTCTCTACGGCCACGGCAGAGCCCGCTAGCATAGCAACATGCTAACACATTCGCGCCGCGCGACAGAGCGTTTGAGTGCACCTACCGACGCGGGAGAGGTACGACTCAACTTGTGAAAGTTACGGTAAGAACATATATCACTACTGATTTTGGGTGGCGTGTTCCTTTAAGGCGGAGCAAGATACTTCGTTGTAGTTCATGTCTATGGGCACGAAATGGGGATCGAATCCTGTCTGCATAAAGAGGCGTGTCGATGACGTATTGATGAGCGTACGTTGCAACCGGCCAACAGCAGCGGCATAAATAACCGGCGCACACCTGATATAAAGTCGATTTCCTCCAGACTGGAATGCTCAAAAATGCTAAAAATGCACCTGAAATGTTCAGAAGGGTTAGAGGATCATGAAAACGTGCCTAAAATTCACATTCTTAAAGGACAATTCCGGCGCAAAATGAACCTAGGGGTTAATAACACATGTGTACCGAGTTCGACCGTTCGCTGGGATTTGTTTTCATGCTAGTCGAATGTGACCAGTTTTATTGCAAACCGCTTATTAGCGTTTAACGCTAGCCTTCGGGGCACACGTACAGTAGAAAGAAATCGCTATTTCTATACCACTAACAAGGCTCAAAATAGCACCACACTTACACAGTAGCATAATGAGGGTCTCTACATGTAAACCGAAGCATTGAGAACTTTGTAAGTGTACAGGCAGTTTATTAAAAAGAAACACATTACCGTTGACGTCTGGTTTACATACAGGCAGGCGCTCTGGGATGTGAAGTGAATCTCGGGTGAAACGTTGTTGCAGAACGACTGTGCAAAAGACAAGCACTGAACGCAACAGGAGACATAAGAGATGGCAGGTTATTTGAACGAATTTGAAGACATCGAGGATGAACCCTTATTGGACGTCCTTATCTTTTCGAGTCGGAATACCAACGAAGAGCTGCGGGAGCTCCGTGAAAGGGCTATGAGAGAGAGAGCTAGAAGCTACTGTAGTAGTGGTGGGCGATACTGCAAAATTTGGTATCGATCCGATACCAAATACATATAGGGTCCGTATTGCCGATACCGATACCAATACGATACTTTTTACTTAAAAAAATACTTTTGTGTAGGGGAGAGCATTTCATTATTTCTGAGGTGAATGAATGATCAATTCTTTAGGCAATATTTTTTTATTAATGTATTGAAGTGCACAAAATTATTAGTTATTAGGCACTGTAGAATGAATACAAACCAAATTGTACAGCCTTTTTAAAAAAATTTTTTTAAATAAATAAAGAATAACAAAAATCTTTCCCTTTTTTCTGGTTTTAAAATCAAATGAAATAAAGTGCACACAATTATTACTGAAGAACAAACAAAGAACTAAAATACCTGTGCAATTACATTCCCTGAGCCCCCCTTCTGGGCCCTGTCCCCTGTTGAAGTCAGAGGTTTTTATTGAGAAACAACAACATATTTACATTTTTCCCTTTTATGGCACTTCTTCTATCACTCACTAGCTGCCCAGCCTTTGAAAAGATCCTTTCTGATGGAACTGATGAGGCAATGACTCCCAGGTGTTTCCTTGCTAGCTTGCTTAGAGAGGGGAATGTTGCCTCATTCTTTTTCCACCAAAGAAGTGGGTCTTGATCCCTTGGAACTGGCTTCTCTTCTGTGTAGCGGCGCATTTCAATTCCAATTCAAATTCCATCCATATCCCACCTTTTGCAGCAGTCCCTGCAGGGGAGCATGAGGTAGTCACAGGAGCCATTGATGAGGCAGAGCTGGTGGCAGAGCTTGAGCTTGGTTCTGGAGGGGCTGACATTGAAGGGGCCGAGGTCTGGTTGATCAACTGCATTTCAGTAATGAGTCGCGCTTTCACAGGTTCAACATTTGCCATATCACGGAACCCAAGGTTTTTAAATCTTATGTCCAGGTAGGTGCTAACAGCAAGACCATAACAGGTTTCAAAACCTCTGAAACGACGCTGACATTGTGCTGACAGCTCAGCAGCTAGCGTGTTACCCTGGCGTTCATTAGATGCAGTTGATTTCAAAAGGAGTGATACCAGGGGAATCACCTTTGAACCTGAAACATGTTTTTCAGATGATATTTCTCTGGTGATTTCCTCAAATGGTCTCAGGGCATCAATGGATAGACTTATCAATGACCAATCTTCCTCGCTTAGGCACAGTGAGCTCTTTCCAAGCAGACAGAGCACAGTGGTCACCACATCCTTCTGCTCATGCAGTCTCTCAAACATGTAGAACACTGAATTCCACCTCGTTTCCACTGATTGAATCAATTTATGCTCTGGAAAATTCTGTTGTTCTTGAATTTCTTTGAGCCTCTCTGCTGCTCTTGTGCTGTGGTGAAAGAAGGTTACTATATCACTACATCTGCGTTGGATGTCCAGGAGACCAGGGAGAGCCTTAATGGAGTCTTTCACCACTAAATTTAAGGTGTGTGGAAAGCATGGATAATGTTTCCACCCTGCCCTGTGCACAGGAGCAACCATATTGGCACCATTATCTGTGATTACGGCCTGAATTTTGTCTGATATACCCCATTCATCAGTGATTCTTTTCAATTCTGAACAAATGTTGTCAGCGGTGTGTTGTCCTGAAAAACGACAGGTCTCCAAGACATATGCTTGCATTTGCCAGTTTTCATCAATAATATGGCATGAGACAGTTAAGTAAGCCTCTGTGGTTCGTGATGTCCACATGTCTGTTGTAAGTACAGCACTGTTTGTAACATCCAGAGATTGTTTCACTTTTGAGCGGCACTGTTCATACAATTCTGGTATTTTCCCCACCGTTAAACTTTTCCTACTTGGAATCTTGTAGCGTGGCTCGAGGGTATGAACAAAATCCCTAAAACCCTCATCCTCAACTATAGAGACAGGTTGCAAGTCCTTTGCGATCATTTTGGTAAGCTTCAGAGTAATATCCACAGCTCTTGGGGAATCACCTAGGTGAAATAATAAAATGTCTCGTTTAATGTATGTCAATAATTTAGCCTAAGGGACCGTTCGTTATTTATAAACGGGGTCACCGGAGGAAAATAGGGGAGGGTCATGTCTTTTTATTCTTTGTTGAGGGGAGGGTCACCTAACTTTTTTTGTCTAGGAGGGGGAGTCACCCATCTTTTGTAGTAATGAAAACAGCAAAAAATCAAAGTGGCTTGTTTGATTGTTGATTTCTGTCGCCATATAACGTTCTCTTTCGTTCCATAGCTCTGTCAATATTGAACAATGAAAATAAGGGAGATTTCCCGGGTTTCTCACGCAAAATACGGAAAATGTCAACATCCGTCCCCATTAACGTTGGAAGGGTTGGAGCAACAAAGTAGCCTACTTTATTCACGCCTAACAGCCTATATCCATTTGGTCAACTTTATCCAGCCCTAAAAAAGCTAACTTTGGTTTACTTGTAGTTTACCGTGTAGCCTAGCCTAACTTTAAACAGTGTGCATGCTTATAAAGCATACTTGTGCTTCATTCATCCACACATCCAGCTCCTAACGTTTTGACAAGCATTTCTACCAATCGTGCTCTCACAACAACCACGTCGTTAACTTAAATAGGCCTACTGTAGGTTAACATCACTCTGAGTTCGCATTCAAGCAAGCAAACGATTATTTGAATACATCTGTTTCTCTGGAAGGGCAAGGGGTAACAACAGGACAACACAGAGACAGGCCAGAATGCAGGACTAATGTTATGAGAGTATTACAGTAATATGGGATATTCTACGGGGAAATATTAAAACGGCAAGACAGCGGGGAAAAGTTAAAATGATAGGCCTAAACCCGGAAAAAGTTGGCATTTTTCGGTCCCTGTGATTATTTGTGAAATTGTGCAAACGGTCTTTTCAAGTCATTTAAGAAGGAAGGAGTGTAGCAAGCTCCCAAATTGACGCTCGTCTGAGAAATTGAGTTTTGGATAATGTTCAGCTTTGGCAGCTTTACAATGACTGAGGAAGCCTAGAGACGAGTCCATAGCAACAAGTTCATGTGTTGAATTTGTTATTACCCAGTGTGCTTTGTTGAATGGTCTCAATGTTTTATTGTTTTATTTCATGTGAATACTTACTAGAGGAGTAAATTATTTCAAGTAGGCTAATGCAGTTGCAGGAAGTGTGCATTTAGTTCCCATGCTTATTGTGTTTCCACAACAATGTTAGTGAGTAAAGCTACAGAAATGGCCACCATCTTGGTGAAGTGTGATGTGTAAGATCAGAAAGCAGAGGATGAGTTTAGAACGATTGTTTAAGTCGATGTGTTTTCATAGCGCTCCATAGCATAGCGCTAGGTTTCGACGATTGGCCGGGGAGGGTTATGTCTTTTTTTGAAAAGACTGCTGGAGGGTCGTTGAAAATTTTCTTGCAGGCAGGGGAGGGTCATGCAACTTTTGATTGAAGCACTCAAAATCCCTCCGGTGACCCCGTTTATAAATAACGAACGGTCCCTAAATATAGCAGGTCACAAGAGCAAAAAATACTATGTTTATAGATAACATGTTTCAATGGGCTGCATATATTATTTGAATGTGTGATCTATACTAGGCCTACAACAAAATGTGTGTGATTGCTCAACATTCATGTTTATTTTCTAGTTTATCAATATATGCGGTAATGATGGATGTTTGACTAGATGGAAGCAATCAGGAGTGCATGATAGCCTATATGCAAGCATATGGACGAGCCAGTTGTTATCTTAGACAACAGCTCAATATAGGTGTTTGCCATGCTAGACAATGGACATTATATTAGCACACCGTTAGGCTGTAGGCCTAAATAACAAGTGCACACAAGTTGCACAAGTGTATTCTAATGTTAGAGGGGGCGCGTGGGATAAGTGAATACAGCCCAGGTCTAAATTAATAAAAATTCGTCAGGTTGCTCTCAGCTTCGCGATGTCTTATTCTTGAGCAATCACACTAACTAATGCAGAAGACGCGATATGACATGACTAACATAATATTAGCCTACTCTTACAAGCTACCTGGGTATTCTCTGCCTCTCTGAAATGACTCTCCCAACGAACTCTGTCTCTGTGCCGGGGGTCTGGAAGTGGATTGATTTCCCGCCTCATTTCTTCTTTTTTGTAGATCAGCATTTTCCTTGTCGTGTGTTTTTAAGTGTTTGTACAGGTTTGTAGTGTTGCCACAGTATCGAATGCTCTTTCTACATGTATCACACGTTGCAGTATTATCATTTAGTGCCGTAAAATAGCTCCACACAACACTTCTCTTCCTCTCGGCCATCCTGATCTCTCATTCAATGTGCTATCAGTCTCGCTGCTCCTCTGCGCGTTGTGTCAGTGAGTCACGTGACGACACAACAACGAATCACAGCAGAGGAGCAGGAGGGAGCAATGTGGGCCAAGATGTGAAAGCGGCGTTTGCTCAGGAAGGTGGAAGACACAAGCAAAGTATAGTGAACGTAGAGGAGAGATATCTAAATTAAAATATCGATTCAATTACAGTTGTATCGATCAAATACCAATACCAGCGTTGGTATCGATACTATCGATATTTAGATCGATCCGCCCACCCCTATACTGTAGTCAATACACACAGGCGGCGGCAATCCATACCAGAGGGACCAGATGGATCCACTAAGTAAGTAGCCTACACTATACAAGTTATGTTACATCGGAGCTATTATTTCTGATAGGCCTATATTGAGCAAATTACGTTTGATTTTAGTTCACATCGCCTGCCTGTATATGTGAACCAGACGTGAACGGTAATGTGTTTCTTTTTAATAAACTGCCTGTAACGTTACACTTACAAAGTTCTTAATGCTTCGGTTCACATGTAGAGACCCTCATTATACTACTGTGTAAGTGTGGTGCTATTTTGAGCCTTGTTAGTGGTATAGAAATAGCGATTTCTTTCTACTGTACGTGTGCCCCGAAGGCTAGCGTTAAACGCTAATAAGCGGTTTGCAATAAAACTGGTCACATTCGACTAGCATGAAAACAAATCCCAGCGAACGGTCGAACTCGGTACACATGTGTTATTAACCCCTAGGTTCATTTTGCGCCGGAATTGTCCTTTAACTCTATAGAACCAAGACCTTAGCATATGTGGTAAAATTCTGAGCTATGACCATAGACTTCAATGGAGCAGTCGCTGCCTCTGCTCTGCATAAAGGGGGATTTTGGCCCCCCCTCGTGCGATCCGGGTTCCCGGAAGTTGCTCCTGATGAAATATCTTGCTCCGCCTTAACAATGTTTGGAGTCGCCTCGCGTTCAACGAATTCATTTGCATAAAGCTGGGCATCGGCCAGCTTTTTGACGCGCGATATTTTTTCAAATGCAGCGCTGCCTTCCTGGAATACTTTGCGGGCGCGTTAAAGTCGCTTGACGTCACCCATATGACTAGAGTGGAATGCGACACGACAAAAAGAAGTGTCGTGCAAGTGGATCGGTACCGTCACTCTCCCTCCCTCTCCTGCTCACACACGCGACTTAAATAAAACATTCACAATCGTGAAAGCAAGGACGCATAGAAGACGACTAGCTAAATTACTATTAAATCCGCTTAGCATCATTAGCATGCTGCACATATTTGTTTAAAACTCTTGCATTGAAGTTCACTGATCATCTCAATACCAACGTTTCCCAAAAGGGCCTGTCCCAAGGAGAACAAGTATTACCTTGAAACTTAAACACACATGGGAAAACTGAACAGTCCAATCAGTAGACTATGATCGGCTAAGCTAGCCAACTTTGTTTACAATATTTCCAGGCTTCAACCAGACAGCTGAATTAAAGAGGTAGAGTTGTAATAAAAAATAGTAGGCCTAGGCTATAGGCTAATCTGCATAGTGTGCTGTCATAAATATCAGTCATTCAGAAAAATATTTTTATATCAGGATATAAAATAATAGATATATTATATTGTAATCCTCTGGTGTTCTAAGGGAGGCTATTAAAAATGTTATTTAATAAAATGTCTAGCGAAAAGAAAAATCGAGATTCGTATCGAACCGTGGGTCAAAAATCGTGATACAAACCGAATCGTGAGGTTGGTGTATCGTTACAGCCCTACCGACCAGTAGGAAGCGGCTGAAGTGCCCTTGAGCAAGGCACCTAACCCTTCACTGCTCCCCGAACGCGGCTGTTGTAGCAGGCAGCTCACTGTGCCGAGATTAGTGTGTGCTTCACCTCACTGTGTGTTCACTGTGTGCGGACTGTGTTTCACTAATTCACGGATTGGGATAAATGCAGTTCTACCAGAAAGACTCAGTAGACAGAATAGAATCAGTTAACAATTTAATGAGTAATGGAACGGCTTGGATACAAGCATGATAGAGTCCTGAATAGGTAACAGTCTTTGGCGTAGGCCCCGTCTCGGATCCGTCCAGCGATGAGCGGATCTCGTCTCCTGCCGATGGATGAAGGCAGGGGCGGGGAGCCTACCCCCCACGACGAGACGGGGACCAACTGGTGGCGGTGGCTGAAGGAAGATGATGTGGCAGGCAGACCATGCCCGCTTGACGTGGACTGCTGGCAGAGGTGGCTGGAGGGGAGGTGGAGGGGACGTCAAAGTCGGCGTACTGAGAAGCAGAAGCAGTGTTAGGTGGTACATATTTAAAGAGCCCACTGAATTCCTATAGGCTAGCGCTGATTGAATGAGTGAATGATCAGATTGCAGGGCTTTCCCGAAAGTAGGCAGCTAAGATTGGCTCCGTGTAAGCATGGGAGGAGTAAGGCTACACTACGAGTCTTCCTAGTAGAACTTTCGCTGAAGCTATCATTTCTACCAGAAAGACTCAGTAGACAGAATAGAATCAGTTAACAATTTAATGAGTAATGGAACGGCTTGGATACAAGCATGATAGAGTCCTGAATAGGTAACAGTCTTTGGCGTAGGCCCCGTCTCGGATCCGTCCAGCAATGAGCGGATCTCGTCTCCTGCCGATGGATGAAGGCAGGGGCGGGGAGCCTACCCCCAAAAGGATGAGTGATGACCGCCAGGGCGGTGACTCAGTAATCTGGTTCTGAGAGGAGCAGAGACATTAGTATACATACAAGATGAATTAAACGGCATGACTGGGCCGGGGTAAAGACGTTGTGCCAGGACGCCGACAGAATTTTAAGGTAGCAAGGTGTTAACCATAAACCTAGGGTTGTAGTGGGGCCCGCAGCATGCTTTCGCTTTAGTGGGATTTAGAAGCTTGACGAGCTGGGCAACCAGCGTCTAGGGCAACCTAGACCAATGCGGCGGCCGGGCAACCGGCGTCCAGTGACTAGCGAGCTAGTACACCGTGACGAGCCAGGCCACCGGCATCCAGAGCAACCTGGACTTTAGTGCTTATGCGAGCTGGGCAACCAGCGTCTAGGGCAACCTAGACCACGAGACGTGCCGGGCTACCGGCGTCCAAGGCAACCTGGACCATTAGCTGGGCAACCAGCGTCTAGGGCAACCTAGACCAACGTGACAGCCGGGCGACCGGCATCCAGGGCCACCTGGACCGAACTGGGCAACCAGCGTCTAGGGCAACCTAGACGAGCGTCACGAGCCGGGCAACCGGCGTACGGCGCGACCTGAACCATGAGCTGGGCAACCAGCGTCTAGGGCAACCTAGACAGATGTGACGGCCGGGCAACCGGCATCCAGGGCCACCTGGACCGAACTGGGCAACCAGCGTCTAGGGCAACCTAGACGAGCGTCACAAGCCGGGCAACCGGCGTCCAAGGCAACCTGGACAGTGAGCTGGGTAACCAGCGTCTAGGGCAACCTAGACCAAGTGATGGCCGGGCAACCGGCATCCTGGGCAACCAGTGTCTAGGGCAACCTAGACGAGCATCACGAGCCGGGCAACCTGCGAGTATTGACCTGAACCATAAGCGTCGAACGAGCTGGGCAACCAGTGAAAAGGGCAACATGCCCATGGCTGAGACTAAATCACCACGAGCTACCGGCATGCTGGGCCCCAGTACGTTACAGCGATTAGTGCAGGCAAATGCCAGAATTTCACCACCGCCACCAGAATTTGAGAAGGTATAGAGGTACCTGAGTTAGCGTGAGAGAGCAATTTCTGAGCATCGAAAACATCATGAGGCGTTAGTCTGATGTATGATGTGTAGGCGTCGGATGACCACCTTCCTAGCGTTTTGATGGATGACGTGGACAGCCCTTTTTGGGCGGCAGTCGTGGCTGCGCCAATGCGGAATGAGTGTGAAGTGAACCTCTTTGGAGAGAGGTTACATTTGAGCAGCACGTTGGCCTGACCGTCTGGTGTGATAAATAGGGGGAAAACCGGTGAAGTGTGTGTGAAGTGTGTGAAGCATTACTTTAAGGTAATGAACCATGGAAGCGAACGGGCATAATGCATTGTTTATTTTTGCACTTGAAATAGTAGTGTCACAACCAGAAGTATCGGTTTTAGAATATTTCAGACAAATGGTGAAATAGGTGGGAAAAAAGGAAAGATCAGAGAGAGAGAGATTACGCGTGGGGTCGTACAGAGTGCATGATGCGCATGGCGAAATTGAGATGACCCAAGAGAGAGAGGAGGTCTCGCTTGGTCACCGTGCCCACAGAGAGAAATGAGGCAAATACTTTGCGA
The DNA here is from genome assembly GCF_046254945.1 of Alosa pseudoharengus. Taxonomy (NCBI): domain Eukaryota; kingdom Metazoa; phylum Chordata; class Actinopteri; order Clupeiformes; family Clupeidae; genus Alosa; species Alosa pseudoharengus. Next base: position 26,635,630 of record NW_027468620.1, on the reverse strand, counting down.
ATCCTAGCTAATTTTCCCCCCGGGAGAGAGGCCCGTCTTGCAACCGAGTCGAGGATAATGCCCAGAAATTCGAGAGAGTGTACAGGGCCCAGGGTCTTTTCCGCCGACAGAGGGACACTGAGTTCCGAGAACACAGCGCAAAGGATGTCCAGGCCTTAACTAGACCCCGCAGGGAAATCAATTAGCAGGAAATCGTCCAGGAGGTGGAGGACGAACGGGAGACGGCAGACGTTGAGCAAAATCCAGCACAGCGCTTCCGACAGACAATTGAAAATGTGGGGACTACTCCTGCAGCCGAACGTGAGCCGCACGGCGAAATAAAAGTTGGACTGCCACTTAACGCAGAACAACGGCCAATCAGCGGGATGAATCGGCATCACCTTGAACGCGTCTGTGATGTCGGCCTTAGCCAGGAGAGCGCCCCTGCCGGCGATTTTAATAAGGCAAATGGCATTGTCGACGGAAGTGTAGTGGAGCGAAAACGGTTCGAGGGGAATCATTTCATTAACGCTGGACCAGACGTCGGAGTGAGGCGAGGACATGTCAAAAATCAGCCTTTTCTTACCGGAGTATTTCCGAGTGGCCACGCCGAGGGAATTAACGCGGAAGGGGCAGAAAGGAGGGACAGAGAAAGGGCCGAGAACATAGCCTTTATTAAGTTCCTTGGACAGGAGTTCAGACACAACAGAAGGTTCGGCCAGGGCAGACTGCAGGTTCCTAGCCACGTACGAGTCAGAGAGGGGGGACAGGACAGGACACCAACCCTAAACCCCTGAGAGAGACCAGTGAGCAAAAAATCAACAAACACAGTCAGGATGGGCAGAGAGATAATAGGACAAAACGGATACATTAATAGGCGTTGACGGGTGAGACGCTAGAATTTCTTTGCAGAAACCACCTTTCCTCCCCGCGGCGGCCTTACGCGACGGGGGCAGACGGACTTTGGATGAGGGTTCTTGCACTGGCTACAGACATGGGAGAAAAGACAGTTAGTATGGGAGCAGACGCCCTCGTTAAAATTGTTGCAGATAGCGAGCCCGTTAAAGTAGGAAACAGGCCGCCCCTGCCGATCGAGAGGAGCCCTTACGCCGTCACCCTGGGCAGTGGCCGGAGCGGATGGTGTGCTGAAGACTGTCCGAGGACACAGACTGGCCGAGTGGCCGTGGGAGCTACAAATATTGCAGCTGAGCGATCGCTGACCGCTGAAGTGCCTGACCAGCAGCTCCGTATCGACGACGGACCAGTCTAGACGGCAATTGTAGAGGGAAATGTAGGAGGCAGACTTTGCGGAGAACGAGTTATGATATTGGTAGAACAGGGTACCCCCATAACGCTGATTAAAATCGGCCATCATAGCGAGATACGTGTCCAGTTCCAGGTGGCGATCGGGGAAGGCACTGCAGAGGACATCACGGTACATGCCGAAGGCAATCACGAAGTCACAGAATGACAGGCTCTTTGAAAGCCTCGGATCGGAATTTTTGAGAATGACGTTACCGCAGTCGACGAGCTGACGGTCGACTGCGGGAAACGGCAACAACAAGGAAGCGAGATTAACGTCTTTAGCTTGAATGATGTTTTGCCTGAGTTGCGGAGAGATGGAGACCGCAGAGGGAGCAACGAAGCCCATACCCAGCGGAGGAGCAGGGAGAGCCGATGCCAGGTTGAAGATAGGCATAGCCGGAACGCCGAGGGAAACAGCGGCAGACGCTGCAGGCGGAATAGCTGCGCTGCAGCTCGGGGCCAGGAGGGAGGCCGGCCACTGGAGAGAGGCGAGAGCTGGAGGCGCCGCGGGAGGCGAGGAAGACGGAGCCGGGCGCCGGGACTCCAGCGACTGAATCCTGGAATCGATGGCCCTCACCGAAGCAGCGAGGGAGAGAACAGCATCCAGGATGGGCTGAGGCGTGGCCGGAGCGACCAGGGCGGGGGTAGCCGGGGCAGGAGCGGCCGGGGGCCGAGCGGCAGGTGGCCGCCCACGCGGCGCCGGGGCGACGGGCCTGGCCTTGGCACGGCGTTTCCTCGGAGGCCGCTCAGGCTCCTCCGGGTCGGCCGCGGGTTCGGCGGCAGGAGCGGGACCCGACGGACCAGCCACGACGGGGACAGCGGGACTGCCGATGGCGTTGTGTGCGAGAAGCACGAGGTCACCCTTCCGCAGGCCGGCGTCGAAGGGAATCCCCGCCTCCGTCAACGCCGCCGCGATATCAACAGCGGAGAAACGGGCCCAGTCGGACTTGGCCTGGATCGACCTGACGCTCCTCCTGGGCTGGGTTGGAGGAACGACATCCGAGTCGGACGACTCGATTTGGAGCAGAGGAGAACCGATAGACATGGTCCGCGAGTTCAGCCCCTAGATTGGCAAGGTAAGGTTGAAACTTTCGTAATTTGTTCAGAGCAACAAAGACGACTGCAATGGGACGTCAAAGTCGGCGTACTGAGAAGCAGAAGCAGTGTTAGGTGGTACATATTTAAAGAGCCCACTGAATTCCTATAGGCTAGCGCTGATTGAATGAGTGAATGATCAGATTGCAGGGCTTTCCCGAAAGTAGGCAGCTAAGATTGGCTCCGTGTAAGCATGGGAGGAGTGAGGCTACATTACGAGTCTTCCTAGTAGAACTTTCGCTGAAGCTATCATAGACCAAATTTCCCTCACAGGATCAAAAGAGTATACTTATACTTACTTATACAAATGTGATAGGCCTGGATTGGCAGGCCATTTTAGTCTGCAACTATGGAGCCATAATACTATATGTGCAAAATGCAGTTTTGCATTGGCTTTGGCAGTTTGGCAATTTGAGTACACAACAATGTCTGCACTGTTTCAAATTATTGATGTGCGCAAAAAGCTCCGCTACACCAGCTTGGCCCCACCCACCTAGATCTTGATTCAGGGAGATCTAGTCTGGGACACCATAGTTTATAACCGCTTCCCTCAGACAAGAAAAATGTCAGGCCAATCAGCGACGAGAGCGGAAGACGAAACTGAAACTTATTGTGATAAACAAAAGCAGTAACACTTAAATATTAGATGCATTAGATTTTGTGGCACCATAAATTATGACTAATGCCGCAACTTGATGCTGTGAATAATAAATAATGCCCCAAACAAGACTACTCCTGGAAGTTGACATATTTGGATGCAGAACGTATTTATTTAGCCATGTGACCCTGATGAAAACAACTAAACAGCTGAGTTGTCTTAGCTTGAGTGAACTGTGAAAAAGGAGCTCTCTCCTCTTCCCCTATAACAACCTTTTGAATTTTAATTTGGATGGTTAAATGACCTGTTCCGGTGAAAATGGTGACTTTCCCCGCTGCGCCTATAGTGTCCCCAGGCAGAAAACCAACCGTGCAACATTGAGACTACCGTCCCGGAAAGAGAAGTGAGAAACAAGAAACTCGCTTTAAATCGTGTTTCTTACCTTGTAACATCCACATAGTTCTGCCAAACTTATGCTAACCGTTCGCTAGCTTGTAAACAAATCCATGTGCTTTATCGTTACCTTTTCACACAGTTTGAAATAGCATAATGCGCAATTTCTCCAGCAGAGGGGGAAATCCTGCCAAGTTTCCCTTTAAGGAATTTGAATATTCTCTGCAGGTCGGTCTGGAAAGGGGCTCACTGACATCTATTTCCATCACCAAAAACCCAGAAAGGAGTCTTCTTTGGAAGTGAATAAACAAGTGAATTTAGATATTTCACAATAAAGCTATTTTTGCTGCACTTCTAAAATGATTTGGTAAGACTTTAAAGCACACATTTAAATTTGATTTCACTGCTTTTGACGACCCTGGAAGTCATAAAATGGGGAAGTTCAGAAACAGGTGTCAATGGGATCCTTTCCAGACGGAGCTGCAGAGCACATTCAAATTAGATAACAGGTTCATCTGGGTTCACCCAGGCTAGAGTTGTCTTTAATCTGAATTTAAAGTGTAATTCCAGCGAAAATTGACCCAAGGGTGTTTTTCTGCATTAAAACACATCAAATAAGCCGTGGAGACAGTATTTTTCGTTGATCAGCCACTACAGAGCTTATTACAGTCTTCTGTAATAAACTTCGGGTTTGTTAACTACGTTGTTGGTGCTTCATTTTATGTGTAGGGACCTTGAGCAAGCTACTGACGAGGTTTGATGCTGTTTTGAACAATATTACTGGTTAAAAAAAAATGCTATTATGAAAAAGGCAAGATGACCACATACCCTGATTTGTTCTTAGCAGACCCAGATCTGAGCTTGGAAAGGACATGAGCCAGTCGAATGAAACAAAGTATCTCAAATAAACCAATACTATGAAAATGTCCTTGAGGCTGTTCAGAATAGATGCACATTCAGTAGGCTAAGAAAGAAACATACAGTACCATAATGAAAGTATCCTACTCTCCTACTTTACATAATGTTCCCAGCACAGATTCTGTCCGAAAGGGACTGTTCCCTCATGAAGTTCAAAACATTATCACTGATACAATAAAAAAAAAGAGCTAAAGTTAGGAAGTAAATCTTTATAACCCTGCAATGTGCTCCAGTTCAACTGGGGCCTCAAAAATCTCAATGCATATTGGCATCGGTTGTTTGTTACGTTCAGTTTTTCCTTTGTGGTGGTGTGATAGTCCAAATAAATGAAAACAGCAGGAGTGAGTCCAAGTTTGCCTCGAAAGTAAAACTCAGGACGCTAATATCTTCACAAAGGTGGCAGCCTGAAACTAATTGAGAGCCCTGAAGTGTGGACAGGTGTTCATTTAAGCCCCACCTGTAAGCCAGTGACTTCCCTATTGTGTGCCTATCCTAACACCTGTACAGAGTGCAGGTAGACTGCTATGTTGTGGAATGATGGAAGTCGTACTCACCTGTATTTTTCCACTGTTTTCTATAGAATTTTTGTGCTATCGCCATGGACAAGTATAGTGTAGAGCAAAACTTGTTTAAAACGTCAGTGTGTGTCAGCGTGTCTTCCATATGTCTACTTTATCCAAGGTTGTCAGATCTTCAGTCCGTGAGAGGGAAAAAAGGCAGAAGCTAAGTCTGTCTGCTTCATGCTGTGTGGCATGTATGTGACTACTTGACTCTCCAGATACACTGGAGATGTGTCCACCAACTTGGTCTTACATAACCTAAACCTGCTAATGTTACTGTTAATTAATGGAAAGACTTTAAAGGGACACCAGGCAAGCCTGATGCTTTTTCTCTACGAAACTCCCCCTCGCTTGGTCTGAAGCTCTTTTCCTTTTCTTTGCGTCTTCTGTCAAGGGTTTTCGTTGCTTCTTCGCCGGCTCTGCCATTATACACACGTTTGCAACAATCTTTAGCGGTTTTTTTAGCCTGCCTGCTTCGGTCGGCGGGTAGGATACACTGAACTTGCAAGCGGGATATTCTTCCTACAGGCAGTAGGGGCGGGCGAGAGAGTCTTCATTCGCCCTGTAACGAGTCATTTAACCATATACCGACTTACGAAGATGAGTAATTAACACGAAAACGTTGCCTGGTGTCCCTTTAAGGGCTCTTTTTTTGCTAAATCAACAGGTTAACTGGGTTTGAAAAGTTTTGCCTATTTTTTTAATTATGCTAATACTAAATACTGTATTTTGGAAATGCATTTTTTCTGTATTCAGTGACAGTGCAGTATCCCAAATATGTTTGTTAACTATTGTTATTAGTCATCTATTCTAATTGTAGGGCTATTATGAATAAATGAAAGTGAGTTAGTGCAGAAAATACATCAAACCGATCAACCACAGACCCCTGAGGAGCCATTGTTTTTCCAGTAGGGCCAAAATCAGGTGGAGATGCATGAGGTTGTGCCTCAGCCATCACACCAACAAGACACATCTGTGTGGTGGAGTCAGGTGGACACATCTCTAGTCCAGTGTATCTGGAGACGGGCTCTGGTCCTAACCAGTAGGTGGAGGTAGCCTACTACCTAAGCGCATACCATCCACGTCATTGGCGTGCGTGTGACAAGCTAGATGGTAGCGGATGGTAGGCCTATGCGCTGTTTATTTTGTGCAGCTTCGTTCAAGTGGCATTGATGAGTTAAACAGTCACGTTTTTTCCTACACGGTATTATATGAGAAAAACATTAGCATTTGAGTATTTTAACAATCAGTTGTAAACAAAGAACTCTTCTTATGTAACCCTTTCGTAAATTGACTGAAGTTCGCTCTAAATATCTTCTTCTATCGATTATCTCTATGGGATTTCTCATATAGGCTACATTAGCCATAAGTTAACACATTCGTTTCTATTCTGTAACTGGAAATGCTAGCCTACATGGTTGCTCTTAAACAAACATCGAAGGAAATAACTGAGATGTAGGCCTACTCTGTTGGTCTGCTTAGTTTTACAGTGAATCCTAATTAAAGGCTTTTGGTTCAGACTTTCTCTTGGGAAGCTGTTAGGCCTATATCTCAGTAGGCAGCTGGATACCATGTCAATGTCGTATTATCTCGTAATTATGAGATAATATCTCGAGATAATTATCTCATAATTACGAGATAACCTAATTATGAGATTTTAATTTTTAATTTTTTATTATGTGAATGCAATGCACCACCGTACTTAGCCTATAGCCTAGGCCTATATTTTTTATCAGTACTCCTCCACCCCCACACCTTTTATCTTATTCTCTGCATTAATTGCTAACCCTAAAGGCTCAGCCACCAAGGAATACAATAAAGCTGATAAAGGACATCCCTGTCTTATTGATCTTGTTATATGAAAAAAATCAGTTGTAAACCCATTGCACTTAACACAGCTCTTTGCTTCTACATATAAAGCTTTTAAACAGTTTATTATTTTTTCTCCAAAACCAAATCTTTCTAGCACTGCAAATAAAAAAACATGTTCTACTCTTATCAAATGCTTTTTCTAAATCTGCACTAATTAAAAAAAACACTCTTTCTTTCTCTTTCTATATGCCATAAAGTATCTCTTAACACTGTTTACTGTATCTGATATATCCCTTCCTAATACTACATAGCCTATGCCTGGTTTGTCTGAATAATTAACGGTAAAACATGTTTTAATCTATTTGCTATTAATTTTGCCAATATTTTGTAATCGCAATTTAAAAGACTTATTGGTCTAAAATTCTGTAACTCTTCCTTATCACCTTTTCTTTTATAAACTAGATGTACCGCATAACGGTACAAAATATGACTGCCGCTCAGTCCTGCACATCCATTCCGCGAAAATAAATCATATTAATGAATTTGTCTCCATCTTCTACTCCATCCCCCACTCTTGAAACTTTTGTCTATGCTTGTTTGGAATGTGTGTTTGCACACATTCCGCACACAAAGTAGCCTACTGGCGCTGCAAAGGTGAATAGATTTGTTTCTGGGCCAAAAAATCTGTAGCATAACCTTTAAAATCTCTAAACAATCACAAGTAGGGCAGTTCATCACAGTCCATCCATTGCAACTGGACTGATGAAAGGTACACCTGTAGGCTACATTGTATTTGGGAAAAGCAGAAGGTAGCAGCATAATGTATTTATTTATTTATTATTAAACAAAACAAACCCTGTCAGTTCCATGCAGTTTTCAACAGCTATCAAGAAGAGAGGTCATGTCATGGATTTTTGTGAATGTTTCTTCTTCTACATATGCATAAGTTTAGTCATCTAGTTCAAATGATATTCAGCTTTATTGTCAATGCACAAATTAAATACCAGTAGTCTTCAACAAAATGCCGTTTTACCCAGTGGTGCAAATAACTGACATGTCCAAAAGGGCCTTCATGAAATGCGTTGCGAGACTGCTCATACACATTTTAACGGGCAAAGTCGAATAGCTACTGTCCGTTATTGTTTGTGCAAATAATATGCTGATTCATGTTCCCTTGCATTTTGCAACTATGAGGTCCATGGTTAAGCTCAATCTTTTGACGCAATCTTTTGATTTTCACCCAGCCTAGTCCATGGTAGGCGCCCGATAGAAATATTGTTTAATTTTGCGATTGAGATATCCTTTCACTGTCGCCCCCCCCTGCGACGTGTCCGCCCCCCGGTTTTAGAGCTATTCTAAATGCAAAAATGCATAGAGGGAGTTATAACAAAACCGTGACTGTTAACAAACGTTAAGGTATATAAGGTAGGCCCTATGCTAGGCCTATTACACAACACAAATTGTCACTAGGCTATGCTGGCGACCCAAATAAAATCTCCTTTGGAACCAATGGCTTACACCTTACAGTATCAAGCTGACACCTCTTGGCGAAAAGTTAATAGTTTTGCATATCAGTAGTAATACATTTCACGTAGCTGTGTGAATCACGGAAAGGGCGAATGAAGTGGACACTTCTAAATGGAACCCAACCCACTGTACAGTAGCTCAAGGTCTGTGGCTAAAGCTGCCATAATGAAAGCGTTATCATTGTTTGGATACTTCACACACACATGTTTTTTAATCGCATAGACTACAACTACCAAGCTGGAATCAAAGCACATCGACTCCCCTCTCACACCCTAAACACGCACTTCGAACAAACAAAAAGCGCCTCAGTCTCACGGACTAGCCATAGGCAAAACTGTATCTGACCGGTGTAACGTTGGTACTAAATCATCCATCGCAAAAAATGATTTTTGTAGCATGTGCAACAAATATGTGTAGGTACAGCCCTGCCCTGAATACATCTCAACGTGCGCTCTAAAACATCTGGTTTAAATGGAGATGTAGATCATCATGGGTGCGTTAATAAATCTACATTGCGGCGAGTTGACACAAATTATTCACTTTGACGAATTTATGTAGTTTCAGTTACTTTACTTTAAGCCATGCTCTTCCTTACTTGAATCACCTTTGAAAATAGAGGATTGAAGTAGCCTATATGGGTGTTTGGGAATGAACGTTGACTCGGATGCTTTTGAGACCTTGAGCAGAAATGTCCCAGCCCGGTGTTTAGGGTGCATCATAGACAGGTTATCTTTCAGGTAGCCTATATATTTTCCATTAAAAAACCATCACGTAGCGAACGTGTTGTGGCTAACTCACGTAGCTCCTGTTAGTAGCCTAGGTTATGGTCATGAGATGACAGTCGAAAGATACAATTAGTGCTGTTTTCGATTTGCTTGGTAGCCTATAAACGCATTTATGGTTTTCTACAAATACATCAATAATCAAATTGGCCTCCATCACTCAACCATGCTAACGGTAACATTATTTTACCTACGTTCTGCTATTGATAGGATTAACGTAGCCTACCTGAAGTAAAAAACAAGCATGTCCGATAAACATTCTCAGATTTATTTCGGCTTCAAGAGGAAATGGGAATTACATGTCATGCAGAAATCATCCTACCCTTAGACGTTCTCTGCGGTAAACATACCATAAAAAAAATGTCATCCTCGGTGCCACGGTTCATGGTTTCAAAACTGCATTTTTTTGGGGGTTTCGGGGGGCCCAGCGCGGAGGGGGAGTGGCCCCCGGTGACCAAACGAAATTTTTTCGTAAAAGTCTAGTGGGGCTACATACCCACCAAATTTCATGTGCCCCGGTGTTTCGGTGCCCCGGGTATCGTTGACCAAAATTTCAGGAAGTAGATGACGGAAAAAAAAAAAAAAAAAACTTTGACAATCCCTATATGACCGCTTCGCTAGCGGCGGTCATAATTATTTTAATTATCCCTCTCGTCATGGCAGTGATGTAGCCTAGTACTCGAGTCCGGTCTCGAGACCGATTTCTGCTTTCTCGGACTCGACTCGGACTTGTTCCTTCAAAGACTCGGTCTCGGACCACAGTGGGAGGAGAAGGACTCGTAATTTCAGACCGAGTCCTCGAGACCAACGCATCTTTTTATGTTCATATAAAAAAAAATTGAAAATGAAATTTCACGGCGGCCACGTCTTTGCCCCTTGCGTTGGCCTTGGTGCCCCCTTCTTTCAATATTCTGCTTTGCGTCCGTTTAATAGCGATTTTTATTAAGCCTATAGCCTGTCAAAATAATCTTAGCATCACAGCGCAAACTAATTCAGTCTTACACAGTGGAGAAAATGACAGCGCATGGCAAGACAGAAAGTGCGTCCAAATTCACCCATTCTTCTCAGTTGAAATACTCGCAATGGCTAAGCCTACTCATCACACAGACACATATATCACATCACATGAAAGAGCTTTTTCTCAGCTTTTAAACGATGTTAGCCGCTAACTGCTGTGGTGAACGGTTCGCGAGAAAAGTAAATAATATAATTAAATTTAATCATAACGTCTACATAAGGTGCTACACCCATCTCCCTACCCATTCATCTCGGTGGAATACTTCACGAACCCTTCGTTCAACACATGACAAACCGTGCATCAGAATAAACAGCAGACCTTACCGAACACAAAGGTGTAAAGCAGTCCCCTGTACAGTAAGTCGTTCCAGAGTATTCCGCAAGGTCTACATTCATGTCTCCAACTTTGGTCTTTAGGTTTCAAAATGTGTTTAAATCGTTCTTCATGATTTCATAACAGGCCAAATACAAAATAAATGTTACAAATATTGCCTAGATATAGGTAAATATTAAAATCAGAGGATATACAGCTGAGTAAAAGTTTGTGAAAGGAGTCTTAATGATATAAGCCAAATATAAAATAAATATAAATATTAAATATAGCCTAGACATCTAAATATTAGATGATCAGATGATTTACAGTTCTATGTAATATGTCATGTTTCATGTTTTTGTAATTTTTCATACAGTGATGCAGGTCTACTGCTGTGAATAGGCTAAATACAACTTAGATTATTTTTATAGCCTACTACTGTATAGTTAACTTTGGCCTTGGTGCCCTGACATGTGGCCTTTGTGCCCCCCACCAAATATGCCCAACTGAAGGCCAAGTGGCCTTGCCCCTAAAATGGTGAAATTCCAAGCCTGGGCCTAACTGTTGATTATTAATTGGGGTGATTTTAAATCATGAATATGAAAACTGACATGTTTTTATGGTCTTGGTCTCGCCTCCTAAAGGACTCGGTCTCGACTCGAACTTGCTTCCTCAAAGACTCGGTCTTGACTCGGACTCGACTGTATTTGAAAACCAACGGACTCGGTCTCGACCCTTCAAAGACTCGGTCTTGTCTCGGACTCGGCATAGGCGGTCTCGTCCCCATCACTACGTCATGGTGGGGCTAAGTCCCACACCTCTTCAAAAACTAGCCTCAAAATAGGTATCAAAACATGTTTAAAAACCTTATAGAACTCAAATGGTAAACCATCCAACCCAGGACTCTTTCCATTTTTCATTCCCTCAATTGCCTTTCCTATTTCCTCATAGTCAATGTCTTTGTTGCACATTTCTTTATCCGCTTTCCCAACCCTCTTCTTTATTTTACTCAAAAGAAAATATTTTGCTTCTTCCTCAACTCCGTGTTTTGTAAAGAGCTTGGAATAATACATTTGTATTTCTTTTAGTATATGTTTTGTATAAGTCACTCTTTCCCCTTCCTCATTTTTATGCTCTTAATCTCTTCAGATTTTTGTCTATTCTTTTCTATATCAAAAAAGAATGTTGTACATCTTTCACCTTCTATGTATTTAGCTCTACTTCTTATCATTGCCCCTTGATATTTCAACTCTACCACTCTATCTATGGGTGTGTTCGAAACGGGAGACAGCTGCCTACTGCCTCCCTCCCTACATAGAGAGCTGTCTCACTAGACATGACTTTGGATTAAATGCATCTTTTAAAAATGAGCGTAGCACTCTAGAATCTTTGGTTAACACTACGGTATGACGTTAGCAAAGGCCTGACGTTAAACTAAATTAGCTTACGTAAGCTAGCAGGCTAACGTTATAAATTATTTTTATGGCCGGCAGATATATCAGACCAGACGCTATTAATGGTTACAACAATGGCATAATCAGATAGTAAATTGTTTATTTCTCATCTCTAATCTACAAATCTAAGCAAAATAAGGTCACACAAATGACATTTTAAACAGATTCAGCAGCCATTACCGATGTCATCCGCCATGTTTGTTTACTTTTCACAGCTGTTTCAGACGTTGCCGCAAGGGATTATGGGTAGGAGGGCATTATGTGTAGGAGGGCAGATGCTGCCTCCAAAAATGACCGTTATTTGGGAATTCTAAGATATCTTAAAAGGCAGCAGAATTAGTTTTTTCGGTTTCGAACCGCACTTGCTGCCTTGCTCCCCAGTTAGATATCTTAAAAGGCAGCAACTTTACCCGTTTCGAACACACCCTATATCTTCTTCTGCCCCATTTAATTTTTTTATTTCCTTCTCCAGGTCTTTCCTTATTACATTTTCCCTGCTTATCCTATCTTTACTCCTTTTCTTACAGAAATCAATTGAATATTTTTTTATATCAAATTTTAGATTATCCCACCATATCCCCAAATTACTCTCATACAGGTCCATTTCCCTTTTACTGTTAGCAATTATACCTTCAAATTCCATTTGATACACATTATCTTTTAAAACATCAGTGTTTAAACACCACACTCCAGGACCTCTTTCTACTTTACTCAAATCTATCTTGAAAACAATATAATCATGATCACTAAAACCACACCTTCTATAATAAATGCTCTTGATACTTTCCTCAAAACTCCTCTTTGTTAAAACCATGTCAATTCTACTCTGTTTCAACTGATCAAGCACAATTTGTCTCCTGCTATATTTTCTTACTCTCTTATTCCTCTCTCTCCATACATCTTGCATGTCATTATCATCCATTAAACTTTTTAATTCATATCTTCCCCTCCCTGTTTTAAAAATCATATTATCTGCAATGTCATCTTTCTCCAAAGGAGTATTGAAATCCCCAACAATTACAGTTTCCCCCCAATCTTCTAATATCACCTTAAGTTTCTTAAAAAAAGAAACCGTAAGTTACGCATGTAATTATGGATCTGTGAGACCGAGGGATGACCGTCACTACGGTCTAAAAAAGGAATGATCACCTTCGTTCTGCCTATCACCGAGACCATATGTCAACAAAGTCATGCCCACAGTGGTGGTTCTAGACTCAATTACTCCCTGGGCGAGATCCCCCCGAGCGCCCCCCCCCACCCCCCCCCCGTTTTGTTGCAAAGCATAATCCATCTCATGGTGAAATTAGTTGTTGTGTTTGTTAAAACTGAATTATTATTTTATAGGCTAAGCATAGGTATCATTGCAAGATGGCTAACAAACGTAAAAGTTATACTAGGCTAGGCCCTATCAATTAACATTGACGTTAGCCCTTCACTCATGACATGATACTGTTATTATTAGGACATTACATACCTTTATCCTTTGCTCGTTTCTCCTCTTCTACTTTTCTTTTTTTTTGGAACTGGGCACCTGATGGCTTTGAGCGCTTTCTGTCCATCGTGTTTGGCACTCGACAGTTGACAACAATCCACAAATTCCCATGATCCACTCGCGACCACAGTCAAGACCAAACCAATTCACCTGGGTGACCTCTTAATCGTTTTGTCACCTATTTTTATTAGCCATTTCACACAGTTAATTAAATGTGCAGGAATCATAGGTCTGCATTCATAACATTATGAGATGTGCGTTGTTTGGAAGAAAGTCAAGGTGTGACTGATTTTGGCCCACTAATAGACTGTTGTAGGCTACTATACAGTGGATCCCCATTCATCCCCCCTTTCCCGTTTCATTAAGGAGACCCAGAGGTGAACTGTCCCCCGCAAACCCCTCCCTTCGCCCCTTCCTCTGCACAGTGCAGTGCAGTAGGCCTACCTTCTGAGCAACAGGGGCGCCAATTCCCTAATTCCTCACACAAGTGATGGATAATAGAAAATCGTTTTGCGACGTTTCTTTCTTTTTTTTTTTTTTTTTAAGCGCTCGTGCCGCCCCCTACAAGATGCCGCCCCGGGCGACCGCCCGGTTCGCCCGTACCTAAAACCGCCACTGCATGCCCATGACCTCAGCAGAACGACTCGAGCTTGTAAATAGCGGAGATTGCTCCCGGTTCAGTCTCCTATTTTTAGCGCCTCAGGATGGTCCGAGCGACAAGGATAGTGACTGTCATCCCTCGGTCTCACAGATCCATAGTTACATGCGTAACTTACGATCTGTTTCGACCTCACTCTGACCGTCACTACGGTCTAAAAAAGGGATGACACATACCAAAAAAGTCGCGAGGAGCTCTAGGCTAACCATTAAAACCTTGCCCGGTCACGGACATGAGGGCAGCGTCGCCAACCGGAGCTGGGCGAGTGACGTCCACCCTATAAAACCTGGTAAAAGTGCAAGGCGTCGCCCATGAAGCCGCTGCTCAGATATCGCTTGCTGGTACCCCCTTAAGGGCAGCCCAAGATGTAACCATACTCCTGGTGGAGTGAGCCCTTGTACCCGAAGGGACTGGCATTCCCCGACCCCGGTAGGCATGGGAAATAACCTCAACCAGCCAATGTGACAGCCGCTGTTTGGAAAGTGGTAGCCCCTGCTTCGCCGCTCCATAACAGACAAAAAGTTGAGTGTGTTCCCTCCTCAACGACTGCATACGGGCCAGATAAGCTCTCAAAGCCCTGACTGGGCACAGAGTGAGCAACTTGTCGCGCTCTGTCTGTGAGGCAGCAGACGGCTGGAATTGGGTCAGCTCCAGAACCTGGTTGATAGACTGCTGACTTAGAACCTTAGGCAGGAAGGCTGGATTAGGCCAAAGTGACACGCCAGTCAGTGCCCCCTGCCTGCCACCTCAGGCAGTCTTCGCTGACAGAGAGGGCGCACAGCTCCCCGACGCGCCTGGCCGAACAAAGAGCCAGGAGAAAGCAAGTTTTAAGAGACAAAGATCGCAGATCTGCATCTAAAATGGGCTCATACGGGCCTTCAGTAAGTGACATCAAAACAGTGGACAAATCCCAGTTTGGTGCCCGCAAAGTGCGAACTGGACGCAACCGGCGGGCCCCTTTTAAAAACTGACCAATCAGTGGATGCCTACCCAAGGGTCTGTTATCCGCACCCTGGTGAAAGGCTGAAATGGCTGAGGCATGTTGTTCCTGATTATTAAATGAAATTGTTAAAGACTTATCTAAATAAAATGATTTATTTCCTCTTTCGTAAACCTAACACATGTGCCAGTGTCTCTTATTCTTGTTTTCATAGTAGAATGAAGCACACGGAGAAGCAGTTACCATCTGCCTAGTCTTTATTTCAGGCTTTATCTTTCCTCCCCACAATTGATTTAGCCTCTTCAGAGTACAGTAATACATCCTATATTTAGCTGTGCATCTTGTTTTGATGGTAAAACATCTTATATTTGTTACATGACCATTATATCTATGTATTTTTGGTCAGATGTCAAACCAGGAAAGGAAAACATCCTACTCTTTAAAAATTCTACTTGTTACTGCAACTTGCAGTTATGAGTAAATTAATCATAACTTCTGAACCAAAGGTGATAAATTGATTCTGTTTTTTTCACTGAGGAGAACATAACACTGTCTATCTTTCACACACTATATCTACAATAGACATTGGGTGAAAAGTAAGATTCATCTTGACAAATGTATATTTTCGTGTTTTTTTATGTTGAATTTTGAAGGTATTGTTTAAAAACAATGTGTGTTACACTCAAACTTATTAACTATGATATGTACCATTTTAAAGGGCTAGTTCTTCTGATTACAATGGTGGGTATATCTTATCTCTGCCATGTAGCATGGCCACACAACACGCCTTTTTGTCTCACAAGGGCATCAAGTATGAAAAAACGGAATGTTTCGTGCCGTCTGCAAAGGTCTAATAAATTTATCATAACTTTTGAACAAAAGGTGATACATTGATTCTGTTTTTATCACTGAATAGAGGACAAAATTTTGAATCTCCCATACACTCTAAGTTTTTCTCTATCTACAACAGAAATTGGAGGAAAAATTAGATTAATCTTGACAAACTGATAGTTTTGTGTTTTTTGGGGTTGAATTTTAAAGATATTTTTTAAATAATATGTGTGTTCTCCTCAAAATTATTAATTATATTTTATACCATTTGAAAGGGCTATTTCTCCTGATTATAATGGTGGCTAAATTATATCTCTGTCATGTAGCATAATCACACAATATGCCTTTTTGTGCCATAAGGCCATCGAGTATAAAAAAATGGAATGTTCGGCGCGGTCTGCAAAGGGTTAAAAGGGGGTCTTTCACAGACGTCATCTTGACCCCTGAAAACGTAGTGGGCCGCCGTCGAAACTGTAGGTGGTAACCGTGAGTCACCGTAGCCACAACCCAAGAGTCTGGCACAATCCCTTCCCAGGAGGTCCTGGACAGCTGGGAAGGGCAATCGACGGGCAGCCCCGGATCCCTAGGCAGAACCGCCACCGCGGCTTGCACCTCTGCCTGCACCCCGTCGAGGTCTTCGCTGTCCTCTGGGCCAGGGAGTTGGGGCTGAGCTCTGGTCTGGTGCACAAAAGCGCCGGTCCCGCGGGGCAGCATAGTTGATACTTACCTGTGGTGTTCGGGCGGGCTGCCACCACCCATACCTACCTGATGCTGCCCTGTGGGGAACCGGAGCCCGCCTGTGGCACACGCTGACCAGTTTCCCTAGAAGCGCCAGCCTGTTCCGCTCTGTCCAGCACCCCCTGGGAGTCTGGATGGAACACACGCCCAGGCTCCACGGGGAGACCTAACAGGTCTGTCCTGGTGGCATCAGGGAGAGAGGTTTGGGCAAGCCACACCTGTCTACGGCACAGCACCGCAGAGGCCATAGCACTCCCCACATCACGCGTCAGCTGATGCGTCAAAGCAGTGAGTGATGAGACGATCCGTCTTGGCACACTCCTTACGCGGGCAGCGTGGATTGGGAGATGCATTGGCAGGCCCCAGGGAAGTCCAGGCGGCGATGGAATGCTCGACTGGTGGCATATCCCCCAGCCCTGAGTCGGCCGGATAGGCAGCCTTCGCCAGCTGACGGAAACCTGGATTGAATTGGGGGCGCTGTAGCGACTTACCCCATGCCGTCCGCAGCACCTTTGTGTAATCCTCTGCCACGGGTATACAGGGTGGTGGGCTATTGTGCGAGACGCCTTCCCAGACGCCCCCAAGGGAAGCCATGTCTGGCATAGGGGCCTGAAGACCCAGGATCTTGGAGGCACTCAACACCCGTGACATCAAGGAGCCGACAGGGACCTCCCCCGGCACCGTGGATTCATCAGTTGGCTCCACCATGTCTGAATGTAGCTCATCCAGGAGGCCGTCCCCGCTTACGTCATCAATCGTAGAACGAGGGGCATGGAGTGACAGCATATCCACATCACCCAGATCAACATCCGCACCATGGCTCTCAGGCCTGGATGAGGAGAGACTTTCCTGGCCAGGGGGCAGAGAAGAGGATGACGTGCCCTGGAGACCCTCCAGCCAGTCCATCCTCCTAGCCAGAGCCTGGAGAGCTGAGAGAATCTGAAGCGACTCCGTGCCAACACACTCGGTCACGGCAGCTGGAGCCGGGCGTTTAGCAGGTCCAGGGACCTCCACCTGACCAAGCCTGGAAGGGGACTCATGTTGCTGGTCCCATTTACGCTTGTGCGTATGCTTACGGTCATGCCTATGAGAGTGGGACGGTTGGTCGGGTGAGCACCGCCTGTCCCGTCTGCCCTCACGCACGTGTCCGCATGCCTGGTCAGCCCGGCGGAGCCGTTCCTCCCTAGGAAGGTCACAGGCTGTGCTGCAGGGGCTGTCGAAATCCTCCAGGAGGTGGGCGGCCCCAAGGCAAGCGGGACACTCTCTATGCCCGTCATTGGGGGCCATCGTGGCCCTGCAGACTCTGCAGTAGTGTGCCGCCATAGCCTACCACAGAAAAACACAATGCAATACAATACAATACAATAAGGTACTTACCTTGGCCGTTCAACGCACTGGGTCTGCAAGCAGCAGCCCGTAAAAGAGATACAGCAGTGGTGTAATACCAGTACACGGGTGGCCTGAAGCAGTGTGCGGACACGCTTAGCAGGCTCACACTGGCCCAGCTAGCTGCGGACAGCGGCGACGGGGTATAAAACAGATGTACAAAGAAGGCGGCCACCAGTGCGTGAACGCACGCGCCGACGTACACCAGTGGACAACTGGCAAAGAGACACACAGCAGCCCGCACCTCGTGCAAGACTGCACCTAGCAGACACAAACAGCTAAACTTACCTTTTCAAGTAGCCTAGCACACAACAACAAAACTATCAAGAAGCACACAGTAACAGTAGCGCCTAAGCGGCCGAGCACATATGCGCTGATCAGGCCCACACAGGTTCCGGCTGCCAGAGCAGTAAACAGAAATAATAACGGTGGCCCACGCCAGTGCGCGAACGCACCCAGCAGGCTCACACCAAGCCCCACTAGCCGCGAACAGCCAGATAAGGTACACAGTAGTTAACAAAAAAAAACCCGGAAACCTGGCACACACAAAGGGAAACAACACCGAAACGGCGGCCCGCAGCAGTGCGCGAACGCAGGCAGCAGGCTCACACTAGCCCCTCCGCCGTGCGGTATAGGGCGAACTCAGGAAAGGCGTCAACACGTTAAACAAAGTTAAATGAAGTTTCCCGAAAAAAACACAGGTTACATGCAGACTAACGAACACAGTCAAAAGCAAGAAAGCAGTGAAAGTACGTACTCACGTCTCACAGGTCTCAGATGAGGCGATCAAGGTGAGAGACTGAACCGGGAGCAATCTCCGCTATTTACAAGCTCGAGTCGTTCTGCTTCCGGAGGTCATGGGCATGACTTTGTTGACATATGGTCTCGGTGATAGGCAGAATGAAGGTGATCATTCCTTTTTTAGACCGTAGTGACGGTCAGAGTGAGGTCGAAACAGATCTTTTCATTATCATCATTTGGTGCATGTAAATTACAAATATTTACTTTTTCATTGTCCTTTTCAATTCTTACACTTAATATTTTCCCCTCATTATCACTATATATTTCTGTTACTTTATCACACACATTCCTTTTAATTAAGAATGCCACTCCTCTTCCTTTTTTTCCATTATTAAAAATAACTTCTCCGTCCCACCCCCTTTTTAAATCCTTCCACCACATTGGCTGTCCAGTTAGTCTCTTGTAAGATGATTATTTCACTTCTTTCAGTGTCCTTGATCAGTCTCTGTAGTTTCTCTGGGTTCACCCCTCCTCTTAAATTTAAAGAAATAAAATTAAGTCCCATTGGCAAGATAAATAAAACAGAAAATCTAATAAAAAACAAAAATGAAAAACTCCCCCCCATTAATAACTATGTCTTTTTCAACAGACCCTCCGGCACTGGCAATCTTAGTCTTCTTTTCTCTTGCTCAGCCAGCTTTTGTATTAATTGTTGGCTTTAACCTAGTTATTTCAAAATTTACAGTTAAATTAGTGACTTAACTTTTTCTTTGCTTTCCTTACATTCCTCACCTTTGAAAGGAGTCCAAGTTCCTGTTTGTCATTGTTTTCCTTCTTCTTTTCAATGTCCTTTTCTTTATCTTTATCCTCTTTTCTTTGACTTTGGATTCTCTGCATTATTCCAGCCTCTAAAAGCTCTGTAACCTCCCCCTCCATAGATGCATCCGTGTAATCCACAGCTTGCTCCTGCCTCAGGACCTCAACCTGAGGCGGCTGAGCGCAGGGGAGATCATTCTCATCTGAAGAGGAAACTGGAACATAAGGCCACCATCTTCCTCCACATCTCTTCTACATTCACACCTTATGCATGCACGGTGGCAATTTGGGCACTTGTCGGCGACACACTCCCGTGCGTAATGTCCTTGTTGCAGGCACTCCCTACATCTGAAATCCGGACAATCTCGCAGTACATGACCTGGATTCATGCATGAGCGACAGATCTTCACTTGTCGATCGTGAATCACCCTACAGTACTGGGGTCCGTCGGGAGTGTCAAACTTGACCGAATAAGGCAAGGATGTCACTTCTTTTGGAAATGTAACTTTTATAAAGCGTGTTCCATCCACCACTTTCGTACCTGGATTTCGTAAGCGTCGCCGTAACGGAGAAATGGGCTCCACTCCCCAGCGGTACAGCTTCTCTAGCACTTCACCATCAGTTGTATATGGTGGCAGGTGTAAAAATGAGACCATTATTTCATTCATAAGCAGTCTTTTCGTTTTCACTACTTTCCCATCATACAGAAAGCCCTCTTCCAAACGCTCACATGCATTCTCATCCTCCAATGTTGCTTCAAATTGCTTATTTGGTCTCTCGGTCTTAGTGCCAACAATTTTCCTATCCCCACTTGCTTTTCGAGTGCCTTGATTACATTTATAGGCATAACATTCTCCATACTTTACATTTCCAACACGATTGTTAGTTCTCTCGTATAACTTTTTCGTTGTGATATATTTCTTCCATTTTGCTGTCTTATTTCCCCATTTTGCTTGTTCTCCCCTTCTTCCTCCTCATGTTCATTATCAACAGTCAATTCTTTTACATTAGCACAGACTTCATGTTCATTGTCCTTTTCATTTTTATCTTTATTCAAGCCTTTGTTTTTATCCGATTTAGTCAGTCCATTATCATTCACATTCACGCTGTCTTTTTCATTCCTTTCATCAGAACTTAAAATCACATCCATTTTCATCTTCTCCTGAGCCTGTCCATTGTCTTTTGTCTTTGCAATTCTTTTACCAGGAACTTGGTTTGAAACATAATCCTTACTCGTACTTGCCTTCTCCATGTCTATTTTCTTTGTCTTGTTTTTATCCAAATTAAGAGGTAATTCCAAGTTGGGTTTGCATTTTGTCTTTCCGAGTCTGATGCCACTGGCTGAAGGAGAGAAAAGCTTACGGCACCTGGTATTCCCAGGCGGTCTCCCATCCAAGTACTAACCAGGCCCGACGCTGCTTAGCTTCCGAGATCGGACGAGATCGGGCGTGTTCAGCGTGGTATGGCCGTAAGTGAAAGCTACTCGCCAAAATAGTCTACTTAAACCTCCTCCTGCCCGGGAGGGAGTCAGACGCGTGTTAACCGTCTGCCTCTCGGCACTGATAGCGCCACAAAAAGGTTTCATTACATTACATTTCACATTCTCAATATTACATTATGACAATATTACAAATTCATTCTAGTTATTCAACATATACGAATCTGCAAGAAGATGACTTTGTACAATTATATACATACAGTACTAAAAAAGCACACATTAATGTACAGAGCATTTAGGCAATTCTAGTCTCACCCCTCCCATGTAATCAGGATGAAAGGATTGCTGAAAACAAACATTTTGTTAAAACACTCAACATCACCACTGGAACCGAAGTAAGCATACAATGTTTCCACCACTCTTCTCAACTTTGTTTCAAACAATTTACAAATGTCTATAGACCTTTCTCTTTTTCTAATTACTGCCCTTCTTATCCATATTGAATGCCTTGCTACTGATAGAAATATGTTAAGTGCCTGATTGTTTTTTCCCTTTTGTTTTTCAAGAATTCCAAATAAAAACAATGTTTCCCAGTTTTCTTGAATATATGTTTCTTTTTGTCCAAAACGCATTACTATTTCTTTCACCATTCTAATGAAACATTCTAATTCTTTACATGTAAAAAAAATATGCTTTAGCCCTTCTTTCTCTTCCTTACACACTTTACATTGCTCATCTTTCACAAAACCCATTTTAAAAAGTCTCATTTCATTTAAGATACAATTGTGCGCCAGAGGAAAATCAAAATTTTCCAAAAGTGGACACTTCAAGGAGATTCTTATATTAGTCCAAATGTCTCCCACATTTAAATCGTCAAACATTTTAGCCCAATACTCATTTGCTTTTGGTTGTCTAAAAGCTTTATCCCTGAAATAGACATAAAAATTCTTCAGCACACATATATCAAGGGGTGTTTCTAATTATTTGATAAATATTTTCATTGATTTCTCTTCTTTCTTTTTTACATTACATTGAATTGTCCACAACCATTCTTTTGGTATTGCTTTCTTGATGATATCAAAATCTTTCTTGATTTTCTCTCTTGTATAATCTTCATTCACTCTCTCAATCTCATCAACAAATGCTTGCAACGGTAGGAATCCAGATCTTACCTCAAAAAGGAGGTCTCTTATTCTACGGAATCCAGCATCAAACCATTGTTTTGAAATACCCCCATCCCCAATATGCATATTTGGGTTGAAAAAAATGGGTTGATTAAGGATTTCTTCTCTCCCTTCTGGCTTAACATGCACATTCTCAATAAAATCCCCCCATGCCCTTAACACTTCCCTGTAGAACTCAGGGATTCCAACAGTCATGTAATCCTTCATCTTCATCCATAAGATTGATGTCCCCATTCCAAACTGATTGTTTAAAAAGTATAGCATAGTTCCTTTCCACTCTTTATTCTCCTCTCCCAGAAAAAGTTTAACCGTTTTAACCCGTAATGCCTTCATTCTTATGCTTGGATCAAATAACCCTAAACCCCCCTTCTCTACTTTTCCTACTAGCGTATCGTATGCTATCTTGGATGGCTTACCATCCCAGATAAAATCTCTGACTATTTTCTTGAAGTCATTAGCTACAGTTATTGGTAGATCACTGATCCAAGGACGTACCAGATTTTGGATAAAAATGTGAAAAAAGTGTGAATCTTTCCTTTAAGAGTTAAACTTCTCATCCTCCAGAAGGCCAATCTGTTTCTAACTTTCCCAAACATTTCCTCCCACATTACCTTGGTATTCTCCTTTTCATTTGGTCCTACTCTCACTCCCAAAATTTTGAGATTATTTTTGACCTCCTTAAAGGGAAGAGTCATTGATAAATTATCTCTATTACCTATCTTTAAAATTTCAGTTTTCCTCATATTCATCTTAGCTCCTGAACCTTTACTATATAAGTCTAGGACTTTAATTGCTTCAATAACACTTTGTTCATCCTGTAAAATCAGAGTTGTCATCTGCGTATTGGTAAATTTTTGTCTCTGCATTATTAAGGCCATCAATTACCACACCTTTGACATTACTGTCAGCATTAATGGCTAGTCCTAAGGGCTCAGCCACTAAAGAATATAGCAATGCTGATAGTGGACAGCCCTGCCTTATTGATCTTGTTAAACAAAAGAAATCAGTTAAAAAACCATTACATTTCACACAGCTTTTGGCCTCTACATAAAGAGATTTCAAACATTTTATTATCTTTTTACCAAAACCAAACTTTTCTAAAACTGCAAATAAAAAACTGTTCTACCCTATCAAAAGCCTTTTCTAAATCCGCACTAATTAAGTAACCACTCTTTCCCTCTCTTTCCATGAACCATAATTTATCTCTGACACTATTTACTGTGTCAGAGATATCCCTCCCTATTACTGCATAAGCTTGATTTGTTTGAATAATTGATGGCAGAACCTGTTTTAGCCTATCTGCCATTATCTTAGCCAATATTTTATAATCGCAATTTAGAAGACTTATTGGCCTAAAATTATGAAGCTCTTCCTTATTTCCTTTTCTTTTATAAATTATTTTAATCACCCCTCTTGTCATGGTGGGGCTAAGCGCTCCTCCCTCCCATACCTCCTCAAAAACTAATCTCAAAAAAGGCATCAAACAGTGTTTAAAAACCTTATAAAATTCACATGGCAATCCATCTAACCCAGGACTCTTTCCATTTTTCATTCCATCAATTGCTTTTTCAATTTCTTCATTTTCAATTTCTTTGTTACACATTTCTTTATCTTTTTTACCAACTTTTTTAATTATGTTATTCAAAAGAGATTTATTTGCTTCCTCTTCAACTCCTTGTTTAGTGAATAGATTGGAATAATAATGTTGTAGTGAATGTGACCGGCATAATTCACCTTTGTTATTAAGTGTGGTTCTACACACCGTTCATATTAAACTAAGCACTTTGTTCTGTCTGTAGTTACTTCATGTAAGTATAACTGTTCAGGGATCGCGGTCCCTTTAAATGTTATGAATATGTGATGACGTGTAGCCCCATGCCTGTTTTGTTGCTGGACAGCGCCATTTTTGATTTCAGTGTTTTTTCCTATCAAAATAAACGACACACGAATTCGTGTGCTCAACGTGAGAAATTGTCTCTTGCGATTTACTGCAATTTCCACAATGTTGTATTTCCCTAAGTATATTTTCTCTATCTATTATCCTTTCCCCATCTTCATTTTTAATGCCTTTAATCTCTTCTGCTTTTTGTCTATTCTTTTCCAGATCAAAAAAGAATTTTGTACATCTTTCACCTTCTACCATATATTTAGCTCTGCTTCTTATCATTGCTCCTTGATATTTATTTTCTTCTATTTTTCTAAGTTCATCTTCAAGCTCTACCACTCGTTCTATGTCTTCTTCTGCTCCATTTTTTTTTAGTTTTCTTATTTCATTCTCCAGTTCTTTCCTTACCACTTTCTCCCTGCTTTTCTTGTTTTTACTTATTTTTTTACAGAAGTCTATTGAATAATTTTTAATATCATATTTCAAGTTATCCCACCATATTCCCAAGTGGCCCATATATGGCCATTTCCCTGCTACTGTTAGCAATTATTTCTTCAATTTCCATTTTATACACATTATCCTTGAGAACATCAGTGTTTAAAATCCACACTCCAGGACCCCTTTCCACTTTACTGAGATCTATCTTAAACACAATAAAGTCATGATCACTAAAACCACACCTTTTATAATAAATACCTTTGATATGGTCCTCAAAACTACTATTTGTTTTCTGCTATATTTTCGCACTCCTTTGTTTCTTTCCCTCCACACATCTTGCATATTATAATCATCCATTACATTTTTTAACTCATTTCCTCCTCTTTCTGCTTTAAAAACCATATTATCAGCAATGTCTTCTTTGTCCAAAAACGTATTAAAATCACCCACAATCACAGTTTCCCCCCAATTTTCTAATAACCCCTTAAGTTTCTTAAAAAAAGAAACCTTTTCTTTATCTTCATTTGGTGCATGTATATTACAAATATTTACTTTTTCATTATCTTTTTCAATTCTAACATTTAAGATTTTCCCTTCTTTATCACTATACATTTCTGTTACTTTATCACACACATTTCTTTTAATTAATATAGCAACTCCTCGTCCTCTTCCTTCACTGTTGTTAAAAAAAACCTCCCCATTCCATCTTTTCTTGAAACCCTCCACAACCACATTTGTCCAGTTTGTCAATAATGTCATTTTTTTCAGTTTCTTGAACCAGCCGTTGTAACTTCTCAGGGTTTATCCCTCCCCTTAAATTCAAAGAGACAAAACTTAAACCCATTAAACAAATAAATAAAAACAAATATCTAACAAAAAATAACTCCGATAAATAAGAACAACCCATTTTAAGTCAGTTAGTCCTCCCCTCCTGCTAGAGTAACTTCCAACCTTCTCCTTCGGCTTTCTTGGGCTTCTAGAGCCCCTTTAAGATTAACTGTCGGTTTAGGTGCAGATCTAGGTTGTTTAAAAGAAAGAAGTCTGGAAAAAAACCCACCCTCATCTTCTGTGTCCTTCTTCCTCTTTTTGTCATAATTAAAATCCATGTCCATGTTTTCACCTTGTGTACCCTGCGTGTTGTTTTCGATCTCCGTCTCTGTTTCCAATACCATCGACATGTCCAAGCCTCTGCCTGCACTTCCCGACACCGAGGACGTCAACTCAACGGACTGTTGTGTGCACGGGAGGCTCTCCTCCCCCGAGCTGGGCCTACCCTCCTGCAATATGGAGACAGCTTCTCTCCCCTCTTCTGCTGCAGCACTGTCGCTGACTTCTCCTTCGTCCTCCACCTCCGATGTTCTGCAGGTGCATCGAATATCCGCTCGACGGCAGTCAGGACATTTTAGTGTAGTGCAGTCCCTCGCGAAGTGTCCCTGCTGCAAACATTTTCTGCAGGTGAAGTCTGGGCAGTTTTTCATTACATGATCAGGTCCCATGCACTGCCTACAGATTTTAACCTGGTTGTCATGAATCACTCGGCAATATTGCGGACCCTCCGGTGTATCAAACTTTACGATGTAGGGCAGCGAGGCGACCTCCTTAGGAAATAATACTTTAATGAATCTTGTGCCATCCGCCACCGTCGTACCGGGGTAAAACCGCCCTCTTAAGGGTAAGATGGGTTTCACTCCCCACCTGACCAATTTATCCAAAACTTCCCCATCTGTGGTATAGGGAGGTAGATGTAAAAAAGAGACCATGGTCTCATATCTGCGGAGCCTTGTAACCTCCACCCACTTCCCATCATAAGAGATCCCCTCCTCTAAAATCTCTAGACAGTCAATATTATCGAAAGTAGCCTCGAATTGTTTTCCTTTTGGTCTTAGGGCCATGAGCTTCCCAACACCCACCAGTTTCTCGATTTCTTTTATCAGTGCGATTGGATTCACCTGTACCAGATCTTCTGTTTCCAGGATTACAGACAGATCTCTTGAAAAATGTTCTCACTTCCCCTCTCTTTCCGTTCTTGTTGGTTATTTGTTTGGGTATCCATCACTTGTTTTTCATAGTTGGGTGCCAAGCAGCGAAGCTGCGAAGGCACCCATTGTGTTTCTACGTTTTCTTCCCTATTATTATTATTCCGTCATTGAAGTCAATGGCAGCCCATAGAACCGACTGGTGAAAAGTTTTGAAATTTGGCACAGTGATTGGACACAGTCCCATGATTCATTTCACCAAGTTTCAGGTCGGCACCTTGAGCACTCTAGCGCCACCACCAGGCCAAAGTTGGACATGCGTTCATGCACGTAACTTTTGACCCGTTCACCCAATTGTCAAAAATGAGGTATCGTTGGAATCCCTGGACCAAGCCGAGTTCAACACACCCTATGACATCATTTTCCGTCATGATGGATTTTCCGCCATTTTGGATTTCATCAAAATCACTTAAAACGTATCAGAGGTCACAAATTTTGTCCGATCGACACCAAACTTTACAAATATCATCTACAGACCATGCCTCATTAATGCATTGCTTTTTGTCTTCGGAACTAAAACCGTTCGTGCGTAACAGCCAATCGAAATTTGCGGCGAAGCCGCCAAACAGGAAGTGAGCTCATATCTCAGCAACCCATTGATCTATCATAACCAAACTTAGTCCATGGACTCAGGACCCAATCAGGGGGACGCTCAAGAAATCTGGTGACCTTTGACCTCTAGGGGGCGCTGTAATTAAGAAACATGCCTTTTGGCCTGTAGCAGCAGTTGTGCTTAGAATTAAAACGCACTAGTGGTGTCTGGTACTACTGTTGAAGGTCCTTAGGCCGACCCAAGCCAACTTGTGATGTCATCATAATTGATTCGGCCGCCATATTGGATTTAATCAAAAACACATACAAGTTTTCGGAGGTCACAAATTTCAGCGGATCCTCACCAAAAATGGCAGAGACCATCTTCAGACCATGCCTTATCAGTGTGTTGCTTTCTGGAACAATTGACAGAAGCATTCGGCTGTAACAGCCAATCGAAATTTGCGGCGAAGCCGCCAAACAGGAAGTGAGCTCATATCTCAGCAACCCTTGCATGTATCAAAGCCAAACTGGGTGCATGGACTCAGGACCCAATCAGGGGGACACTCAAGAAATCTGGTGACCTTTGACCTCTAGGGGGCGCTGTAATTAAGAAAGATGCCTTTTGGCCTGTAGCTGCTGTTGTGCTTAGAATTAAAATGCACTAGTGGGTTCAGGTAATACTGTTGGACGTCCTTAGGCCAACCCAGGCCAACTTGTGATGTCATCATAATTGATTCGGCCGCCATATTGGATTTAATCAAAAACATCAAAAAGTTTTCACAGGTCACAAATTTCATCTGATCTTCACCAAAATTGGCACAGACCATCTTCAGACCATAACCTATCAATATATTGCTTTCTGGAACAATTGACAAAAGCATTCTTCCGTAACAGCCAATCAAAAATGATGGCGAAGCCGCCAAACAGGAAGTGAGCTCATATCTCAGCAACCCTGCCATGTATCATAACCAAACTTACTACATAGATTCATGAACCCATTAGGAGGACGCACAAAACATTTGGTGACCTTTGACCTGTAGAGGTTGCTGCAATTTGCAATATTGCATTTTGATCGGTAGTTGCTGATGTGTTTCATCGATCCTTTATTTTTTGATGTGAAACTGATGACAACATTTTCCATCCA
This sequence comes from Alosa pseudoharengus, assembly GCF_046254945.1. Lineage (NCBI taxonomy): Eukaryota > Metazoa > Chordata > Actinopteri > Clupeiformes > Clupeidae > Alosa > Alosa pseudoharengus. The sequence goes on along the minus strand of NW_027468620.1, from coordinate 26,607,616 downwards.
GTTCATTCTAATGCGTGCGTGCAAGAGCGGGGAGGGGCAGGACGGGGTGGGACGGGCAGGGGTGATTAGGTGGGGGGCTGGCTGGCGGAGGCGGTGGCAATTCTCAGCCCTGTTTCAGCCCTACAAAATCAGTTATGTTTTGATGTGACACTAGTTGAAAGTGTTGATCGCGGATGTCTGCTGAGTTCTATCTTGTCGCCATGGCTACTCCAGCCTATACTGCTTGGCCCCCTCATTGCTGCTTGCAGCTATATTTTCCATTGTTTTCTTCCACGACTTTCACCGAATCCTTCACCACCTCCTTCTCCACACTTGCCTTCATCATGCTTTGTTCACCATAGTTTCCATCTTTGTTTTCGTCCACGACTTTCGCCGCTTCTTTCCTCATCATGCTTTGCCTTGTCGTTGTGTTCAGAACTCCATCCATGCTCTTAGTCGTTGTACAGTCCGTGTCTTTTACCGTGTATTTCTTAGGCATGCTTTTGGGAATGTCCATGTCTTTGTCAGGGATTCCGAGTCGATTGCCATGAGGTCCATTCATCTTCATAGCTCCCAAAAAACTCAAAAAATAAAAACTCAAAAATAAAGATTTAAACGAAAACAAATCTTCAAAAAGTTTCAAAACGAGGGAGCCTTTCTCCCTCCACTGCAGCCACCGACAGCACACTGAAGCTCAACAAAAGGGGCGTGTTCAGCGTGGTATAGAGCATCACAGTCCCGCCCCTCCTCTGAGAGAGCTTAGTTTCCGGAAGTAAATTTCCCATTCATTTCTCCCATTGACGTTTTGGAAAAATCCGTATCTAAAGAGTTTTAGAGCATGTCTTAGGCTAATCAGCTACGGCGTAACTCATAAGCATACAACATATCATTTCGAGTGAAAAAACGAAGAGAAAGTCCAAAAAAAGTCAAAGGTACAAGACTGTGTACATATTTTTATTTCCAAGCAAAGGAACTACTCATCCCATAAACCACCTTGCCTCACTGAAAAATATATAAGCAGCACGAACCAGCGCGAAATCACTTCCAACCATGTTTCCAATCGGCGATAGCACGCGAACCCTTTCCTCCAAACAATGATTTGTATATAGTTAATAGCAGTTATTTCAGGAGTAATCGTGTAAATAATAGTGTTTTGGTATTGAATGTTATATTTACCATCGTGTATTTTATATCGTGTGTGTGAAACCGGTTAACGTTAACGTTAGCAACATTGTGCAGTGCTTCATATCTGACTGCCATCCTGATGCATGGACCGGTGCATGGTCTGCTCTTGGACCACCATATTCAGTTTATTAACTTGCTGTGAATTATTACACAAAATGTTCATTAAATGTACGAAGAAGTATTTCTAGGTTAATGATTGATGATATGGCTCGTACAGTATGAAGGCTACAGTAGCCTAGCTAATGTTACTAGCATTACCAACTTCCCTGCAAAACTCACCACACAACTTCGTAGGTTTGATAGGTCTTGTTCCTCATGCTGGCCCTTACAAAACCCACAAGCTGACCCTCGACACACAACAGTCAATAATGTGACCCGATTTAAAGTGGTTTTCACCCCTTTGGACACTCTTGATTTCGTCCTTGAAACAGTGAAATATTCACGGGGGCATGGACGGTTTGCTAACCATTGTACTGCAGTGTCTAGCCAGTGGTAGCATCCAGCCTGTGCTAGTAGCTAGCTAGTTCAAAGTGTGACGTGGCAAGGAAATTTGGAGTCGACTACGCCACCTAGGGGGTTACACCCTAGGACCAGTTACACTATATTCCCTATAGTACCCACAAGGCAACACAGATTCGTACACTCTTAGGCCAGAGACAAGAGTTAAGTTAACATAATTTATTGATACATACAACACAGATTCAACCATAAAAACAATGCATCAGGTTACAGGAGACGCCTGGGTCAGATCTACTGGATGGTTAATGATGGCAACCACACTGTTACGCCGTAGCTTAACCTGTGACCCGTAATCAAAGGGAGTGGAGCAGGGCAGGGGCTTACCACAGCGAGCAGGATTTCCAAAAAAAAGGGAAAAAGGAGGGACCCAGAAGACACGCACCACACGTGAAGGATAATGACACTGCAATTACACTGCAATTCAGAATAGGCACCCGTTGTACACAGCAGAGAAAAGTGAAGGGGGAACTCCGCCACCTGAAGGTTGGCCTGCCGCCTGTGGGTAACCCACCACACCTGTCCGGAAGAGGGAGAGCGAGAGAGAGAGAGGAGGAACAGAGACACAAGAGTTGGTAAAAGGCTTGACAGTAATTATATGGCGATCATTCATTCACCAATAGCCTATTTATCAAACTAGGCTAACAAGGCTACTTATCTCAGGCAGGGGCAGGGGAGGCAGTCAGGCTGTCCACCAAGGCCCAGAGGTTGATCCTGACAGTGAAGCTGCCCTGGTCACAGTATGCATACACAAACACACAATCACAATCACAATCACACAATCACAATCACACACACACACACACCTCAAAGATACCAATAGGCCAACAGTTAGAAAAGCATGCGAGTCAAGCATAGGGAGAAACAGTACAGCACTGCATAACCGCATGCACCAAATCAAAGAAAACAACAAACAAAATAAACATGCAGGTTAAACAAAAGACAAGACAACACACCAGGTATAGCCGGCGATAGGCGCCAAATCAAAGAAAACACAGAATAAACATGCAACTCAAGCAAAGGACGGGACAACACACCGTATAGCCGCCAAATCAAAGAAAACAACAACCAAACGTAGGCATGCGGGTAGAGCTATAGAGAGAGAGCAGTACACCACTGCGTAGCCCCATGCGTTAAACTACAAATAGTTCCCAGCAAAACTAGGCACGCCGTTCAATCCCGACCGTATGAAAACGTCATCCACAAATCCACAGCACAACAGAACAGCAGCCTTTCCAAGGCGTGAAGGCACTTGACTGTAATCCACTTCACACGACTGTAAACATGAGCCACATTCCAATTAGAATTAAAGTTAGCAACAATTTAAAAGACTAACAATATTAAGGCTAACATTTGTAATGCATCTACATACCAAGTGGCGATGAATCCCCTCTCTGGGACCGCAGGTCATGAAGTGAGCTTATGCGAGGCTTGGCTACGGCTAGCCGCAATCCGGAGAACAGATAGTTTAGTAGTGGACAGACTCAATTTAAAATACAGGGCGGTAAATGAATTTAAACTAACCTACCTCCAGCTGATTCCCACCGAGCACCCAGCGTCAGAGCTCGCTACAACAGCCTTGCCAGTGAATATGGACCACTCAAACTGACTATAAAAACGTGGAGAGGGAAGTATTACATTCATGAAAGGCACAATGACCTACGACAGGGCTGAACGCCAAAATAGCTTACCTTAGTTAAAACACACTCGTCGGAGAAGTGGCTACACAAACCAACTTGCCACCACACGCCACCGAGTAACGATGGGCACCCCGGAAGCAAAACAAAGACAGGAGAAAGTACCTCCCGGTGATATCCGCTAAGCTAAATATCCAAATAAGAGTCCGCCCTGCAATTAGGGTGATGGTAGCTCCACCAATCACGCACAGAGGAAATGGCACAGAAACGATTGTGGAGGTGTAACCCAATCTGCCACATTCTACCCCCCCCTTTTTGAGTCGTCGCCCCGACGACGACCTGGGAGCCAGAGCTTCAGTAGATATTAAAAGCAACATCTGTTGCAAACTGGCTAATACTGGGCCCCGGTGGTAAGGTTACCTGCCTTCTATTACCTTGGCAGATGGTAAATATTGGAGTGCTGGCCGGCCGTGGAACGCACAGTCCGACGTAAGCCTGCTGGAAAAGAACTAGGGGCTTCGGCCAGGGACTCAAGGGTCACTGATGGTGGGCTTCCAACTTGGACTGAGCTATCCTCAGAGGCCGGCCCCTCCTCTAGGGGTGTTGGCTCAAGGGGCTCTGCCGCAACCGCAGAACTTGGTTCACCCAAAGGGACTGGCGTGGCATGTGAAACTATCAGCCATAGGTCCTCTTCCCTGGGAGGATCGCTAGCAGGTAAGGGTGAGGCTGTCTGGGGTGGAGCCAGCGGCGGCTGGGCCGCAACGGTGGGGGTGACTTGGGCCTTTAACATATCACGGTGAACATTCCTTGCCTTCTGCAAGTCATTGACCGGGGCAATCGTGTACACCATTCCCTGCCCCAAAGGTGCTTTTAGCACCTGATAAATTACCGTACTCCAAAGGTCCTGGATCTTATGTCGACCTCTAGTACTGTGGTTCCGAAGGTAGACTAACTGGCCCACCTGTAGAGGGGCCTCACGAACCCTTTGGTCATACCGGTCTTTGCGACGATTAGCCGCGGCTAGCAAGTGCTCTTGCGCCCCGTTAAAAGCCAACCGAAGCCGTCTCTGGTGCTCCACCACCCAGTCCTGCACCGTTCCTGGCACTGGGTCCTGGACCCTTCCCAAGAGAAAATCTATAGGGAGTGTGGGTTCCCGGCCAAACATTAGGTAGAAAGGGGATTCTCCCGTGGTTTGGTGAGGGGTGGTGTTGTAACAATAAACCATCTGCGGGAGGCAGCAAGTCCAATCTCGCTTCCTTGTTACTGGCAAGGTGCGTAAAAGGTTATGTAGGGTCCTATTAAAGCGCTCGCACTGCCCATTACCGGCTGGGTGATATGGGGTAGTGCGAGACTTCACCACACCATACAGGGAGCAGAGCTGCTGGATCAGGTTACTTTCAAAGCACCTACCCTGATCAGAGTGGATACGGCTCGGAACACCAAAGCGGTAAAACCATTCATTCAGGAGCACTCGAGCAACCGTTGTAGCTCGCTGGTCCTGTGTAGGGATAGCCACGGTGTATTTACTAAACACGTCGGTCAGAACCAGCACATTTTCTACCCCATTCTGGGCCGGCTCCAACAAAGTGAAATCGATGGCCACAATCTCATTAGGCCTAGATGCCAACAGGTGGCCCATAAAGCTGTGGGGGACCTGTCCAGAGTCTTTTGCAACTTGGCACCGATCACATTCTCGACACCACTGCTTGACATCTGAGAACAGACCGGGCCAATAACAGCGGCGGCGTACGAGTTCAGCTGTGCGTTCAGCACCTTGGTGGCCATGGTCTTGATGCAGCAATTTCAAAGTGTCTGGTCTGAGGACTGCTGGGAGAAGGATCTGTAAGTTTTCCTCACCCCCATCTGAACGGAAAACCCGACGATGTAATACTCCCTCATATTCTACTAAACGATCCCAGTAACGCAAAAACCCCAGAGCAGGCTTGGTGACTAGTCGCCGCTCTTCAGGAGTAGGTGGGGCCTGTCTCCTCCAGAACTCCAATACCTCTTTCAAGGCAGGATCACCCTCCTGCATGGAGCGGATATCAGAGGGGGAGTGACCAGGGAGAACCGAAATTACTGACTGTGTTGCTGACACCACCGGGCTTGGTACTGAGGTTTGCTGCAGGCAGGCCGGGACCGATGTTCCCGGGAGACTGCACTCACCTAGGCTCGCACTGGACATATACTGCCTGGACAGAGCGTCTGCGTTTTTATTGCTACGGCCAGAGCGGTACTTGATCTCAAAATCAAAAGCCGCAAGCTGAGCTGCCCATCGGTGTTCGGTGGCACCCAGCCTGGCCGAATGGAGGTAGCTTAGGGGGTTGTTGTCGGTGAATACAACACACTTGTGGCCCAGCAGGTACTCTCTAAATTTCTCGGTCATGGCCCACTTGAGCGCAAGGAACTCCAACTTCATGGAGCTGTAGTTGTTCATATTGCGCTCAGTGGGCCGAAGACACCGGCTGGCGTAAGCTACGGGCCGGACAACTCCCTGTTGTTCCTGGGAGAGAACTGCTCCGAGACCACTGTGACTAGCGTCAATCTCCAAAACAAAAGGCAGAGAGAAATCAGCGTAAGCTAGAACTGGTGCAGACACCAACCTGGCCTTCAAGGCCTCAAAACTCTCCTCACACTGAGCTGTCCATGCAGCCTCAAGACCTTGGCTAGATCCACGCTTGGATTTCGCCCCCGAGAGCTCCGCCACTAGCTTATGGAGGGGGTTAGCGAGCTTTGCAAAACCCGCTACAAAACGCCTGTAATAACTGGCAAACCCAAGGAATGAGCGTAGTTCTGAAATGTGGCGGGGCCGCTGCCACTGGGCTACCGCCTCAATTTTACCTGGATCGGTGGCAACTCCCATGTTGGAAATCACGTGTCCAAGATACCCAACCTGTTGTCGGAAGAACGCACACTTTTCCAATTTGGCCTTTAAGCCTTCTTTATGAAGCCGACTAAGAACAACTTCTAGCCGTTGTAAATGCTGGGTGACAGAGGAAGAGAAAACAACAATGTCATCCAAATAAAGCAGCAAGGACTGGCATTGTTGATCTCCAAACATTCGCTGCATTAACCGCTGGAATGTGCTGGGAGCGTTGCATAGTCCAAATGGCATTCTATTCCACTCAAATAAACCGAAGGGTGTACAGAATGCAGTCTTAGGTTTATCTGTCTCCGCGACTGGAACTTGGTTGTACCCGCTTGCAAGGTCCAGCGTAGAGAACCACTGGGCCCCTGCCAGCGCATCCAAGCTCTCTTCAATACGGGGTAAGGGAAAGGAGTCCTTACGTGTCTTACTATTCAGGAGGCGGTAGTCAACACACATGCGTAGGCTCCCATCCTTTTTCTTAACGAGAACAATAGGTGACGCGTAGGGGCTACAACTCTCCCTCACTACCTGCGACTCAAGGAGCTGGTTAATGTGAGCCTTAACCGCCTCGTAATCTGAGGGGGGAATGCGTCGATGCCTTTGCCGAACGGGTACATCATCAAGCAGTGGGATGTCATGGGATATTAAATTGGTACAACCCAAGTCTCCGTCATGAGCTGAAAACACAGTGCTATACTTATGCAAAAGCCTCCGTGCCTCTGTCTGTTCTGGCTCAGACAAGGCTGACAGATCAACAGATTCAATCCTATCCAAAACAGGGCTTGTTGCTTCTTGTGAGGCCAGAGTGGCAGTAATGGACCGGACTTCTGAAACGCCAGTAGGCAAGCTGATGACCTCTACGCTACTCAAAGAGCCCAGGCTAGCACGAGGATAAAGAAGGACTTCAGTTAGCCCTACGTTGACTATTGGGACATAGGTCGTGCCTCTCAGGACCTGGACCAAACAAGGTGAAGCCAGGAGCCCTGCCGGTAAACCGGAGTCAGGAGGCTCAAAGAGTGCAGTCTGACCTGAGATCTGCTCCGGACAGGTACTGGCAACCAATTTCATGGTACCACCGGCTATGCGCACAGCCCGTGGGCCTCTGACCCGGGCAATACCCATGCGAGTTCTTGGGGTCTGGCTTGCTGCCAAATGGCATCGCTGTAAAGCCTCAACGACCGGACCGGGAGCTTGTGACACAGGGGGAGAGTCAAAAAGCGAGGGGCCATGTGCTCCAAAAAGTTCGTGGTAGCACCGGCTAATCACATTCATGCCGAGGACCCCAGGGACAGCAGGTGGGCCTCCCGGAGGATCTTTCACTACCAGGACACCACAACGAGGCATTACCTTGCCACACAGGACCACATCCAACTCCAAGTAGCCAATGTAAGGGATAGCCAGGCCATTTGCAGCCTTAAGCTGAAGCCAGTGACATGACAGAAGCCGCTCCTGACCCCATGGTTCAAACTGCCGTAAGAAGAAGTCCTCAGTTACCGTGGATACCATGGATCCAGTATCCAAGAGACAAGAAACAGTGACTCCCCCCATCAAGACATTGATGCTTGGACAAGAAGACATAAGCCTAGATATCTCCCTACCCTGTGAGCCAGTAGGTACCCCAACTGAGCCGTGACTCGGCAGCTCAGTGGGCTTCAGTTTCCCGACTGATGGGAGGAGTGGGATGCTCTTAATAGGTTGGAAGGCGGACCAGAGGTGGAACTAGCTCGAGGGCGATAGGGGACTCGTTCCCCATCACATTCCCTAGCAAAATGGCCTGGCTGCTGGCACCGTCGACATATCAAAGGTCCTGGGTGTGGGGGCCTGCTAAGCAAGGGAGGGTTCTGCAGGGAGGCCACAGTCTGAGTGAGCTGATTAAGCTGCTCCTGCTGTTGCTTCAATAGCTCTTTCAACTCCCCCAACTCGCCACTAGGTGGGGGTACTGGAGAGGCTGAGCGAGGGTGACCGAGTACACCATACTGGATGCCATAGGCCGCTGGGAGCGAGAAACTACGTGCCCTAGCACCACCCGGAAACCCCTCTTGTTCCCATCTAATAGCTTCCCTACGAACGTCCAGCAGAGTAGCCAATGGCTGACGACGAATTAACTGCTTCAGTTCTCTACGAAGAGCACTGTCCAAGACATGCTCCACGAACTGGTCTCGAAGGAGAACATCAGCATTAGGCACACCACTAGGGGCACGCTGCTTGACCTGTTCCATCAAAGCCAACAGGGCCAGGGAAAACTCCTGCAATGTCTCCCCTTCCTGTTGCTGCCTAGAGAAAAAGGCTTGCTGAAGGGTGACATAGGACTGACTACAGCCATACAACTCCCTTAGGATGTCTAAGATCTTAACAGGGTCTACTCGCTCGGCACTAGAGCGATACTTGATCTCTTCCTTCGCCTCTCCTTCTAGATGATCAAAAATAAAGAAGGCCTGATCAACCGACGACAGATGTCTAGCGCGCATGCAAGCCTGCACCTCCTCTCTCCACTCCGTGACATCAATGCCCGTCTTCCCATTGAACATGGGACATTTTCGATCGCGAGGAATGACTACTAGCCGCTCAGTGACAGCAGGGGGCATAGGTGCGGGCCCGGGCGTGGGTGCTGGGCCAGGATTAGGAGCAGGCCGTTCTTGACGAAGGCGCTCGTTATCGGCTTTTAGTTGTGCAATTAAGTCTCGCATCTGTTGCATTTCTTCCTCCATGCTAACTAGGAGAACAGTACTATTCTAGGCGAACGATGCCACTTACGCAAAATAGGCCTTACCCTAAAGAAGTTCTGTGGCCCCTGAAACTGAGGCTGCTGTTCTGTTGCTGCCACAAATAACTAAGACTCACCGCAGAGTTTCAATGTTACCTGGGTGAGAATAGAAACAAGATTACGGCAAACCAAACCATATATCAGCAAAAAAAAAATAATAAATGAAAGAACTCAAGTCTCTGCCTTTAGGGAGTGAATCCTGCCGACTACGCCAAATGTGACGTGGCAAGGAAATTTGGAGTCGACTACGCCACCTAGGGGGTTACACCCTAGGACCAGTTACACTATATTCCCTATAGTACCCACAAGGCAACACAGATTCGTACACTCTTAGGCCAGAGACAAGAGTTAAGTTAACATAATTTATTGATACATACAACACAGATTCAACCATAAAAACAATGCATCAGGTTACAGGAGACGCCTGGGTCAGATCTACTGGATGGTTAATGATGGCAACCACACTGTTACGCCGTAGCTTAACCTGTGACCCGTAATCAAAGGGAGTGGAGCAGGGCAGGGGCTTACCACAGCGAGCAGGATTTCCAAAAAAAAGGGAAAAAGGAGGGACCCAGAAGACACGCACCACACGTGAAGGATAATGACACTGCAATTACACTGCAATTCAGAATAGGCACCCGTTGTACACAGCAGAGAAAAGTGAAGGGGGAACTCCGCCACCTGAAGGTTGGCCTGCCGCCTGTGGGTAACCCACCACACCTGTCCGGAAGAGGGAGAGCGAGAGAGAGAGAGGAGGAACAGAGACACAAGAGTTGGTAAAAGGCTTGACAGTAATTATATGGCGATCATTCATTCACCAATAGCCTATTTATCAAACTAGGCTAACAAGGCTACTTATCTCAGGCAGGGGCAGGGGAGGCAGTCAGGCTGTCCACCAAGGCCCAGAGGTTGATCCTGACAGTGAAGCTGCCCTGGTCACAGTATGCATACACAAACACACAATCACAATCACAATCACACAATCACAATCACACACACACACACACCTCAAAGATACCAATAGGCCAACAGTTAGAAAAGCATGCGAGTCAAGCATAGGGAGAAACAGTACAGCACTGCATAACCGCATGCACCAAATCAAAGAAAACAACAAACAAAATAAACATGCAGGTTAAACAAAAGACAAGACAACACACCAGGTATAGCCGGCGATAGGCGCCAAATCAAAGAAAACACAGAATAAACATGCAACTCAAGCAAAGGACGGGACAACACACCGTATAGCCGCCAAATCAAAGAAAACAACAACCAAACGTAGGCATGCGGGTAGAGCTATAGAGAGAGAGCAGTACACCACTGCGTAGCCCCATGCGTTAAACTACAAATAGTTCCCAGCAAAACTAGGCACGCCGTTCAATCCCGACCGTATGAAAACGTCATCCACAAATCCACAGCACAACAGAACAGCAGCTTTTCCAAGGCGTGAAGGCACTTGACTGTAATCCACTTCACACGACTGTAAACATGAGCCACATTCCAATTAGAATTAAAGTTAGCAACAATTTAAAAGACTAACAATATTAAGGCTAACATTTGTAATGCATCTACATACCAAGTGGCGATGAATCCCCTCTCTGGGACCGCAGGTCATGAAGTGAGCTTATGCGAGGCTTGGCTACGGCTAGCCGCAATCCGGAGAACAGATAGTTTAGTAGTGGACAGACTCAATTTAAAATACAGGGCGGTAAATGAATTTAAACTAACCTACCTCCAGCTGATTCCCACCGAGCACCCAGCGTCAGAGCTCGCTACAACAGCCTTGCCAGTGAATATGGACCACTCAAACTGACTATAAAAACGTGGAGAGGGAAGTATTACATTCATGAAAGGCACAATGACCTACGACAGGGCTGAACGCCAAAATAGCTTACCTTAGTTAAAACACACTCGTCGGAGAAGTGGCTACACAAACCAACTTGCCACCACACGCCACCGAGTAACGATGGGCACCCCGGAAGCAAAACAAAGACAGGAGAAAGTACCTCCCGGTGATATCCGCTAAGCTAAATATCCAAATAAGAGTCCGCCCTGCAATTAGGGTGATGGTAGCTCCACCAATCACGCACAGAGGAAATGGCACAGAAACGATTGTGGAGGTGTAACCCAATCTGCCACAAAAGGTTTAAGTACTTAATGGGGATATGAAGGGCTTTTTATATAGTTTCATATAAACAACAATTCATATTCATAGAAACAACAAGGTCACTAAAACATAATATATTTCATACCTGTGTTGCAGCATGTAGGCTAATGTTAGCAGCATTATAATGACATTCTAATGTCTGAAAGGCTAATGATTAGCCTATTGGCTAACTGAAAAGTTAAGTGTTCAAACTAGCATTTCCAGTGTTCTATTTGATGGTGTATTGGCCCTGACTAAGTTCGTGTGATATATAAGCCACAATCCTTGTTGATACAAGTACCAATGTTCGTCTAGAAAGTTTTTATTCACATTAAGAATTTCGCCATAGGCAGTAAAAGACTCCACCATCTTTGTCAATAATTTTCGCTGATTTCGTTTCAAACTATGACCTTAACGGCCTTTCCACCAATCAGAGGCATCACTGTGGGATTGTGGGATTGTTCAGGATTGTGGATAATAAGGTACTTATCCAAGACATCGTGAATAAAAGACATTCATCTCAAAACAAGGTTAGTGCCCCGTGAACTTTTGGCGTCTATATGAGCATACACAATCGCTTAGTACAGCCGTAGCTGGTTTTGAGTCTACCATGTGCAGTTAAGTTTTTATGGCTTATACCCAAATTGTCAATGGAGAAATTGCATTGAATTCTTACTTCCGGAAACTCCTGTGGGCGGGACTGTGATGCTCTATGGCCGTAAGCGAAAGCTACTCGCCAAAATAGTCTACTTAAACCTCCTCCTGCCCGGTCACACGCGTGTTAACCGTCTGCCTCACGGCACCGATAGCGCCACTTAAAGCCAGGTGTTGGCAGTCAACCCGTGCTGTTTTTTTTTCTTTCAACCAGTTACTCGCTTAGCCTAAAGCCTAGGCCTATATTTTTTTCAGAAAATACGCATGACTTTTATTATTATTTATTTATTTTTATTTTTTAAATCTTTTTCAAAAGGAGGCAGCAAACAGTCAAGGAAGTGCCTCATGGCGCACAGACAGACAAGCTTAAAATGATAAGCAAAGTTTCACTGGCTGAAGGAGAGAAAAGCTTACGGCACCTGGTATTCCCAGGCGGTCTCCCATCCAAGTACTAACCAGGCCCGACGCTGCTTAGCTTCCGAGATCGGACGAGATCGGGCGTGTTCAGCGTGGTATGGCCGTAAGCGAAGGCTACTCGCCAAAATAGTCTACTTAAACCTCCTCCTGCCCGGGAGGGAGTCAGACGCGTGTTAACCGTCTGCCTCACGGCACCGATAGCGCCACTTAAAGCCAGGTGTTGGCAGTTAAAGCCAGGTGTTGGCAGTCAACTCGTGCTGTTTTTTTTTTTTTCCAACCAGTTACTCGCTTAGCCTAA